>NC_142709.1:28127500-28752500 GCF_055471065.1 Atractosteus spatula | reverse complement strand
TGAAAGGATACTTAGGAATATAGTTCTTTCAATATTTTCTAAACATTTTTTTCTGACCCATATGGCTGTATACAGTGCTTTGCTCCAAAAAGGAATGGTGTCTGAATTGCCCGACAAGCAACAGTTAGGAAGAACCTGATTTAACTTTCAAACTCTTGCCATGAGCTTTAAAATCAAAGGCTTATTAACAAATAAAGCCAAAATGTATTAGTTGTCTCAGACTTTTAGGCCACTTAAGCCTAAACGTACATTCATTCAGCACTCCGTTTAACGCAAAGTTTCCAATGAAAGACTACCTTTCACAAATTAATTTGACCATTCCTGACACACACTTTTGGTTTTGGCAGTGTTGTATTGTCTTTTCAGACTCATATTTAGATGCAGACAAGCAAATTTCCCAGTCAAATGAGTGGAATATTGAGAAAATGGTCTTTGAGAAATATTTGAACCCTAACCCTAACTAGCAAAACCCGAAGCTAGGGTTACGGTTTTATTCCCATACAATGTACGCAGTTTTTGATGGCATGGCTGTGTTTTAGGGCTGAAAGGATACTTAGGAATATAGTTCTTTCAATGTTTTCTAAACATTTTTTTCTGACCCATATGGCTGTATACCGTGCTTTGCTCCAAAAAGGAAAGGTGTCTGAATTGCCCGACAAGCAACACTTAGGAAGAACCTGATTTAACTTTCAAACTCTTGCCATGGGCTTTAAAATCAAAGGCTTATTAACAAATAAAGCCAAAATGTATTAGTTGTCTCAGACTTTTAGGCCACTTAAGCCAAAACGTACATTCATTCAGCACTCCGTTTAACGCAAAGTTTCCAATGAAAGACTACCTTTCACAAATTAATTTGACCATTCCTGACACACTCTTTTGCTTTTGGCAGTGTTGTATTGTCTTTTCAGACTCATATTTTGATTCAGACAAGCAAATTTCCCAGTCAAATGAGTGGAATATTGAGAAAATGGTCTTTGAGAAATATTTGAACCCTAACCCTAACTAGCAAAACCCGAAGCTAGGGTTAGGGTTTTATTCCCATAGAATGTAGACAGTTTTTGATGGCATGGCTGTGTTTTAGGGCTGAAAGGATACTTAGGAATATAGTTCTTTCAATGTTTTTTAAACATTTTTTTCTGACCCATATGGCTGTATACCGTGCTTTGCTCCAAAAAGGAATGGTGTCTGAATTGCCCGACAAGCAACAGTTAGGAAGAACCTGATTTAACTTTCAAACTCTTGCCATGGGCTTTAAAATCAAAGGCTTATTAACAAATAAAGCCAAAATGTTTTAGTTGTCTCAGACTTTTAGGCCACTTAAGCCTAAACGTACATTCATTCAGCACTCCGTTTAACGCAAAGTTTCCAATGAAAGAATACCTTTCAAAAATTAATTTGACCATTCCTGACACACTCTTTTGCTTTTGGCAGTGTTGTATTGTCTTTTCAGACTCATATTTTGATTCACACAAGCAAATTTCCCAGTCAAATGAGTGGAATATTGAGAAAATGGTCTTTGAGAAATATTTGAACCCTAACCCTAACTAGCAAAACCCGAAGCTAGGGTTAGGGTTTTATTCCCATACAATGCAGGCAGTTTTTGATGGCATGGCTGTGTTTTAGGGCTGAAAGGATACTTAGGAATATAGTTCTTTCAATATTTTCTAAACATTTTTTTCTGACCCATATGGCTGTATACAGTGCTTTGCTCCAAAAAGGAATGGTGTCTGAATTGCCCGACAAGCAACAGTTAGGAAGAACCTGATTTAACTTTCAAACTCTTGCCATGGGCTTTAAAATCAAAGGCTTATTAACAAATAAAGCCAAAATGTATTAGTTGTCTCAGACTTTTAGGCCACTTAAGTCTAAACGTACATTCATTCAGCACTCCGTTTAACGCAAAGTTTCCAATGAAAGAATACCTTTCAACAATTAATTTGACCATTCCTGACACACTCTTTTGCTTTTGGTAGTGTTGTATTGTCTTTTCATACTCAAATTTTGATTCAGACAAGCAAATTTCCCAGTCAAATGAGTGGAATATTGAGAAAATGGTCTTTGAGAAATATTTGAACCCTAACCCTAATTAGCAAAACCCGAAGCTAGGGTTAGGGTTTTATTCCCATACAATGTAGACAGTTTTTGATGGCATGGCTGTGTTTTAGGGCTGAAAGGATACTTAGGAATATAGTTCTTTCAATATTTTCTAAACATTTTTTTCTGACCCATATGGCTGTATACAGTGCTTTGCTCCAAAAAGGAATGGTGTCTGAATTGCCCGACAAGCAACAGTTAGGAAGAACCTGATTTAACTTTCAAACTCTTGCCATGGTCTTTAAAATCAAAGGCTTATTAACAAATAAAGCCAAAATGTATTAGTTGTCTCAGACTTTTAGGCCACTTAAGCCTAAACGTACATTCATTCAGCACTCCGTTTAACGCAAAGTTTCCAATGAAAGAATACCTTTCAAAAAATAATTTGACCACTCCTGACACACTCTTTTGCTTTTTACAGTGTTGTATTTGTCTTTTCAGACTCATATTTAGATTCAGACAAGCAAATTTCCCAGTCAAATGAGTGGAATATTGAGAAAATGGTCTTCGAGAAATATTTGAACCCTAACCCTAACTAGCAAAACCCAAAGCTAGGGTTAGGGTTTTATTCCCATACAATGTAAGCAGTTTTTGATGGCATGGCTGTGTTTTAGGGCTGAAAGGATACTTAGGAATATAGTTCTTTCAATATTTTCTAAACATTTTTTTCTGACCCATATGGCTGTATACAGTGCTTTGCTCCAAAAAGGAATGGTGTCTGAATTGCCCGACAAGCAACAGTTAGGAAGAACCTGATTTAACTTTCAAACTCTTGCCATGAGCTTTAAAATCAAAGGCTTATTAACAAATAAAGCCAAAATGTATTAGTTGTCTCAGACTTTTAGGCCACTTAAGCCTAAACGTACATTCATTCAGCACTCCGTTTAACGCAAAGTTTCCAATGAAAGACTACCTTTCACAAATTAATTTGACCATTCCTGACACACACTTTTGGTTTTGGCAGTGTTGTATTGTCTTTTCAGACTCATATTTAGATGCAGACAAGCAAATTTCCCAGTCAAATGAGTGGAATATTGAGAAAATGGTCTTTGAGAAATATTTGAACCCTAACCCTAACTAGCAAAACCCGAAGCTAGGGTTACGGTTTTATTCCCATACAATGTAGGCAGTTTTTGATGGCATGGCTGTGTTTTAGGGCTGAAAGGATACTTAGGAATATAGTTCTTTCAATGTTTTCTAAACATTTTTTTCTGACCCATATGGCTGTATACCGTGCTTTGCTCCAAAAAGGAAAGGTGTCTGAATTGCCCGACAAGCAACACTTAGGAAGAACCTGATTTAACTTTCAAACTCTTGCCATGGGCTTTAAAATCAAAGGCTTATTAACAAATAAAGCCAAAATGTATTAGTTGTCTCAGACTTTTAGGCCACTTAAGCCTAAACGTACATTCATTCAGCACTCCGTTTAACGCAAAGTTTCCAATGAAAAAATACCTTTCAAAAATTAATTTGACCATTCCTGACACACTGTTTTGCTTTTGGCAGTGTTGTATTGTCTTTTCAGACTCATCTTTTGATTCAGACAAGCAAATTTCCCAGTCAAATGAGTGGAATATTGAGAAAATGGTCTTTGAGAAATATTTGAACCCTAACCGTAACTACCAAAACCCGAAGCTAGGGTTAGGGTTTTATTCCCATACAATGTAGACAGTTTCTGATGGCATGGCTGTGTTTTAGGGCTGAAAGGATACTTAGGAATATAGTTCTTTCAATGTTTTCTAAACATTTTTTTCTGACCCATATGGCTGTATACAGTGCTTTGCTCCAAAAAGGAATGGTGTCTGAATTGCCCGACAAGCAACAGTTAGAAAGAACCTGATTTAACTTTCAAACTCTTGCCATGGGCTTTAAAATCAAAGGCTTATTAACAAATAAAGCCAAAATGTATTAGTTGTCTCAGACTTTTAGGCCACTTAAGCCAAAACGTACATTCATTCAGCACTCCGTTTAACGCAAAGTTTCCAATGAAAGACTACCTTTCACAAATTAATTTGACCATTCCTGAAACACTCTTTTGCTTTTGGCAGTGTTGTATTGTCTTTTCAGACTCATATTTTGATTCAGACAAGCAAATTTCCCAGTCAAATGAGTGGAATATTGAGAAAATGGTCTTTGAGAAATATTTGAACCCTAACCCTAACTAGCAAAACCCGAAGCTAGGGTTAGGGTTTTATTCCCATACAATGTAGACAGTTTTTGATGGCATGGCTGTGTTTTAGGGCTGAAAGGATACTTAGGAATATAGTTCTTTCAATGTTTTCTAAACATTTTTTTCTGACCCATATGGCTGTATACCGTGCTTTGCTCCAAAAAGGAATGGTGTCTGAATTGCCCGACAAGCAACAGTTAGGAAGAACCTGATTTAACTTTCAAACTCTTGCCATGGGCTTTAAAATCAAAGGCTTATTAACAAATAAAGCCAAAATGTTTTAGTTGTCTCAGACTTTTAGGCCACTTAAGCCTAAACGTACATTCATTCAGCACTCCGTTTAACGCAAAGTTTCCAATGAAAGAATACCTTTCAAAAATTAATTTGACCATTCCTGACACACTCTTTTGCTTTTGGCAGTGTTGTATTGTCTTTTCAGACTCATATTTTGATTCACACAAGCAAATTTCCCAGTCAAATGAGTGGAATATTGAGAAAATGGTCTTTGAGAAATATTTGAACCCTAACCCTAACTAGCAAAACCCGAAGCTAGGGTTAGGGTTTTATTCCCATACAATGCAGGCAGTTTTTGATGGCATGGCTGTGTTTTAGGGCTGAAAGGATACTTAGGAATATAGTTCTTTCAATATTTTCTAAACATTTTTTTCTGACCCATATGGCTGTATACAGTGCTTTGCTCCAAAAAGGAATGGTGTCTGAATTGCCCGACAAGCAACAGTTAGAAAGAACCTGATTTAACTTTCAAACTCTTGCCATGGGCTTTAAAATCAAAGGCTTATTAACAAATAAAGCCAAAATGTATTAGTTGTCTCAGACTTTTAGGCCACTTAAGCCTAAACGTACATTCATTCAGCACTCCGTTTAACGCAAAGTTTCCAATGAAAGAATACCTTTCAACAATTAATTTGACCATTCCTGACACACTCTTTTGCTTTTGGTAGTGTTGTATTGTCTTTTCATACTCAAATTTTGATTCAGACAAGCAAATTTCCCAGTCAAATGAGTGGAATATTGAGAAAATGGTCTTTGAGAAATATTTGAACCCTAACCCTAATTAGCAAAACCCGAAGCTAGGGTTAGGGTTTTATTCCCATACAATGTAGACAGTTTTTGATGGCATGGCTGTGGTTTAGGGCTGAAAGGATACTTAGGAATATAGTTCTTTCAATATTTTCTAAACATTTTTTTCTGACCCATATGGCTGTATACAGTGCTTTGCTCCAAAAAGGAATGGTGTCTGAATTGCCCGACAAGCAACAGTTAGGAAGAACCTGATTTAACTTTCAAACTCTTGCCATGGGCTTTAAAATCAAAGGCTTATTAACAAATAAAGCCAAAATGTATTAGTTGTCTCAGACTTTTAGGCCACTTAAGTCTAAACGTACATTCATTCAGCACTCCGTTTAACGCAAAGTTTCCAATGAAAGAATACCTTTCAACAATTAATTTGACCATTCCTGACACACTCTTTTGCTTTTGGTAGTGTTGTATTGTCTTTTCATACTCAAATTTTGATTCAGACATGCAAATTTCCCAGTCAAATGAGTGGAATATTGAGAAAATGGTCTTTGAGAAATATTTGAACCCTAACCCTAATTAGCAAAACCCGAAGCTAGGGTTAGGGTTTTATTCCCATACAATGTAGACAGTTTTTGATGGCATGGCTGTGTTTTAGGGCTGAAAGGATACTTAGGAATATAGTTCTTTCAATATTTTCTAAACATTTTTTTCTGACCCATATGGCTGTATACAGTGCTTTGCTCCAAAAAGGAATGGTGTCTGAATTGCCCGACAAGCAACAGTTAGGAAGAACCTGATTTAACTTTCAAACTCTTGCCATGGTCTTTAAAATCAAAGGCTTATTAACAAATAAAGCCAAAATGTATTAGTTGTCTCAGACTTTTAGGCCACTTAAGCCTAAACGTACATTCATTCAGCACTCCGTTTAACGCAAAGTTTCCAATGAAAGAATACCTTTCAAAAAATAATTTGACCACTCCTGACACACTCTTTTGCTTTTTACAGTGTTGTATTGTCTTTTCAGACTCATATTTAGATTCAGACAAGCAAATTTCCCAGTCAAATGAGTGGAATATTGAGAAAATGGTCTTCGAGAAATATTTGAACCCTAACCCTAACTAGCAAAACCCAAAGCTAGGGTTAGGGTTTTATTCCCATACAATGTAAGCAGTTTTTGATGGCATGGCTGTGTTTTAGGGCTGAAAGGATACTTAGGAATATAGTTCTTTCAATATTTTCTAAACATTTTTTTCTGACCCATATGGCTGTATACAGTGCTTTGCTCCAAAAAGGAATGGTGTCTGAATTGCCCGACAAGCAACAGTTAGGAAGAACCTGATTTAACTTTCAAACTCTTGCCATGAGCTTTAAAATCAAAGGCTTATTAACAAATAAAGCCAAAATGTATTAGTTGTCTCAGACTTTTAGGCCACTTAAGCCTAAACGTACATTCATTCAGCACTCCGTTTAACGCAAAGTTTCCAATGAAAGACTACCTTTCACAAATTAATTTGACCATTCCTGACACACACTTTTGGTTTTGGCAGTGTTGTATTGTCTTTTCAGACTCATATTTAGATGCAGACAAGCAAATTTCCCAGTCAAATGAGTGGAATATTGAGAAAATGGTCTTTGAGAAATATTTGAACCCTAACCCTAACTAGCAAAACCCGAAGCTAGGGTTACGGTTTTATTCCCATACAATGTAGGCAGTTTTTGATGGCATGGCTGTGTTTTAGGGCTGAAAGGATACTTAGGAATATAGTTCTTTCAATGTTTTCTAAACATTTTTTTCTGACCCATATGGCTGTATACCGTGCTTTGCTCCAAAAAGGAATGGTGTCTGAATTGCCCGACAAGCAACACTTAGGAAGAACCTGATTTAACTTTCAAACTCTTGCCATGGGCTTTAAAATCAAAGGCTTATTAACAAATAAAGCCAAAATGTATTAGTTGTCTCAGACTTTTAGGCCACTTAAGCCTAAACGTACATTCATTCAGCACTCCGTTTAACGCAAAGTTTCCAATGAAAGAATACCTTTCAAAAATTAATTTGACCATTCCTGACACACTGTTTTGCTTTTGGCAGTGTTGTATTGTCTTTTCAGACTCATCTTTTGATTCAGACAAGCAAATTTCCCAGTCAAATGAGTGGAATATTGAGAAAATGGTCTTTGAGAAATATTTGAACCCTAACCGTAACTACCAAAACCCGAAGCTAGGGTTAGGGTTTTATTCCCATACAATGTAGACAGTTTCTGATGGCATGGCTGTGTTTTAGGGCTGAAAGGATACTTAGGAATATAGTTCTTTCAATGTTTTCTAAACATTTTTTTCTGACCCATATGGCTGTATACAGTGCTTTGCTCCAAAAAGGAATGGTGTCTGAATTGCCCGACAAGCAACAGTTAGAAAGAACCTGATTTAACTTTCAAACTCTTGCCATGGGCTTTAAAATCAAAGGCTTATTAACAAATAAAGCCAAAATGTATTAGTTGTCTCAGACTTTTAGGCCACTTAAGCCTAAACGTACATTCATTCAGCACTCCGTTTAACGCAAAGTTTCCAATGAAAGAATACCTTTCAACAATTAATTTGACCATTCCTGACACACTCTTTTGCTTTTGGTAGTGTTGTATTGTCTTTTCATACTCAAATTTTGATTCAGACCAGCAAATTTCCCAGTCAAATGAATGGAATATTGAGAAAATGGTCTTTGAGAAATATTTGAACCCTAACCCTAATTAGCAAAACCCGAAGCTAGGGTTAGGGTTTTATTCCCATACAATGTAGACAGTTTTTGATGGCATGGCTGTGTTTTAGGGCTGAAAGGATACTTAGGAATATAGTTCTTTCAATATTTTCTAAACATTTTTTTCTGACCCATATGGCTGTATACAGTGCTTTGCTCCAAAAAGGAATGGTGTCTGAATTGCCCGACAAGCAACAGTTAGGAAGAACCTGATTTAACTTTCAAACTCTTGCCATGGGCTTTAAAATCAAAGGCTTATTAACAAATAAAGCCAAAATGTATTAGTTGTCTCAGACTTTTAGGCCACTTAAGCCTAAACGTACATTCATTCAGCACTCCGTTTAACGCAAAGTTTCCAATGAAAGAATACCTTTCAAAAAATAATTTGACCACTCCTGACACACTCTTTTGCTTTTTACAGTGTTGTATTGTCTTTTCAGACTCATATTTAGATTCAGACAAGCAAATTTCCCAGTCAAATGAGTGGAATATTGAGAAAATGGTCTTTGAGAAATATTTGAACCCTAACCCTAACTAGCAAAACCCGAAGCTAGGGTTACGGTTTTATTCCCATACAATGTAGGCAGTTTTTGATGGCATGGCTGTGTTTTAGGGCTGAAAGGATACTTAGGAATATAGTTCTTTCAATGTTTTCTAAACATTTTTTTCTGACCCATATGGCTGTATACAGTGCTTTGCTCCAAAAAGGAATGGTGTCTGAATTGCCCGACAAGCAACAGTTAGAAAGAACCTGATTTAACTTTCAAACTCTTGCCATGGGCTTTAAAATCAAAGGCTTATTAACAAATAAAGCCTAAATGTATTAGTTGTCTCAGACTTTTAGGCCACTTAAGCCTAAACGTACATTCATTCAGCACTCCGTTTAACGCAAAGTTTCCAATGAAAGACTACCTTTCAAAAATTAATTTGACCATTCCTGACACACACTTTTGGTTTTGGCAGTGTTGTATTGTCTTTTCAGACTCATATTTAGATGCAGACAAGCAAATTTCCCAGTCAAATGAGTGGAATATTGAGAAAATGGTCTTTGAGAAATATTTGAACCATAACCCTAATTAGCAAAACCCGAAGCTAGGGTTAGGGTTTTATTCCCATACAATGCAGACAGTTTTTGATGGCATGGCTGTGTTTTAGGGCTGAAAGGATACTTAGGAATATAGTTCTTTCAATGTTTTCTAAACATTTTTTTCTGACCCATATGGCTGTATACCGTGCTTTGCTCCAAAAAGGAATGGTGTCTGAATTGCCCGACAAGCAACAGTTAGGAAGAACATGATTTAACTTTCAAACTCTTGCCATGGGCTTTAAAATCAAAGGCTTATTAACAAATAAAGCCAAAATGTATTAGTTGTCTCAGACTTTTAGGCCACTTAAGCCTAAACGTACATTCATTCAGCACTCCGTTTAACGCAAAGTTTCCAATGAAAGAATACCTTTCAAAAATTAATTTGACCATTCCTGACACACTCTTTTGCTTTTGGCAGTGTTGTATTGTCTTTTCAGACTCATATTTTGATTCAGACAAGCAAATTTCCCAGTCAAATGAGTGGAATATTGAGAAAATGGTCTTTGAGAAATATTTGAACCCTAACCCTAACTAGCAAAACCCGAAGCTAGGGTTAGGGCTTTATTCCCATACAATGTAGACAGTTTTTGATGGCATGGCTGTGTTTTAGGGCTGAAAGGATACTTAGGAATATAGTTCTTTCAATGTTTTCTAAACATTTTTTTCTGACCCATATGGCTGTATACCGTGCTTTGCTCCAAAAAGGAATGGTGTCTGAATTGCCCGACAAGCAACAGTTAGGAAGAACCTGATTTAACTTTCAAACTCCTGCCATGGGCTTTAAAATCAAAGGCTTATTAACAAATAAAGCCAAAATGTATTAGTTGTCTCAGACTTTTAGGCCACTTAAGCCAAAACGTACAATCATTCAGCACTCCGTTTAACGCAAAGTTTCCAATGAAAGACTACCTTTCACAAATTAATTTGACCATTCCTGACACACTCTTTTGCTTTTGGCAGTGTTGTATTGTCTTTTCAGACTCATATTTAGATTCAGACAAGCAAATTTCCCAGTCAAATGAGTGGAATATTGAGAAAATGGTCTTTGAGAAATATTTGAACCCTAACCCTAACTAGCAAAACCCGAAGCTAGGGTTACGGTTTTATTCCCATACAATGTAGGCAGTTTTTGATGGCATGGCTGTGTTTTAGGGCTGAAAGGATACTTAGGAATATAGTTCTTTCAATGTTTTCTAAACATTTTTTTCTGACCCATATGGCTGTATACAGTGCTTTGCTCCAAAAAGGAATGGTGTCTGAATTGCCCGACAAGCAACAGTTAGAAAGAACCTGATTTAACTTTCAAACTCTTGCCATGGGCTTTAAAATCAAAGGCTTATTAACAAATAAAGCCAAAATGTATTAGTTGTCTCAGACTTTTAGGCCACTTAAGCCTAAACGTACATTCATTCAGCACTCCGTTTAAGGCAAAGTTTCCAATGAAAGAATACCTTTCAACAATTAATTTGACCATTCCTGACACACTCTTTTGCTTTTGGTAGTGTTGTATTGTCTTTTCATACTCAAATTTTGATTCAGACCAGCAAATTTCCCAGTCAAATGAGTGGAATATTAAGAAAATGGTCTTTGAGAAATATTTGAACCCTAACCCTAATTAGCAAAACCCGAAGCTAGGGTTAGGGTTTTATTCCCATACAATGTAGACAGTTTTTGATGGCATGGCTGTGTTTTAGGGCTGAAAGGATACTTAGGAATATAGTTCTTTCAATATTTTCTAAACATTTTTTTCTGACCCATATGGCTGTATACAGTGCTTTGCTCCAAAAAGGAATGGTGTCTGAATTGCCCGACAAGCAACAGTTAGGAAGAACCTGATTTAACTTTCAAACTCTTGCCATGGGCTTTAAAATCAAAGGCTTATTAACAAATAAAGCCAAAATGTATTAGTTGTCTCAGACTTTTAGGCCACTTAAGCCTAAACGTACATTCATTCAGCACTCCGTTTAACGCAAAGTTTCCAATGAAAGAATACCTTTCAAAAAATAATTTGACCACTCCTGACACACTCTTTTGCTTTTTACAGTGTTGTATTGTCTTTTCAGACTCATATTTAGATTCAGACAAGCAAATTTCCCAGTCAAATGAGTGGAATATTGAGAAAATGGTCTTTGAGAAATATTTGAACCCTAACCCTAACTAGCAAAACCCGAAGCTAGGGTTACGGTTTTATTCCCATACAATGTAGGCAGTTTTTGATGGCATGGCTGTGTTTTAGGGCTGAAAGGATACTTAGGAATATAGTTCTTTCAATGATTTCTAAACATTTTTTTCTGACCCATATGGCTGTATACAGTGCTTTGCTCCAAAAAGGAATGGTGTCTGAATTGCCCGACAAGCAACAGTTAGAAAGAACCTGATTTAACTTTCAAACTCTTGCCATGGGCTTTAAAATCAAAGGCTTATTAACAAATAAAGCCTAAATGTATTAGTTGTCTCAGACTTTTAGGCCACTTAAGCCTAAACGTACATTCATTCAGCACTCCGTTTAAAGCAAAGTTTCCAATGAAAGACTACCTTTCAAAAATTAATTTGACCATTCCTGACACACACTTTTGGTTTTGGCAGTGTTGTATTGTCTTTTCAGACTCATATTTAGATGCAGACAAGCAAATTTCCCAGTCAAATGAGTGGAATATTGAGAAAATGGTCTTTGAGAAATATTTGAACCATAACCCTAATTAGCAAAACCCGAAGCTAGGGTTAGGGTTTTATTCCCATACAATGTAGACAGTTTTTGATGGCATGGCTGTGTTTTAGGGCTGAAAGGATACTTAGGAATATAGTTCTTTCAATGTTTTCTAAACATTTTTTTCTGACCCATATGGCTGTATACCGTGCTTTGCTCCAAAAAGGAATGGTGTCTGAATTGCCCGACAAGCAACAGTTAGGAAGAACATGATTTAACTTTCAAACTCTTGCCATGGGCTTTAAAATCAAAGGCTTATTAACAAATAAAGCCAAAATGTATTAGTTGTCTCAGACTTTTAGGCCACTTAAGCCTAAACGTACATTCATTCAGCACTCCGTTTAACGCAAAGTTTCCAATGAAAGAATACCTTTCAAAAATTAATTTGACCATTCCTGACACACTCTTTTGCTTTTGGCAGTGTTGTATTGTCTTTTCAGACTCATATTTTGATTCAGACAAGCAAATTTCCCAGTCAAATGAGTGGAATATTGAGAAAATGGTCTTTGAGAAATATTTGAACCCTAACCCTAACTAGCAAAACCCGAAGCTAGGGTTAGGGCTTTATTCCCATACAATGTAGACAGTTTTTGATGGCATGGCTGTGTTTTAGGGCTGAAAGGATACTTAGGAATATAGTTCTTTCAATGTTTTCTAAACATTTTTTTCTGACCCATATGGCTGTATACCGTGCTTTGCTCCAAAAAGGAATGGTGTCTGAATTGCCCGACAAGCAACAGTTAGGAAGAACCTGATTTAACTTTCAAACTCCTGCCATGGGCTTTAAAATCAAAGGCTTATTAACAAATAAAGCCAAAATGTATTAGTTGTCTCAGACTTTTAGGCCACTTAAGCCAAAACGTACAATCATTCAGCACTCCGTTTAACGCAAAGTTTCCAATGAAAGACTACCTTTCACAAATTAATTTGACCATTCCTGACACACTCTTTTGCTTTTGGCAGTGTTGTATTGTCTTTTCAGACTCATATTTAGATTCAGACAAGCAAATTTCCCAGTCAAATGAGTGGAATATTGAGAAAATGGTCTTTGAGAAATATTTGAACCCTAACCCTAACTAGCAAAACCCGAAGCTAGGGTTACGGTTTTATTCCCATACAATGTAGGCAGTTTTTGATGGCATGGCTGTGTTTTAGGGCTGAAAGGATACTTAGGAATATAGTTCTTTCAATGTTTTCTAAACATTTTTTTCTGACCCATATGGCTGTATACAGTGCTTTGCTCCAAAAAGGAATGGTGTCTGAATTGCCCGACAAGCAACAGTTAGAAAGAACCTGATTTAACTTTCAAACTCTTGCCATGGGCTTTAAAATCAAAGGCTTATTAACAAATAAAGCCTAAATGTATTAGTTGTCTCAGACTTTTAGGCCACTTAAGCCTAAACGTACATTCATTCAGCACTCCGTTTAACGCAAAGTTTCCAATGAAAGACTACCTTTCAAAAATTAATTTGACCATTCCTGACACACACTTTTGGTTTTGGCAGTGTTGTATTGTCTTTTCAGACTCATATTTAGATGCAGACAAGCAAATTTCCCAGTCAAATGAGTGGAATATTGAGAAAATGGTCTTTGAGAAATATTTGAACCATAACCCTAATTAGCAAAACCCGAAGCTAGGGTTAGGGTTTTATTCCCATACAATGTAGACAGTTTTTGATGGTATGGCTGTGTTTTAGGGCTGAAAGGATACTTAGGAATATAGTTCTTTCAATGTTTTCTAAACATTTTTTTCTGACCCATATGGCTGTATACCGTGCTTTGCTCCAAAAAGGAATGGTGTCTGAATTGCCCGACAAGCAACAGTTAGGAAGAACATGATTTAACTTTCAAACTCTTGCCATGGGCTTTAAAATCAAAGGCTTATTAACAAATAAAGCCAAAATGTATTAGTTGTCTCAGACTTTTAGGCCACTTAAGCCTAAACGTACATTCATTCAGCACTCCGTTTAACGCAAAGTTTCCAATGAAAGAATACCTTTCAAAAATTAATTTGACCATTCCTGACACACTCTTTTGCTTTTGGCAGTGTTGTATTGTCTTTTCAGACTCATATTTTGATTCAGACCAGCAAATTTCCCAGTCAAATGAGTGGAATATTGAGAAAATGGTCTTTGAGAAATATTTGAACCCTAACCCTAACTAGCAAAACCCGAAGCTAGGGTTAGGGCTTTATTCCCATACAATGTAGACAGTTTTTGATGGCATGGCTGTGTTTTAGGGCTGAAAGGATACTTAGGAATATAGTTCTTTCAATGTTTTCTAAACATTTTTTTCTGACCCATATGGCTGTATACCGTGCTTTGCTCCAAAAAGGAATGGTGTCTGAATTGCCCGACAAGCAACAGTTAGGAAGAACCTGATTTAACTTTCAAACTCCTGCCATGGGCTTTAAAATCAAAGGCTTATTAACAAATAAAGCCAAAATGTATTAGTTGTCTCAGACTTTTAGGCCACTTAAGCCAAAACGTACAATCATTCAGCACTCCGTTTAACGCAAAGTTTCCAATGAAAGACTACCTTTCACAAATTAATTTGACCATTCCTGACACACTCTTTTGCTTTTGGCAGTGTTGTATTGTCTTTTCAGACTCATATTTAGATTCAGACAAGCAAATTTCCCAGTCAAATGAGTGGAATATTGAGAAAATGGTCTTTGAGAAATATTTGAACCCTAACCCTAACTAGCAAAACCCGAAGCTAGGGTTACGGTTTTATTCCCATACAATGTAGGCAGTTTTTGATGGCATGGCTGTGTTTTAGGGCTGAAAGGATACTTAGGAATATAGTTCTTTCAATGTTTTCTAAACATTTTTTTCTGACCCATATGGCTGTATACAGTGCTTTGCTCCAAAAAGGAATGGTGTCTGAATTGCCCGACAAGCAACAGTTAGAAAGAACCTGATTTAACTTTCAAACTCTTGCCATGGGCTTTAAAATCAAAGGCTTATTAACAAATAAAGCCTAAATGTATTAGTTGTCTCAGACTTTTAGGCCACTTAAGCCTAAACGTACATTCATTCAGCACTCCGTTTAAAGCAAAGTTTCCAATGAAAGACTACCTTTCAAAAATTAATTTGACCATTCCTGACACACACTTTTGGTTTTGGCAGTGTTGTATTGTCTTTTCAGACTCATATTTAGATGCAGACAAGCAAATTTCCCAGTCAAATGAGTGGAATATTGAGAAAATGGTCTTTGAGAAATATTTGAACCATAACCCTAATTAGCAAAACCCGAAGCTAGGGTTAGGGTTTTATTCCCATACAATGTAGACAGTTTTTGATGGCATGGCTGTGTTTTAGGGCTGAAAGGATACTTAGGAATATAGTTCTTTCAATGTTTTCTAAACATTTTTTTCTGACCCATATGGCTGTATACCGTGCTTTGCTCCAAAAAGGAATGGTGTCTGAATTGCCCGACAAGCAACAGTTAGGAAGAACATGATTTAACTTTCAAACTCTTGCCATGGGCTTTAAAATCAAAGGCTTATTAACAAATAAAGCCAAAATGTATTAGTTGTCTCAGACTTTTAGGCCACTTAAGCCTAAACGTACATTCATTCAGCACTCCGTTTAACGCAAAGTTTCCAATGAAAGAATACCTTTCAAAAATTAATTTGACCATTCCTGACACACTCTTTTGCTTTTGGCAGTGTTGTATTGTCTTTTCAGACTCATATTTTGATTCAGACAAGCAAATTTCCCAGTCAAATGAGTGGAATATTGAGAAAATGGTCTTTGAGAAATATTTGAACCCTAACCCTAACTAGCAAAACCCGAAGCTAGGGTTAGGGCTTTATTCCCATACAATGTAGACAGTTTTTGATGGCATGGCTGTGTTTTAGGGCTGAAAGGATACTTAGGAATATAGTTCTTTCAATGTTTTCTAAACATTTTTTTCTGACCCATATGGCTGTATACCGTGCTTTGCTCCAAAAAGGAATGGTGTCTGAATTGCCCGACAAGCAACAGTTAGGAAGAACCTGATTTAACTTTCAAACTCCTGCCATGGGCTTTAAAATCAAAGGCTTATTAACAAATAAAGCCAAAATGTATTAGTTGTCTCAGACTTTTAGGCCACTTAAGCCAAAACGTACAATCATTCAGCACTCCGTTTAACGCAAAGTTTCCAATGAAAGACTACCTTTCACAAATTAATTTGACCATTCCTGACACACTCTTTTGCTTTTGGCAGTGTTGTATTGTCTTTTCAGACTCATATTTAGATTCAGACAAGCAAATTTCCCAGTCAAATGAGTGGAATATTGAGAAAATGGTCTTTGAGAAATATTTGAACCCTAACCCTAACTAGCAAAACCCGAAGCTAGGGTTACGGTTTTATTCCCATACAATGTAGGCAGTTTTTGATGGCATGGCTGTGTTTTAGGGCTGAAAGGATACTTAGGAATATAGTTCTTTCAATGTTTTCTAAACATTTTTTTCTGACCCATATGGCTGTATACAGTGCTTTGCTCCAAAAAGGAATGGTGTCTGAATTGCCCGACAAGCAACAGTTAGAAAGAACCTGATTTAACTTTCAAACTCTTGCCATGGGCTTTAAAATCAAAGGCTTATTAACAAATAAAGCCTAAATGTATTAGTTGTCTCAGACTTTTAGGCCACTTAAGCCTAAACGTACATTCATTCAGCACTCCGTTTAACGCAAAGTTTCCAATGAAAGACTACCTTTCAAAAATTAATTTGACCATTCCTGACACACACTTTTGGTTTTGGCAGTGTTGTATTGTCTTTTCAGACTCATATTTAGATGCAGACAAGCAAATTTCCCAGTCAAATGAGTGGAATATTGAGAAAATGGTCTTTGAGAAATATTTGAACCATAACCCTAATTAGCAAAACCCGAAGCTAGGGTTAGGGTTTTATTCCCATACAATGTAGACAGTTTTTGATGGCATGGCTGTGTTTTAGGGCTGAAAGGATACTTAGGAATATAGTTCTTTCAATGTTTTCTAAACATTTTTTTCTGACCCATATGGCTGTATACCGTGCTTTGCTCCAAAAAGGAATGGTGTCTGAATTGCCCGACAAGCAACAGTTAGGAAGAACATGATTTAACTTTCAAACTCTTGCCATGGGCTTTAAAATCAAAGGCTTATTAACAAATAAAGCCAAAATGTATTAGTTGTCTCAGACTTTTAGGCCACTTAAGCCTAAACGTACATTCATTCAGCACTCCGTTTAACGCAAAGTTTCCAATGAAAGAATACCTTTCAAAAATTAATTTGACCATTCCTGACACACTCTTTTGCTTTTGGCAGTGTTGTATTGTCTTTTCAGACTCATATTTTGATTCAGACCAGCAAATTTCCCAGTCAAATGAGTGGAATATTGAGAAAATGGTCTTTGAGAAATATTTGAACCCTAACCCTAACTAGCAAAACCCGAAGCTAGGGTTAGGGCTTTATTCCCATACAATGTAGACAGTTTTTGATGGCATGGCTGTGTTTTAGGGCTGAAAGGATACTTAGGAATATAGTTCTTTCAATGTTTTCTAAACATTTTTTTCTGACCCATATGGCTGTATACCGTGCTTTGCTCCAAAAAGGAATGGTGTCTGAATTGCCCGACAAGCAACAGTTAGGAAGAACCTGATTTAACTTTCAAACTCCTGCCATGGGCTTTAAAATCAAAGGCTTATTAACAAATAAAGCCAAAATGTATTAGTTGTCTCAGACTTTTAGGCCACTTAAGCCTAAACGTACATTCATTCAGCACTCCGTTTAACGCAAAGTTTCCAATGAAAGACTACCTTTCAAAAATTAATTTGACCATTCCTGACACACTTTTTGCTTTTGGCAGTGTTGTATTGTCTTTTCAGACTCATATTTAGATGCAGACAAGCAAATTTCCCAGTCAAATGAGTGGAATATTGAGAAAATGGTCTTTGAGAAATATTTGAACCATAACCCTAATTAGCAAAACCCGAAGCTAGGGTTAGGGTTTTATTCCCATACAATGTAGACAGTTTTTGATGGCATGGCTGTGTTTTAGGGCTGAAAGGATACTTAGGAATATAGTTCTTTCAATGTTTTCTAAACATTTTTTTCTGACCCATATGGCTGTATACCGTGCTTTGCTCCAAAAAGGAATGGTGTCTGAATTGCCCGACAAGCAACAGTTAGGAAGAACATGATTTAACTTTCAAACTCTTGCCATGGGCTTTAAAATCAAAGGCTTATTAACAAATAAAGCCAAAATGTATTAGTTGTCTCAGACTTTTAGGCCACTTAAGCCTAAACGTACATTCATTCAGCACTCCGTTTAACGCAAAGTTTCCAATGAAAGAATACCTTTCAAAAATTAATTTGACCATTCCTGACACACTCTTTTGCTTTTGGCAGTGTTGTATTGTCTTTTCAGACTCATATTTTGATTCAGACAAGCAAATTTCCCAGTCAAATGAGTGGAATATTGAGAAAATGGTCTTTGAGAAATATTTGAACCCTAACCCTAACTAGCAAAACCCGAAGCTAGGGTTAGGGCTTTATTCCCATACAATGTAGACAGTTTTTGATGGCATGGCTGTGTTTTAGGGCTGAAAGGATACTTAGGAATATAGTTCTTTCAATGTTTTCTAAACATTTTTTTCTGACCCATATGGCTGTATACCGTGCTTTGCTCCAAAAAGGAATGGTGTCTGAATTGCCCGACAAGCAACAGTTAGGAAGAACCTGATTTAACTTTCAAACTCCTGCCATGGGCTTTAAAATCAAAGGCTTATTAACAAATAAAGCCAAAATGTATTAGTTGTCTCAGACTTTTAGGCCACTTAAGCCAAAACGTACAATCATTCAGCACTCCGTTTAACGCAAAGTTTCCAATGAAAGACTACCTTTCACAAATTAATTTGACCATTCCTGACACACTCTTTTGCTTTTGGCAGTGTTGTATTGTCTTTTCAGACTCATATTTAGATTCAGACAAGCAAATTTCCCAGTCAAATGAGTGGAATATTGAGAAAATGGTCTTTGAGAAATATTTGAACCCTAACCCTAACTAGCAAAACCCGAAGCTAGGGTTACGGTTTTATTCCCATACAATGTAGGCAGTTTTTGATGGCATGGCTGTGTTTTAGGGCTGAAAGGATACTTAGGAATATAGTTCTTTCAATGTTTTCTAAACATTTTTTTCTGACCCATATGGCTGTATACAGTGCTTTGCTCCAAAAAGGAATGGTGTCTGAATTGCCCGACAAGCAACAGTTAGAAAGAACCTGATTTAACTTTCAAACTCTTGCCATGGGCTTTAAAATCAAAGGCTTATTAACAAATAAAGCCTAAATGTATTAGTTGTCTCAGACTTTTAGGCCACTTAAGCCTAAACGTACATTCATTCAGCACTCCGTTTAACGCAAAGTTTCCAATGAAAGACTACCTTTCAAAAATTAATTTGACCATTCCTGACACACACTTTTGGTTTTGGCAGTGTTGTATTGTCTTTTCAGACTCATATTTAGATGCAGACAAGCAAATTTCCCAGTCAAATGAGTGGAATATTGAGAAAATGGTCTTTGAGAAATATTTGAACCATAACCCTAATTAGCAAAATCCGAAGCTAGGGTTAGGGTTTTATTCCCATACAATGTAGACAGTTTTTGATGGCATGGCTGTGTTTTAGGGCTGAAAGGATACTTAGGAATATAGTTCTTTCAATGTTTTCTAAACATTTTTTTCTGACCCATATGGCTGTATACCGTGCTTTGCTCCAAAAAGGAATGGTGTCTGAATTACCCGACAAGCAACAGTTAGGAAGAACATGATTTAACTTTCAAACTCTTGCCATGGGCTTTAAAATCAAAGGCTTATTAACAAATAAAGCCAAAATGTATTAGTTGTCTCAGACTTTTAGGCCACTTAAGCCTAAACGTACATTCATTCAGCACTCCGTTTAACGCAAAGTTTCCAATGAAAGAATACCTTTCAAAAATTAATTTGACCATTCCTGACACACTCTTTTGCTTTTGGCAGTGTTGTATTGTCTTTTCAGACTCATATTTTGATTCAGACAAGCAAATTTCCCAGTCAAATGAGTGGAATATTGAGAAAATGGTCTTTGAGAAATATTTGAACCCTAACCCTAACTAGCAAAACCCGAAGCTAGGGTTAGGGCTTTATTCCCATACAATGTAGACAGTTTTTGATGGCATGGCTGTGTTTTAGGGCTGAAAGGATACTTAGGAATATAGTTCTTTCAATGTTTTCTAAACATTTTTTTCTGACCCATATGGCTGTATACCGTGCTTTGCTCCAAAAAGGAATGGTGTCTGAATTGCCCGACAAGCAACAGTTAGGAAGAACCTGATTTAACTTTCAAACTCCTGCCATGGGCTTTAAAATCAAAGGCTTATTAACAAATAAAGCCAAAATGTATTAGTTGTCTCAGACTTTTAGGCCACTTAAGCCAAAACGTACAATCATTCAGCACTCCGTTTAACGCAAAGTTTCCAATGAAAGACTACCTTTCACAAATTAATTTGACCATTCCTGACACACTCTTTTGCTTTTGGCAGTGTTGTATTGTCTTTTCAGACTCATATTTTGATTCAGACAAGCAAATTTCCCAGTCAAATGAGTGGAATATTGAGAAAATGGTCTTTGAGAAATATTTGAACCCTAACCCTAACTAGCAAAACCCGAAGCTAGGGTTAGGGTTTTATTCCCATACAATGTAGACAGTTTTTGATGGCATGGCTGTGTTTTAGGGCTGAAAGGATACTTAGGAATATAGTTCTTTCAATGTTTTCTAAACATTTTTTTCTGACCCATATGGCTGTATACCGTGCTTTGCTCCAAAAAGGAATGGTGTCTGAATTGCCCGACAAGCAACAGTTAGGAAGAACCTGATTTAACTTTCAAACTCCTGCCATGGGCTTTAAAATCAAAGGCTTATTAACAAATAAAGCCAAAATGTATTAGTTGTCTCAGACTTTTAGGCCACTTAAGCCTAAACGTACATTCATTCAGCACTCCGTTTAACGCAAAGTTTCCAATGAAAGACTACCTTTCACAAATTAATTTGACCATTCCTGACACACTCTTTTGCTTTTGGCAGTGTTGTATTGTCTTTTCAGACTCATATTTTGATTCAGACAAGCAAATTTCCCAGTCAAATGAGTGGAATATTGAGAAAATGGTCTTTGAGAAATATTTGAACCCTAACCCTAACTAGCAAAACCCGAAGCTAGGGTTAGGGTTTTATTCCCATAGAATGTAGACAGTTTTTGATGGCATGGCTGTGTTTTAGGGCTGAAAGGATACTTAGGAATATAGTTCTTTCAATGTTTTCTAAACATTTTTTTCTGACCCATATGGCTGTATACCGTGCTTTGCTCCAAAAAGGAATGGTGTCTGAATTGCCCGACAAGCAACAGTTAGGAAGAACCTGATTTAACTTTCAAACTCTTGCCATGGGCTTTAAAATCAAAGGCTTATTAACAAATAAAGCCAAAATGTTTTAGTTGTCTCAGACTTTTAGGCCACTTAAGCCTAAACGTACATTCATTCAGCACTCCGTTTAACGCAAAGTTTCCAATGAAAGAATACCTTTCAAAAATTAATTTGACCATTCCTGACACACTCTTTTGCTTTTGGCAGTGTTGTATTGTCTTTTCAGACTCATATTTTGATTCACACAAGCAAATTTCCCAGTCAAATGAGTGGAATATTGAGAAAATGGTCTTTGAGAAATATTTGAACCCTAACCGTAACTACCAAAACCCGAAGCTAGGGTTAGGGTTTTATTCCCATACAATGTAGACAGTTTCTGATGGCATGGCTGTGTTTTAGGGCTGAAAGGATACTTAGGAATATAGTTCTTTCAATGTTTTCTAAACATTTTTTTCTGACCCATATGGCTGTATACAGTGCTTTGCTCCAAAAAGGAATGGTGTCTGAATTGCCCGACAAGCAACAGTTAGAAAGAACCTGATTTAACTTTCAAACTCTTGCCATGGGCTTTAAAATCAAAGGCTTATTAACAAATAAAGCCAAAATGTATTAGTTGTCTCAGACTTTTAGGCCACTTAAGCCTAAACGTACATTCATTCAGCACTCCGTTTAACGCAAAGTTTCCAATGAAAGAATACCTTTCAACAATTAATTTGACCATTCCTGACACACTCTTTTGCTTTTGGTAGTGTTGTATTGTCTTTTCATACTCAAATTTTGATTCAGACCAGCAAATTTCCCAGTCAAATGAGTGGAATATTGAGAAAATGGTCTTTGAGAAATATTTGAACCCTAACCCTAATTAGCAAAACCCGAAGCTAGGGTTAGGGTTTTATTCCCATACAATGTAGACAGTTTTTGATGGCATGGCTGTGTTTTAGGGCTGAAAGGATACTTAGGAATATAGTTCTTTCAATATTTTCTAAACATTTTTTTCTGACCCATATGGCTGTATACAGTGCTTTGCTCCAAAAAGGAATGGTGTCTGAATTGCCCGACAAGCAACAGTTAGGAAGAACCTGATTTAACTTTCAAACTCTTGCCATGGGCTTTAAAATCAAAGGCTTATTAACAAATAAAGCCAAAATGTATTAGTTGTCTCAGACTTTTAGGCCACTTAAGCCTAAACGTACATTCATTCAGCACTCCGTTTAACGCAAAGTTTCCAATGAAAGAATACCTTTCAAAAAATAATTTGACCACTCCTGACACACTCTTTTGCTTTTTACAGTGTTGTATTGTCTTTTCAGACTCATATTTTGATTCACACAAGCAAATTTCCCAGTCAAATGAGTGGAATATTGAGAAAATGGTCTTTGAGAAATATTTGAACCCTAACCCTAACTAGCAAAACCCGAAGCTAGGGTTAGGGTTTTATTCCCATACAATGCAGGCAGTTTTTGATGGCATGGCTGTGTTTTAGGGCTGAAAGGATACTTAGGAATATAGTTCTTTCAATATTTTCTAAACATTTTTTTCTGACCCATATGGCTGTATACAGTGCTTTGCTCCAAAAAGGAATGGTGTCTGAATTGCCCGACAAGCAACAGTTAGAAAGAACCTGATTTAACTTTCAAACTCTTGCCATGGGCTTTAAAATCAAAGGCTTATTTACAAATAAAGCCAAAATGTATTAGTTGTCTCAGACTTTTAGGCCACTTAAGCCTAAACGTACATTCATTCAGCACTCCGTTTAACGCAAAGTTTCCAATGAAAGAATACCTTTCAACAATTAATTTGACCATTCCTGACATACTCTTTTGCTTTTGGTAGTGTTGTATTGTCTTTTCATACTCAAATTTTGATTCAGACAAGCAAATTTCCCAGTCAAATGAGTGGAATATTGAGAAAATGGTCTTTGAGAAATATTTGAACCCTAACCCTAATTAGCAAAACCCGAAGCTAGGGTTAGGGTTTTATTCCCATACAATGTAGACAGTTTTTGATGGCATGGCTGTGTTTTAGGGCTGAAAGGATACTTAGGAATATAGTTCTTTCAATATTTTCTAAACATTTTTTTCTGACCCATATGGCTGTATACAGTGCTTTGCTCCAAAAAGGAATGGTGTCTGAATTGCCCGACAAGCAACAGTTAGGAAGAACCTGATTTAACTTTCAAACTCTTGCCATGAGCTTTAAAATCAAAGGCTTATTAACAAATAAAGCCAAAATGTATTAGTTGTCTCAGACTTTTAGGCCACTTAAGCCTAAACGTACATTCATTCAGCACTCCGTTTAACGCAAAGTTTCCAATGAAAGAATACCTTTCACAAATTAATTTGACCATTCCTGACACACACTTTTGGTTTTGGCAGTGTTGTATTGTCTTTTCAGACTCATATTTAGATGCAGACAAGCAAATTTCCCAGTCAACTGAGTGGAATATTGAGAAAATGGTCTTTGAGAAATATTTGAACCCTAACCCTAACTAGCAAAACCCGAAGCTAGGGTTACGGTTTTATTCCCATACAATGTAGGCAGTTTTTGATGGCATGGCTGTGTTTTAGGGCTGAAAGGATACTTAGGAATATAGTTCTTTCAATGTTTTCTAAACATTTTTTTCTGACCCATATGGCTGTATACAGTGCTTTGCTCCAAAAAGGAATGGTGTCTGAATTGCACGACAAGCAACAGTTAGAAAGAACCTGATTTAACTTTCAAACTCTTGCCATGGGCTTTAAAATCAAAGGCTTATTAACAAATAAAGCCAAAATGTATTAGTTGTCTCAGACTTTTAGGCCACTTAAGCCTAAACGTACATTCATTCAGCACTCCGTTTAACGCAAAGTTTCCAATGAAAGAATACCTTTCAACAATTAATTTGACCATTCCTGACACACTCTTTTGCTTTTGGTAGTGTTGTATTGTCTTTTCATACTCAAATTTTGATTCAGACAAGCAAATTTCCCAGTCAAATGAGTGGAATATTGAGAAAATGGTCTTTGAGAAATATTTGAACCCTAACCCTAATTAGCAAAACCCGAAGCTAGGGTTAGGGTTTTATTCCCATACAATGTAGACAGTTTTTGATGGCATGGCTGTGTTTTAGGGCTGAAAGGATACTTAGGAATATAGTTCTTTCAATATTTTCTAAACATTTTTTTCTGACCCATATGGCTGTATACAGTGCTTTGCTCCAAAAAGGAATGGTGTCTGAATTGCCCGACAAGCAACAGTTAGGAAGAACCTGATTTAACTTTCAAACTCTTGCCATGGGCTTTAAAATCAAAGGCTTATTAACAAATAAAGCCAAAATGTAATAGTTGTCTCAGACTTTTAGGCCACTTAAGCCTAAACGTACATTCATTCAGCACTCCGTTTAACGCAAAGTTTCCAATGAAAGAATACCTTTCAAAAAATAATTTGACCACTCCTGACACACTCTTTTGCTTTTTACAGTGTTGTATTGTCTTTTCAGACTCATATTTAGATTCAGACAAGCAAATTTCCCAGTCAAATGAGTGGAATATTGAGAAAATGGTCTTTGAGAAATATTTGAACCCTAACCCTAACTAGCAAAACCCAAAGCTAGGGTTAGGGTTTTATTCCCATACAATGTAGGCAGTTTTTGATGGCATGGCTGTGTTTTAGGGCTGAAAGGATACTTAGGAATATAGTTCTTTCAATATTTTCTAAACATTTTTTTCTGACCCATATGGCTGTATACAGTGCTTTGCTCCAAAAAGGAATGGTGTCTGAATTGCCCGACAAGCAACAGTTAGGAAGAACCTGATTTAACTTTCAAACTCTTGCCATGGGCTTTAAAATCAAAGGCTTATTAACAAATAAAGCCAAAATGTTTTAGTTGTCTCAGACTTTTAGGCCACTTAAGCCTAAACGTACATTCATTCAGCACTCCGTTTAACGCAAAGTTTCCAATGAAAGAATACCTTTCAAAAATTAATTTGACCATTCCTGACACACTCTTTTGCTTTTGGCAGTGTTGTATTGTCTTTTCAGACTCATATTTTGATTCACACAAGCAAATTTCCCAGTCAAATGAGTGGAATATTGAGAAAATGGTCTTTGAGAAATATTTGAACCCTAACCCTAACTAGCAAAACCCGAAGCTAGGGTTAGGGTTTTATTCCCATACAATGCAGGCAGTTTTTGATGGCATGGCTGTGTTTTAGGGCTGAAAGGATACTTAGGAATATAGTTCTTTCAATATTTTCTAAACATTTTTTTCTGACCCATATGGCTGTATACAGTGCTTTGCTCCAAAAAGGAATGGTGTCTGAATTGCCCGACAAGCAACAGTTAGGAAGAACCTGATTTAACTTTCAAACTCTTGCCATGGGCTTTAAAATCAAAGGCTTATTAACAAATAAAGCCAAAATGTATTAGTTGTCTCAGACTTTTAGGCCACTTAAGCCTAAACGTACATTCATTCAGCACTCCGTTTAACGCAAAGTTTCCAATGAAAGAATACCTTTCAACAATTAATTTGACCATTCCTGACACACTCTTTTGCTTTTGGTAGTGTTGTATTGTCTTTTCATACTCAAATTTTGATTCAGACAAGCAAATTTCCCAGTCAAATGAGTGGAATATTGAGAAAATGGTCTTTGAGA
Organism: Atractosteus spatula; assembly: GCF_055471065.1. Lineage (NCBI taxonomy): Eukaryota > Metazoa > Chordata > Actinopteri > Semionotiformes > Lepisosteidae > Atractosteus > Atractosteus spatula. The sequence continues at coordinate 28,726,588 of NC_142709.1, read as the reverse complement.
AATATTTGAACCCTAACCCTAATTAGCAAAACCCGAAGCTAGGGTTAGGGTTTTATTCCCATACAATGTAGACAGTTTTTGATGGCATGGCTGTGTTTTAGGGCTGAAAGGATACTTAGGAATATAGTTCTTTCAATGTTTTCTAAACATTTTTTTCTGACCCATATGGCTGTATACCGTGCTTTGCTCCAAAAAGGAATGGTGTCTGAATTGCCCGACAAGCAACAGTTAGGAAGAACATGATTTAACTTTCAAACTCTTGCCATGGGCTTTAAAATCAAAGGCTTATTAACAAATAAAGCCAAAATGTATTAGTTGTCTCAGACTTTTAGGCCACTTAAGCCTAAACGTACATTCATTCAGCACTCCGTTTAACGCAAAGTTTCCAATGAAAGAATACCTTTCAAAAATTAATTTGACCATTCCTGACACACTCTTTTGCTTTTGGCAGTGTTGTATTGTCTTTTCAGACTCATATTTTGATTCAGACAAGCAAATTTCCCAGTCAAATGAGTGGAATATTGAGAAAATGGTCTTTGAGAAATATTTGAACCCTAACCCTAACTAGCAAAACCCGAAGCTAGGGTTAGGGTTTTATTCCCATACAATGTAGACAGTTTTTGATGGCATGGCTGTGTTTTAGGGCTGAAAGGATACTTAGGAATATAGTTCTTTCAATGTTTTCTAAACATTTTTTTCTGACCCATATGGCTGTATACCGTGCTTTGCTCCAAAAAGGAATGGTGTCTGAATTGCCCGACAAGCAACAGTTAGGAAGAACCTGATTTAACTTTCAAACTCCTGCCATGGGCTTTAAAATCAAAGGCTTATTAACAAATAAAGCCAAAATATATTAGTTGTCTCAGACATTTAGGCCACTTAAGCCTAAACGTACATTCATTCAGCACTCCGTTTAACGCAAAGTTTCCAATGAAAGACTACCTTTCACAAATTAATTTGACCATTCCTGACACACACTTTTGGTTTTGGCAGTGTTGTATTGTCTTTTCAGACTCATATTTAGATGCAGACAAGCAAATTTCCCAGTCAAATGAGTGGAATATTGAGAAAATGGTCTTTGAGAAATATTTGAACCCTAACCCTAACTAGCAAAACCCGAAGCTAGGGTTACGGTTTTATTCCCATACAATGTAGGCAGTTTTTGATGGCATGGCTGTGTTTTAGGGCTGAAAGGATACTTAGGAATATAGTTCTTTCAATGTTTTCTAAACATTTTTTTCTGACCCATATGGCTGTATACCGTGCTTTGCTCCAAAAAGGAATGGTGTCTGAATTGCCCGACAAGCAACAGTTAGGAAGAACCTGATTTAACTTTCAAACTCCTGCCATGGGCTTTAAAATCAAAGGCTTATTAACAAATAAAGCCAAAATGTATTAGTTGTCTCAGACTTTTAAGCCACTTAAGCCTAAACGTACATTCATTCAGCACTCCGTTTAACGCAAAGTTTCCAATGAGAGAATACCTTTCAAAAATTAATTTGACCACTCCTGACACACTCTTTTGCTTTTAGCAGTGTTGTATTGTCTTTTCAGACTCATATTTTGATTCAGACAAGCAAATTTCCCAGTCAAATGAGTGGAATATTGAGAAAATGGTCTTTGAGAAATGTTTGAACCCTAACCCTAACTAGCAAAACCAGAAGCTAGGGTTAGGGTTTTATTCCCATACAATGTAGACAGTTTTTGATGGCATGGCTGTGTTTTAGGGCTGAAAGGATACTTAGGAATATAGTTCTTTCAATGTTTTCTAAACATTTTTTTCTGACCCATATGTCTGTATACCGTGCTTTGCTCCAAAAAGGAATGGTGTCTGAATTGCCCGACAAGAAACATTTAGGAAGAACCTGATTTAACTTTCAAACTCTTGCCATGGGCTTTAAAATCAAAGGCTTATTAACAAATAAAGCCAAAATGTATTAGTTGTCTCAGACTTTTAGGCCACTTAAGCCTAAACGTACATTCATTCAGCACTCCGTTTAACGCAAAGTTTCCAATGAAAGAATACCTTTCAAAAATTAATTTGACCATTCCTGACACACTCTTTTGCTTTTGGCAGTGTTTTATTGTCTTTTCAGACTCATATTTTGATTCAGACAAGCAAATTTCCCAGTCAAATGAGTGGAATATTGAGAAAATGGTCTTTGAGAAATATTTGAACCCTAACCCTAACTAGCAAAACCCGAAGCTAGGGTTAGGGTTTTATTCCCATACAATGCAGGCAGTTTTTGATGGCATGGCTGTGTTTTAGGGCTGAAAGGATACTTAGGAATATAGTTCTTTCAATATTTTCTAAACATTTTTTTCTGACCCATATGGCTGTATACAGTGCTTTGCTCCAAAAAGGAATGGTGTCTGAATTGCCCGACAAGCAACAGTTAGAAAGAACCTGATTTAACTTTCAAACTCTTGCCATGGGCTTTAAAATCAAAGGCTTATTAACAAATAAAGCCAAAATGTATTAGTTCTCTCAGAATTTTAGGCCACTTAAGCCTAAACGTACATTCATTCAGCACTCCGTTTAACGCAAAGTTTCCAATGAAAGAATACCTTTCAAAAATTAATTTGACCATTCCTGACACACTCTTTTGCTTTTGGTAGTGTTGTATTGTCTTTTCAGACTCATATTTTGATTCAGACAAGCAAATTTCCCAGTCAAATGAGTGGAATATTGAGAAAATGGTCTTTGAGAAATGTTTGAACCCTAACCCTAACTAGCAAAACCAGAAGCTAGGGTTAGGGTTTTATTCCCATACAATGTAGACAGTTTTTGATGGCATGGCTGTGTTTTAGGGCTGAAAGGATACTTAGGAATATAGTTCTTTCAATGTTTTCTAAACATTTTTTTCTGACCCATATGGCTGTATACAGTGCTTTGCTCCAAAAAGGAATGGTGTCTGAATTGCCCGACAAGCAACAGTTCGAAAGAACCTGATTTAACTTTCAAACTCTTGCCATGGGCTTTAAAATCAAAGGCTTATTAACAAATAAAGCCAAAATGTATTAGTTGTCTCAGACTTTTAGGCCACTTTAGCCTAAACGTACATTCATTCAGCACTCCGTTTAACGCAAAGTTTCCAATGAAAGAATACCTTTCAAAAATTAATTTGACCATTCCTGACACACTCTTTTGCTTTTGGCAGTGTTGTATTGTCTTTTCAGACTCTTCTTTTGATTCAGACAAGCAAATTTCCCAGTCAAATGAGTGGAATATTGAGAAAATGGTCTTTGAGAAATATTTGAACCCTAACCCTAACTAGCAAAACCCGAAGCTAGGGTTAGGGTTTTATTCCCATACAATGTAGACAGTTTTTGATGGCATGGCTGTGTTTTAGGGCTGAAAGGATACTTAGGAATATAGTTCTTTCAATGTTTTCTAAACATTTTTTTCTGACCCATATGGCTGTATACAGTGCTTTGCTCCAAAAAGGAATGGTGTCTGAATTGCCCGACAAGCAACAGTTAGGAAGAACCTGATTTAACTTTCAAACTCTTGCCATGGGCTTTAAAATCAAAGGCTTATTAACAAATAAAGCCAAAATGTATTAGTTGTCTCAGACTTTTAGGCCACTTAAGCCTAAACGTACATTCATTCAGCACTCCGTTTAACGCAAAGTTTCCAATGAAAGAATACCTTTCAAAAATTAATTTGACCACTCCTGACACACTCTTTTGCTTTTAGCAGTGTTGTATTGTCTTTTCAGACTCATATTTTGATTCAGACAAGCAAATTTCCCAGTCAAATGAGTGGAATATTGAGAAAATGGTCTTTGAGAAATGTTTGAACCCTAACCCTAACTAGCAAAACCAGAAGCTAGGGTTAGGGTTTTATTCCTATACAATGTAGACAGTTTTTGATGGCATGGCTGTGTTTTAGGGCTGAAAGGATACTTAGGAATATAGTTCTTTCAATGTTTTCTTAACATTTTTTTCTGACCCATATGGCTGTATACAGTGCTTTGCTCCAAAAAGGAATGGTGTCTGAATTGCCCGACAAGCAACAGTTCGAAAGAACCTGATTTAACTTTCAAACTCTTGCCATGGGCTTTAAAATCAAAGGCTTATTAACAAATAAAGCCAAAATGTATTAGTTGTCTCAGACTTTTAGGCCACTTAAGCCTAAACGTACATTCATTCAGCACTCCGTTTAACGCAAAGTTTCCAATGAAAGAATACCTTTCAAAAATTAATTTGACCATTCCTGACACACTCTTTTGCTTTTGGCAGTGTTTTATTGTCTTTTCAGACTCATATTTTGATTCAGACAAGCAAATTTCCCAGTCAAATGAGTGGAATATTGAGAAAATGGTCTTTGAGAAATATTTGAACCCTAACCCTAACTAGCAAAACCCGAAGCTAGGGTTAGGGTTTTATTCCCATACAATGCAGGCAGTTTTTGATGGCATGGCTGTGTTTTAGGGCTGAAAGGATACTTAGGAATATAGTTCTTTCAATATTTTCTAAACATTTTTTTCTGACCCATATGGCTGTATACAGTGCTTTGCTCCAAAAAGGAATGGTGTCTGAATTGCCCGACAAGCAACAGTTAGAAAGAACCTGATTTAACTTTCAAACTCTTGCCATGGGCTTTAAAATCAAAGGCTTATTAACAAATAAAGCCAAAATGTATTAGTTCTCTCAGAATTTTAGGCCACTTAAGCCTAAACGTACATTCATTCAGCACTCCGTTTAACGCAAAGTTTCCAATGAAAGAATACCTTTCAACAATTAATTTGACCATTCCTGACACACTCTTTTGCTTTTGGTAGTGTTGTATTGTCTTTTCATACTCATATTTTGATTCAGACAAGCAAATTTCCCAGTCAAATGAGTGGAATATTGAGAAAATGGTCTTTGAGAAATATTTGAACCCTAACCCTAATTAGCAAAACCCGAAGCTAGGGTTAGGGTTTTATTCCCATACAATGTAGACAGTTTTTGATGGCATGGCTGTGTTTTAGGGCTGAAAGGATACTTAGGAATATAGTTCTTTCAATGTTTTCTAAACATTTTTTTCTGACCCATATGGCTGTATACCGTGCTTTGCTCCAAAAAGGAATGGTGTCTGAATTGCCCGACAAGCAACAGTTAGGAAGAACCTGATTTAACTTTCAAACTCTTGCCATGGGCTTTAAAATCAAAGGCTTATTAACAAATAAAGCCAAAATGTATTAGTTGTCTCAGACTTTTAGGCCACTTAAGCCTAAACGTACATTCATTCAGCACTCCGTTTAACGCAAAGTTTCCAATGAAAGAATACCTTTCAAAAATTAATTTGACCACTCCTGACAGACTCTTTTGCTTTTAGCAGTGTTGTATTGTCTTTTCAGACTCATATTTTGATTCAGACAAGCAAATTTCCCAGTCAAATGAGTGGAATATTGAGAAAATGGTCTTTGAGAAATGTTTGAACCCTAACCCTAACTAGCAAAACCAGAAGCTAGGGTTAGGGTTTTATTCCCATACAATGTAGACAGTTTTTGATGGCATGGCTGTGTTTTAGGGCTGAAAGGATACTTAGGAATATAGTTCTTTCAATGTTTTCTAAACATTTTTTTCTGACCCATATGGCTGTATACAGTGCTTTGCTCCAAAAAGGAATGGTGTCTGAATTGCCCGACAAGCAACAGTTCGAAAGAACCTGATTTAACTTTCAAACTCTTGCCATGGGCTTTAAAATCAAAGGCTTATTAACAAATAAAGCCAAAATGTATTAGTTGTCTCAGACTTTTAGGCCACTTTAGCCTAAACGTACATTCATTCAGCACTCCGTTTAACGCAAAGTTTCCAATGAAAGAATACCTTTCAAAAATTAATTTGACCATTCCTGACACACTCTTTTGCTTTTGGCAGTGTTGTATTGTCTTTTCAGACTCTTCTTTTGATTCAGACAAGCAAATTTCCCAGTCAAATGAGTGGAATATTGAGAAAATGGTCTTTGAGAAATATTTGAACCCTAACCCTAACTAGCAAAACCCGAAGCTAGGGTTAGGGTTTTATTCCCATACAATGTAGACAGTTTTTGATGGCATGGCTGTGTTTTAGGGCTGAAAGGATACTTAGGAATATAGTTCTTTCAATGTTTTCTAAACATTTTTTTCTGACCCATATGGCTGTATACAGTGCTTTGCTCCAAAAAGGAATGGTGTCTGAATTGCCCGACAAGCAACAGTTAGGAAGAACCTGATTTAACTTTCAAACTCTTGCCATGGGCTTTAAAATCAAAGGCTTATTAACAAATAAAGCCAAAATGTATTAGTTGTCTCAGACTTTTAGGCCACTTAAGCCTAAACGTACATTCATTCAGCACTCCGTTTAACGCAAAGTTTCCAATGAAAGAATACCTTTCAAAAATTAATTTGACCACTCCTGACACACTCTTTTGCTTTTAGCAGTGTTGTATTGTCTTTTCAGACTCATATTTTGATTCAGACAAGCAAATTTCCCAGTCAAATGAGTGGAATATTGAGAAAATGGTCTTTGAGAAATGTTTGAACCCTAACCCTAACTAGCAAAACCAGAAGCTAGGGTTAGGGTTTTATTCCTATACAATGTAGACAGTTTTTGATGGCATGGCTGTGTTTTAGGGCTGAAAGGATACTTAGGAATATAGTTCTTTCAATGTTTTCTTAACATTTTTTTCTGACCCATATGGCTGTATACAGTGCTTTGCTCCAAAAAGGAATGGTGTCTGAATTGCCCGACAAGCAACAGTTCGAAAGAACCTGATTTAACTTTCAAACTCTTGCCATGGGCTTTAAAATCAAAGGCTTATTAACAAATAAAGCCAAAATGTATTAGTTGTCTCAGACTTTTAGGCCACTTAAGCCTAAACGTACATTCATTCAGCACTCCGTTTAACGCAAAGTTTCCAATGAAAGAATACCTTTCAAAAATTAATTTGACCATTCCTGACACACTCTTTTGCTTTTGGCAGTGTTTTATTGTCTTTTCAGACTCATATTTTGATTCAGACAAGCAAATTTCCCAGTCAAATGAGTGGAATATTGAGAAAATGGTCTTTGAGAAATATTTGAACCCTAACCCTAACTAGCAAAACCCGAAGCTAGGGTTAGGGTTTTATTCCCATACAATGCAGGCAGTTTTTGATGGCATGGCTGTGTTTTAGGGCTGAAAGGATACTTAGGAATATAGTTCTTTCAATATTTTCTAAACATTTTTTTCTGACCCATATGGCTGTATACAGTGCTTTGCTCCAAAAAGGAATGGTGTCTGAATTGCCCGACAAGCAACAGTTAGGAAGAACCTGATTTAACTTTCAAACTCTTGCCATGGGCTTTAAAATCAAAGGCTTATTAACAAATAAAGCCAAAATGTATTAGTTGTCTCAGACTTTTAGGCCACTTAAGCCTAAACGTACATTCATTCAGCACTCCGTTTAACGCAAAGTTTCCAATGAAAGAATACCTTTCAAAAATTAATTTGACCACTCCTGACAGACTCTTTTGCTTTTAGCAGTGTTGTATTGTCTTTTCAGACTCATATTTTGATTCAGACAAGCAAATTTCCCAGTCAAATGAGTGGAATATTGAGAAAATGGTCTTTGAGAAATGTTTGAACCCTAACCCTAACTAGCAAAACCAGAAGCTAGGGTTAGGGTTTTATTCCCATACAATGTAGACAGTTTTTGATGGCATGGCTGTGTTTTAGGGCTGAAAGGATACTTAGGAATATAGTTCTTTCAATGTTTTCTAAACATTTTTTTCTGACCCATATGGCTGTATACAGTGCTTTGCTCCAAAAAGGAATGGTGTCTGAATTGCCCGACAAGCAACAGTTCGAAAGAACCTGATTTAACTTTCAAACTCTTGCCATGGGCTTTAAAATCAAAGGCTTATTAACAAATAAAGCCAAAATGTATTAGTTGTCTCAGACTTTTAGGCCACTTTAGCCTAAACGTACATTCATTCAGCACTCCGTTTAACGCAAAGTTTCCAATGAAAGAATACCTTTCAAAAATTAATTTGACCATTCCTGACACACTCTTTTGCTTTTGGCAGTGTTGTATTGTCTTTTCAGACTCTTCTTTTGATTCAGACAAGCAAATTTCCCAGTCAAATGAGTGGAATATTGAGAAAATGGTCTTTGAGAAATATTTGAACCCTAACCCTAACTAGCAAAACCCGAAGCTAGGGTTAGGGTTTTATTCCCATACAATGTAGACAGTTTTTGATGGCATGGCTGTGTTTTAGGGCTGAAAGGATACTTAGGAATATAGTTCTTTCAATGTTTTCTAAACATTTTTTTCTGACCCATATGGCTGTATACAGTGCTTTGCTCCAAAAAGGAATGGTGTCTGAATTGCCCGACAAGCAACAGTTAGAAAGAACCTGATTTAACTTTCAAACTCTTGCCATGGGCTTTAAAATCAAAGGCTTATTAACAAATAAAGCCAAAATGTATTAGTTGTCTCAGACTTTTAGGCCACTTAAGCCTAAACGTACATTCATTCAGCACTCCGTTTAACGCAAAGTTTCCAGTGAAAGAATACCTTTCAAAAATTAATTTGACCACTCCTGACACACTCTTTTGCTTTTAGCAGTGTTGTATTGTCTTTTCAGACTCATATTTTGATTCAGACAAGCAAATTTCCCAGTCAAATGAGTGGAATATTGAGAAAATGGTCTTTGAGAAATGTTTGAACCCTAACCCTAACTAGCAAAACCAGAAGCTAGGGTTAGGGTTTTATTCCTATACAATGTAGACAGTTTTTGATGGCATGGCTGTGTTTTAGGGCTGAAAGGATACTTAGGAATATAGTTCTTTCAATGTTTTCTTAACATTTTTTTCTGACCCATATGGCTGTATACAGTGCTTTGCTCCAAAAAGGAATGGTGTCTGAATTGCCCGACAAGCAACAGTTCGAAAGAACCTGATTTAACTTTCAAACTCTTGCCATGGGCTTTAAAATCAAAGGCTTATTAACAAATAAAGCCAAAATGTATTAGTTGTCTCAGACTTTTAGGCCACTTAAGCCTAAACGTACATTCATTCAGCACTCCGTTTAACGCAAAGTTTCCAATGAAAGAATACCTTTCAAAAATTAATTTGACCATTCCTGACACACTCTTTTGCTTTTGGCAGTGTTGTATTGTCTTTTCAGACTCTTCTTTTGATTCAGACAAGCAAATTTCCCAGTCAAATGAGTGGAATATTGAGAAAATGGTCTTAGAGAAATATTTGAACCCTAACCCTAACTAGCAAAACCCGAAGCTAGGGTTAGGGTTTTATTCCCATACAATGTAGACAGTTTTTGATGGCATGGCTGTGTTTTAGGGCTGAAAGGATACTTAGGAATATAGTTCTTTCAATGTTTTCTAAACATTTTTTTCTGACCCATATGGCTGTATACAGTGCTTTGCTCCAAAAAGGAATGGTGTCTGAATTGCCCGACAAGCAACAGTTAGAAAGAACCTGATTTAACTTTCAAACTCTTGCCATGGGCTTTAAAATCAAAGGCTTATTAACAAATAAAGCCAAAATGTATTAGTTGTCTCAGACTTTTAGGCCACTTAAGCCTAAACGTACATTCATTCAGCACTCCGTTTAACGCAAAGTTTCCAATGAAAGACTACCTTTCACAAATTAATTTGACCATTCCTGACACACACTTTTGGTTTTGGCAGTGTTGTATTGTCTTTTCAGACTCATATTTAGATGCAGACAAGCAAATTTCCCAGTCAAATGAGTGGAATATTGAGAAAATGGTCTTTGAGAAATATTTGAACCCTAACCCTAACTAGCAAAACCCGAAGCTAGGGTTAGGGTTTTATTCCCATACAATGCAGGCAGTTTTTGATGGCATGGCTGTGTTTTAGGGCTGAAAGGATACTTAGGAATATAGTTCTTTCAATATTTTCTAAACATTTTTTTCTGACCCATATGGCTGTATACAGTGCTTTGCTCCAAAAAGGAATGGTATCTGAATTGCCCGACAAGCAACAGTTAGAAAGAACCTGATTTAACTTTCAAACTCTTGCCATGGGCTTTAAAATCAAAGGCTTATTAACAAATAAAGCCAAAATGTATTAGTTGTCTCAGAATTTTAGGCCACTTAAGCCTAAACGTACATTCATTCAGCACTCCGTTTAACGCAAAGTTTCCAATGAAAGAATACCTTTCAAAAATTAATTTGACCATTCCTGACACACTCTTTTGGTTTTGGCAGTGTTGTATTGTCTTTTCAGACTCATATTTAGATGCAGACAAGCAAATTTCCCAGTCAAATGAGTGGAATATTGAGAAAATGGTCTTTGAGAAATATTTGAACCCTAACCCTAACTAGCAAAACCCGAAGCTAGGGTTAGGGTTTTATTCCCATACAATGCAGGCAGTTTTTGATGGCATGGCTGTGTTTTAGGGCTGAAAGGATACTTAGGAATATAGTTCTTTCAATATTTTCTAAACATTTTTTTCTGACCCATATGGCTGTATACAGTGCTTTGCTCCAAAAAGGAATGGTATCTGAATTGCCCGACAAGCAACAGTTAGAAAGAACCTGATTTAACTTTCAAACTCTTGCCATGGGCTTTAAAATCAAAGGCTTATTAACAAATAAAGCCAAAATGTATTAGTTGTCTCAGAATTTTAGGCCACTTAAGCCTAAACGTACATTCATTCAGCACTCCGTTTAACGCAAAGTTTCCAATGAAAGAATACCTTTCAAAAATTAATTTGACCATTCCTGACACACTCTTTTGCTTTTGTCAGTGTTGTATTGTCTTTTCAGACTCATATTTTGATTCAGACAAGCAAATTTCCCAGTCAAATGAGTGGAATATTGAGAAAATGGTCTTTGAGAAATATTTGAACCCTAACCCTAACTAGCAAAACCCGAAGCTAGGGTTAGGGTTTTATTCCCATACAATGTAGACAGTTTTTGATGGCATGGCTGTGTTTTAGGGCTGAAAGGATACTTAGGAATATAGTTCTTTCAATGTTTTCTAAACATTTTTTTCTGACCCATATGGCTGTATACCGTGCTTTGCTCCAAAAAGGAATGGTGTCTGAATTGCCCGACAAGCAACAGTTAGGAAGAACCTGATTTAACTTTCAAACTCTTGCCATGGGCTTTAAAATCAAAGGCTTATTAACAAATAAAGCCAAAATGTATTAGTTGTCTCAGACTTTTAGGCCACTTAAGCCTAAACGTACATTCATTCAGCACTCCGTTTAACGCAAAGTTTCCAATGAAAGAATACCTTTCAAAAATTAATTTGACCACTCCTGACACACTCTTTTGCTTTTAGCAGTGTTGTATTGTCTTTTCAGACTCATATTTTGATTCAGACAAGCAAATTTCCCAGTCAAATGAGTGGAATATTGAGAAAATGGTCTTTGAGAAATGTTTGAACCCTAACCCTAACTAGCAAAACCAGAAGCTAGGGTTAGGGTTTTATTCCTATACAATGTAGACAGTTTTTGATGGCATGGCTGTGTTTTAGGGCTGAAAGGATACTTAGGAATATAGTTCTTTCAATGTTTTCTTAACATTTTTTTCTGACCCATATGGCTGTATACAGTGCTTTGCTCCAAAAAGGAATGGTGTCTGAATTGCCCGACAAGCAACAGTTCGAAAGAACCTGATTTAACTTTCAAACTCTTGCCATGGGCTTTAAAATCAAAGGCTTATTAACAAATAAAGCCAAAATGTTTTAGTTGTCTCAGACTTTTAGGCCACTTAAGCCTAAACGTACATTCATTCAGCACTCCGTTTAACGCAAAGTTTCCAATGAAAGAATACCTTTCAAAAATTAATTTGACCATTCCTGACACACTCTTTTGCTTTTGGCAGTGTTGTATTGTCTTTTCAGACTCTTCTTTTGATTCAGACAAGCAAATTTCCCAGTCAAATGAGTGGAATATTGAGAAAATGGTCTTAGAGAAATATCTGAACCCTAACCCTAACTAGCAAAACCCGAAGCTAGGGTTAGGGTTTTATTCCCATACAATGTAGACAGTTTTTGATGGCATGGCTGTGTTTTAGGGCTGAAAGGATACTTAGGAATATAGTTCTTTCAATGTTTTCTAAACATTTTTTTCTGACCCATATGGCTGTATACAGTGCTTTGCTCCAAAAAGGAATGGTGTCTGAATTGCCCGACAAGCAACAGTTAGAAAGAACCTGATTTAACTTTCAAACTCTTGCCATGGGCTTTAAAATCAAAGGCTTATTAACAAATAAAGCCAAAATGTATTAGTTGTCTCAGACTTTTAGGCCACTTAAGCCTAAACGTACATTCATTCAGCACTCCGTTTAACGCAAAGTTTCCAATGAAAGACTACCTTTCACAAATTAATTTGACCATTCCTGACACACACTTTTGGTTTTGGCAGTGTTGTATTGTCTTTTCAGACTCATATTTAGATGCAGACAAGCAAATTTCCCAGTCAAATGAGTGGAATATTGAGAAAATGGTCTTTGAGAAATATTTGAACCCTAACCCTAACTAGCAAAACCCGAAGCTAGGGTTAGGGTTTTATTCCCATACAATGCAGGCAGTTTTTGATGGCATGGCTGTGTTTTAGGGCTGAAAGGATACTTAGGAATATAGTTCTTTCAATATTTTCTAAACATTTTTTTCTGACCCATATGGCTGTATACAGTGCTTTGCTCCAAAAAGGAATGGTATCTGAATTGCCCGACAAGCAACAGTTAGAAAGAACCTGATTTAACTTTCAAACTCTTGCCATGGGCTTTAAAATCAAAGGCTTATTAACAAATAAAGCCAAAATGTATTAGTTGTCTCAGAATTTTAGGCCACTTAAGCCTAAACGTACATTCATTCAGCACTCCGTTTAACGCAAAGTTTCCAATGAAAGAATACCTTTCAAAAATTAATTTGACCATTCCTGACACACTCTTTTGCTTTTGGCAGTGTTGTATTGTCTTTTCAGACTCATATTTTGATTCAGACAAGCAAATTTCCCAGTCAAATGAGTGGAATATTGAGAAAATGGTCTTTGAGAAATATTTGAACCCTAACCCTAACTAGCAAAACCCGAAGCTAGGGTTAGGGTTTTATTCCCATACAATGTAGACAGTTTTTGATGGCATGGCTGTGTTTTAGGGCTGAAAGGATACTTAGGAATATAGTTCTTTCAATGTTTTCTAAACATTTTTTTCTGACCCATATGGCTGTATACCGTGCTTTGCTCCAAAAAGGAATGGTGTCTGAATTGCCCGACAAGCAACAGTTAGGAAGAACCTGATTTAACTTTCAAACTCTTGCCATGGGCTTTAAAATCAAAGGCTTATTAACAAATAAAGCCAAAATGTATTAGTTGTCTCAGACTTTTAGGCCACTTAAGCCTAAACGTACATTCATTCAGCACTCCGTTTAACGCAAAGTTTCCAATGAAAGAATACCTTTCAAAAATTAATTTGACCACTCCTGACACACTCTTTTGCTTTTAGCAGTGTTGTATTGTCTTTTCAGACTCATATTTTGATTCAGACAAGCAAATTTCCCAGTCAAATGAGTGGAATATTGAGAAAATGGTCTTTGAGAAATGTTTGAACCCTAACCCTAACTAGCAAAACCAGAAGCTAGGGTTAGGGTTTTATTCCTATACAATGTAGACAGTTTTTGATGGCATGGCTGTGTTTTAGGGCTGAAAGGATACTTAGGAATATAGTTCTTTCAATGTTTTCTTAACATTTTTTTCTGACCCATATGGCTGTATACAGTGCTTTGCTCCAAAAAGGAATGGTGTCTGAATTGCCCGACAAGCAACAGTTCGAAAGAACCTGATTTAACTTTCAAACTCTTGCCATGGGCTTTAAAATCAAAGGCTTATTAACAAATAAAGCCAAAATGTATTAGTTGTCTCAGACTTTTAGGCCACTTAAGCCTAAACGTACATTCATTCAGCACTCCGTTTAACGCAAAGTTTCCAATGAAAGAATACCTTTCAAAAATTAATTTGACCATTCCTGACACACTCTTTTGCTTTTGGCAGTGTTGTATTGTCTTTTCAGACTCTTCTTTTGATTCAGACAAGCAAATTTCCCAGTCAAATGAGTGGAATATTGAGAAAATGGTCTTAGAGAAATATTTGAACCCTAACCCTAACTAGCAAAACCCGAAGCTAGGGTTAGGGTTTTATTCCCATACAATGTAGACAGTTTTTGATGGCATGGCTGTGTTTTAGGGCTGAAAGGATACTTAGGAATATAGTTCTTTCAATGTTTTCTAAACATTTTTTTCTGACCCATATGGCTGTATACAGTGCTTTGCTCCAAAAAGGAATGGTGTCTGAATTGCCCGACAAGCAACAGTTAGAAAGAACCTGATTTAACTTTCAAACTCTTGCCATGGGCTTTAAAATCAAAGGCTTATTAACAAATAAAGCCAAAATGTATTAGTTGTCTCAGACTTTTAGGCCACTTAAGCCTAAACGTACATTCATTCAGCACTCCGTTTAACGCAAAGTTTCCAATGAAAGACTACCTTTCACAAATTAATTTGACCATTCCTGACACACACTTTTGGTTTTGGCAGTGTTGTATTGTCTTTTCAGACTCATATTTAGATGCAGACAAGCAAATTTCCCAGTCAAATGAGTGGAATATTGAGAAAATGGTCTTTGAGAAATATTTGAACCCTAACCCTAACTAGCAAAACCCGAAGCTAGGGTTAGGGTTTTATTCCCATACAATGCAGGCAGTTTTTGATGGCATGGCTGTGTTTTAGGGCTGAAAGGATACTTAGGAATATAGTTCTTTCAATATTTTCTAAACATTTTTTTCTGACCCATATGGCTGTATACAGTGCTTTGCTCCAAAAAGGAATGGTATCTGAATTGCCCGACAAGCAACAGTTAGAAAGAACCTGATTTAACTTTCAAACTCTTGCCATGGGCTTTAAAATCAAAGGCTTATTAACAAATAAAGCCAAAATGTATTAGTTGTCTCAGAATTTTAGGCCACTTAAGCCTAAACGTACATTCATTCAGCACTCCGTTTAACGCAAAGTTTCCAATGAAAGAATACCTTTCAAAAATTAATTTGACCATTCCTGACACACTCTTTTGCTTTTGGCAGTGTTGTATTGTCTTTTCAGACTCATATTTTGATTCAGACAAGCAAATTTCCCAGTCAAATGAGTGGAATATTGAGAAAATGGTCTTTGAGAAATATTTGAACCCTAACCCTAACTAGCAAAACCCGAAGCTAGGGTTAGGGTTTTATTCCCATACAATGTAGACAGTTTTTGATGGCATGGCTGTGTTTTAGGGCTGAAAGGATACTTAGGAATATAGTTCTTTCAATGTTTTCTAAACATTTTTTTCTAACCCATATGGCTGTATACCGTGCTTTGCTCCAAAAAGGAATGGTGTCTGAATTGCCCGACAAGCAACAGTTAGGAAGAACCTGATTTAACTTTCAAACTCTTGCCATGGGCTTTAAAATCAAAGGCTTATTAACAAATAAAGCCAAAATGTATTAGTTGTCTCAGACTTTTAGGCCACTTAAGCCTAAACGCACATTCATTCAGCACTCCGTTTAACGCAAAGTTTCCAATGAAAGAATACCTTTCAAAAATTAATTTGACCATTCCTGACACACTCTTTTGCTTTTGGCAGTGTTGTATTGTCTTTTCAGACTCTTCTTTTGATTCAGACAAGCAAATTTCCCAGTCAAATGAGTGGAATATTGAGAAAATGGTCTTTGAGAAATATTTGAACCCTAACCCTAACTAGCAAAACCCGAAGCTAGGGTTAGGGTTTTATTCCCATACAATGCAGGCAGTTTTTGATGGCATGGCTGTGTTTTAGGGCTGAAAGGATACTTAGGAATATAGTTCTTTCAATATTTTCTAAACATTTTTTTCTGACCCATATGGCTGTATACAGTGCTTTGCTCCAAAAAGGAATGGTATCTGAATTGCCCGACAAGCAACAGTTAGAAAGAACCTGATTTAACTTTCAAACTCTTGCCATGGGCTTTAAAATCAAAGGCTTATTAACAAATAAAGCCAAAATGTATTAGTTGTCTCAGAATTTTAGGCCACTTAAGCCTAAACGTACATTCATTCAGCACTCCGTTTAACGCAAAGTTTCCAATGAAAGAATACCTTTCAAAAATTAATTTGACCATTCCTGACACACTCTTTTGCTTTTGGCAGTGTTGTATTGTCTTTTCAGACTCATATTTTGATTCAGACAAGCAAATTTCCCAGTCAAATGAGTGGAATATTGAGAAAATGGTCTTTGAGAAATATTTGAACCCTAACCCTAACTAGCAAAACCCGAAGCTAGGGTTAGGGTTTTATTCCCATACAATGTAGACAGTTTTTGATGGCATGGCTGTGTTTTAGGGCTGAAAGGATACTTAGGAATATAGTTCTTTCAATGTTTTCTAAACATTTTTTTCTGACCCATATGGCTGTATACCGTGCTTTGCTCCAAAAAGGAATGGTGTCTGAATTGCCCGACAAGCAACAGTTAGGAAGAACCTGATTTAACTTTCAAACTCTTGCCATGGGCTTTAAAATCAAAGGCTTATTAACAAATAAAGCCAAAATGTATTAGTTGTCTCAGACTTTTAGGCCACTTAAGCCTAAACGTACATTCATTCAGCACTCCGTTTAACGCAAAGTTTCCAATGAAAGAATACCTTTCAAAAATTAATTTGACCACTCCTGACACACTCTTTTGCTTTTAGCAGTGTTGTATTGTCTTTTCAGACTCATATTTTGATTCAGACAAGCAAATTTCCCAGTCAAATGAGTGGAATATTGAGAAAATGGTCTTTGAGAAATGTTTGAACCCTAACCCTAACTAGCAAAACCAGAAGCTAGGGTTAGGGTTTTATTCCTATACAATGTAGACAGTTTTTGATGGCATGGCTGTGTTTTAGGGCTGAAAGGATACTTAGGAATATAGTTCTTTCAATGTTTTCTTAACATTTTTTTCTGACCCATATGGCTGTATACAGTGCTTTGCTCCAAAAAGGAATGGTGTCTGAATTGCCCGACAAGCAACAGTTCGAAAGAACCTGATTTAACTTTCAAACTCTTGCCATGGGCTTTAAAATCAAAGGCTTATTAACAAATAAAGCCAAAATGTATTAGTTGTCTCAGACTTTTAGGCCACTTAAGCCTAAACGTACATTCATTCAGCACTCCGTTTAACGCAAAGTTTCCAATGAAAGAATACCTTTCAAAAATTAATTTGACCATTCCTGACACACTCTTTTGCTTTTGGCAGTGTTGTATTGTCTTTTCAGACTCTTCTTTTGATTCAGACAAGCAAATTTCCCAGTCAAATGAGTGGAATATTGAGAAAATGGTCTTAGAGAAATATTTGAACCCTAACCCTAACTAGCAAAACCCGAAGCTAGGGTTAGGGTTTTATTCCCATACAATGTAGACAGTTTTTGATGGCATGGCTGTGTTTTAGGGCTGAAAGGATACTTAGGAATATAGTTCTTTCAATGTTTTCTAAACATTTTTTTCTGACCCATATGGCTGTATACAGTGCTTTGCTCCAAAAAGGAATGGTGTCTGAATTGCCCGACAAGCAACAGTTAGAAAGAACCTGATTTAACTTTCAAACTCTTGCCATGGGCTTTAAAATCAAAGGCTTATTAACAAATAAAGCCAAAATGTATTAGTTGTCTCAGACTTTTAGGCCACTTAAGCCTAAACGTACATTCATTCAGCACTCCGTTTAACGCAAAGTTTCCAATGAAAGACTACCTTTCACAAATTAATTTGACCATTCCTGACACACACTTTTGGTTTTGGCAGTGTTGTATTGTCTTTTCAGACTCATATTTAGATGCAGACAAGCAAATTTCCCAGTCAAATGAGTGGAATATTGAGAAAATGGTCTTTGAGAAATATTTGAACCCTAACCCTAACTAGCAAAACCCGAAGCTAGGGTTAGGGTTTTATTCCCATACAATGCAGGCAGTTTTTGATGGCATGGCTGTGTTTTAGGGCTGAAAGGATACTTAGGAATATAGTTCTTTCAATATTTTCTAAACATTTTTTTCTGACCCATATGGCTGTATACAGTGCTTTGCTCCAAAAAGGAATGGTATCTGAATTGCCCGACAAGCAACAGTTAGAAAGAACCTGATTTAACTTTCAAACTCTTGCCATGGGCTTTAAAATCAAAGGCTTATTAACAAATAAAGCCAAAATGTATTAGTTGTCTCAGAATTTTAGGCCACTTAAGCCTAAACGTACATTCATTCAGCACTCCGTTTAACGCAAAGTTTCCAATGAAAGAATACCTTTCAAAAATTAATTTGACCATTCCTGACACACTCTTTTGCTTTTGGCAGTGTTGTATTGTCTTTTCAGACTCATATTTTGATTCAGACAAGCAAATTTCCCAGTCAAATGAGTGGAATATTGAGAAAATGGTCTTTGAGAAATATTTGAACCCTAACCCTAACTAGCAAAACCCGAAGCTAGGGTTAGGGTTTTATTCCCATACAATGTAGACAGTTTTTGATGGCATGGCTGTGTTTTAGGGCTGAAAGGATACTTAGGAATATAGTTCTTTCAATGTTTTCTAAACATTTTTTTCTAACCCATATGGCTGTATACCGTGCTTTGCTCCAAAAAGGAATGGTGTCTGAATTGCCCGACAAGCAACAGTTAGGAAGAACCTGATTTAACTTTCAAACTCTTGCCATGGGCTTTAAAATCAAAGGCTTATTAACAAATAAAGCCAAAATGTATTAGTTGTCTCAGACTTTTAGGCCACTTAAGCCTAAACGCACATTCATTCAGCACTCCGTTTAACGCAAAGTTTCCAATGAAAGAATACCTTTCAAAAATTAATTTGACCATTCCTGACACACTCTTTTGCTTTTGGCAGTGTTGTATTGTCTTTTCAGACTCTTCTTTTGATTCAGACAAGCAAATTTCCCAGTCAAATGAGTGGAATATTGAGAAAATGGTCTTTGAGAAATACTTGAACCCTAACCCTAACTAGCAAAACCCGAAGCTAGGGTTAGGGTTTTATTCCCATACAATGTAGACAGTTTTTGATGGCATGGCTGTGTTTTAGGGCTGAAAGGATACTTAGGAATATAGTTCTTTCAATGTTTTCTAAACATTTTTTTCTGACCCATATGGCTGTATACAGTGCTTTGCTCCAAAAAGGAATGGTGTCTGAATTGCCCGACAAGCAACAGTTAGGAAGAACCTGATTTAACTTTCAAACTCTTGCCATGGGCTTTAAAATCAAAGGCTTATTAACAAATAAAGCCAAAATGTATTAGTTGTCTCAGACTTTTAGGCCACTTAAGCCTAAACGTACATTCATTCAGCACTCCGTTTAACGCAAAGTTTCCAATGAAAGAATACCTTTCAAAAATTAATTTGACCACTCCTGACACACTCTTTTGCTTATAGCAGTGTTGTATTGTCTTTTCAGACTCATATTTTGATTCAGACAAGCAAATTTCCCAGTCAAATGAGTGGAATATTGAGAAAATGGTCTTTGAGAAATGTTTGAACCCTAACCCTAACTAGCAAAACCAGAAGCTAGGGTTAGGGTTTTATTCCCATACAATGTAGACAGTTTTTGATGGCATGGCTGTGTTTTAGGGCTGAAAGGATACTTAGGAATATAGTTCTTTCAATGTTTTCTAAACATTTTTTTCTGACCCATATGGCTGTATACAGTGCTTTGCTCCAAAAAGGAATGGTGTCTGAATTGCCCGACAAGCAACAGTTCGAGAGAACCTGATTTAACTTTCAAACTCTTGCCATGGGCTTTAAAATCAAAGGCTTATTAACAAATAAAGCCAAAATGTATTAGTTGTCTCAGACTTTTAGGCCACTTAAGCCTAAACGAACATTCATTCAGCACTCCGTTTAACGTAAAGTTTCCAATGAAAGAATACCTTTCAAAAATTAATTTGACCATTCCTGACACACTCTTTTGCTTTTGGCAGTGTTGTATTGTCTTTTCAGACTCTTCTTTTGATTCAGACAAGCAAATTTCCCAGTCAAATGAGTGGAATATGGAGAAAATGGTCTTTGAGAAATATTTGAACCCTAACCCTAACTAGCAAAACCCGAAGCTAGGGTTAGGGTTTTATTCCCATACAATGTAGACAGTTTTTGATGGCATGGCTGTGTTTTAGGGCTGAAAGGATACTTAGGAATATAGTTCTTTCAATGTTTTCTAAACATTTTTTTCTGACCCATATGGCTGTATACAGTGCTTTGCTCCAAAAAGGAATGGTGTCTGAATTGCCCGACAAGCAACAGTTAGGAAGAACCTGATTTAACTTTCAAACTCTTGCCATGGGCTTTAAAATCAAAGGCTTATTAACAAATAAAGCCAAAATGTATTAGTTGTCTCAGACTTTTAGGCCACTTAAGCCTAAACGTACATTCATTCAGCACTCCGTTTAACGCAAAGTTTCCAATGAAAGAATACCTTTCAAAAATTAATTTGACCACTCCTGACACACTCTTTTGCTTTTAGCAGTGTTGTATTGTCTTTTCAGACTCATATTTTGATTCAGACAAGCAAATTTCCCAGTCAAATGAGTGGAATATTGAGAAAATGGTCTTTGAGAAATATTTGAACCCTAACCCTAACTAGCAAAACCCGAAGCTAGGGTTAGGGTTTTATTCCCATACAATGTAGACAGTTTTTGATGGCATGGCTGTGTTTTAGGGCTGAAAGGATACTTAGGAATATAGTTCTTTCAATGTTTTCTAAACATTTTTTTCTGACCCATATGGCTGTATACAGTGCTTTGCTCCAAAAAGGAATGGTGTCTGAATTGCCCGACAAGCAACAGTTAGGAAGAACCTGATTTAACTTTCAAACTCTTGCCATGGGCTTTAAAATCAAAGGCTTATTAACAAATAAAGCCAAAATGTATTAGTTGTCTCAGACTTTTAGGCCACTTAAGCCTAAACGTACATTCATTCAGCACTCCGTTTAACGCAAAGTTTCCAATGAAAGAATACCTTTCAAAAATTAATTTGACCACTCCTGACACACTCTTTTGCTTTTAGCAGTGTTGTATTGTCTTTTCAGACTCATATTTTGATTCAGACAAGCAAATTTCCCAGTCAAATGAGTGGAATATTGAGAAAATGGTCTTTGAGAAATGTTTGAACCCTAACCCTAACTAGCAAAACCAGAAGCTAGGGTTAGGGTTTTATTCCTATACAATGTAGACAGTTTTTGATGGCATGGCTGTGTTTTAGGGCTGAAAGGATACTTAGGAATATAGTTCTTTCAATGTTTTCTTAACATTTTTTTCTGACCCATATGGCTGTATACAGTGCTTTGCTCCAAAAAGGAATGGTGTCTGAATTGCCCGACAAGCAACAGTTCGAAAGAACCTGATTTAACTTTCAAACTCTTGCCATGGGCTTTAAAATCAAAGGCTTATTAACAAATAAAGCCAAAATGTATTAGTTGTCTCAGACTTTTAGGCCACTTAAGCCTAAACGTACATTCATTCAGCACTCCGTTTAACGCAAAGTTTCCAATGAAAGAATACCTTTCAAAAATTAATTTGACCATTCCTGACACACTCTTTTGCTTTTGGCAGTGTTGTATTGTCTTTTCAGACTCTTCTTTTGATTCAGACAAGCAAATTTCCCAGTCAAATGAGTGGAATATTGAGAAAATGGTCTTAGAGAAATATTTGAACCCTAACCCTAACTAGCAAAACCCGAAGCTAGGGTTAGGGTTTTATTCCCATACAATGTAGACAGTTTTTGATGGCATGGCTGTGTTTTAGGGCTGAAAGGATACTTAGGAATATAGTTCTTTCAATGTTTTCTAAACATTTTTTTCTGACCCATATGGCTGTATACAGTGCTTTGCTCCAAAAAGGAATGGTGTCTGAATTGCCCGACAAGCAACAGTTAGAAAGAACCTGATTTAACTTTCAAACTCTTGCCATGGGCTTTAAAATCAAAGGCTTATTAACAAATAAAGCCAAAATGTATTAGTTGTCTCAGACTTTTAGGCCACTTAAGCCTAAACGTACATTCATTCAGCACTCCGTTTAACGCAAAGTTTCCAATGAAAGAATACCTTTCAAAAATTAATTTGACCATTCCTGACACACTCTTTTGCTTTTGGCAGTGTTGTATTGTCTTTTCAGACTCATATTTTGATTCAGACAAGCAAATTTCCCAGTCAAATGAGTGGAATATTGAGAAAATGGTCTTTGAGAAATATTTGAACCCTAACCCTAACTAGCAAAACCCGAAGCTAGGGTTAGGGTTTTATTCCCATACAATGTAGACAGTTTTTGATGGCATGGCTGTGTTTTAGGGCTGAAAGGATACTTAGGAATATAGTTCTTTCAATGTTTTCTAAACATTTTTTTCTGACCCATATGGCTGTATACCGTGCTTTGCTCCAAAAAGGAATGGTGTCTGAATTGCCCGACAAGCAACAGTTAGGAAGAACCTGATTTAACTTTCAAACTCTTGCCATGGGCTTTAAAATCAAAGGCTTATTAACAAATAAAGCCAAAATGTATTAGTTGTCTCAGACTTTTAGGCCACTTAAGCCTAAACGTACATTCATTCAGCACTCCGTTTAACGCAAAGTTTCCAATGAAAGAATACCTTTCAAAAATTAATTTGACCACTCCTGACACACTCTTTTGCTTTTAGCAGTGTTGTATTGTCTTTTCAGACTCATATTTTGATTCAGACAAGCAAATTTCCCAGTCAAATGAGTGGAATATTGAGAAAATGGTCTTTGAGAAATGTTTGAACCCTAACCCTAACTAGCAAAACCAGAAGCTAGGGTTAGGGTTTTATTCCTATACAATGTAGACAGTTTTTGATGGCATGGCTGTGTTTTAGGGCTGAAAGGATACTTAGGAATATAGTTCTTTCAATGTTTTCTTAACATTTTTTTCTGACCCATATGGCTGTATACAGTGCTTTGCTCCAAAAAGGAATGGTGTCTGAATTGCCCGACAAGCAACAGTTCGAAAGAACCTGATTTAACTTTCAAACTCTTGCCATGGGCTTTAAAATCAAAGGCTTATTAACAAATAAAGCCAAAATGTATTAGTTGTCTCAGACTTTTAGGCCACTTAAGCCTAAACGTACATTCATTCAGCACTCCGTTTAACGCAAAGTTTCCAATGAAAGAATACCTTTCAAAAATTAATTTGACCATTCCTGACACACTCTTTTGCTTTTGGCAGTGTTGTATTGTCTTTTCAGACTCTTCTTTTGATTCAGACAAGCAAATTTCCCAGTCAAATGAGTGGAATATTGAGAAAATGGTCTTAGAGAAATATTTGAACCCTAACCCTAACTAGCAAAACCCGAAACTAGGGTTAGGGTTTTATTCCCATACAATGTAGACAGTTTTTGATGGCATGGCTGTGTTTTAGGGCTGAAAGGATACTTAGGAATATAGTTCTTTCAATGTTTTCTAAACATTTTTTTCTGACCCATATGGCTGTATACAGTGCTTTGCTCCAAAAAGGAATGGTGTCTGAATTGCCCGACAAGCAACAGTTAGAAAGAACCTGATTTAACTTTCAAACTCTTGCCATGGGCTTTAAAATCAAAGGCTTATTAACAAATAAAGCCAAAATGTATTAGTTGTCTCAGACTTTTAGGCCACTTAAGCCTAAACGTACATTCATTCAGCACTCCGTTTAACGCAAAGTTTCCAATGAAAGACTACCTTTCACAAATTAATTTGACCATTCCTGACACACACTTTTGGTTTTGGCAGTGTTGTATTGTCTTTTCAGACTCATATTTAGATGCAGACAAGCAAATTTCCCAGTCAAATGAGTGGAATATTGAGAAAATGGTCTTTGAGAAATATTTGAACCCTAACCCTAACTAGCAAAACCCGAAGCTAGGGTTAGGGTTTTATTCCCATACAATGCAGGCAGTTTTTGATGGCATGGCTGTGTTTTAGGGCTGAAAGGATACTTAGGAATATAGTTCTTTCAATATTTTCTAAACATTTTTTTCTGACCCATATGGCTGTATACAGTGCTTTGCTCCAAAAAGGAATGGTATCTGAATTGCCCGACAAGCAACAGTTAGAAAGAACCTGATTTAACTTTCAAACTCTTGCCATGGGCTTTAAAATCAAAGGCTTATTAACAAATAAAGCCAAAATGTATTAGTTGTCTCAGAATTTTAGGCCACTTAAGCCTAAACGTACATTCATTCAGCACTCCGTTTAACGCAAAGTTTCCAATGAAAGAATACCTTTCAAAAATTAATTTGACCATTCCTGACACACTCTTTTGCTTTTGGCAGTGTTGTATTGTCTTTTCAGACTCATATTTTGATTCAGACAAGCAAATTTCCCAGTCAAATGAGTGGAATATTGAGAAAATGGTCTTTGAGAAATATTTGAACCCTAACCCTAACTAGCAAAACCCGAAGCTAGGGTTAGGGTTTTATTCCCATACAATGTAGACAGTTTTTGATGGCATGGCTGTGTTTTAGGGCTGAAAGGATACTTAGGAATATAGTTCTTTCAATGTTTTCTAAACATTTTTTTCTAACCCATATGGCTGTATACCGTGCTTTGCTCCAAAAAGGAATGGTGTCTGAATTGCCCGACAAGCAACAGTTAGGAAGAACCTGATTTAACTTTCAAACTCTTGCCATGGGCTTTAAAATCAAAGGCTTATTAACAAATAAAGCCAAAATGTATTAGTTGTCTCAGACTTTTAGGCCACTTAAGCCTAAACGCACATTCATTCAGCACTCCGTTTAACGCAAAGTTTCCAATGAAAGAATACCTTTCAAAAATTAATTTGACCATTCCTGACACACTCTTTTGCTTTTGGCAGTGTTGTATTGTCTTTTCAGACTCTTCTTTTGATTCAGACAAGCAAATTTCCCAGTCAAATGAGTGGAATATTGAGAAAATGGTCTTTGAGAAATATTTGAACCCTAACCCTAACTAGCAAAACCCGAAGCTAGGGTTAGGGTTTTATTCCCATACAATGTAGACAGTTTTTGATGGCATGGCTGTGTTTTAGGGCTGAAAGGATACTTAGGAATATAGTTCTTTCAATGTTTTCTAAACATTTTTTTCTGACCCATATGGCTGTATACAGTGCTTTGCTCCAAAAAGGAATGGTGTCTGAATTGCCCGACAAGCAACAGTTAGGAAGAACCTGATTTAACTTTCAAACTCTTGCCATGGGCTTTAAAATCATAGGCTTATTAACAAATAAAGCCAAAATGTATTAGTTGTCTCAGACTTTTAGGCCACTTAAGCCTAAACGTACATTCATTCAGCACTCCGTTTAACGCAAAGTTTCCAATGAAAGAATACCTTTCAAAAATTAATTTGACCACTCCTGACACACTCTTTTGCTTATAGCAGTGTTGTATTGTCTTTTCAGACTCATATTTTGATTCAGACAAGCAAATTTCCCAGTCAAATGAGTGGAATATTGAGAAAATGGTCTTTGAGAAATGTTTGAACCCTAACCCTAACTAGCAAAACCAGAAGCTAGGGTTAGGGTTTTATTCCCATACAATGTAGACAGTTTTTGATGGCATGGCTGTGTTTTAGGGCTGAAAGGATACTTAGGAATATAGTTCTTTCAATGTTTTCTAAACATTTTTTTCTGACCCATATGGCTGTATACAGTGCTTTGCTCCAAAAAGGAATGGTGTCTGAATTGCCCGACAAGCAACAGTTCGAGAGAACCTGATTTAACTTTCAAACTCTTGCCATGGGCTTTAAAATCAAAGGCTTATTAACAAATAAAGCCAAAATGTATTAGTTGTCTCAGACTTTTAGGCCACTTAAGCCTAAACGAACATTCATTCAGCACTCCGTTTAACGTAAAGTTTCCAATGAAAGAATACCTTTCAAAAATTAATTTGACCATTCCTGACACACTCTTTTGCTTTTGGCAGTGTTGTATTGTCTTTTCAGACTCTTCTTTTGATTCAGACAAGCAAATTTCCCAGTCAAATGAGTGGAATATTGAGAAAATGGTCTTTGAGAAATATTTGAACCCTGTCCTAACTAGCAAAACCCGAAGCTAGGGTTAGGGTTTTATTCCCATACAATGTAGACAGTTTTTGATGGCATGGCTGTGTTTTAGGGCTGAAAGGATACTTAGGAATATAGTTCTTTCAATGTTTTCTAAACATTGTTTTCTGACCCATATGGCTGTATACAGTGCTTTGCTCCAAAAAGGAATGGTGTCTGAATTGCCCGACAAGCAACAGTTAGGAAGAACCTGATTTAACTTTCAAACTCTTGCCATGGGCTTTAAAATCAAAGGCTTATTAACAAATAAAGCCAAAATGTATTAGTTGTCTCAGACTTTTAGGCCACTTAAGCCTAAACGTACATTCATTCAGCACTCCGTTTAACGCAAAGTTTCCAATGAAAGAATACCTTTCAAAAATTAATTTGACCATTCCTGACACACTCTTTTGCTTTTGGCAGTGTTGTATTGTCTTTTCAGACTCTTCTTTTGATTCAGACAAGCAAATTTCCCAGTCAAATGAGTGGAATATTGAGAAAATGGTCTTTGAGAAATATTTGAACCCTAACACTAACTAGCAAAACCCGAAGCTAGGGTTAGGGTTTTATTCCCATACAATGTAGACAGTTTTTGATGGCATGGCTGTGTTTTAGGGCTGAAAGGATACTTAGGAATATAGTTCTTTCAATGTTTTCTAAACATTTTTTTCTGACCCATATGGCTGTATACAGTGCTTTGCTCCAAAAAGGAATGGTGTCTGAATTGCCCGACAAGCAACAGTTAGAAAGAACCTGATTTAACTTTCAAACTCTTGCCATGGGCTTTAAAATCAAAGGCTTATTAACAAATAAAGCCAAAATGTATTAGTTGTCTCAGACTTTTAGGCCACTTAAGCCTAAACGTACATTCATTCAGCACTCCGTTTAACGCAAAGTTTCCAATGAAAGACTACCTTTCACAAATTAATTTGACCATTCCTGACACACACTTTTGGTTTTGGCAGTGTTGTATTGTCTTTTCAGACTCATATTTAGATGCAGACAAGCAAATTTCCCAGTCAAATGAGTGGAATATTGAGAAAATGGTCTTTGAGAAATATTTGAACCCTAACCCTAACTAGCAAAACCAGAAGCTAGGGTTAGGGTTTTATTCCCATACAATGTAGACAGTTTTTGATGGCATGGCTGTGTTTTAGGGCTGAAAGGATACTTAGGAATATAGTTCTTTCAATGTTTTCTAAACATTTTTTTCTGACCCATATGGCTGTATACAGTGCTTTGCTCCAAAAAGGAATGGTGTCTGAATTGCCCGACAAGCAACAGTTCGAAAGAACCTGATTTAACTTTCAAACTCTTGCCATGGGCTTTAAAATCAAAGGCTTATTAACAAATAAAGCCAAAATGTATTAGTTGTCTCAGACTTTTAGGCCACTTAAGCCTAAACGAACATTCATTCAGCACTCCGTTTAACGTAAAGTTTCCAATGAAAGAATACCTTTCAAAAATTAATTTGACCATTCCTGACACACTCTTTTGCTTTTGGCAGTGTTGTATTGTCTTTTCAGACTCTTCTTTTGATTCAGACAAGCAAATTTCCCAGTCAAATGAGTGGAATATTGAGAAAATGGTCTTTGAGAAATATTTGAACCCTAACCCTAACTAGCAAAACCCGAAGCTAGGGTTAGGGTTTTATTCCCATACAATGTAGACAGTTTTTGATGGCATGGCTGTGTTTTAGGGCTGAAAGGATACTTAGGAATATAGTTCTTTCAATGTTTTCTAAACATTTTTTTCTGACCCATATGGCTGTATACAGTGCTTTGCTCCAAAAAGGAATGGTGTCTGAATTGCCCGACAAGCAACAGTTAGGAAGAACCTGATTTAACTTTCAAACTCTTGCCATGGGCTTTAAAATCAAAGGCTTATTAACAAATAAAGCCAAAATGTATTAGTTGTCTCAGACTTTTAGGCCACTTAAGCCTAAACGTACATTTATTCAGCACTCCGTTTAACGCAAAGTTTCCAATGAAAGAATACCTTTCAAAAATTAATTTGACCACTCCTGACACACTCTTTTGCTTTTAGCAGTGTTGTATTGTCTTTTCAGACTCATATTTTGATTCAGACAAGCAAATTTCCCAATCAAATGAGTGGAATATTGAGAAAATGGTCTTTGAGAAATGTTTGAACCCTAACCCTAACTAGCAAAACCAGAAGCTAGGGTTAGGGTTTTATTCCTATACAATGTAGACAGTTTTTGATGGCATGGCTGTGTTTTAGGGCTGAAAGGATACTTCGGAATATAGTTCTTTCAATGTTTTCTTAACATTTTTTTCTGACCCATATGGCTGTATACAGTGCTTTGCTCCAAAAAGGAATGGTGTCTGAATTGCCCGACAAGCAACAGTTCGAAAGAACCTGATTTAACTTTCAAACTCTTGCCATGGGCTTTAAAATCAAAGGCTTATTAACAAATAAAGCCAAAATGTATTAGTTGTCTCAGACTTTTAGGCCACTTAAGCCTAAACGTACATTCATTCAGCACTCCGTTTAACGCAAAGTTTCCAATGAAAGACTACCTTTCAAAAATTAATTTGACCATTCCTGACACACACTTTTGGTTTTGGCAGTGTTGTATTGTCTTTTCAGACTCATATTTAAATGCAGACAAGCAAATTTCCCAGTCAAATGAGTGGAATATTGATAAAATGGTCTTTGAGAAATATTTGAACCCTAACCCTAACTAGCAAAACCCGAAGCTAGGGTTAGGGTTTTATTCCCATACAATGTAGACAGTTTTTGATGGCATGGCTGTGTTTTAGGGCTGAAAGGATACTTAGGAATATAGTTCTTTCAATGTTTTCTAAACATTTTTTTCTGACCCATATGGCTGTATACAGTGCTTTGCTCCAAAAAGGAATGGTGTCTGAATTGCCCGACAAGCAACAGTTAGGAAGAACCTGATTTAACTTTCAAACTCTTGCCATGGGCTTTAAAATCATAGGCTTATTAACAAATAAAGCCAAAATGTATTAGTTGTCTCAGACTTTTAGGCCACTTAAGCCTAAACGTACATTCATTCAGCACTCCGTTTAACGCAAAGTTTCCAATGAAAGAATACCTTTCAAAAATTAATTTGACCACTCCTGACACACTCTTTTGCTTATAGCAGTGTTGTATTGTCTTTTCAGACTCATATTTTGATTCAGACAAGCAAATTTCCCAGTCAAATGAGTGGAATATTGAGAAAATGGTCTTTGAGAAATGTTTGAACCCTAACCCTAACTAGCAAAACCAGAAGCTAGGGTTAGGGTTTTATTCCCATACAATGTAGACAGTTTTTGATGGCATGGCTGTGTTTTAGGGCTGAAAGGATACTTAGGAATATAGTTCTTTCAATGTTTTCTAAACATTTTTTTCTGACCCATATGGCTGTATACAGTGCTTTGCTCCAAAAAGGAATGGTGTCTGAATTGCCCGACAAGCAACAGTTCGAGAGAACCTGATTTAACTTTCAAACTCTTGCCATGGGCTTTAAAATCAAAGGCTTATTAACAAATAAAGCCAAAATGTATTAGTTGTCTCAGACTTTTAGGCCACTTAAGCCTAAACGAACATTCATTCAGCACTCCGTTTAACGTAAAGTTTCCAATGAAAGAATACCTTTCAAAAATTAATTTGACCATTCCTGACACACTCTTTTGCTTTTGGCAGTGTTGTATTGTCTTTTCAGACTCTTCTTTTGATTCAGACAAGCAAATTTCCCAGTCAAATGAGTGGAATATTGAGAAAATGGTCTTTGAGAAATATTTGAACCCTGTCCTAACTAGCAAAACCCGAAGCTAGGGTTAGGGTTTTATTCCCATACAATGTAGACAGTTTTTGATGGCATGGCTGTGTTTTAGGGCTGAAAGGATACTTAGGAATATAGTTCTTTCAATGTTTTCTAAACATTTTTTTCTGACCCATATGGCTGTATACAGTGCTTTGCTCCAAAAAGGAATGGTGTCTGAATTGCCCGACAAGCAACAGTTAGGAAGAACCTGATTTAACTTTCAAACTCTTGCCATGGGCTTTAAAATCAAAGGCTTATTAACAAATAAAGCCAAAATGTATTAGTTGTCTCAGACTTTTAGGCCACTTAAGCCTAAACGTACATTCATTCAGCACTCCGTTTAACGCAAAGTTTCCAATGAAAGAATACCTTTCAAAAATTAATTTGACCATTCCTGACACACTCTTTTGCTTTTGGCAGTGTTGTATTGTCTTTTCAGACTCTTCTTTTGATTCAGACAAGCAAATTTCCCAGTCAAATGAGTGGAATATTGAGAAAATGGTCTTTGAGAAATATTTGAACCCTAACACTAACTAGCAAAACCCGAAGCTAGGGTTAGGGTTTTATTCCCATACAATGTAGACAGTTTTTGATGGCATGGCTGTGTTTTAGGGCTGAAAGGATACTTAGGAATATAGTTCTTTCAATGTTTTCTAAACATTTTTTTCTGACCCATATGGCTGTATACAGTGCTTTGCTCCAAAAAGGAATGGTGTCTGAATTGCCCGACAAGCAACAGTTAGAAAGAACCTGATTTAACTTTCAAACTCTTGCCATGGGCTTTAAAATCAAAGGCTTATTAACAAATAAAGCCAAAATGTATTAGTTGTCTCAGACTTTTAGGCCACTTAAGCCTAAACGTACATTCATTCAGCACTCCGTTTAACGCAAAGTTTCCAATGAAAGACTACCTTTCACAAATTAATTTGACCATTCCTGACACACACTTTTGGTTTTGGCAGTGTTGTATTGTCTTTTCAGACTCATATTTAGATGCAGACAAGCAAATTTCCCAGTCAAATGAGTGGAATATTGAGAAAATGGTCTTTGAGAAATATTTGAACCCTAACCCTAACTAGCAAAACCAGAAGCTAGGGTTAGGGTTTTATTCCCATACAATGTAGACAGTTTTTGATGGCATGGCTGTGTTTTAGGGCTGAAAGGATACTTAGGAATATAGTTCTTTCAATGTTTTCTAAACATTTTTTTCTGACCCATATGGCTGTATACAGTGCTTTGCTCCAAAAAGGAATGGTGTCTGAATTGCCCGACAAGCAACAGTTCGAAAGAACCTGATTTAACTTTCAAACTCTTGCCATGGGCTTTAAAATCAAAGGCTTATTAACAAATAAAGCCAAAATGTATTAGTTGTCTCAGACTTTTAGGCCACTTAAGCCTAAACGAACATTCATTCAGCACTCCGTTTAACGTAAAGTTTCCAATGAAAGAATACCTTTCAAAAATTAATTTGACCATTCCTGACACACTCTTTTGCTTTTGGCAGTGTTGTATTGTCTTTTCAGACTCTTCTTTTGATTCAGACAAGCAAATTTCCCAGTCAAATGAGTGGAATATTGAGAAAATGGTCTTTGAGAAATATTTGAACCCTAACCCTAACTAGCAAAACCCGAAGCTAGGGTTAGGGTTTTATTCCCATACAATGTAGACAGTTTTTGATGGCATGGCTGTGTTTTAGGGCTGAAAGGATACTTAGGAATATAGTTCTTTCAATGTTTTCTAAACATTTTTTTCTGACCCATATGGCTGTATACAGTGCTTTGCTCCAAAAAGGAATGGTGTCTGAATTGCCCGACAAGCAACAGTTAGGAAGAACCTGATTTAACTTTCAAACTCTTGCCATGGGCTTTAAAATCAAAGGCTTATTAACAAATAAAGCCAAAATGTATTAGTTGTCTCAGACTTTTAGGCCACTTAAGCCTAAACGTACATTTATTCAGCACTCCGTTTAACGCAAAGTTTCCAATGAAAGAATACCTTTCAAAAATTAATTTGACCACTCCTGACACACTCTTTTGCTTTTAGCAGTGTTGTATTGTCTTTTCAGACTCATATTTTGATTCAGACAAGCAAATTTCCCAATCAAATGAGTGGAATATTGAGAAAATGGTCTTTGAGAAATGTTTGAACCCTAACCCTAACTAGCAAAACCAGAAGCTAGGGTTAGGGTTTTATTCCTATACAATGTAGACAGTTTTTGATGGCATGGCTGTGTTTTAGGGCTGAAAGGATACTTCGGAATATAGTTCTTTCAATGTTTTCTTAACATTTTTTTCTGACCCATATGGCTGTATACAGTGCTTTGCTCCAAAAAGGAATGGTGTCTGAATTGCCCGACAAGCAACAGTTCGAAAGAACCTGATTTAACTTTCAAACTCTTGCCATGGGCTTTAAAATCAAAGGCTTATTAACAAATAAAGCCAAAATGTATTAGTTGTCTCAGACTTTTAGGCCACTTAAGCCTAAACGTACATTCATTCAGCACTCCGTTTAACGCAAAGTTTCCAATGAAAGACTACCTTTCAAAAATTAATTTGACCATTCCTGACACACACTTTTGGTTTTGGCAGTGTTGTATTGTCTTTTCAGACTCATATTTAAATGCAGACAAGCAAATTTCCCAGTCAAATGAGTGGAATATTGATAAAATGGTCTTTGAGAAATATTTGAACCCTAACCCTAACTAGCAAAACCCGAAGCTAGGGTTAGGGTTTTATTCCCATACAATGTAGACAGTTTTTGATGGCATGGCTGTGTTTTAGGGCTGAAAGGATACTTAGGAATATAGTTCTTTCAATGTTTTCTAAACATTTTTTTCTGACCCATATGGCTGTATACAGTGCTTTGCTCCAAAAAGGAATGGTGTCTGAATTGCCCGACAAGCAACAGTTCGAAAGAACCTGATTTAACTTTCAAACTCTTGCCATGGGCTTTAAAATCAAAGGCTTATTAACAAATAAAGCCAAAATGTATTAGTTGTCTCAGACTTTTAGGCCACTTAAGCCTAAACGTACATTCATTCAGCACTCCGTTTAACGCAAAGTTTCCAATGAAAGAATACCTTTCAAAAATTAATTTGACCATTCCTGACACACTCTTTTGCTTTTGGCAGTGTTGTATTGTCTTTTCAGACTCTTCTTTTGATTCAGACAAGCAAATTTCCCAGTCAAATGAGTGGAATATTGAGAAAATGGTCTTTGAGAAATATTTGAACCCTAACCCTAACTAGCAAAACCCGAAGCTAGGGTTAGGGTTTTATTCCCATACAATGTAGACAGTTTTTGATGGCATGGCTGTGTTTTAGGGCTGAAAGGATACTTAGGAATATAGTTCTTTCAATGTTTTCTAAACATTTTTTTCTGACCCATATGGCTGTATACAGTGCTTTGCTCCAAAAAGGAATGGTGTCTGAATTGCCCGACAAGCAACAGTTAGAAAGAACCTGATTTAACTTTCAAACTCTTGCCATGGGCTTTAAAATCAAAGGCTTATTAACAAATAAAGCCAAAATGTATTAGTTGTCTCAGACTTTTAGGCCACTTAAGCCTAAACGTACATTCATTCAGCACTCCGTTTAACGCAAAGTTTCCAATGAAAGACTACCTTTCACAAATTAATTTGACCATTCCTGACACACACTTTTGGTTTTGGCAGTGTTGTATTGTCTTTTCAGACTCATATTTAGATGCAGACAAGCAAATTTCCCAGTCAAATGAGTGGAATATTGAGAAAATGGTCTTTGAGAAATATTTGAACCCTAACCCTAACTAGCAAAACCCGAAGCTAGGGTTAGGGTTTTATTCCCGTACAATGCAGGCAGTTTTTGATGGCATGGCTGTGTTTTAGGGCTGAAAGGATACTTAGGAATATAGTTCTTTCAATATTTTCTAAACATTTTTTTCTGACCCATATGGCTGTATACAGTGCTTTGCTCCAAAAAGGAATGGTGTCTGAATTGCCCGACAAGCAACAGTTAGAAAGAACCTGATTTAACTTTCAAACTCTTGACATGGGCTTTAAAATCAAAGGCTTATTAACAAATAAAGCCAAAATGTATTAGTTGTCTCAGAATTTTAGGCCACTTAAGCCTAAACGTACATTCATTCAGCACTCCGTTTAACGCAAAGTTTCCAATGAAAGAATACCTTTCAAAAATTAATTTGACCATTCCTGACACACTCTTTTGCTTTTGGCAGTGTTGTATTGTCTTT
Organism: Atractosteus spatula; assembly: GCF_055471065.1. Taxonomy (NCBI): domain Eukaryota; kingdom Metazoa; phylum Chordata; class Actinopteri; order Semionotiformes; family Lepisosteidae; genus Atractosteus; species Atractosteus spatula. The sequence goes on along the minus strand of NC_142709.1, from coordinate 28,692,520 downwards.
TCAGACTCATATTTTGATTCAGACAAGCAAATTTCCCAGTCAAATGAGTGGAATATTGAGAAAATGGTCTTTGAGAAATATTTGAACCCTAACCCTAACTAGCAAAACCCGAAGCTAGGGTTAGGGTTTTATTCCCATACAATGTAGACAGTTTTTGATGGCATGGCTGTGTTTTAGGGCTGAAAGGATACTTAGGAATATAGTTCTTTCAATGTTTTCTAAACATTTTTTTCTGACCCATATGGCTGTATACCGTGCTTTGCTCCAAAAAGGAATGGTGTCTGAATTGCCCCACAAGCAACAGTTAGGAAGAACCTGATTTAACTTTCAAACTCTTGCCATGGGCTTTAAAATCAAAGGCTTATTAACAAATAAAGCCAAAATGTATTAGTTGTCTCAGACTTTTAGGCCACTTAAGCCTAAACGTACATTCATTCAGCACTCCGTTTAACGCAAAGTTTCCAATGAAAGAATAACTTTCAAAAATTAATTTGACCATTCCTGACACACTCTTTTGCTTTTGGCAGTGTTGTATTGTCTTTTCAGACTCTTCTTTTGATTCAGACAAGCAAATTTCCCAGTCAAATGAGTGGAATATTGAGAAAATGGTCTTTGAGAAATATTTGAACCCTAACCCTAACTAGCAAAACCCGAAGCTAGGGTTAGGGTTTTATTCCCATACAATGTAGACAGTTTTTGATGGCATGGCTGTGTTTTAGGGCTGAAAGGATACTTAGGAATATAGTTCTTTCAATGTTTTCTAAACATTTTTTTCTGACCCATATGGCTGTATACAGTGCTTTGCTCCAAAAAGGAATGGTGTCTGAATTGCCCGACAAGCAACAGTTAGAAAGAACCTGATTTAACTTTCAAACTCTTGCCATGGGCTTTAAAATCAAAGGCTTATTAACAAATAAAGCCAAAATGTATTAGTTGTCTCAGACTTTTAGGCCACTTAAGCCTAAACGTACATTCATTCAGCACTCCGTTTAACGCAAAGTTTCCAATGAAAGACTACCTTTCACAAATTAATTTGACTATTCCTGACACACTTTTTTGGTTTTGGCAGTGTTGTATTGTCTTTTCAGACTCATATTTAGATTCAGACAAGCAAATTTCCCAGTCAAATGAGTGGAATATTGAGAAAATGGTCTTTGAGAAATATTTGAACCCTAACCCTAACTAGCAAAACCCGAAGCTAGGGTTAGGGTTTTATTCCCATACAATGTAGACAGTTTTTGATGGCATGGCTGTGTTTTAGGGCTGAAAGGATACTTTGGAATATAGTTCTTTCAATGTTTTCTAAACATTTTTTTCTGACCCATATGGCTGTATACCGTGCTTTGCTCCAAAAAGGAATGGTGTCTGAATTGCCCGACAAGCAACAGTTAGGAAGAACCTGATTTAACTTTCAAACTCTTGGCATGGGATTTAAAATCAAAGGCTTATTAACAAATAAAGCCAAAATGTATTAGTTGTCTCAGACTTTTAGGCCACTTAAGCCTAAACGTACATTCATTCAGCACTCCGTTTAGCGCAAAGTTTCCAATGAAAGAATACCTTTCAACAATTAATTTGACCATTCCTGACACACTCTTTTGCTTTTGGCAGTGTTGTATTGTCTTTTCAGACTCTTCTTTTGATTCAGACAAGCAAATTTCCCAGTCAAATGAGTGGAATATTGAGAAAATGGTCTTTGAGAAATATTTGAACCCTAACCCTAACTAGCAAAACCCGAAGCTAGGGTTAGGGTTTTATTCCCATACAATGTAGACAGTTTTTGATGGCATGGCTGTGTTTTAGGGCTGAAAGGATACTTAGGAATATAGTTCTTTCAATGTTTTCTAAACATTTTTTTCTGACCCATATGGCTGTATACAGTGCTTTGCTCCAAAAAGGAATGGTGTCTGAATTGCCCGACAAGCAACAGTTAGGAAGAACCTGATTTAACTTTCAAACTCTTGCCATGGGCTTTAAAATCAAAGGCTTATTAACAAATAAAGCCAAAATGTATTAGTTGTCTCAGACTTTTAGGCCACTTAAGCCTAAACGTACATTCATTCAGCACTCCGTTTAACGCAAAGTTTCCAATGAAAGAATACCTTTCAAAAATTAATTTGACCACTCCTGACACACTCCTTTGCTTTTAGCAGTGTTGTATTGTCTTTTCAGACTCATATTTTGATTCAGACAAGCAAATTTCCCAGTCAAATGAGTGGAATATTGAGAAAATGGTCTTTGAGAAATGTTTGAACCCTAACCCTAACTAGCAAAACCAGAAGCTAGGGTTAGGGTTTTATTCCTATACAATGTAGACAGTTTTTGATGGCATGGCTGTGTTTTAGGGCTGAAAGGATACTTAGGAATATAGTTCTTTCAATGTTTTCTTAACATTTTTTTCTGACCCATATGGCTGTATACAGTGCTTTGCTCCAAAAAGGAATGGTGTCTGAATTGCCCGACAAGCAACAGTTAGAAAGAACCTGATTTAACTTTCAAACTCTTGCCATGGGCTTTAAAATCAAAGGCTTATTAACAAATAAAGCCAAAATGTATTAGTTGTCTCAGACTTTTAGGCCACTTAAGCCTAAACGTACATTCATTCAGCACTCCGTTTAACGCAAAGTTTCCAATGAAAGACTACCTTTCACAAATTAATTTGACCATTCCTGACACACACTTTTGGTTTTGGCAGTGTTGTATTGTCTTTTCAGACTCATATTTAAATGCAGACAAGCAAATTTCCCAGTCAAATGAGTGGAATATTGAGAAAATGGTCTTTGAGAAATATTTGAACCCTAACCCTAACTAGCAAAACCCGAAGCTAGGGTTAGGGTTTTATTCCCATACAATGTAGGCAGTTTTTGATGGCATGGCTGTGTTTTAGGGCTGAAAGGATACTTAGGAATATAGTTCTTTCAATGTTTTCTAAACATTTTTTTCTGACCCATATGGCTGTATACAGTGCTTTGCTCCAAAAAGGAATGGTGTCTGAATTGCCCCACAAGCAACAGTTAGGAAGAACCTGATTTAACTTTCAAACTCTTGCCATGGGCTTTAAAATCAAAGGCTTATTAACAAATAAAGCCAAAATGTATTAGTTGTCTCAGACTTTTAGGCCACTTAAGCCTAAACGTACATTCATTCAGCACTCCGTTTAACGCAAAGTTTCCAATGAAAGAATACCTTTCAAAAATTAATTTGACCATTCCTGACACACTCTTTTGCTTTTGGCAGTGTTGTATTGTCTTTTCAGACTCTTCTTTTGATTCAGACAAGCAAATTTCCCAGTCAAATGAGTGGAATATTGAGAAAATGGTCTTTGAGAAATATTTGAACCCTAACCCTAACTAGCAAAACCCGAAGCTAGGGTTAGGGTTTTATTCCCATACAATGTAGACAGTTTTTGATGGCATGGCTGTGTTTTAGGGCTGAAAGGATACTTAGGAATATAGTTCTTTCAATGTTTTCTAAACATTTTTTTCTGACCCATATGGCTGTATACAGTGCTTTGCTCCAAAAAGGAATGGTGTCTGAATTGCCCGACAAGCAACAGTTAGGAAGAACCTGATTTAACTTTCAAACTCTTGGCATGGGATTTAAAATCAAAGGCTTATTAACAAATAAAGCCAAAATGTATTAGTTGTCTCAGACTTTTAGGCCACTTAAGCCTAAACGTACATTCATTCAGCACTCCGTTTAGCGCAAAGTTTCCAATGAAAGAATACCTTTCAACAATTAATTTGACCATTCCTGACACACTCTTTTGCTTTTGGCAGTGTTGTATTGTCTTTTCAGACTCATATTTTGATTCAGACAAGCAAATTTCCCAGTCAAATGAGTGGAATATTGAGAAAATGGTCTTTGAGAAATATTTGAACCCTAACCCTAACTAGCAAAACCCGAAGCTAGGGTTAGGGTTTTATTCCCATACAATGTAGACAGTTTTTGATGGCATGGCTGTGTTTTAGGGCTGAAAGGATACTTAGGAATATAGTTCTTTCAATGTTTTCTAAACATTTTTTTCTGACCCATATGGCTGTATACAGTGCTTTGCTCCAAAAAGGAATGGTGTCTGAATTGCCCGACAAGCAACAGTTAGAAAGAACCTGATTTAACTTTCAAACTCTTGCCATGGGCTTTAAAATCAAAGGCTTATTAACAAATAAAGCCAAAATGTATTAGTTGTCTCAGACTTTTAGGCCACTTAAGCCTAAACGTACATTCATTCAGCACTCCGTTTAACGCAAAGTTTCCAATGAAAGACTACCTTTCAAAAATTAATTTGACCATTCCTGACACACCCTTTTGCTTTTGGCAGTGTTGTATTGTCTTTTCAGACTCATATTTTGATTCAGACAAGCAAATATCCCAGTCATATGAGTGGAATATTGAGAAAATGGTCTTTGAGAAATATTTGAACCCTAACCCTAACTAGCAAAACCCGAAGCTAGGGTTAGGGTTTTATTCCCATACAATGCAGGCAGTTTTTGATGGCATGGCTGTGTTTTAGGCCTGAAAGGATACTTAGGAATATAGTTCTTTCAATGTTTTCTAAACATTTTTTTCTGACCCATATGGCTGTATACAGTGCTTTGCTCCAAAAAGGAATGGTGTCTGAATTGCCCGACAAGCAATAGTTAGAAAGAACCTGATTTAACTTTCAAACTCTTGCCATGGGCTTTAAAATCAAAGGCTTATTAACAAATAAAGCCAAAATGTATTAGTTGTCTCAGACTTTTAGGCCACTTAAGCTTAAACGTACATTCATTCAGCACTCCGTTTAGCGCAAAGTTTCCAATGAAAGAATACCTTTCAACAATTAATTTGACCATTCCTGACACACTCTTTTGCTTTTTGCAGTGTTGTATTGTCTTTTCAGACTCATATTTTGATTCAGACAAGCAAATTTCCCAGTCAAATGAGTGGAATATTAAGAAAATGGTCTTTGAGAAATATTTGAACCCTAACCGTAACTACCAAAACCCGAAGCTAGGGTTAGGGTTTTATTCCCATACAATGTAGACAGTTTCTGATGGCATAGCTGTGTTTTAGGGCTGAAAGGATACTTAGGAATATAGTTCTTTCAATGTTTTCTTAACATTTTTTTCTGACCCATATGGCTGTATACAGTGCTTTGCTCCAAAAAGGAATGGTGTCTGAATTGCCCGACAAGCAACAGTTCGAAAGAACCTGATTTAACTTTCAAACTCTTGCCATGGGCTTTAAAATCAAAGGCTTATTAACAAATAAAGCCAAAATGTATTAGTTGTCTCAGACTTTTAGGCCACTTAAGCCTAAACGTACATTCATTCAGCACTCCGTTTAACGCAAAGTTTCCAATGAAAGACTACCTTTCACAAATTAATTTGACTATTCCTGACACACTTTTTTGGTTTTGGCAGTGTTGTATTGTCTTTTCAGACTCATATTTAGATTCAGACAAGCAAATTTCCCAGTCAAATGAGTGGAATATTGAGAAAATGGTCTTTGAGAAATATTTGAACCCTAACCCTAACTAGCAAAACCCGAAGCTAGGGTTAGGGTTTTATTCCCATACAATGTAGACAGTTTTTGATGGCATGGCTGTGTTTTAGGGCTGAAAGGATACTTTGGAATATAGTTCTTTCAATGTTTTCTAAACATTTTTTTCTGACCCATATGGCTGTATACCGTGCTTTGCTCCAAAAAGGAATGGTGTCTGAATTGCCCGACAAGCAACAGTTAGGAAGAACCTGATTTAACTTTCAAACTCTTGGCATGGGATTTAAAATCAAAGGCTTATTAACAAATAAAGCCAAAATGTATTAGTTGTCTCAGACTTTTAGGCCACTTAAGCCTAAACGTACATTCATTCAGCACTCCGTTTAGCGCAAAGTTTCCAATGAAAGAATACCTTTCAACAATTAATTTGACCATTCCTGACACACTCTTTTGCTTTTGGCAGTGTTGTATTGTCTTTTCAGACTCATATTTTGATTCAGACAAGCAAATTTCCCAGTCAAATGAGTGGAATATTGAGAAAATGGTCTTTGAGAAATATTTGAACCCTAACCCTAACTAGCAAAACCCGAAGCTAGGGTTAGGGTTTTATTCCCATACAATGTAGACAGTTTTTGATGGCATGGCTGTGTTTTAGGGCTGAAAGGATACTTAGGAATATAGTTCTTTCAATGTTTTCTAAACATTTTTTTCTGACCCATATGGCTGTATACAGTGCTTTGCTCCAAAAAGGAATGGTGTCTGAATTGCCCGACAAGCAACAGTTAGAAAGAACCTGATTTAACTTTCAAACTCTTGCCATGGGCTTTAAAATCAAAGGCTTATTAACAAATAAAGCCAAAATGTATTAGTTGTCTCAGACTTTTAGGCCACTTAAGCCTAAACGTACATTCATTCAGCACTCCGTTTAACGCAAAGTTTCCAATGAAAGACTACCTTTCAAAAATTAATTTGACCATTCCTGACACACCCTTTTGCTTTTGGCAGTGTTGTATTGTCTTTTCAGACTCATATTTTGATTCAGACAAGCAAATATCCCAGTCATATGAGTGGAATATTGAGAAAATGGTCTTTGAGAAATATTTGAACCCTAACCCTAACTAGCAAAACCCGAAGCTAGGGTTAGGGTTTTATTCCCATACAATGCAGGCAGTTTTTGATGGCATGGCTGTGTTTTAGGCCTGAAAGGATACTTAGGAATATAGTTCTTTCAATGTTTTCTAAACATTTTTTTCTGACCCATATGGCTGTATACAGTGCTTTGCTCCAAAAAGGAATGGTGTCTGAATTGCCCGACAAGCAATAGTTAGAAAGAACCTGATTTAACTTTCAAACTCTTGCCATGGGCTTTAAAATCAAAGGCTTATTAACAAATAAAGCCAAAATGTATTAGTTGTCTCAGACTTTTAGGCCACTTAAGCTTAAACGTACATTCATTCAGCACTCCGTTTAGCGCAAAGTTTCCAATGAAAGAATACCTTTCAACAATTAATTTGACCATTCCTGACACACTCTTTTGCTTTTTGCAGTGTTGTATTGTCTTTTCAGACTCATATTTTGATTCAGACAAGCAAATTTCCCAGTCAAATGAGTGGAATATTAAGAAAATGGTCTTTGAGAAATATTTGAACCCTAACCGTAACTACCAAAACCCGAAGCTAGGGTTAGGGTTTTATTCCCATACAATGTAGACAGTTTCTGATGGCATAGCTGTGTTTTAGGGCTGAAAGGATACTTAGGAATATAGTTCTTTCAATGGTTTCTAAACATTTTTTTCTGACCCATATGGCTGTATACAGTGCTTTGCTCCAAAAAGGAATGGTGTCTGAATTGCCCGACAAGCAACAGTTAGAAAGAACCTGATTTAACTTTCAAACTCTTGCCATGGGCTTTAAAATCAAAGGCTTATTAACAAATAAAGCCAAAATGTATTAGTTGTCTCAGACTTTTAGGCCACTTAAGCCTAAACGTACATTCATTCAGCACTCCGTTTAACGCAAAGTTTCCAATGAAAGACTACCTTTCACAAATTAATTTGACCATTCCTGACACACACTTTTGGTTTTGGCAGTGTTGTATTGTCTTTTCAGACTCATATTTAGATGCAGACAAGCAAATTTCCCAGTCAAATGAGTGGAATATTGAGAAAATGGTCTTTGAGAAATATTTGAACCCTAACCCTAACTAGCAAGACCCGAAGCTAGGGTTAGGGTTTTATTCCCATACAATGTAGGCAGTGTTTGATGGCATGGCTGTGTTTTAGGGCTGAAAGGATACTTAGGAACATAGTTCTTTCAATATTTTCTAAACATTTTTTTCTGACCCATATGGCTGTATACAGTGCTTTGCTCCAAAAAGGAATGGTGTCTGAATTGCCCGACAAGCAACAGTTAGAAAGAACCTGATTTAACTTTCAAACTCTTTCCATGGGCTTTAAAATCAAAGGCTTATTAACAAATAAAGTCAAAATGTATTAGTGTCTCAGAATTTTTGGCCACTTAAGCCTAAACGTACATTCATTCAGCACTCCGTTTAACGCAAAGTTTCCAATGAAAGAATACCTTTCAAAAATTAATTTGACCATTCCTGACACACTCTTTTGCTTTTGGCAGTGTTGTATTGTCTTTTCATACTCAAATTTTGATTCAGACAAGCAAATTTCCCAGTCAAATGAGTGGAATATTGAGAAAATGGTCTTTGAGAAATATTTGAACCCTAACCCTAACTAGCAAGACCCGGAGCTAGGGTTAGGGTTTTATTCCTATACAATGTAGACAGTTTTTGATGGCATGGCTGTGTTGTAGGGCTGAAAGGATACTTAGGAATATAGTTCTTTCAATGTTTTCTAAACATTTTTTTCTGACCCATATGGCTGTATACAGTGCTTTGCTCAAAAAAGTAATGGTGTCTGAATTGCCTGACAAGCAACAGTTAGGAAGAACCTGATTTAACTTTCAAGCTCTTGGCATGGGCTTTAAAATCAAAGGCTTATTAACAAATAAAGCCAAAATGTATTAGTTGTCTCAGACTTTTAGGCCACTTAAGCCTAAACGTACATTCATTCAGCACTCCGTTTAACGCAAAGTTTCCAATGAAAGAATACCTTTCAAAAATTAATTTGACCATTCCTGACACACTCTTTTGCTTTTGGCAGTGTTGTATTGTCTTTTCAGACTCTTCTTTTGATTCAGACAAGCAAATTTCCCAGTCAAATGAGTGGAATATTGAGAAAATGGTCTTTGAGAAATATTTGAACCCTAACCCTAACTAGCAAAACCCGAAGCTAGGGTTAGGGTTTTATTCCCATACAATGTAGACAGTTTTTGATGGCATGGCTGTGTTTTAGGGCTGAAAGGATACTTAGGAATATAGTTCTTTCAATGTTTTCTAAACATTTTTTTCTGACCCATATGGTTGTATACAGTGCTTTGCTCCAAAAAGGAATGGTGTCTGAATTGCCCGACAAGCAACAGTTAGAAAGAACCTGATTTAACTTTCAAACTCTTGCCATGGGCTTTAAAATCAAAGGCTTATTAACAAATAAAGCCAAAATGTATTAGTTGTCTCAGACTTTTAGGCCACTTAAGCCTAAACGTACATTCATTCAGCACTCCGTTTAACGCAAAGTTTCCAATGAAAGACTACCTTTCACAAATTAATTTGACTATTCCTGACACACTTTTTTGGTTTTGGCAGTGTTGTATTGTCTTTTCAGACTCATATTTAGATTCAGACAAGCAAATTTCCCAGTCAAATGAGTGGAATATTGAGAAAATGGTCTTTGAGAAATATTTGAACCCTAACCCTAACTAGCAAAACCCGAAGCTAGGGTTAGGGTTTTATTCCCATACAATGTAGACAGTTTTTGATGGCATGGCTGTGTTTTAGGGCTGAAAGGATACTTTGGAATATAGTTCTTTCAATGTTTTCTAAACATTTTTTTCTGACCCATATGGCTGTATACCGTGCTTTGCTCCAAAAAGGAATGGTGTCTGAATTGCCCGACAAGCAACAGTTAGGAAGAACCTGATTTAACTTTCAAACTCTTGGCATGGGATTTAAAATCAAAGGCTTATTAACAAATAAAGCCAAAATGTATTGGTTGTCTCAGACTTTTAGGCCACTTAAGCCTAAACGTACATTCATTCAGCACTCCGTTTAGCGCAAAGTTTCCAATGAAAGAATACCTTTCAACAATTAATTTGACCATTCCTGACACACTCTTTTGCTTTTGGCAGTGTTGTATTGTCTTTTCAGACTCATATTTTGATTCAGACAAGCAAATTTCCCAGTCAAATGAGTGGAATATTGAGAAAATGGTCTTTGAGAAATATTTGAACCCTAACCCTAACTAGCAAAACCCGAAGCTAGGGTTAGGGTTTTATTCCCATACAATGTAGACAGTTTTTGATGGCATGGCTGTGTTTTAGGGCTGAAAGGATACTTAGGAATATAGTTTTTTCAATGTTTTCTAAACATTTTTTTCTGACCCATATGGCTGTATACAGTGCTTTGCTCCAAAAAGGAATGGTGTCTGAATTGCCCGACAAGCAACAGTTAGAAAGAACCTGATTTAACTTTCAAACTCTTGCCATGGGCTTTAAAATCAAAGGCTTATTAACAAATAAAGCCAAAATGTATTAGTTGTCTCAGACTTTTAGGCCACTTAAGCCTAAATGTACATTCATTCAGCACTCCGTTTAACGCAAAGTTTCCAATGAAAGAATACCTTTCAAGAATTAATTTGACCATTCCTGACACACTCTTTTGCTTTTGGCAGTGTTGTATTGTCTTTTCAGACTCATATTTTGATTCAGACAAGCAATTTTCCCAGTCAAATGAGTGGAATATTGAGAAAATGGTCTTTGAGAAATATTTGAACCCTAACCCTAACTAGCAAAACCCGAAGCTAGGGTTAGGGTTTTATTCCCATACAATTTAGACAGTTTTTGATAGCATGGCTGTGTTTTAGGGCTGAAAGGATACCTAGGAATATAGTTCTTTCAATGTTTTCTAAACATTTTTTTCTGACCCATATGGCTGTATACAGTGCTTTGCTCCAAAAAGGAATGGTGTCTGAATTGCCCGACAAGCAACAGTTAGAAAGAACCTGATTTAACTTTCAAACTCTTGCCATGGGCTTTAAAATCAAAGACTTATTAACAAATAAAGCCAAAATGTATTAGTTGTCTCAGACTTTTAGGCCGCTTAAGCCTAAATGTACATTCATTCAGCACTCCGTTTAACGCAAAGTTTCCAATGAAAGAATACCTTTCAAAAATTAATTTGACCATTCCTGACACACTCTTTTGCTTTTGGCAGTGTTGTATTGTCTTTTCAGACTCATATTTTGATTCAGACAAGCAAATTTCCCAGTCAAATGAGTGGAATATTGAGAAAATGGTCTTTGAGAAATATTTGAACCCTAACCCTAACTAGCAAAACCCGAAGCTAGGGTTAGGGTTTTATTCCCATACAATGTAGACAGTTTTTGATGGCATGGCTGTGTTTTAGGGCTGAAAGGATACTTAGGAATATAGTTCTTTCAATGTTTTCTAAACATTTTTTTCTGACCCATATGGCTGTATACAGTGCTTTGCTCCAAAAAGGAATGGTGTCTGAATTGCCCGACAAGCAACAGTTAGAAAGAACCTGATTTAACTTTCAAACTCTTGCCATGGGCTTTAAAATCAAAGACTTATTAACAAAGAAAGCCAAAATGTATTAGTTGTCTCAGACTTTTAGGCCGCTTAAGCCTAAACGTACATTCTTTCAGCACTCCGTTTAACGCAAAGTTTCCAATGAAAGAATACCTTTCAAAAATTAATTTGACCATTCCTGACACACTCTTTTCCTTTTGGCAGTGTTGTATTGTCTTTTCAGACTCATATTTTGATTCAGACAAGCAAATTTCCCAGTCAAATGAGTGGAATATTGAGAAAATGGTCTTTGAGAAATATTTGAACCCTAACCCTAACTAGCAAAACCCGAAGCTAGGGTTAGGGTTTTATTCCCATACAATGTAGACAGTTTTTGATAGCATGGCTGTGTTTTAGGGCTGAAAGGATACTTAGGAATATAGTTCTTTCAATGTTTTCTAAACATTTTTTTCTGACCCATATGGCTGTATACAGTGCTTTGCTCCAAAAAGGAATGGTGTCTGAATTGCCCGACAAGCAACAGTTAGAAAGAACCTGATGTAACTTTCAAACTCTTGCCATGGGCTTTAAAATCAAAGGCTTATTAATAAATAAAGCCAAAATGTATTAGTTGTCTCAGACTTTTAGGCCACTTAAGCCTAAATGTACATTCATTCAGCACTCCGTTTAACGCAAAGTTTCCAATGAAAGAATACCTTTCAAAAATTAATTTGACCATTCCTGACACACTCTTTTGCTTTTGGCAGTGTTGTATTGTCTTTTCAGACTCATATTTTGATTCAGACAAGCAATTTTCCCAGTCAAATGAGTGGAATATTGAGAAAATGGTCTTTGAGAAATATTTGAACCCTAACCCTAACTAGCAAAACCCGAAGCTAGGGTTAGGGTTTTATTCCCATACAATGTAGACAGTTTTTGATAGCATGGCTGTGTTTTAGGGCTGAAAGGATACCTAGGAATATAGTTCTTTCAATGTTTTCTAAACATTTTTTTCTGACCCATATGGCTGTATACAGTGCTTTGCTCCAAAAAGGAATGGTGTCTGAATTGCCCGACAAGCAACAGTTAGAAAGAACCTGATTTAACTTTCAAACTCTTGCCATGGGCTTTAAAATCAAAGACTTATTAACAAATAAAGCCAAAATGTATTAGTTGTCTCAGACTTTTAGGCCGCTTAAGCCTAAACGTACATTCATTCAGCACTCCGTTTAACGCAAAGTTTCCAATGAAAGAATACCTTTCAAAAATTAATTTGACCATTCCTGACACACTCTTTTGCTTTTGGCAGTGTTGTATTGTCTTTTCAGACTCATATTTTGATTCAGACAAGCAAATTTCCCAGTCAAATCAGTGGAATATTGAGAAAATGGTCTTTGAGAAATATTTGAACCCTAACCCTAACTAGCAAAACCCGAAGCTAGGGTTAGGGTTTTATTCCCATACAATGTAGACAGTTTTTGATAGCATAGCTGTGTTTTAGGGCTGAAAGGATACCTAGGAATATAGTTCTTTCAATGTTTTCTAAACATTTTTTTCTGACCCATATGGCTGTATACAGTGCTTTGCTCCAAAAAGGAATGGTGTCTGAATTGCCCGACAAGCAACAGTTAGAAAGAACCTGATTTAACTTTCAAACTCTTGCCATGGGCTTTAAAATCAAAGGCTTATTAACAAATAAAGCCAAAATGTATTAGTTGTCTCAGACTTTTAGGCCACTTAAGCCTAAACGTACATTCATTCAGCACTCCGTTTAACGCAAAGTTTCCAATGAAAGAATACCTTTCAAAAATTAATTTGACCATTCCTGACACACTCTTTTGCTTTTGGCAGTGTTGTATTGTCTTTTCAGACTCATATTTTGATTCAGACAAGCAATTTTCCCAGTCAAATGAGTGGAATATTGAGAAAATGGTCTTTGAGAAATATTTGAACCCTAACCCTAACTAGCAAAACCCGAAGCTAGGGTTAGGGTTTTATTCCCATACAATGTAGACGGTTTTTGATAGCATGGCTGTGTTTTAGGGCTGAAAGGATACCTAGGAATATAGTTCTTTCAATGTTTTCTAAACATTTTTTTCTGACCCATATGGCTGTATACAGTGCTTTGCTCCAAAAAGGAATGGTGTCTGAATTGCCCGACAAGCAACAGTTAGAAAGAACCTGATTTAACTTTCAAACTCTTGCCATGGGCTTTAAAATCAAAGGCTTATTAACAAATAAAGCCAAAATGTATTAGTTGTCTAAGACTTTTAGGCCACTTAAGCCTAAACGTACATTCATTCAGCACTCTATTTAACGCAAAGTTTCCAGTGAAAGAATACATTTCAAAAATTAATTTGACCATTCCTGACACACTCTTTTGCTTTTGGCAGTGTTGTATTGTCTTTTCAGACTCATATTTTGATTCAGACAAGCAAATTTCCCAGTCAAATGAGTGGAATATTGAGAAAATGGTCTTTGAGAAATATTTGAACCCTAACCCTAACTAGCAAAACCCGAAGCTAGGGTTAGGGTTTTATTCCTATACAATGTAGACAGTTTTTGATAGCATGGCTGTGTTTTAGGGCTGAAAGGATACCTAGGAATATAGTTCTTTCAATGTTTTCTAAACATTTTTTTCTGACCCATATGGCTGTATACAGTGCTTTACTCCAAAAAGGAATGGTGTCTGAATTGCCCGACAAGCAACAGTTAGAAAGAACCTGATTTAACTTTCAAACTCTTGCCATGGGCTTTAAAATCAAAGGCTTATTAACAAATAAAGCCAAAATGTATTAGTTGTCTCAGACTTTTAGGCCACTTAAGCCTAAACGTACATTCATTCAGCACTCCGTTTAACGCAAAGTTTCCAATGAAAGAATACCTTTCAAAAAATAATTTGACCATTCCTGACACACTCTTTTGCTTTTGGCAGTGTTGTATTGTCTTTTCGGACTCATATTTTGATTCAGACAAGCACATTTCCCAGTCAAATGAGTGGAATATTGAGAAAATGGTCTTTGAGAAATATTTGAACCCTAACCCTAACTAGCAGAACCCGAAGCTAGGGTTAGGGTTTTATTCCCATACAATGTAGACAGTTTCTGATGGCATGGCTGTGTTTTAGGGCTGAAAGGATACCTAGGAATATAGTTCTTTCAATGTTTTCTAAACATTTTTTTCTGACCCCTATGGCTGTATACAGTGCTTTGCTCCAAAAAGGAATGGTGTCTGAATTGCCCGACAAGCAACAGTTAGAAGGAACCTGATTTAACTTTCAAACTCTTGCCATGGGCTTTAAAATCAAAGGCTTATTAACAAATAAAGCCAAAATGTATTAGTTGTCTCAGACTTTTAGGCCCCTTAAGCCTAAACGTACATTCATTCAGTACTCCGTTTAACGCAAAGTTTCCAGTGAAAGAATACCTTTCAAAAATTAATTTGACCATTCCTGACACACTCTTTTGCTTTTGGCAGTGTTGTATTGTCTTTTCAGACTCATATTTTGATTCAGACAAGCAAATTTCCCATTCAAATGAGTGGAATATTGAGAAAATGGTCTTTGAGAAATATTTGAACCCTAACCCTAACTAGCAAAACCCGAAGCTAGGGTTAGGGTTTTATTCCCATACAATGTAGACAGTTTTTGATAGCATGGCTGTGTTTTAGGGCTGAAAGGATACCTAGGAATATATTTCTTTCAATGTTTTCTAAACATTTTTTTCTGACCCATATGGCTGTATACAGTGCTTTGCTCCAAAAAGGAATGGTGTCTGAATTGCCCGACAAGCAACAGTTAGAAAGAACCTGACTTAACTTTCAAACTCTTGCCATGGGCTTTAAAATCAAAGGCTTATTAACAAATAAAGCCAAAATGTATTAGTTGTCTCAGACTTTTAGGCCACTTAAGCCTAAACGTACATTCATTCAGTACTCCGTTTAACGCAAAGTTTCCAGTGAAAGAATACCTTTCAAAAATTAATTTGACCATTCCTGACACACTCTTTTGCTTTTGGCAGTGTTGTATTGTCTTTTCAGACTCATATTTTGATTCAGACAAGCAAATTTCCCAGTCAAATGAGTGGAATATTGAGAAAATGGTCTTTGAGAAATATTTGAACCCTAACCCTAACTAGCAGAACCCGAAGCTAGGGTTAGGGTTTTATTCCCATACAATGTAGACAGTTTTTGATAGCATGGCTGTGTTTTAGGGCTGAAAGGATACCTAGGAATATAGTTCTTTCAATGTTTTCTAAACATTTTTTTCTGACCCATATGGCTGTATACAGTGCTTTGCTCCAAAAAGGAATGGTGTCTGAATTGCCCGACAAGCAACAGTTAGAAAGAACCTGATTTAACTTTCAAACTCTTGCCATGGGCTTTAAAATCAAAGGCTTATTAACAAATAAAGCCAAAATGTATTAGTTGTCTCAGACTTTTAGGCCACTTAAGCCTAAACGTACATTCATTCAGCACTCCGTTTAACGCAAAGTTTCCAATGAAAGAATACCTTTCAAAAAATAATTTGACCATTCCTGACACACTCTTTTGCTTTTGGCAGTGTTGTATTGTCTTTTCGGACTCATATTTTGATTCAGACAAGCACATTTCCCAGTCAAATGAGTGGAATATTGAGAAAATGGTCTTTGAGAAATATTTGAACCCTAACCCTAACTAGCAGAACCCGAAGCTAGGGTTAGGGTTTTATTCCCATACAATGTAGACAGTTTCTGATGGCATGGCTGTGTTTTAGGGCTGAAAGGATACCTAGGAATATAGTTCTTTCAATGTTTTCTAAACATTTTTTTCTGACCCCTATGGCTGTATACAGTGCTTTGCTCCAAAAAGGAATGGTGTCTGAATTGCCCGACAAGCAACAGTTAGAAGGAACCTGATTTAACTTTCAAACTCTTGCCATGGGCTTTAAAATCAAAGGCTTATTAACAAATAAAGCCAAAATGTATTAGTTGTCTCAGACTTTTAGGCCACTTAAGCCTAAACGTACATTCATTCAGTACTCCGTTTAACGCAAAGTTTCCAGTGAAAGAATACCTTTCAAAAATTAATTTGACCATTCCTGACACACTCTTTTGCTTTTGGCAGTGTTGTATTGTCTTTTCAGACTCATATTTTGATTCAGACAAGCAAATTTCCCATTCAAATGAGTGGAATATTGAGAAAATGGTCTTTGAGAAATATTTGAACCCTAACCCTAACTAGCAAAACCCGAAGCTAGGGTTAGGGTTTTATTCCCATACAATGTAGACAGTTTTTGATAGCATGGCTGTGTTTTAGGGCTGAAAGGATACCTAGGAATATATTTCTTTCAATGTTTTCTAAACATTTTTTTCTGACCCATATGGCTGTATACAGTGCTTTGCTCCAAAAAGGAATGGTGTCTGAATTGCCCGACAAGCAACAGTTAGAAAGAACCTGACTTAACTTTCAAACTCTTGCCATGGGCTTTAAAATCAAAGGCTTATTAACAAATAAAGCCAAAATGTATTAGTTGTCTCAGACTTTTAGGCCACTTAAGCCTAAACGTACATTCATTCAGTACTCCGTTTAACGCAAAGTTTCCAGTGAAAGAATACCTTTCAAAAATTAATTTGACCATTCCTGACACACTCTTTTGCTTTTGGCAGTGTTGTATTGTCTTTTCAGACTCATATTTTGATTCAGACAAGCAAATTTCCCAGTCAAATGAGTGGAATATTGAGAAAATGGTCTTTGAGAAATATTTGAACCCTAACCCTAACTAGCAGAACCCGAAGCTAGGGTTAGGGTTTTATTCCCATACAATGTAGACAGTTTTTGATAGCATGGCTGTGTTTTAGGGCTGAAAGGATACCTAGGAATATAGTTCTTTCAATGTTTTCTAAACATTTTTTTCTGACCCATATGGCTGTATACAGTGCTTTGCTCCAAAAAGGAATGGTGTCTGAATTGCCCGACAAGCAACAGTTAGAAAGAACCTGATTTAACTTTCAAACTCTTGCCATGGGCTTTAAAATCAAAGGCTTATTAACAAATAAAGCCAAAATGTATTAGTTGTCTCAGACTTTTAGGCCGCTTAAGCCTAAACGTACATTCTTTCAGCACTCCGTTTAACGCAGTTTCCAATGAAAGAATACCTTTCAAAAATTAATTTGACCATTCCTGACACACTCTTTTGCTTTTGGCAGTGTTGTATTGTCTTTTCAGACTCATATTTTGATTCAGACAAGCAAATTTCCCAGTCAAATGAGTGGAATATTGAGAAAATGGTCTTTGAGAAATATTTGAACCCTAACCCTAACTAGCAAAACCCGAAGCTAGGGTTAGGGTTTTATTCCCATACAATGTAGACAGTTTTTGATAGCATGGCTGTGTTTTAGGGCTGAAAGGATACCTAGGAATATAGTTCTTTCAATGTTTTCTAAACATTTTTTTCTGACCCATATGGCTGTATACAGTGCTTTGCTCCAAAAAGGAATGGTGTCTGAATTGCCCGACAAGCAACAGTTAGAAAGAACCTGATTTAACTTTCAAACTCTTGCCATGGGCTTTAAAATCAAAGACTTATTAACAAATAAAGCCAAAATGTATTAGTTGTCTCAGACTTTTAGGCCGCTTAAGCCTAAACGTACATTCATTCAGCACTCCGTTTAACGCAAAGTTTCCAATGAAAGAATACCTTTCAAAAATTAATTTGACCATTCCTGACACACTCTTTTGCTTTTGGCAGTGTTGTATTGTCTTTTCAGACTCATATTTTGATTCAGACAAGCAAATTTCCCAGTCAAATGAGTGGAATATTGAGAAAATGGTCTTTGAGAAATATTTGAACCCTAACCCTAACTAGCAAAACCCGAAGCTAGGGTTAGGGTTTTATTCCCATACAATGTAGACAGTTTTTGATGGCATGGCTGTGTTTTAGGGCTGAAAGGATACTTAGGAATATAGTTCTTTCAATGTTTTCTAAACATTTTTTTCTGACCCATATGGCTGTATACAGTGCTTTGCTCCAAAAAGGAATGGTGTCTGAATTGCCCGACAAGCAATAGTTAGAAAGAACCTGATTTAACTTTCAAACTCTTGCCATGGGCTTTAAAATCAAAGGCTTATTAACAAATAAAGCCAAAATGTATTAGTTGTCTCAGACTTTTAGGCCACTTAAGCTTAAACGTACATTCATTCAGCACTCCGTTTAGCGCAAAGTTTCCAATGAAAGAATACCTTTCAACAATTAATTTGACCATTCCTGACACACTCTTTTGCTTTTTGCAGTGTTGTATTGTCTTTTCAGACTCATATTTTGATTCAGACAAGCAAATTTCCCAGTCAAATGAGTGGAATATTAAGAAAATGGTCTTTGAGAAATATTTGAACCCTAACCGTAACTACCAAAACCCGAAGCTAGGGTTAGGGTTTTATTCCCATACAATGTAGACAGTTTCTGATGGCATAGCTGTGTTTTAGGGCTGAAAGGATACTTAGGAATATAGTTCTTTCAATGGTTTCTAAACATTTTTTTCTGACCCATATGGCTGTATACAGTGCTTTGCTCCAAAAAGGAATGGTGTCTGAATTGCCCGACAAGCAACAGTTAGAAAGAACCTGATTTAACTTTCAAACTCTTGCCATGGGCTTTAAAATCAAAGGCTTATTAAGAAATAAAGCCAAAATGTATTAGTTGTCTCAGACTTTTAGGCCACTTAAGCCTAAAGGTACATTCATTCAGCACTCCGTTTAACGCAAAGTTTCCAATGAAAGAATACCTTTCAAAAAATAATTTGACCACTCCTGACACACTCTTTTGCTTTTTGCAGTGTTGTATTGTCTTTTCAGACTCATATTTTGATTCCGACAAGCAAATTTCCCAGTCAAATGAGTGGAATATTGAGAAAATGGTCTTTGAGAAATATTTGAACCCTAACCGTAACTACCAAAACCCGAAGCTAGGGTTAGGGTTTTATTCCCATACAATGTAGACAGTTTCTGATGGCATGGCTGTGTTTTAGTGCTGAAAGGATACTTAGGAATATAGTTCTTTCAATGTTCTCTTAACATTTTTTTCTGACCCATATGGCTGTATACAGTGCTTTGCTCCAAAAAGGAATGGTGTCTGAATTGCCCGACAAGCAACAGTTAGGAAGAACCTGATTTAACTTTCAAACTCTTGCCATGAGCTTTAAAATCAAAGGCTTATTAACAAATAAAGCCAAAATGTATTAGTTGTCTCAGACTTTTAGGCCACTTAAGCCTAAACGTACATTCATTCAGCACTCCGTTTAACGCAAAGTTTCCAATGAAAGACTACCTTTCACAAATTAATTTGACCATTCCTGACACACACTTTTGGTTTTGGCAGTGTTGTATTGTCTTTTCAGACTCATATTTAGATGCAGACAAGCAAATTTCCCAGTCAAATGAGTGGAATATTGAGAAAATGGTCTTTGAGAAATATTTGAACCCTAACCCTAACTAGCAAGACCCGAAGCTAGGGTTAGGGTTTTATTCCCATACAATGTAGGCAGTGTTTGATGGCATGGCTGTGTTTTAGGGCTGAAAGGATACTTAGGAACATAGTTCTTTCAATATTTTCTAAACATTTTTTTCTGACCCATATGGCTGTATACAGTGCTTTGCTCCAAAAAGGAATGGTGTCTGAATTGCCCGACAAGCAACAGTTAGAAAGAACCTGATTTAACTTTCAAACTCTTTCCATGGGCTTTAAAATCAAAGGCTTATTAACAAATAAAGTCAAAATGTATTAGTGTCTCAGAATTTTTGGCCACTTAAGCCTAAACGTACATTCATTCAGCACTCCGTTTAACGCAAAGTTTCCAATGAAAGAATACCTTTCAAAAATTAATTTGACCATTCCTGACACACTCTTTTGCTTTTGGCAGTGTTGTATTGTCTTTTCATACTCAAATTTTGATTCAGACAAGCAAATTTCCCAGTCAAATGAGTGGAATATTGAGAAAATGGTCTTTGAGAAATATTTGAACCCTAATCCTAACTAGCAAGACCCGGAGCTAGGGTTAGGGTTTTATTCCTATACAATGTAGACAGTTTTTGATGGCATGGCTGTGTTGTAGGGCTGAAAGGATACTTAGGAATATAGTTCTTTCAATGTTTTCTAAACATTTTTTTCTGACCCATATGGCTGTATACAGTGCTTTGCTCAAAAAAGTAATGGTGTCTGAATTGCCTGACAAGCAACAGTTAGGAAGAACCTGATTTAACTTTCAAGCTCTTGGCATGGGCTTTAAAATCAAAGGCTTATTAACAAATAAAGCCAAAATGTATTAGTTGTCTCAGACTTTTAGGCCACTTAAGCCTAAACGTACATTCATTCAGCACTCCGTTTAACGCAAAGTTTCCAATGAAAGAATACCTTTCAAAAATTAATTTGACCATTCCTGACACACTCTTTTGCTTTTGGCAGTGTTGTATTGTCTTTTCAGACTCTTCTTTTGATTCAGACAAGCAAATTTCCCAGTCAAATGAGTGGAATATTGAGAAAATGGTCTTTGAGAAATATTTGAACCCTAACCCTAACTAGCAAAACCCGAAGCTAGGGTTAGGGTTTTATTCCCATACAATGTAGACAGTTTTTGATGGCATGGCTGTGTTTTAGGGCTGAAAGGATACTTAGGAATATAGTTCTTTCAATGTTTTCTAAACATTTTTTTCTGACCCATATGGTTGTATACAGTGCTTTGCTCCAAAAAGGAATGGTGTCTGAATTGCCCGACAAGCAACAGTTAGAAAGAACCTGATTTAACTTTCAAACTCTTGCCATGGGCTTTAAAATCAAAGGCTTATTAACAAATAAAGCCAAAATGTATTAGTTGTCTCAGACTTTTAGGCCACTTAAGCCTAAACGTACATTCATTCAGCACTCCGTTTAACGCAAAGTTTCCAATGAAAGACTACCTTTCACAAATTAATTTGACTATTCCTGACACACTTTTTTGGTTTTGGCAGTGTTGTATTGTCTTTTCAGACTCATATTTAGATTCAGACAAGCAAATTTCCCAGTCAAATGAGTGGAATATTGAGAAAATGGTCTTTGAGAAATATTTGAACCCTAACCCTAACTAGCAAAACCCGAAGCTAGGGTTAGGGTTTTATTCCCATACAATGTAGACAGTTTTTGATGGCATGGCTGTGTTTTAGGGCTGAAAGGATACTTTGGAATATAGTTCTTTCAATGTTTTCTAAACATTTTTTTCTGACCCATATGGCTGTATACCGTGCTTTGCTCCAAAAAGGAATGGTGTCTGAATTGCCCGACAAGCAACAGTTAGGAAGAACCTGATTTAACTTTCAAACTCTTGGCATGGGATTTAAAATCAAAGGCTTATTAACAAATAAAGCCAAAATGTATTAGTTGTCTCAGACTTTTAGGCCACTTAAGCCTAAACGTACATTCATTCAGCACTCCGTTTAGCGCAAAGTTTCCAATGAAAGAATACCTTTCAACAATTAATTTGACCATTCCTGACACACTCTTTTGCTTTTGGCAGTGTTGTATTGTCTTTTCAGACTCATATTTTGATTCAGACAAGCAAATTTCCCAGTCAAATGAGTGGAATATTGAGAAAATGGTCTTTGAGAAATATTTGAACCCTAACCCTAACTAGCAAAACCCGAAGCTAGGGTTAGGGTTTTATTCCCATACAATGTAGACAGTTTTTGATGGCATGGCTGTGTTTTAGGGCTGAAAGGATACTTAGGAATATAGTTTTTTCAATGTTTTCTAAACATTTTTTTCTGACCCATATGGCTGTATACAGTGCTTTGCTCCAAAAAGGAATGGTGTCTGAATTGCCCGACAAGCAACAGTTAGAAAGAACCTGATTTAACTTTCAAACTCTTGCCATGGGCTTTAAAATCAAAGGCTTATTAACAAATAAAGCCAAAATGTATTAGTTGTCTCAGACTTTTAGGCCACTTAAGCCTAAATGTACATTCATTCAGCACTCCGTTTAACGCAAAGTTTCCAATGAAAGAATACCTTTCAAGAATTAATTTGACCATTCCTGACACACTCTTTTGCTTTTGGCAGTGTTGTATTGTCTTTTCAGACTCATATTTTGATTCAGACAAGCAATTTTCCCAGTCAAATGAGTGGAATATTGAGAAAATGGTCTTTGAGAAATATTTGAACCCTAACCCTAACTAGCAAAACCCGAAGCTAGGGTTAGGGTTTTATTCCCATACAATTTAGACAGTTTTTGATAGCATGGCTGTGTTTTAGGGCTGAAAGGATACCTAGGAATATAGTTCTTTCAATGTTTTCTAAACATTTTTTTCTGACCCATATGGCTGTATACAGTGCTTTGCTCCAAAAAGGAATGGTGTCTGAATTGCCCGACAAGCAACAGTTAGAAAGAACCTGATTTAACTTTCAAACTCTTGCCATGGGCTTTAAAATCAAAGACTTATTAACAAATAAAGCCAAAATGTATTAGTTGTCTCAGACTTTTAGGCCGCTTAAGCCTAAATGTACATTCATTCAGCACTCCGTTTAACGCAAAGTTTCCAATGAAAGAATACCTTTCAAAAATTAATTTGACCATTCCTGACACACTCTTTTGCTTTTGGCAGTGTTGTATTGTCTTTTCAGACTCATATTTTGATTCAGACAAGCAAATTTCCCAGTCAAATGAGTGGAATATTGAGAAAATGGTCTTTGAGAAATATTTGAACCCTAACCCTAACTAGCAAAACCCGAAGCTAGGGTTAGGGTTTTATTCCCATACAATGTAGACAGTTTTTGATGGCATGGCTGTGTTTTAGGGCTGAAAGGATACTTAGGAATATAGTTCTTTCAATGTTTTCTAAACATTTTTTTCTGACCCATATGGCTGTATACAGTGCTTTGCTCCAAAAAGGAATGGTGTCTGAATTGCCCGACAAGCAACAGTTAGAAAGAACCTGATTTAACTTTCAAACTCTTGCCATGGGCTTTAAAATCAAAGGCTTATAAACAAATAAAGCCAAAATGTATTAGTTGTCTCAGACTTTTAGGCCACTTAAGCCTAAATGTACATTCATTCAGCACTCCGTTTAACGCAAAGTTTCCAATGAAAGAATACCTTTCAAAAATTAATTTGACCATTCCTGACACACTCTTTTGCTTTTGGCAGTGTTGTATTGTCTTTTCAGACTCATATTTTGATTCAGACAAGCAAATTTCCCAGTCAAATCAGTGGAATATTGAGAAAATGGTCTTTGAGAAATATTTGAACCCTAACCCTAACTAGCAAAACCCGAAGCTAGGGTTAGGGTTTTATTCCCATACAATGTAGACAGTTTTTGATAGCATAGCTGTGTTTTAGGGCTGAAAGGATACCTAGGAATATAGTTCTTTCAATGTTTTCGAAACATTTTTTTCTGACCCATATGGCTGTATACAGTGCTTTGCTCCAAAAAGGAATGGTGTCTGAATTGCCCGACAAGCAACAGTTAGAAAGAACCTGATTTAACTTTCAAACTCTTGCCATGGGCTTTAAAATCAAAGGCTTATTAACAAATAAAGCCAAAATGTATTAGTTGTCTCAGACTTTTAGGCCACTTAAGCCTAAACGTACATTCATTCAGCACTCCGTTTAACGCAAAGTTTCCAATGAAAAAATACCTTTCAAAAATTAATTTGACCATTCCTGACACACTCTTTTGCTTTTGGCAGTGTTGTATTGTCTTTTCAGACTCATATTTTGATTCAGACAAGCAATTTTCCCAGTCAAATGAGTGGAATATTGAGAAAATGGTCTTTGAGAAATATTTGAACCCTAACCCTAACTAGCAAAACCCAAAGCTAGGGTTAGGGTTTTATTCCCATACAATGTAGACAGTTTTTGATAGCATGATGTGTTTTAGGGCTGAAAGGATACCTAGGAATATAGTTCTTTCAATGTTTTCTAAACATTTTTTTCTGACCCATATGGCTGTATACAGTGCTTTGCTCCAAAAAGGAATGGTGTCTGAATTGCCCGACAAGCAACAGTTAGAAAGAACCTGATTTAACTTTCAAACTCTTGCCATGGGCTTTAAAATCAAAGACTTATTAACAAAGAAAGCCAAAATGTATTAGTTGTCTCAGACTTTTAGGCCGCTTAAGCCTAAACGTACATTCTTTCAGCACTCCGTTTAACGCAAAGTTTCCAATGAAAGAATACCTTTCAAAAATTAATTTGACCATTCCTGACACACTCTTTTCCTTTTGGCAGTGTTGTATTGTCTTTTCAGACTCATATTTTGATTCAGACAAGCAAATTTCCCAGTCAAATGAGTGGAATATTGAGAAAATGGTCTTTGAGAAATATTTGAACCCTAACCCTAACTAGCAAAACCCGAAGCTAGGGTTAGGGTTTTATTCCCATACAATGTAGACAGTTTTTGATAGCATGGCTGTGTTTTAGGGCTGAAAGGATACTTAGGAATATAGTTCTTTCAATGTTTTCTAAACATTTTTTTCTGACCCATATGGCTGTATACAGTGCTTTGCTCCAAAAAGGAATGGTGTCTGAATTGCCCGACAAGCAACAGTTAGAAAGAACCTGATGTAACTTTCAAACTCTTGCCATGGGCTTTAAAATCAAAGGCTTATTAATAAATAAAGCCAAAATGTATTAGTTGTCTCAGACTTTTAGGCCACTTAAGCCTAAATGTACATTCATTCAGCACTCCGTTTAACGCAAAGTTTCCAATGAAAGAATACCTTTCAAAAATTAATTTGACCATTCCTGACACACTCTTTTGCTTTTGGCAGTGTTGTATTGTCTTTTCAGACTCATATTTTGATTCAGACAAGCAATTTTCCCAGTCAAATGAGTGGAATATTGAGAAAATGGTCTTTGAGAAATATTTGAACCCTAACCCTAACTAGCAAAACCCGAAGCTAGGGTTAGGGTTTTATTCCCATACAATGTAGACAGTTTTTGATAGCATGGCTGTGTTTTAGGGCTGAAAGGATACCTAGGAATATAGTTCTTTCAATGTTTTCTAAACATTTTTTTCTGACCCATATGGCTGTATACAGTGCTTTGCTCCAAAAAGGAATGGTGTCTGAATTGCCCGACAAGCAACAGTTAGAAAGAACCTGATTTAACTTTCAAACTCTTGCCATGGGCTTTAAAATCAAAGACTTATTAACAAATAAAGCCAAAATGTATTAGTTGTCTCAGACTTTTAGGCCGCTTAAGCCTAAACGTACATTCATTCAGCACTCCGTTTAACGCAAAGTTTCCAATGAAAGAATACCTTTCAAAAATTAATTTGACCATTCCTGACACACTCTTTTGCTTTTGGCAGTGTTGTATTGTCTTTTCAGACTCATATTTTGATTCAGACAAGCAAATTTCCCAGTCAAATCAGTGGAATATTGAGAAAATGGTCTTTGAGAAATATTTGAACCCTAACCCTAACTAGCAAAACCCGAAGCTAGGGTTAGGGTTTTATTCCCATACAATGTAGACAGTTTTTGATAGCATAGCTGTGTTTTAGGGCTGAAAGGATACCTAGGAATATAGTTCTTTCAATGTTTTCTAAACATTTTTTTCTGACCCATATGGCTGTATACAGTGCTTTGCTCCAAAAAGGAATGGTGTCTGAATTGCCCGACAAGCAACAGTTAGAAAGAACCTGATTTAACTTTCAAACTCTTGCCATGGGCTTTAAAATCAAAGGCTTATTAACAAATAAAGCCAAAATGTATTAGTTGTCTCAGACTTTTAGGCCACTTAAGCCTAAACGTACATTCATTCAGCACTCCGTTTAACGCAAAGTTTCCAATGAAAGAATACCTTTCAAAAATTAATTTGACCATTCCTGACACACTCTTTTGCTTTTGGCAGTGTTGTATTGTCTTTTCAGACTCATATTTTGATTCAGACAAGCAATTTTCCCAGTCAAATGAGTGGAATATTGAGAAAATGGTCTTTGAGAAATATTTGAACCCTAACCCTAACTAGCAAAACCCGAAGCTAGGGTTAGGGTTTTATTCCCATACAATGTAGACGGTTTTTGATAGCATGGCTGTGTTTTAGGGCTGAAAGGATACCTAGGAATATAGTTCTTTCAATGTTTTCTAAACATTTTTTTCTGACCCATATGGCTGTATACAGTGCTTTGCTCCAAAAAGGAATGGTGTCTGAATTGCCCGACAAGCAACAGTTAGAAAGAACCTGATTTAACTTTCAAACTCTTGCCATGGGCTTTAAAATCAAAGGCTTATTAACAAATAAAGCCAAAATGTATTAGTTGTCTAAGACTTTTAGGCCACTTAAGCCTAAACGTACATTCATTCAGCACTCTATTTAACGCAAAGTTTCCAGTGAAAGAATACATTTCAAAAATTAATTTGACCATTCCTGACACACTCTTTTGCTTTTGGCAGTGTTGTATTGTCTTTTCAGACTCATATTTTGATTCAGACAAGCAAATTTCCCAGTCAAATGAGTGGAATATTGAGAAAATGGTCTTTGAGAAATATTTGAACCCTAACCCTAACTAGCAAAACCCGAAGCTAGGGTTAGGGTTTTATTCCTATACAATGTAGACAGTTTTTGATAGCATGGCTGTGTTTTAGGGCTGAAAGGATACCTAGGAATATAGTTCTTTCAATGTTTTCTAAACATTTTTTTCTGACCCATATGGCTGTATACAGTGCTTTACTCCAAAAAGGAATGGTGTCTGAATTGCCCGACAAGCAACAGTTAGAAAGAACCTGATTTAACTTTCAAACTCTTGCCATGGGCTTTAAAATCAAAGGCTTATTAACAAATAAAGCCAAAATGTATTAGTTGTCTCAGACTTTTAGGCCACTTAAGCCTAAACGTACATTCATTCAGCACTCCGTTTAACGCAAAGTTTCCAATGAAAGAATACCTTTCAAAAAATAATTTGACCATTCCTGACACACTCTTTTGCTTTTGGCAGTGTTGTATTGTCTTTTCGGACTCATATTTTGATTCAGACAAGCACATTTCCCAGTCAAATGAGTGGAATATTGAGAAAATGGTCTTTGAGAAATATTTGAACCCTAACCCTAACTAGCAGAACCCGAAGCTAGGGTTAGGGTTTTATTCCCATACAATGTAGACAGTTTCTGATGGCATGGCTGTGTTTTAGGGCTGAAAGGATACCTAGGAATATAGTTCTTTCAATGTTTTCTAAACATTTTTTTCTGACCCCTATGGCTGTATACAGTGCTTTGCTCCAAAAAGGAATGGTGTCTGAATTGCCCGACAAGCAACAGTTAGAAGGAACCTGATTTAACTTTCAAACTCTTGCCATGGGCTTTAAAATCAAAGGCTTATTAACAAATAAAGCCAAAATGTATTAGTTGTCTCAGACTTTTAGGCCACTTAAGCCTAAACGTACATTCATTCAGTACTCCGTTTAACGCAAAGTTTCCAGTGAAAGAATACCTTTCAAAAATTAATTTGACCATTCCTGACACACTCTTTTGCTTTTGGCAGTGTTGTATTGTCTTTTCAGACTCATATT
This sequence comes from Atractosteus spatula, assembly GCF_055471065.1. Lineage (NCBI taxonomy): Eukaryota > Metazoa > Chordata > Actinopteri > Semionotiformes > Lepisosteidae > Atractosteus > Atractosteus spatula. Next base: position 28,664,870 of record NC_142709.1, on the reverse strand, counting down.
TTGATTCAGACAAGCAAATTTCCCATTCAAATGAGTGGAATATTGAGAAAATGGTCTTTGAGAAATATTTGAACCCTAACCCTAACTAGCAAAACCCGAAGCTAGGGTTAGGGTTTTATTCCCATACAATGTAGACAGTTTTTGATAGCATGGCTGTGTTTTAGGGCTGAAAGGATACCTAGGAATATATTTCTTTCAATGTTTTCTAAACATTTTTTTCTGACCCATATGGCTGTATACAGTGCTTTGCTCCAAAAAGGAATGGTGTCTGAATTGCCCGACAAGCAACAGTTAGAAAGAACCTGACTTAACTTTCAAACTCTTGCCATGGGCTTTAAAATCAAAGGCTTATTAACAAATAAAGCCAAAATGTATTAGTTGTCTCAGACTTTTAGGCCACTTAAGCCTAAACGTACATTCATTCAGTACTCCGTTTAACGCAAAGTTTCCAGTGAAAGAATACCTTTCAAAAATTAATTTGACCATTCCTGACACACTCTTTTGCTTTTGGCAGTGTTGTATTGTCTTTTCAGACTCATATTTTGATTCAGACAAGCAAATTTCCCAGTCAAATGAGTGGAATATTGAGAAAATGGTCTTTGAGAAATATTTGAACCCTAACCCTAACTAGCAGAACCCGAAGCTAGGGTTAGGGTTTTATTCCCATACAATGTAGACAGTTTTTGATAGCATGGCTGTGTTTTAGGGCTGAAAGGATACCTAGGAATATAGTTCTTTCAATGTTTTCTAAACATTTTTTTCTGACCCATATGGCTGTATACAGTGCTTTGCTCCAAAAAGGAATGGTGTCTGAATTGCCCGACAAGCAACAGTTAGAAAGAACCTGATTTAACTTTCAAACTCTTGCCATGGGCTTTAAAATCAAAGGCTTATTAACAAATAAAGCCAAAATGTATTAGTTGTCTCAGACTTTTAGGCCACTTAAGCCTAAACGTACATTCATTCAGCACTCCGTTTAACGCAAAGTTTCCAATGAAAGAATACCTTTCAAAAAATAATTTGACCATTCCTGACACACTCTTTTGCTTTTGGCAGTGTTGTATTGTCTTTTCGGACTCATATTTTGATTCAGACAAGCACATTTCCCAGTCAAATGAGTGGAATATTGAGAAAATGGTCTTTGAGAAATATTTGAACCCTAACCCTAACTAGCAGAACCCGAAGCTAGGGTTAGGGTTTTATTCCCATACAATGTAGACAGTTTCTGATGGCATGGCTGTGTTTTAGGGCTGAAAGGATACCTAGGAATATAGTTCTTTCAATGTTTTCTAAACATTTTTTTCTGACCCCTATGGCTGTATACAGTGCTTTGCTCCAAAAAGGAATGGTGTCTGAATTGCCCGACAAGCAACAGTTAGAAGGAACCTGATTTAACTTTCAAACTCTTGCCATGGGCTTTAAAATCAAAGGCTTATTAACAAATAAAGCCAAAATGTATTAGTTGTCTCAGACTTTTAGGCCACTTAAGCCTAAACGTACATTCATTCAGTACTCCGTTTAACGCAAAGTTTCCAGTGAAAGAATACCTTTCAAAAATTAATTTGACCATTCCTGACACACTCTTTTGCTTTTGGCAGTGTTGTATTGTCTTTTCAGACTCATATTTTGATTCAGACAAGCAAATTTCCCATTCAAATGAGTGGAATATTGAGAAAATGGTCTTTGAGAAATATTTGAACCCTAACCCTAACTAGCAAAACCCGAAGCTAGGGTTAGGGTTTTATTCCCATACAATGTAGACAGTTTTTGATAGCATGGCTGTGTTTTAGGGCTGAAAGGATACCTAGGAATATATTTCTTTCAATGTTTTCTAAACATTTTTTTCTGACCCATATGGCTGTATACAGTGCTTTGCTCCAAAAAGGAATGGTGTCTGAATTGCCCGACAAGCAACAGTTAGAAAGAACCTGACTTAACTTTCAAACTCTTGCCATGGGCTTTAAAATCAAAGGCTTATTAACAAATAAAGCCAAAATGTATTAGTTGTCTCAGACTTTTAGGCCACTTAAGCCTAAACGTACATTCATTCAGTACTCCGTTTAACGCAAAGTTTCCAGTGAAAGAATACCTTTCAAAAATTAATTTGACCATTCCTGACACACTCTTTTGCTTTTGGCAGTGTTGTATTGTCTTTTCAGACTCATATTTTGATTCAGACAAGCAAATTTCCCAGTCAAATGAGTGGAATATTGAGAAAATGGTCTTTGAGAAATATTTGAACCCTAACCCTAACTAGCAGAACCCGAAGCTAGGGTTAGGGTTTTATTCCCATACAATGTAGACAGTTTTTGATAGCATGGCTGTGTTTTAGGGCTGAAAGGATACCTAGGAATATAGTTCTTTCAATGTTTTCTAAACATTTTTTTCTGACCCATATGGCTGTATACAGTGCTTTGCTCCAAAAAGGAATGGTGTCTGAATTGCCCGACAAGCAACAGTTAGAAAGAACCTGATTTAACTTTCAAACTCTTGCCATGGGCTTTAAAATCAAAGGCTTATTAACAAATAAAGCCAAAATGTATTAGTTGTCTCAGACTTTTAGGCCGCTTAAGCCTAAACGTACATTCTTTCAGCACTCCGTTTAACACAGTTTCCAATGAAAGAATACCTTTCAAAAATTAATTTGACCATTCCTGACACACTCTTTTGCTTTTGGCAGTGTTGTATTGTCTTTTCAGACTCATATTTTGATTCAGACAAGCAAATTTCCCAGTCAAATGAGTGGAATATTGAGAAAATGGTCTTTGAGAAATATTTGAACCCTAACCCTAACTAGCAAAACCCGAAGCTAGGGTTAGGGTTTTATTCCCATACAATGTAGACAGTTTTTGATAGCATGGCTGTGTTTTAGGGCTGAAAGGATACCTAGGAATATAGTTCTTTCAATGTTTTCTAAACATTTTTTTCTGACCCATATGGCTGTATACAGTGCTTTGCTCCAAAAAGGAATGGTGTCTGAATTGCCCGACAAGCAACAGTTAGAAAGAACCTGATTTAACTTTCAAACTCTTGCCATGGGCTTTAAAATCAAAGACTTATTAACAAATAAAGCCAAAATGTATTAGTTGTCTCAGACTTTTAGGCCGCTTAAGCCTAAACGTACATTCATTCAGCACTCCGTTTAACGCAAAGTTTCCAATGAAAGAATACCTTTCAAAAATTAATTTGACCATTCCTGACACACTCTTTTGCTTTTGGCAGTGTTGTATTGTCTTTTCAGACTCATATTTTGATTCAGACAAGCAAATTTCCCAGTCAAATGAGTGGAATATTGAGAAAATGGTCTTTGAGAAATATTTGAACCCTAACCCTAACTAGCAAAACCCGAAGCTAGGGTTAGGGTTTTATTCCCATACAATGTAGACAGTTTTTGATGGCATGGCTGTGTTTTAGGGCTGAAAGGATACTTAGGAATATAGTTCTTTCAATGTTTTCTAAACATTTTTTTCTGACCCATATGGCTGTATACAGTGCTTTGCTCCAAAAAGGAATGGTGTCTGAATTGCCCGACAAGCAACAGTTAGAAAGAACCTGATTTAACTTTCAAACTCTTGCCATGGGCTTTAAAATCAAAGGCTTATAAACAAATAAAGCCAAAATGTATTAGTTGTCTCAGACTTTTAGGCCACTTAAGCCTAAATGTACATTCATTCAGCACTCCGTTTAACGCAAAGTTTCCAATGAAAGAATACCTTTCAAAAATTAATTTGACCATTCCTGACACACTCTTTTGCTTTTGGCAGTGTTGTATTGTCTTTTCAGACTCATATTTTGATTCAGACAAGCAAATTTCCCAGTCAAATCAGTGGAATATTGAGAAAATGGTCTTTGAGAAATATTTGAACCCTAACCCTAACTAGCAAAACCCGAAGCTAGGGTTAGGGTTTTATTCCCATACAATGTAGACAGTTTTTGATAGCATAGCTGTGTTTTAGGGCTGAAAGGATACCTAGGAATATAGTTCTTTCAATGTTTTCTAAACATTTTTTTCTGACCCATATGGCTGTATACAGTGCTTTGCTCCAAAAAGGAATGGTGTCTGAATTGCCCGACAAGCAACAGTTAGAAAGAACCTGATTTAACTTTCAAACTCTTGCCATGGGCTTTAAAATCAAAGACTTATTAACAAATAAAGCCAAAATGTATTAGTTGTCTCAGACTTTTAGGCCGCTTAAGCCTAAACGTACATTCTTTCAGCACTCCGTTTAACGCAAAGTTTCCAATGAAAGAATACCTTTCAAAAATTAATTTGACCATTGCTGACACACTCTTTTGCTTTTGGCAGTGTTGTATTGTCTTTTCAGACTCATATTTTGATTCAGACAAGCAAATTTCCCAGTCAAATGAGTGGAATATTGAGAAAATGGTCTTTGAGAAATATTTGAACCCTAACCCTAACTAGCAAAACCCGAAGCTAGGGTTAGGGTTTTATTCCCATACAATGTAGACAGTTTTTGATAGCATGGCTGTGTTTTAGGGCTGAAAGGATACTTAGGAATATAGTTCTTTCAATGTTTTCTAAACATTTTTTTCTGACCCATATGGCTGTATACAGTGCTTTGCTCCAAAAAGGAATGGTGTCTGAATTGCCCGACAAGCAACAGTTAGAAAGAACCTGATTTAACTTTCAAACTCTTGCCATGGGCTTTAAAATCAAAGGCTTATTAACAAATAAAGCCAAAATGTATTAGTTGTCTCAGACTTTTAGGCCACTTAAGCCTAAATGTACATTCATTCAGCACTCCGTTTAACGCAAAGTTTCCAATGAAAGAATACCTTTCAAGAATTAATTTGACCATTCCTGACACACTCTTTTGCTTTTGGCAGTGTTGTATTGTCTTTTCAGACTCATATTTTGATTCAGACAAGCAATTTTCCCAGTCAAATGAGTGGAATATTGAGAAAATGGTCTTTGAGAAATATTTGAACCCTAACCCTAACTAGCAAAACCCGAAGCTAGGGTTAGGGTTTTATTCCCATACAATTTAGACAGTTTTTGATAGCATGGCTGTGTTTTAGGGCTGAAAGGATACCTAGGAATATAGTTCTTTCAATGTTTTCTAAACATTTTTTTCTGACCCATATGGCTGTATACAGTGCTTTGCTCCAAAAAGGAATGGTGTCTGAATTGCCCGACAAGCAACAGTTAGAAAGAACCTGATTTAACTTTCAAACTCTTGCCATGGGCTTTAAAATCAAAGACTTATTAACAAATAAAGCCAAAATGTATTAGTTGTCTCAGACTTTTAGGCCGCTTAAGCCTAAATGTACATTCATTCAGCACTCCGTTTAACGCAAAGTTTCCAATGAAAGAATACCTTTCAAAAATTAATTTGACCATTCCTGACACACTCTTTTGCTTTTGGCAGTGTTGTATTGTCTTTTCAGACTCATATTTTGATTCAGACAAGCAAATTTCCCAGTCAAATGAGTGGAATATTGAGAAAATGGTCTTTGAGAAATATTTGAACCCTAACCCTAACTAGCAAAACCCGAAGCTAGGGTTAGGGTTTTATTCCCATACAATGTAGACAGTTTTTGATGGCATGGCTGTGTTTTAGGGCTGAAAGGATACTTAGGAATATAGTTCTTTCAATGTTTTCTAAACATTTTTTTCTGACCCATATGGCTGTATACAGTGCTTTGCTCCAAAAAGGAATGGTGTCTGAATTGCCCGACAAGCAACAGTTAGAAAGAACCTGATTTAACTTTCAAACTCTTGCCATGGGCTTTAAAATCAAAGGCTTATAAACAAATAAAGCCAAAATGTATTAGTTGTCTCAGACTTTTAGGCCACTTAAGCCTAAATGTACATTCATTCAGCACTCCGTTTAACGCAAAGTTTCCAATGAAAGAATACCTTTCAAAAATTAATTTGACCATTCCTGACACACTCTTTTGCTTTTGGCAGTGTTGTATTGTCTTTTCAGACTCATATTTTGATTCAGACAAGCAAATTTCCCAGTCAAATCAGTGGAATATTGAGAAAATGGTCTTTGAGAAATATTTGAACCCTAACCCTAACTAGCAAAACCCGAAGCTAGGGTTAGGGTTTTATTCCCATACAATGTAGACAGTTTTTGATAGCATAGCTGTGTTTTAGGGCTGAAAGGATACCTAGGAATATAGTTCTTTCAAAGTTTTCGAAACATTTTTTTCTGACCCATATGGCTGTATACAGTGCTTTGCTCCAAAAAGGAATGGTGTCTGAATTGCCCGACAAGCAACAGTTAGAAAGAACCTGATTTAACTTTCAAACTCTTGCCATGGGCTTTAAAATCAAAGGCTTATTAACAAATAAAGCCAAAATGTATTAGTTGTCTCAGACTTTTAGGCCACTTAAGCCTAAACGTACATTCATTCAGCACTCCGTTTAACGCAAAGTTTCCAATGAAAAAATACCTTTCAAAAATTAATTTGACCATTCCTGACACACTCTTTTGCTTTTGGCAGTGTTGTATTGTCTTTTCAGACTCATATTTTGATTCAGACAAGCAATTTTCCCAGTCAAATGAGTGGAATATTGAGAAAATGGTCTTTGAGAAATATTTGAACCCTAACCCTAACTAGCAAAACCCGAAGCTAGGGTTAGGGTTTTATTCCCATACAATTTAGACAGTTTTTGATAGCATGGCTGTGTTTTAGGGCTGAAAGGATACCTAGGAATATAGTTCTTTCAATGTTTTCTAAACATTTTTTTCTGACCCATATGGCTGTATACAGTGCTTTGCTCCAAAAAGGAATGGTGTCTGAATTGCCCGACAAGCAACAGTTAGAAAGAACCTGATTTAACTTTCAAACTCTTGCCATGGGCTTTAAAATCAAAGACTTATTAACAAATAAAGCCAAAATGTATTAGTTGTCTCAGACTTTTAGGCCGCTTAAGCCTAAATGTACATTCATTCAGCACTCCGTTTAACGCAAAGTTTCCAATGAAAGAATACCTTTCAAAAATTAATTTGACCATTCCTGACACACTCTTTTGCTTTTGGCAGTGTTGTATTGTCTTTTCAGACTCATATTTTGATTCAGACAAGCAAATTTCCCAGTCAAATGAGTGGAATATTGAGAAAATGGTCTTTGAGAAATATTTGAACCCTAACCCTAACTAGCAAAACCCGAAGCTAGGGTTAGGGTTTTATTCCCATACAATGTAGACAGTTTTTGATGGCATGGCTGTGTTTTAGGGCTGAAAGGATACTTAGGAATATAGTTCTTTCAATGTTTTCTAAACATTTTTTTCTGACCCATATGGCTGTATACAGTGCTTTGCTCCAAAAAGGAATGGTGTCTGAATTGCCCGACAAGCAACAGTTAGAAAGAACCTGATTTAACTTTCAAACTCTTGCCATGGGCTTTAAAATCAAAGGCTTATAAACAAATAAAGCCAAAATGTATTAGTTGTCTCAGACTTTTAGGCCACTTAAGCCTAAATGTACATTCATTCAGCACTCCGTTTAACGCAAAGTTTCCAATGAAAGAATACCTTTCAAAAATTAATTTGACCATTCCTGACACACTCTTTTGCTTTTGGCAGTGTTGTATTGTCTTTTCAGACTCATATTTTGATTCAGACAAGCAAATTTCCCAGTCAAATCAGTGGAATATTGAGAAAATGGTCTTTGAGAAATATTTGAACCCTAACCCTAACTAGCAAAACCCGAAGCTAGGGTTAGGGTTTTATTCCCATACAATGTAGACAGTTTTTGATAGCATAGCTGTGTTTTAGGGCTGAAAGGATACCTAGGAATATAGTTCTTTCAATGTTTTCGAAACATTTTTTTCTGACCCATATGGCTGTATACAGTGCTTTGCTCCAAAAAGGAATGGTGTCTGAATTGCCCGACAAGCAACAGTTAGAAAGAACCTGATTTAACTTTCAAACTCTTGCCATGGGCTTTAAAATCAAAGGCTTATTAACAAATAAAGCCAAAATGTATTAGTTGTCTCAGACTTTTAGGCCACTTAAGCCTAAACGTACATTCATTCAGCACTCCGTTTAACGCAAAGTTTCCAATGAAAGAATACCTTTCAAAAATTAATTTGACCATTCCTGACACACTCTTTTGCTTTTGGCAGTGTTGTATTGTCTTTTCAGACTCATATTTTGATTCAGACAAGCAATTTCCCCAGTCAAATGAGTGGAATATTGAGAAAATGGTCTTTGAGAAATATTTGAACCCTAACCCTAACTAGCAAAACCCAAAGCTAGGGTTAGGGTTTTATTCCCATACAATGTAGACAGTTTTTGATAGCATGATGTGTTTTAGGGCTGAAAGGATACCTAGGAATATAGTTCTTTCAATGTTTTCTAAACATTTTTTTCTGACCCATATGGCTGTATACAGTGCTTTGCTCCAAAAAGGAATGGTGTCTGAATTGCCCGACAAGCAACAGTTAGAAAGAACCTGATTTAACTTTCAAACTCTTGCCATGGGCTTTAAAATCAAAGACTTATTAACAAAGAAAGCCAAAATGTATTAGTTGTCTCAGACTTTTAGGCCGCTTAAGCCTAAACGTACATTCTTTCAGCACTCCGTTTAACGCAAAGTTTCCAATGAAAGAATACCTTTCAAAAATTAATTTGACCATTCCTGACACACTCTTTTCCTTTTGGCAGTGTTGTATTGTCTTTTCAGACTCATATTTTGATTCAGACAAGCAAATTTCCCAGTCAAATGAGTGGAATATTGAGAAAATGGTCTTTGAGAAATATTTGAACCCTAACCCTAACTAGCAAAACCCGAAGCTAGGGTTAGGGTTTTATTCCCATACAATGTAGACAGTTTTTGATAGCATGGCTGTGTTTTAGGGCTGAAAGGATACTTAGGAATATAGTTCTTTCAATGTTTTCTAAACATTTTTTTCTGACCCATATGGCTGTATACAGTGCTTTGCTCCAAAAAGGAATGGTGTCTGAATTGCCCGACAAGCAACAGTTAGAAAGAACCTGATGTAACTTTAAACTCTTGCCATGGGCTTTAAAATCAAAGGCTTATTAATAAATAAAGCCAAAATGTATTAGTTGTCTCAGACTTTTAGGCCACTTAAGCCTAAATGTACATTCATTCAGCACTCCGTTTAACGCAAAGTTTCCAATGAAAGAATACCTTTCAAAAATTAATTTGACCATTCCTGACACACTCTTTTGCTTTTGGCAGTGTTGTATTGTCTTTTCAGACTCATATTTTGATTCAGACAAGCAATTTTCCCAGTCAAATGAGTGGAATATTGAGAAAATGGTCTTTGAGAAATATTTGAACCCTAACCCTAACTAGCAAAACCCGAAGCTAGGGTTAGGGTTTTATTCCCATACAATGTAGACAGTTTTTGATAGCATGGCTGTGTTTTAGGGCTGAAAGGATACCTAGGAATATAGTTCTTTCAATGTTTTCTAAACATTTTTTTCTGACCCATATGGCTGTATACAGTGCTTTGCTCCAAAAAGGAATGGTGTCTGAATTGCCCGACAAGCAACAGTTAGAAAGAACCTGATTTAACTTTCAAACTCTTGCCATGGGCTTTAAAATCAAAGACTTATTAACAAATAAAGCCAAAATGTATTAGTTGTCTCAGACTTTTAGGCCGCTTAAGCCTAAACGTACATTCATTCAGCACTCCGTTTAACGCAAAGTTTCCAATGAAAGAATACCTTTCAAAAATTAATTTGACCATTCCTGACACACTCTTTTGCTTTTGGCAGTGTTGTATTGTCTTTTCAGACTCATATTTTGATTCAGACAAGCAATTTTCCCAGTCAAATGAGTGGAATATTGAGAAAATGGTCTTTGAGAAATATTTGAACCCTAACCCTAACTAGCAAAACCCGAAGCTAGGGTTAGGGTTTTATTCCCATACAATGTAGACAGTTTTTGATAGCATGGCTGTGTTTTAGGGCTGAAAGGATACCTAGGAATATAGTTCTTTCAATGTTTTCGAAACATTTTTTTCTGACCCATATGGCTGTATACAGTGCTTTGCTCCAAAAAGGAATGGTGTCTGAATTGCCCGACAAGCAACAGTTAGAAAGAACCTGATTTAACTTTCAAACTCTTGCCATGGGCTTTAAAATCAAAGACTTATTAACAAATAAAGCCAAAATGTATTAGTTGTCTCAGACTTTTAGGCCGCTTAAGCCTAAACGTACATTCATTCAGCACTCCGTTTAACGCAAAGTTTCCAATGAAAGAATACCTTTCAAAAATTAATTTGACCATTCCTGACACACTCTTTTGCTTTTGGCAGTGTTGTATTGTCTTTTCAGACTCATATTTTGATTCAGACAAGCAAATTTCCCAGTCAAATGAGTGGAATATTGAGAAAATGGTCTTTGAGAAATATTTGAACCCTAACCCTAACTAGCAAAACCCGAAGCTAGGGTTAGGGTTTTATTCCCATACAATGTAGACAGTTTTTGATAGCATGGCTGTGTTTTAGGGCTGAAAGGATACTTAGGAATATAGTTCTTTCAATGTTTTCTAAACATTTTTTTCTGACCCATATGGCTGTATACAGTGCTTTGCTCCAAAAAGGAATGGTGTCTGAATTGCCCGACAAGCAACAGTTAGAAAGAACCTGATGTAACTTTCAAACTCTTGCCATGGGCTTTAAAATCAAAGGCTTATTAATAAATAAAGCCAAAATGTATTAGTTGTCTCAGACTTTTAGGCCACTTAAGCCTAAATGTACATTCATTCAGCACTCCGTTTAACGCAAAGTTTCCAATGAAAGAATACCTTTCAAAAATTAATTTGACCATTCCTGACACACTCTTTTGCTTTTGGCAGTGTTGTATTGTCTTTTCAGACTCATATTTTGATTCAGACAAGCAATTTTCCCAGTCAAATGAGTGGAATATTGAGAAAATGGTCTTTGAGAAATATTTGAACCCTAACCCTAACTAGCAAAACCCGAAGCTAGGGTTAGGGTTTTATTCCCATACAATGTAGACAGTTTTTGATAGCATGGCTGTGTTTTAGGGCTGAAAGGATACCTAGGAATATAGTTCTTTCAATGTTTTCTAAACATTTTTTTCTGACCCATATGGCTGTATACAGTGCTTTGCTCCAAAAAGGAATGGTGTCTGAATTGCCCGACAAGCAACAGTTAGAAAGAACCTGATTTAACTTTCAAACTCTTGCCATGGGCTTTAAAATCAAAGACTTATTAACAAATAAAGCCAAAATGTATTAGTTGTCTCAGACTTTTAGGCCGCTTAAGCCTAAACGTACATTCATTCAGCACTCCGTTTAACGCAAAGTTTCCAATGAAAGAATACCTTTCAAAAATTAATTTGACCATTCCTGACACACTCTTTTGCTTTTGGCAGTGTTGTATTGTCTTTTCAGACTCATATTTTGATTCAGACAAGCAATTTTCCCAGTCAAATGAGTGGAATATTGAGAAAATGGTCTTTGAGAAATATTTGAACCCTAACCCTAACTAGCAAAACCCGAAGCTAGGGTTAGGGTTTTATTCCCATACAATGTAGACAGTTTTTGATAGCATGGCTGTGTTTTAGGGCTGAAAGGATACCTAGGAATATAGTTCTTTCAATGTTTTCGAAACATTTTTTTCTGACCCATATGGCTGTATACAGTGCTTTGCTCCAAAAAGGAATGGTGTCTGAATTGCCCGACAAGCAACAGTTAGAAAGAACCTGATTTAACTTTCAAACTCTTGCCATGGGCTTTAAAATCAAAGACTTATTAACAAATAAAGCCAAAATGTATTAGTTGTCTCAGACTTTTAGGCCGCTTAAGCCTAAACGTACATTCATTCAGCACTCCGTTTAACGCAAAGTTTCCAATGAAAGAATACCTTTCAAAAATTAATTTGACCATTCCTGACACACTCTTTTGCTTTTGGCAGTGTTGTATTGTCTTTTCAGACTCATATTTTGATTCAGACAAGCAAATTTCCCAGTCAAATGAGTGGAATATTGAGAAAATGGTCTTTGAGAAATATTTGAACCCTAACCCTAACTAGCAAAACCCGAAGCTAGGGTTAGGGTTTTATTCCCATACAATGTAGACAGTTTTTGATGGCATGGCTGTGTTTTAGGGCTGAAAGGATACTTAGGAATATAGTTCTTTCAATGTTTTCTAAACATTTTTTTCTGACCCATATGGCTGTATACAGTGCTTTGCTCCAAAAAGGAATGGTGTCTGAATTGCCCGACAAGCAACAGTTAGAAAGAACCTGATTTAACTTTCAAACTCTTGCCATGGGCTTTAAAATCAAAGGCTTATAAACAAATAAAGCCAAAATGTATTAGTTGTCTCAGACTTTTAGGCCACTTAAGCCTAAACGTACATTCATTCAGCACTCCGTTTAACGCAAAGTTTCCAATGAAAGAATACCTTTCAAAAATTAATTTGACCATTCCTGACACACTCTTTTGCTTTTGGCAGTGTTGTATTGTCTTTTCAGACTCATATTTTGATTCAGACAAGCAATTTTCCCAGTCAAATGAGTGGAATATTGAGAAAATGGTCTTTGAGAAATATTTGAACCCTAACCCTAACTAGCAAAACCCGAAGCTAGGGTTAGGGTTTTATTCCCATAAAATGTAGACAGTTTTTGATAGCATGGCTGTGTTTTAGGGCTGAAAGGATACCTAGGAATATAGTTCTTTCAATGTTTTCTAAACATTTTTTTCTGACCCATATGGCTGTATACAGTGCTTTGCTCCAAAAAGGAATGGTGTCTGAATTGCCCGACAAGCAACAGTTAGAAAGAACCTGATTTAACTTTCAAACTCTTGCCATGGGCTTTAAAATCAAAGACTTATTAACAAATAAAGCCAAAATGTATTAGTTGTCTCAGACTTTTAGGCCGCTTAAGCCTAAACGTACATTCTTTCAGCACTCCGTTTAACGCAAAGTTTCCAATGAAAGAATACCTTTCAAAAATTAATTTGACCATTCCTGACACACTCTTTTGCTTTTGGCAGTGTTGTATTGTCTTTTCAGACTCATATTTTGATTCAGACAAGCAAATTTCCCAGTCAAATGAGTGGAATATTGAGAAAATGGTCTTTGAGAAATATTTGAACCCTAACCCTAACTAGCAAAACCCGAAGCTAGGGTTAGGGTTTTATTCCCATACAATGTAGACAGTTTTTGATAGCATAGCTGTGTTTTAGGGCTGAAAGGATACCTAGGAATATAGTTCTTTCAATATTTTCTAAACATTTTTTTCTGACCCATATGGCTGTATACAGTGCTTTGCTCCAAAAAGGAATGGTGTCTGAATTGCCCGACAAGCAACAGTTAGAAAGAACCTGATTTAACTTTCAAACTCTTGCCATGGGCTTTAAAATCAAAGGCTTATTAACAAATAAAGCCAAAATGTATTAGTTGTCTCAGACTTTTAGGCCACTTAAGCCTAAACGTACATTCATTCAGCACTCCGTTTAACGCAAAGTTTCCAATGAAAGAATACCTTTCAAAAATTAATTTGACCATTCCTGACACACTCTTTTGCTTTTGGCAGTGTTGTATTGTCTTTTCAGACTCATATTTTGATTCAGACAAGCAATTTTCCCAGTCAAATGAGTGGAATATTGAGAAAATGGTCTTTGAGAAATATTTGAACCCTAACCCTAACTAGCAAAACCCGAAGCTAGGGTTAGGGTTTTATTCCCATACAATGTAGACAGTTTTTGATAGCATGGCTGTGTTTTAGGGCTGAAAGGATACCTAGGAATATAGTTCTTTCAATGTTTTCTAAACATGTTTTTCTGACCCATATGGCTGTATACAGTGCTTTGCTCCAAAAAGGAATGGTGTCTGAATTGCCCGACAAGCAACAGTTAGAAAGAACCTGATTTAACTTTCAAACTCTTGCCATGGGCTTTAAAATCAAAGACTTATTAACAAATAAAGCCAAAATGTATTAGTTGTCTCAGACTTTTAGGCCGCTTAAGCCTAAACGTACATTCTTTCAGCACTCCGTTTAACGCAAAGTTTCCAATGAAAGAATACCTTTCAAAAATTAATTTGACCATTCCTGACACACTCTTTTGCTTTTGGCAGTGTTGTATTGTCTTTTCAGACTCATATTTTGATTCAGACAAGCAAATTTCCCAGTCAAATGAGTGGAATATTGAGAAAATGGTCTTTGAGAAATATTTGAACCCTAACCCTAACTAGCAAAACCCGAAGCTAGGGTTAGGGTTTTATTCCCATACAATGTAGACAGTTTTTGATAGCATGGCTGTGTTTTAGGGCTGAAAGGATACTTAGGAATATAGTTCTTTCAATGTTTTCTAAACATTTTTTTCTGACCCATATGGCTGTATACAGTGCTTTGCTCCAAAAAGGAATGGTGTCTGAATTGCCCGACAAGCAACAGTTAGAAAGAACCTGATTTAACTTTCAAACTCTTGCCATGGGCTTTAAAATCAAAGGCTTATTAACAAATAAAGCCAAAATGTATTAGTTGTCTCAGACTTTTAGGCCACTTAAGCCTAAATGTACATTCATTCAGCACTCCGTTTAACGCAAAGTTTCCAATGAAAGAATACCTTTCAAAAATTAATTTGACCATTCCTGACACACTCTTTTGCTTTTGGCAGTGTTGTATTGTCTTTTCAGACTCATATTTTGATTCAGACAAGCAATTTTCCCAGTCAAATGAGTGGAATATTGAGAAAATGGTCTTTGAGAAATATTTGAACCCTAACCCTAACTAGCAAAACCCGAAGCTAGGGTTAGGGTTTTATTCCCATACAATGTAGACAGTTTTTGATAGCATGGCTGTGTTTTAGGGCTGAAAGGATACCTAGGAATATAGTTCTTTCAATGTTTTCTAAACATTTTTTTCTGACCCATATGGCTGTATACAGTGCTTTGCTCCAAAAAGGAATGGTGTCTGAATTGCCCGACAAGCAACAGTTAGAAAGAACCTGATTTAACTTTCAAACTCTTGCCATGGGCTTTAAAATCAAAGACTTATTAACAAATAAAGCCAAAATGTATTAGTTGTCTCAGACTTTTAGGCCACTTAAGCCTAAACGTACATTCATTCAGCACTCCGTTTAACGCAAAGTTTCCAATGAAAGAATACCTTTCAAAAATTAATTTGACCATTCCTGACACACTCTTTTGCTTTTGGCAGTGTTGTATTGTCTTTTCAGACTCATATTTTGATTCAGACAAGCAAATTTCCCAGTCAAATGAGTGGAATATTGAGAAAATGGTCTTTGAGAAATATTTGAACCCTAACCCTAACTAGCAAAACCCGAAGCTAGGGTTAGGGTTTTATTCCCATACAATGTAGACAGTTTTTGATGGCATGGCTGTGTTTTAGGGCTGAAAGGATACTTAGGAATATAGTTCTTTCAATGTTTTCTAAACATTTTTTTCTGACCCATATGGCTGTATACAGTGCTTTGCTCCAAAAAGGAATGGTGTCTGAATTGCCCGACAAGCAACAGTTAGAAAGAACCTGATTTAACTTTCAAACTCTTGCCATGGGCTTTAAAATCAAAGACTTATTAACAAATAAAGCGAAAATGTATTAGTTGTCTCAGACTTTTAGGCCGCTTAAGCCTAAACGTACATTCATTCAGCACTCCGTTTAACGCAAAGTTTCCAATGAAAGAATACCTTTCAAAAATTAATTTGACCATTCCTGACACACTCTTTTGCTTTTGGCAGTGTTGTATTGTCTTTTCAGACTCATATTTTGATTCAGACAAGCAAATTTCCCAGTCAAATGAGTGGAATATTGAGAAAATGGTCTTTGAGAAATATTTGAACCCTAACCCTAACTAGCAAAACCCGAAGCTAGGGTTAGGGTTTTATTCCCATACAATGTAGACAGTTTTTGATGGCATGGCTGTGTTTTAGGGCTGAAAGGATACTTAGGAATATAGTTCTTTCAATGTTTTCTAAACATTTTTTTCTGACCCATATGGCTGTATACAGTGCTTTGCTCCAAAAAGGAATGGTGTCTGAATTGCCCGACAAGCAACAGTTAGAAAGAACCTGATTTAACTTTCAAACTCTTGCCATGGGCTTTAAAATCAAAGGCTTATTAACAAATAAAGCCAAAATGTATTAGTTGTCTCAGACTTTTAGGCCACTTAAGCCTAAATGTACATTCATTCAGCACTCCGTTTAACGCAAAGTTTCCAATGAAAGAATACCTTTCAAAAATTAATTTGACCATTCCTGACACACTCTTTTGCTTTTGGCAGTGTTGTATTGTCTTTTCAGACTCATATTTTGATTCAGACAAGCAATTTTCCCAGTCAAATGAGTGGAATATTGAGAAAATGGTCTTTGAGAAATATTTGAACCCTAACCCTAACTAGCAAAACCCGAAGCTAGGGTTAGGGTTTTATTCCCATACAATGTAGACAGTTTTTGATAGCATGGCTGTGTTTTAGGGCTGAAAGGATACCTAGGAATATAGTTCTTTCAATGTTTTCTAAACATTTTTTTCTGACCCATATGGCTGTATACAGTGCTTTGCTCCAAAAAGGAATGGTGTCTGAATTGCCCGACAAGCAACAGTTAGAAAGAACCTGATTTAACTTTCAAACTCTTGCCATGGGCTTTAAAATCAAAGACTTATTAACAAATAAAGCCAAAATGTATTAGTTGTCTCAGACTTTTAGGCCACTTAAGCCTAAACGTACATTCATTCAGCACTCCGTTTAACGCAAAGTTTCCAATGAAAGAATACCTTTCAAAAATTAATTTGACCATTCCTGACACACTCTTTTGCTTTTGGCAGTGTTGTATTGTCTTTTCAGACTCATATTTTGATTCAGACAAGCAAATTTCCCAGTCAAATGAGTGGAATATTGAGAAAATGGTCTTTGAGAAATATTTGAACCCTAACCCTAACTAGCAAAACCCGAAGCTAGGGTTAGGGTTTTATTCCCATACAATGTAGACAGTTTTTGATGGCATGGCTGTGTTTTAGGGCTGAAAGGATACTTAGGAATATAGTTCTTTCAATGTTTTCTAAACATTTTTTTCTGACCCATATGGCTGTATACAGTGCTTTGCTCCAAAAAGGAATGGTGTCTGAATTGCCCGACAAGCAACAGTTAGAAAGAACCTGATTTAACTTTCAAACTCTTGCCATGGGCTTTAAAATCAAAGACTTATTAACAAATAAAGCGAAAATGTATTAGTTGTCTCAGACTTTTAGGCCGCTTAAGCCTAAACGTACATTCATTCAGCACTCCGTTTAACGCAAAGTTTCCAATGAAAGAATACCTTTCAAAAATTAATTTGACCATTCCTGACACACTCTTTTGCTTTTGGCAGTGTTGTATTGTCTTTTCAGACTCATATTTTGATTCAGACAAGCAAATTTCCCAGTCAAATGAGTGGAATATTGAGAAAATGGTCTTTGAGAAATATTTGAACCCTAACCCTAACTAGCAAAACCCGAAGCTAGGGTTAGGGTTTTATTCCCATACAATGTAGACAGTTTTTGATGGCATGGCTGTGTTTTAGGGCTGAAAGGATACTTAGGAATATAGTTCTTTCAATGTTTTCTAAACATTTTTTTCTGACCCATATGGCTGTATACAGTGCTTTGCTCCAAAAAGGAATGGTGTCTGAATTGCCCGACAAGCAACAGTTAGAAAGAACCTGATTTAACTTTCAAACTCTTGCCATGGGCTTTAAAATCAAAGACTTATTAACAAATAAAGCGAAAATGTATTAGTTGTCTCAGACTTTTAGGCCGCTTAAGCCTAAACGTACATTCATTCAGCACTCCGTTTAACGCAAAGTTTCCAATGAAAGAATACCTTTCAAAAATTAATTTGACCATTCCTGACACACTCTTTTGCTTTTGGCAGTGTTGTATTGTCTTTTCAGACTCATATTTTGATTCAGACAAGCAAATTTCACAGTCAAATGAGTGGAATATTGAGAAAATGGTCTTTGAGAAATATTTGAACCCTAACCCTAACTAGCAAAACCCGAAGCTAGGGTTAGGGTTTTATTCCCATACAATGTAGACAGTTTTTGATGGCATGGCTGTGTTTTAGGGCTGAAAGGATACTTAGGAATATAGTTCTTTCAATGTTTTCTAAACATTTTTTTCTGACCCATATGGCTGTATACAGTGCTTTGCTCCAAAAAGGAATGGTGTCTGAATTGCCCGACAAGCAACAGTTAGAAAGAACCTGATTTAACTTTCAAACTCTTGCCATGGGCTTTAAAATCAAAGGCTTATAAACAAATAAAGCCAAAATGTATTAGTTGTCTCAGACTTTTAGGCCACTTAAGCCTAAATGTACATTCATTCAGCACTCCGTTTAACGCAAAGTTTCCAATGAAAGAATACCTTTCAAAAATTAATTTGACCATTCCTGACACACTCTTTTGCTTTTGGCAGTGTTGTATTGTCTTTTCAGACTCATATTTTGATTCAGATAAGCAAATTTCCCAGTCAAATCAGTGGAATATTGAGAAAATGGTCTTTGAGAAATATTTGAACCCTAACCCTAACTAGCAAAACCCGAAGCTAGGGTTAGGGTTTTATTCCCATACAATGTAGACAGTTTTTGATAGCATAGCTGTGTTTTAGGGCTGAAAGGATACCTAGGAATATAGTTCTTTCAATGTTTTCTAAACATTTTTTTCTGACCCATATGGCTGTATACAGTGCTTTGCTCCAAAAAGGAATGGTGTCTGAATTGCCCGACAAGCAACAGTTAGAAAGAACCTGATTTAACTTTCAAACTCTTGCCATGGGCTTTAAAATCAAAGGCTTATTAACAAATAAAGCCAAAATGTATTAGTTGTCTCAGACTTTTAGGCCACTTAAGCCTAAACGTACATTCATTCAGCACTCCGTTTAACGCAAAGTTTCCAATGAAAGAATACCTTTCAAAAATTAATTTGACCATTCCTGACACACTCTTTTGCTTTTGGCAGTGTTGTATTGTCTTTTCAGACTCATATTTTGATTCAGACAAGCAATTTTCCCAGTCAAATGAGTGGAATATTGAGAAAATGGTCTTTGAGAAATATTTG
Organism: Atractosteus spatula; assembly: GCF_055471065.1. Taxonomy (NCBI): domain Eukaryota; kingdom Metazoa; phylum Chordata; class Actinopteri; order Semionotiformes; family Lepisosteidae; genus Atractosteus; species Atractosteus spatula. Next base: position 28,645,833 of record NC_142709.1, on the reverse strand, counting down.
AACCCTAACCCTAACTAGCAAAACCCGAAGCTAGGGTTAGGGTTTTATTCCCATACAATGTAGACAGTTTTTGATAGCATGGCTGTGTTTTAGGGCTGAAAGGATACCTAGGAATATAGTTCTTTCAATGTTTTCTAAACATTTTTTTCTGACCCATATGGCTGTATACAGTGCTTTGCTCCAAAAAGGAATGGTGTCTGAATTGCCCGACAAGCAACAGTTAGAAAGAACCTGATTTAACTTTCAAACTCTTGCCATGGGCTTTAAAATCAAAGGCTTATAAACAAATAAAGCCAAAATGTATTAGTTGTCTCAGACTTTTAGGCCACTTAAGCCTAAATGTACATTCATTCAGCACTCCGTTTAACGCAAAGTTTCCAATGAAAGAATACCTTTCAAAAATTAATTTGACCATTCCTGACACACTCTTTTGCTTTTGGCAGTGTTGTATTGTCTTTTCAGACTCATATTTTGATTCAGATAAGCAAATTTCCCAGTCAAATCAGTGGAATATTGAGAAAATGGTCTTTGAGAAATATTTGAACCCTAACCCTAACTAGCAAAACCCGAAGCTAGGGTTAGGGTTTTATTCCCATACAATGTAGACAGTTTTTGATAGCATAGCTGTGTTTTAGGGCTGAAAGGATACCTAGGAATATAGTTCTTTCAATGTTTTCTAAACATTTTTTTCTGACCCATATGGCTGTATACAGTGCTTTGCTCCAAAAAGGAATGGTGTCTGAATTGCCCGACAAGCAACAGTTAGAAAGAACCTGATTTAACTTTCAAACTCTTGCCATGGGCTTTAAAATCAAAGGCTTATTAACAAATAAAGCCAAAATGTATTAGTTGTCTCAGACTTTTAGGCCACTTAAGCCTAAACGTACATTCATTCAGCACTCCGTTTAACGCAAAGTTTCCAATGAAAGAATACCTTTCAAAAATTAATTTGACCATTCCTGACACACTCTTTTGCTTTTGGCAGTGTTGTATTGTCTTTTCAGACTCATATTTTGATTCAGACAAGCAATTTTCCCAGTCAAATGAGTGGAATATTGAGAAAATGGTCTTTGAGAAATATTTGAACCCTAACCCTAACTAGCAAAACCCGAAGCTAGGGTTAGGGTTTTATTCCCATACAATGTAGACAGTTTTTGATAGCATGGCTGTGTTTTAGGGCTGAAAGGATACCTAGGAATATAGTTCTTTCAATGTTTTCTAAACATTTTTTTCTGACCCATATGGCTGTATACAGTGCTTTGCTCCAAAAAGGAATGGTGTCTGAATTGCCCGACAAGCAACAGTTAGAAAGAACCTGATTTAACTTTCAAACTCTTGCCATGGGCTTTAAAATCAAAGACTTATTAACAAATAAAGCCAAAATGTATTAGTTGTCTCAGACTTTTAGGCCGCTTAAGCCTAAACGTACATTCTTTCAGCACTCCGTTTAACGCAAAGTTTCCAATGAAAGAATACCTTTCAAAAATTAATTTGACCATTCCTGACACACTCTTTTGCTTTTGGCAGTGTTGTATTGTCTTTTCAGACTCATATTTTGATTCAGACAAGCAAATTTCCCAGTCAAATGAGTGGAATATTGAGAAAATGGTCTTTGAGAAATATTTGAACCCTAACCCTAACTAGCAAAACCCGAAGCTAGGGTTAGGGTTTTATTCCCATACAATGTAGACAGTTTTTGATGGCATGGCTGTGTTTTAGGGCTGAAAGGATACTTAGGAATATAGTTCTTTCAATGTTTTCTAAACATTTTTTTCTGACCCATATGGCTGTATACAGTGCTTTGCTCCAAAAAGGAATGGTGTCTGAATTGCCCGACAAGCAACAGTTAGAAAGAACCTGATTTAACTTTCAAACTCTTGCCATGGGCTTTAAAATCAAAGGCTTATTAACAAATAAAGCCAAAATGTATTAGTTGTCTCAGACTTTTAGGCCACTTAAGCCTAAACGTACATTCATTCAGCACTCCGTTTAACGCAAAGTTTCCAATGAAAGAATACCTTTCAAAAATTAATTTGACCATTCCTGACACACTCTTTTGCTTTTGGCAGTGTTGTATTGTCTTTTCAGACTCATATTTTGATTCAGACAAGCAATTTTCCCAGTCAAATGAGTGGAATATTGAGAAAATGGTCTTTGAGAAATATTTGAACCCTAACCCTAACTAGCAAAACCCGAAGCTAGGGTTAGGGTTTTATTCCCATACAATGTAGACAGTTTTTGATAGCATGGCTGTGTTTTAGGGCTGAAAGGATACCTAGGAATATAGTTCTTTCAATGTTTTCTAAACATTTTTTTCTGACCCATATGGCTGTATACAGTGCTTTGCTCCAAAAAGGAATGGTGTCTGAATTGCCCGACAAGCAACAGTTAGAAAGAACCTGATTTAACTTTCAAACTCTTGCCATGGGCTTTAAAATCAAAGACTTATTAACAAATAAAGCCAAAATGTATTAGTTGTCTCAGACTTTTAGGCCGCTTAAGCCTAAACGTACATTCATTCAGCACTCCGTTTAACGCAAAGTTTCCAATGAAAGAATACCTTTCAAAAATTAATTTGACCATTCCTGACACACTCTTTTGCTTTTGGCAGTGTTGTATTGTCTTTTCAGACTCATATTTTGATTCAGACAAGCAAATTTCCCAGTCAAATGAGTGGAATATTGAGAAAATGGTCTTTGAGAAATATTTGAACCCTAACCCTAACTAGCAAAACCCGAAGCTAGGGTTAGGGTTTTATTCCCATACAATGTAGACAGTTTTTGATGGCATGGCTGTGTTTTAGGGCTGAAAGGATACTTAGGAATATAGTTCTTTCAATGTTTTCTAAACATTTTTTTCTGACCCATATGGCTGTATACAGTGCTTTGCTCCAAAAAGGAATGGTGTCTGAATTGCCCGACAAGCAACAGTTAGAAAGAACCTGATTTAACTTTCAAACTTTTGCCATGGGCTTTAAAATCAAAGGCTTATTAACAAATAAAGCCAAAATGTATTAGTTGTCTCCGACTTTTAGGCCACTTAAGCCTAAACGTACATTCATTCAGCACTCTATTTAACGCAAAGTTTCCAATGAAAGAATACCTTTCAAAAATTAATTTGACCATACCTGACACACTCTTTTGCTTTTGGCAGTGTTGTATTGTCTTTTCAGACTCATATTTTGATTCAGACAAGCAAATTTCCCAGTCAAATGAGTGGAATATTGAGAAAATGGTCTTTGAGAAATATTTGAACCCTAACACTAACTAGCAAAACCCGAAGCTAGGGTTAGGGTTTTATTCCCATACAATGTAGACAGTTTCTGATGGCATAGCTGTGTTTTAGGGCTAAAAGGATACCTAGGAATATAGTTCTTTCAATGTTTTCTAAACATTTTTTTCTGACCCATATGGCTGTATACAGTGCTTTGCTCCAAAAAGGAATGGTGTCTGAATTGCCCGACAAGCAACAGTTAGAAAGAACCTGATTTAACTTTCAAACTCTTGCCATGGGCTTTAAAATCAAAGGCTTATTAACAAATAAAGCCAAAATGTATTAGTTGTCTCAGACTTTTAGGCCACTTAAGCCTAAACGTACATTCATTCAGCACTCTGTTTAACGCAAAGTATCCAATGAAAGAATACCTTTCAAAAATTAATTTGACCATTCCTGACACACTCTTTTGCTTTTGGCAGTGTTGTATTGTCTTTTCAGACTCATATTTTGTTTCAGACAAGCAAATTTCCCAGTCAAATGAGTGGAATATGGAGAAAATGGTCTTTGAGAAATATTTGAACCCTAACCCTAACTAGCAAAACCCGAAGCTAGGGTTAGGGTTTTATTCCCATACAATGTAGATAGTTTTTGATGGCATGGCTGTGTTTTAGGGCTGAAAGGATACTTAGGAATATAGTTCTTTCAATGTTTTCTAAACATTTTTTTCTGACCCATATGGCTGTATACAGTGCTTTGCTCCAAAAAGGAATGGTGTCTGAATTGCCCGACAAGCAACAGTTAGAAAGAACCTGATTTAACTTTCAAACTCTTGCCATGGGCTTTAAAATCAAAGGCTTATTAACAAATAAAGCCAAAATGTATTAGTTGTCTCAGACTTTTAGGCCACTTAAGCCTAAACGTACATTCATTCAGCACTCCGTTTAACGCAAAGTTTCCAATGAAAGAATACCTTTCAAAAATTAATTTGACCATTCCTGACACACTCTTTTGCTTTTGGCAGTGTTGCATTGTCTTTTAAGACTCATATTTTGATTCAGACAAGCAAATTTCCCAGTCAAATGAGTGGAATATTGAGAAAATGGTCTTTGAGAAATATTTGAACCCTAACCCTAACTAGCAAAACCCGAAGCTCAGGTTAGGGTTTTATTCCCATACAATGTAGACAGTTTCTGATGGCATGGCTGTGTTTTAGGGCTGAAAGGATACTTAGGAATATAGTTCTTTCAATGTTTTCTAAACATTTTTTTCTGACCCATATGGCTGTATACAGTGCTTTGCTCCAAAAAGGAATGGTGTCTGAATTGCCCGACAAGCAACAGTTAGAAAGAACCTGATTTAACTTTCAAACTCTTGCCATGGGCTTTAAAATCAAAGGCTTATAAACAAATAAAGCCAAAATGTATTAGTTGTCTCAGACTTTTAGGCCACTTAAGCCTAAATGTACATTCATTCAGCACTCCGTTTAACGCAAAGTTTCCAATGAAAGAATACCTTTCAAAAATTAATTTGACCATTCCTGACACACTCTTTTGCTTTTGGCAGTGTTGTATTGTCTTTTCAGACTCATATTTTGATTCAGACAAGCAAATTTCCCAGTCAAATCAGTGGAATATTGAGAAAATGGTCTTTGAGAAATATTTGAACCCTAACCCTAACTAGCAAAACCCGAAGCTAGGGTTAGGGTTTTATTCCCATACAATGTAGACAGTTTTTGATAGCATAGCTGTGTTTTAGGGCTGAAAGGATACCTAGGAATATAGTTCTTTCAATGTTTTCTAAACATTTTTTTCTGACCCATATGGCTGTATACAGTGCTTTGCTCCAAAAAGGAATGGTGTCTGAATTGCCCGACAAGCAACAGTTAGAAAGAACCTGATTTAACTTTCAAACTCTTGCCATGGGCTTTAAAATCAAAGGCTTATTAACAAATAAAGCCAAAATGTATTAGTTGTCTCAGACTTTTAGGCCACTTAAGCCTAAACGTACATTCATTCAGCACTCCGTTTAACGCAAAGTTTCCAATGAAAGAATACCTTTCAAAAATTAATTTGACCATTCCTGACACACTCTTTTGCTTTTGGCAGTGTTGTATTGTCTTTTCAGACTCATATTTTGATTCAGACAAGCAATTTTCCCAGTCAAATGAGTGGAATATTGAGAAAATGGTCTTTGAGAAATATTTGAACCCTAACCCTAACTAGCAAAACCCGAAGCTAGGGTTAGGGTTTTATTCCCATACAATGTAGACAGTTTTTGATAGCATGGCTGTGTTTTAGGGCTGAAAGGATACCTAGGAATATAGTTCTTTCAATGTTTTCTAAACATTTTTTTCTGACCCATATGGCTGTATACAGTGCTTTGCTCCAAAAAGGAATGGTGTCTGAATTGCCCGACAAGCAACAGTTAGAAAGAATCTGATTTAACTTTCAAACTCTTGCCATGGGCTTTAAAATCAAAGACTTATTAACAAATAAAGCCAAAATGTATTAGTTGTCTCAGACTTTTAGGCCGCTTAAGCCTAAACGTACATTCATTCAGCACTCCGTTTAACGCAAAGTTTCCAATGAAAGAATACCTTTCAAAAATTAATTTGACCATTCCTGACACACTCTTTTGCTTTTGGCAGTGTTGTATTGTCTTTTCAGACTCATATTTTGATTCAGACAAGCAAATTTCCCAGTCAAATGAGTGGAATATTGAGAAAATGGTCTTTGAGAAATATTTGAACCCTAACCCTAACTAGCAAAACCCGAAGCTAGGGTTAGGGTTTTATTCCCATACAATGTAGACAGTTTTTGATGGCATGGCTGTGTTTTAGGGCTGAAAGGATACTTAGGAATATAGTTCTTTCAATGTTTTCTAAACATTTTTTTCTGACCCATATGGCTGTATACAGTGCTTTGCTCCAAAAAGGAATGGTGTCTGAATTGCCCGACAAGCAACAGTTAGAAAGAACCTGATTTAACTTTCAAACTTTTGCCATGGGCTTTAAAATCAAAGGCTTATTAACAAATAAAGCCAAAATGTATTAGTTGTCTCCGACTTTTAGGCCACTTAAGCCTAAACGTACATTCATTCAGCACTCTATTTAACGCAAAGTTTCCAATGAAAGAATACCTTTCAAAAATTAATTTGACCATACCTGACACACTCTTTTGCTTTAGGCAGTGTTGTATTGTCTTTTCAGACTCATATTTTGATTCAGACAAGCAAATTTCCCAGTCAAATGAGTGGAATATTGAGAAAATGGTCTTTGAGAAATATTTGAACCCTAACACTAACTAGCAAAACCCGAAGCTAGGGTTAGGGTTTTATTCCCATACAATGTAGACAGTTTCTGATGGCATAGCTGTGTTTTAGGGCTGAAAGGATACCTAGGAATATAGTTCTTTCAATGTTTTCTAAACATTTTTTTCTGACCCATATGGCTGTATACAGTGCTTTGCTCCAAAAAGGAATGGTGTCTGAATTGCCCGACAAGCAACAGTTAGAAGGAACCTGATTTAACTTTCAAACTCTTGCCATGGGATTTAAAATCAAAGGCTTATTAACAAATAAAACCAAAATGTATTAGTTGTCTCAGACTTTTAGGCCACTTAAGCCTAAACGTACATTCATTCAGCACTCCGTTTAACGCAAAGTTTCCAATGAAAGAATACCTTTCAAAAATTAATTTGACCATTCCTGACACACTCTTTTGCTTTTGGCAGTGTTGTATTGTCTTTTCAGACTCATATTTTGATTCAGACAAGCAAATTTCACAGTCAAATGAGTGGAATATTGAGAAAATGGTCTTTGATAAATATTTGAACCCTAACCCTAACTAGCAAAACCCGAAGCTAGGGTTAGGGTTTTATTCCCATACAATGTAGACAGTTTTTGATAGCATGGCTGTGTTTTAGGGCTGAAAGGATACCTAGGAATATAGTTCTTTCAATGTTTTCTAAACATTTTTTTCTGACCCATATGGCTGTATACAGTGCTTTGCTCCAAAAAGGAATGGTGTCTGAATTGCCCGACAAGCAACAGTTAGAAAGAACCTGATTTAACTTTCAAACTCTTGCCATGGGCTTTAAAATCAAAGGCTTATTAACAAATAAAGCCAAAATGTATTAGTTGTCTCAGACTTTTAGGCCACTTAAGCCTAAACGTACATTCATTCAGCACTCCGTTTAACGCAAAGTTTCCAATGAAAGAATACCTTTCAAAAATTAATTTGACCATTCCTGACACACTCTTTTGCTTTTGGCAGTGTTGTATTGTCTTTTCAGACTCATATTTTGATTCAGACAATAAATTTCCCAGTCAAATGAGTGGAATATTGAGAAAATGGTCTTTGAGAAATATTTGAACCCTAACCCTAACTAGCAAAACCCGAAGCTAGGGTTAGGGTTTTATTCCCATACAATGTAGATAGTTTTTGATAGCATGGCTGTGTTTTAGGGCTGAAAGGATACCTAGGAATATAGTTCTTTCAATGTTTTCTAAACATTTTTTCTGATCCATATGGCTGTATACAGTACTTTGCTCCAAAAAGGAATGGTGTCTGAATTGCCCGACAAGCAACAGTTAGAAAGAACCTGATTTAACTTTCAAACTCTTGCCATGGGCTTTAAAATCAAAGGCTTATTAACAAATAAAGCCAAAATGTATTAGTTGTCTCAGACTTTTAGGCCACTTAAGCCTAAACGTACATTCATTCAGCACTCCGTTTAACGCAAAGTTTCCAATGAAAGAATACCTTTCAAAAATTAATTTGACCATTCCTGACACACTCTTTTGCTTTTGGCAGTGTTGCATTGTCTTTTAAGACTCATATTTTGATTCAGACAAGCAAATTTCCCACTCAAATGAGTGGAATATTGAGAAAATGGTCTTTGAGAAATATTTGAACCCTAACCCTAACTAGCAAAACCCGAAGCTCGGGTTAGGGTTTTATTCCCATACAATGTAGACAGTTTCTGTGGCATGGCTGTGTTTTAGGGCTGAAAGGATACCTAGGAATATAGTTCTTTCAATGTTTTCTAAACATTTTTTTCTGACCCATATGGCTGTATACAGTGCTTTGCTCCAAAAAGGAATGGTGTCTGAATTGCCCGACAAGCAACAGTTAGAAAGAACCTGACTTAACTTTCAAACTCTTGCCATGGGCTTTAAAATCAAAGGCTTATTAACAAATAAAGCCAAAATGTATTAGTTGTCTCAGACTTTTAGGCCACTTAAGCCTAAACGTACATTCATTCAGCACTCCGTTTAACGCAAAGTTTCCAATGAAAGAATACCTTTCAAAAATTAATTTGACCATTCCTGACACACTCTTTTGCTTTTGGCAGTGTTGCATTGTCTTTTAAGACTCATATTTTGATTCAGACAAGCAAATTTCCCAGTCAAATGAGTGGAATATTGAGAAAATGGTCTTTGAGAAATATTTGAACCCTAACCCTAACTAGCAAAACCCGAAGCTCGGGTTAGGGTTTTATTCCCATACAATGTAGACAGTTTCTGTGGCATGGCTGTGTTTTAGGGCTGAAAGGATACCTAGGAATATAGTTCTTTCAATGTTTTCTAAACATTTTTTTCTGACCCATATGGCTGTATACAGTGCTTTGCTCCAAAAAGGAATGGTGTCTGAATTGCCCGACAAGCAACAGTTAGAAAGAACCTGACTTAACTTTCAAACTCTTGCCATGGGCTTTAAAATCAAAGGCTTATTAACAAATAAAGCCAAAATGTATTAGTTGTCTCCGACTTTTAGGCCACTTAAGCCTAAACGTACATTCATTCAGCACTCTATTTAACGCAAAGTTTCCAATGAAAGAATACCTTTCAAAAATTAATTTGACCATACCTGACACACTCTTTTGCTTTTGGCAGTGTTGTATTGTCTTTTCAGACTCATATTTTGATTCAGACAAGCAAATTTCCCAGTCAAATGAGTGGAATATTGAGAAAATGGTCTTTGAGAAATATTTGAACCCTAACACTAACTAGCAAAACCCGAAGCTAGGGTTAGGGTTTCATTCCCATACAATGTAGACAGTTTCTGATGGCATAGCTGTGTTTTAGGGCTGAAAGGATACCTAGGAATATAGTTCTTTCAATGTTTTCTAAACATTTTTTTCTGACCCATATGGCTGTATACAGTGCTTTGCTCCAAAAAGGAATGGTGTCTGAATTGCCCGACAAGCAACAGTTAGAAGGAACCTGATTTAACTTTCAAACTCTTGCCATGGGATTTAAAATCAAAGGCTTATTAACAAATAAAGCCAAAATGTATTAGTTGTCTCAGACTTTTAGGCCACTTAAGCCTAAACGTACATTCATTCAGCACTCCGTTTAACGCAAAGTTTCCAATGAAAGAATACCTTTCAAAAATTAATTTGACCATTCCTGACACACTCTTTTGCTTTTGGCAGTGTTGTATTGTCTTTTCAGACTCATATTTTGTTTCAGACAAGCAAATTTCCCAGTCAAATGAGTGGAATATTGAGAAAATGGTCTTTGAGAAATATTTGAACCCTAACCCTAACTAGCAAAACCCGAAGCTAGGGTTAGGGTTTTATTCCCATACAATATAGATAGTTTTTGATGGCATGGCTGTGTTTTAGGGCTGAAAGGATACTTAGGAATATAGTTCTTTCAATGTTTTCTAAACATTTTTTTCTGACCCATATGGCTGTATACAGTGCTTTGCTCCAAAAAGGAATGGTGTCTGAATTGCCCGACAAGCAACAGTTAGAAAGAACCTGATTTAACTTTCAAACTCTTGCCATGGGCTTTAAAATCAAAGGCTTATTAACAAATAAAGCCAAAATGTATTAGTTGTCTCAGACTTTTAGGCCACTTAAGCCTAAACGTACATTCATTCAGCACTCCGTTTAACGCAAAGTTTCCAATGAAAGAATACCTTTCAAAAATTAATTTGACCATTCCTGACACACTCTTTTGCTTTTGGCAGTGTTGTATTGTCTTTTCAGACTCATATTTTGATTCAGACAAGCAAATTTCCCAGTCAAATGAGTGGAATATTGAGAAAATGGTCTTTGAGAAATATTTGAACCCTAACCCTAACTAGCAAAACCCGAAGCTAGGGTTAGGGTTTTATTCCCATACAATGTAGATAGTTTTTGATAGCATGGCTGTGTTTTAGGGCTGAAAGGATACCTAGGAATATAGTTCTTTCAATGTTTTCTAAGCATTTTTTCTGATCCATATGGCTGTATACAGTACTTTGCTCCAAAAAGGAATGGTGTCTGAATTGCCCGACAAGCAACAGTTAGAAAGAACCTGATTTAACTTTCAAACTCTTGCCATGGGCTTTAAAATCAAAGGCTAATTAACAAATAAAGCCAAAATGTATTAGTTGTCTCAGACTTTTAGGCCACTTAAGCCTAAACGTACATTCATTCAGCACTCCGTTTAACGCAAAGTTTCCAATGAAAGAATACCTTTCAAAAATTAATTTGACCATTCCTGACACACTCTTTTGCTTTTGGCAGTGTTGCATTGTCTTTTAAGACTCATATTTTGATTCAGACAAGCAAATTTCCCAGTCAAATGAGTGGAATATTGAGAAAATGGTCTTTGAGAAATATTTGAACCCTAACCCTAACTAGCAAAACCCGAAGCTCGGGTTAGGGTTTTATTCCCATACAATGTAGACAGTTTCTGATGGCATGGCTGTGTTTTAGGGCTGAAAGGATACCTAGGAATATAGTTCTTTCAATGTTTTCTAAACATTTTTTTCTGACCCATATGGCTGTATACAGTGCTTTGCTCCAAAAAGGAATGGTGTCTGAATTGCCCGACAAGCAACAGTTAGAAAGAACCTGACTTAACTTTCAAACTCTTGCCATGGGCTTTAAAATCAAAGGCTTATTAACAAATAAAGCCAAAATGTATTAGTTGTCTCAGACTTTTAGGCCACTTAAGCCTAAACGTACATTCATTCAGCACTCCGTTTAACGCAAAGTTTCCAATGAAAGAATACCTTTCAAAAATTAATTTGACCATTCCTGACACACTCTTTTGCTTTTGGCAGTGTTGTATTGTCTTTTCAGACTCATATTTTGATTCAGACAAGCAAATTTCCCAGTCAAATGAGTGGAATATTGAGAAAATGGTCTTTGAGAAATATTTGAACCCTAACCCTAACTAGCAAAACCCGAAGCTAGGGTTAGGGTTTTATTCCCATACAATGTAGATAGTTTTTGATAGCATGGCTGTGTTTTAGGGCTGAAAGGATACCTAGGAATATAGTTCTTTCAATGTTTTCTAAGCATTTTTTCTGATCCATATGGCTGTATACAGTACTTTGCTCCAAAAAGGAATGGTGTCTGAATTGCCCGACAAGCAACAGTTAGAAAGAACCTGATTTAACTTTCAAACTCTTGCCATGGGCTTTAAAATCAAAGGCTTATTAACAAATAAAGCCAAAATGTATTAGTTGTCTCAGACTTTTAGGCCACTTAAGCCTAAACGTACATTCATTCAGCACTCCGTTTAACGCAAAGTTTCCAATGAAAGAATACCTTTCAAAAATTAATTTGACCATTCCTGACACACTCTTTTGCTTTTGGCAGTGTTGCATTGTCTTTTAAGACTCATATTTTGATTCAGACAAGCAAATTTCCCAGTCAAATGAGTGGAATATTGAGAAAATGGTCTTTGAGAAATAATTGAACCCTAACCCTAACTAGCAAAACCCGAAGCTCGGGTTAGGGTTTTATTCCCATACAATGTAGACAGTTTCTGATGGCATGGCTGTGTTTTAGGGCTGAAAGGATACCTAGGAATATAGTTCTTTCAATGTTTTCTAAACATTTTTTTCTGACCCATATGGCTGTATACAGTGCTTTGCTCCAAAAAAGAATGGTGTCTGAATAGCCCGACAAGCAACAGTTAGAAAGAACCTGACTTAACTTTCAAACTCTTGCCATGGGCTTTAAAATCAAAGGCTTATTAACAAATAAAGCCAAAATGTATTAGTTGTCTCCGACTTTTAGGCCACTTAAGCCTAAACGTACATTCATTCAGCACTCTATTTAACGCAAAGTTTCCAATGAAAGAATACCTTTCAAAAATTAATTTGACCATACCTGACACACTCTTTTGCTTTTGGCAGTGTTGTATTGTCTTTTCAGACTCATATCTTGATTCAGACAAGCAAATTTCCCAGTCAAATGAGTGGAATATTGAGAAAATGGTCTTTGAGAAATATTTGAACCCTAACCCTAACTAGCAAAACCCGAAGCTAGGGTTAGGGTTTTATTCCCATACAATGTAGATAGTTTTTGATGGCATGGCTGTGTTTTAGGGCTGAAAGGATACTTAGGAATGTAGTTCTTTCAATGTTTTCTAAACATTTTTTTCTGACCCTTATGGCTGTATACAGTGCTTTGCTCCAAAAAGGAATGTTGTCTCAATTGCCCGACAAGCAACAGTTAGAAAGAACCTGATTTAACTTTCAAACTCTTGCCATGGGCTTTAAAATCAAAGGCTTATTAACAAATAAAGCCAAAATGTATTAGTTGTCTCAGACTTTTAGGCCACTTAAGCCTAAACGTACATTCATTCAGCACTCCGTTTAACGCAAAGTTTCCAATGAAAGAATACCTTTCAAAAATTAATTTGACCATTCCTGACACACTCTTTTGCTTTTGGCAGTGTTGTATTGTCTTTTCAGACTCATATCTTGATTCAGACAAGCAAATTTCCCAGTCAAATGAGTGGAATATTGAGAAAATGGTCTTTGAGAAATATTTGAACCCTAACCCTAACTAGCAAAACCCGAAGCTAGGGTTAGGGTTTTATTCCCATACAATGTAGATAGTTTTTGATAGCATGGCTGTGTTTTAGGGCTGAAAGGATACCTAGGAATATAGTTCTTTCAATGTTTTCTAAACATTTTTTCTGATCCATATGGCTGTATACAGTACTTTGCTCCAAAAAGGAATGGTGTCTGAATTGCCCGACAAGCAACAGTTAGAAAGAACCTGATTTAACTTTCAAACTCTTGCCATGGGCTTTAAAATCAAAGGCTTATTAACAAATAAAGCCAAAATGTATTAGTTGTCTCAGACTTTTAGGCCACTTAAGCCTAAACGTACATTCATTCAGCACTCCGTTTAACGCAAAGTTTCCAATGAAAGAATACCTTTCAAAAATTAATTTGACCATTCCTGACACACTCTTTTGCTTTTGGCAGTGTTGCATTGTCTTTTAAGACTCATATTTTGATTCAGACAAGCAAATTTCCCAGTCAAATGAGTGGAATATTGAGAAAATGGTCTTTGAGAAATAATTGAACCCTAACCCTAACTAGCAAAACCCGAAGCTCGGGTTAGGGTTTTATTCCCATACAATGTAGACAGTTTCTGATGGCATGGCTGTGTTTTAGGGCTGAAAGGATACCTAGGAATATAGTTCTTTCAATGTTTTCTAAACATTTTTTTCTGACCCATATGGCTGTATACAGTGCTTTGCTCCAAAAAGGAATGGTGTCTGAATTGCCCGACAAGCAACAGTTAGAAAGAACCTGACTTAACTTTCAAACTCTTGCCATGGGCTTTAAAATCAAAGGCTTATTAACAAATAAAGCCAAAATGTATTAGTTGTCTCAGACTTTTAGGCCACTTAAGCCTAAACGTACATTCATTCAGCACTCCGTTTAACGGAAAGTTTCCAATGAAAGAATACCTTTCAAAAATTAATTTGACCATTCCTGACACACTCTTTTCTTTTGGCAGTGTTGTATTGTCTTTTCAGACTCATATTTTGTTTCAGACAAGCAAATTTCCCAGTCAAATGAGTGGAATATTGAGAAAATGGTCTTTGAGAAATATTTGAACCCTAACCCTAACTAGCAAAACCCGAAGCTAGGGTTAGGGTTTTATTCCCATACAATGTAGATAGTTTTTGATGGCATGGCTGTGTTTTAGGGCTGAAAGGATACTTAGGAATATAGTTCTTTCAATGTTTTCTAAACATTTTTTTCTGACCCATATGGCTGTATACAGTGCTTTGCTCCAAAAAGGAATGGTGTCTGAATTGCCCGACAAGCAACAGTTAGAAAGAACCTGATTTAACTTTCAAACTCTTGCCATGGGCTTTAAAATCAAAGGCTTATTAACAAATAAAGCCAAAATGTATTAGTTGTCTCAGACTTTTAGGCCACTTAAGCCTAAACGTACATTCATTCAGCACTCCGTTTAACGGAAAGTTTCCAATGAAAGAATACCTTTCAAAAATTAATTTGACCATTCCTGACACACTCTTTTGCTTTTGGCAGTGTTGTATTGTCTTTTCAGACTCATATTTTGATTCAGACAAGCAAATTTCCCAGTCAAATGAGTGAAATATTGAGAAAATGGTCTTTGAGAAATATTTGAACCCTAATCCTAACTAGCAAAACCCGAAGCTAGGGTTAGGGTTTTATTCCCATACAATGTAGATAGTTTTTGATAGCATGGCTGTGTTTTAGGGCTGAAAGGATACCTAGGAATATAGTTCTTTCAATGTTTTCTAAACATTTTTTTCTGACCCATATGGCTGTATACAGTGCTTTGCTCCAAAAAGGAATGGTGTCTGAATTGCCCGACAAGCAACAGTTAGAAAGAACCTGATTTAACTTTCAAACTCTTGCCATGGGCTTTAAAATCAAAGGCTTATTAACAAATAAAGCCAAAATGTATTAGTTGTCTCAGACTTTTAGGCCACTTAAGCCTAAACGTACATTCATTCAGCACTCCGTTTAACGCAAAGTTTCCAATGAAAGAATACCTTTCAAAAATTAATTTGACCATTCCTGACACACTCTTTTGCTTTTGGCAGTGTTGTATTGTCTTTTCAGACTCATATTTTGATTCAGACAAGCAAATTTCCCAGTCAAATGAGTGGAATATTGAGAAAATGGTCTTTGAGAAATATTTGAACCCTAACCCTAACTAGCAAAACCCGAAGCTCCTGTTAGGGTTTTATTCCCATACAATGTAGATAGTTTTTGATAGCATGGCTGTGTTTTAGGGCTGAAAGGATACCTAGGAATATAGTTCTTTCAATGTTTTCTAAACATTTTTTTCTGACCCATATGGCTGTATACAGTGCTTTGCTCCAAAAAGGAATGGTGTCTGAATTGCCCGACAAGCAACAGTTAGAAAGAACCTGATTTAACTTTCAAACTCTTGCCATGGGCTTTAAAATCAAAGGCTTATTAACAAATAAAGCCAAAATGTATTAGTTGTCTCAGACTTTTAGGCCACTTAAGCCTAAACGTACATTCATTCAGCACTCCGTTTAACGCAAAGTTTCCAATGAAAGAATACCTTTCAAAAATTAATTTGACCATTCCTGACACACTCTTTTGCTTTTGGCAGTGTTGTATTGTCTTTTCAGAATCATATTTTGATTCAGACAAGCAAATTTCCCAGTCAAATGAGTGGAATATTGAGAAAATGGTCTTTGAGAAATATTTGAACCCTAACCCTAACTAGCAAAACCCGAAGCTCCTGTTAGGGTTTTATTCCCATACAATGTAGACAGTTTCTGATGGCATGGCTGTGTTTTAGGGCTGAAAGGATACCTAGGAATATAGTTCTTTCAATGTTTTCTAAACATTTTTTTCTGACCCATATGGCTGTATACAGTGCTTTGCTCCAAAAAGGAATGGTGTCTGAATAGCCCGACAAGCAACAGTTAGAAAGAACCTGATTTAACTTTCAAACTCTTGCCATGGGCTTTAAAATCAAAGGCTTATTAACAAATAAAGCCAAAATGTATTAGTTGTCTCAGACTTTTAGGCCACTTCAGCCTGAACGTACATTTGTTCAGCACTCCGTTTAACGCAAAGTTTCCAATGAAAGAATACCTTTCAAAAATTAATTTGACCATTCCTGACACACTCTTTTGCTTTTGGCAGTGTTGTATTGTCTTTTCAGACTCATATTTTGATTCAGACAAGCAAATTTCCCAGTCAAATAAGTGGAATATTGAGAAAATGGTCTTTGAGAAATATTTGAACCCTAACCCTAACTAGCAAAACCCGAAGCTAGGGTTAGGGTTTTATTCCCATACAATGTAGATAGTTTTTGATAGCATGGCTGTGTTTTAGGGCTGAAAGGATACCTAGGAATATAGTTCTTTCAATGTTTTCTAAACATTTTTTCTGACCCATATGGCTGTATACAGTACTTTGCTCCAAAAAGGAATGGTGTCTGAATTGCCCGACAAGCAACAGTTAGAAAGAACCTGACTTAACTTTCAAACTCTTGCCATGGGCTTTAAAATCAAAGGCTTATTAACAAATAAAGCCAAAATGTATTAGTTGTCTCAGACTTTTAGGCCACTTAAGCCTAAACGTACATTCATTCAGCACTCCGTTTAACGCAAAGTTTCCAATGAAAGAATACCTTTCAAAAATTAATTTGACCATTCCTGACACACTCTTTTGCTTTTGGCAGTGTTGTATTGTCTTTTCAGACTCATATTTTGATTCAGACAAGCAAATTTCCCAGTCAAATGAGTGGAATATTGAGAAAATGGTCTTTGAGAAATATTTGAACCCTAACCCTAACTAGCAAAACCCGAAGCTAGGGTTAGGGTTTTATTCACATACAATGTAGACAGTTTTTGATGGCATGGCTGTGTTTTAGGGCTGAAAGGATACCTAGGAATATAGTTCTTTCAATGTTTTCTAAACATTTTTTTCTGACCCATATGGCTGTATACAGTGCTTTGCTCCAAAAAGGAATGGTGTCTGAATAGCCCGACAAGCAACAGTTAGAAAGAACCTGATTTAACTTTCAAACTCTTGCCATGGGCTTTAAAATCAAAGGCTTATTAACAAATAAAGCCAAAATGTATTAGTTGTCTCAGACTTTTAGGCCACTTAAGCCTAAACGTACATTCATTCAGCACTCCGTTTAACGCAAAGTTTCCAATGAAAGAATACCTTTCAAAAATTAATTTGACCATTCCTGACACACTCTTTTGCTTTTGGCAGTGTTGCATTGTCTTTTAAGACTCATATTTTGATTCAGACAAGCAAATTTCCCAGTCAAATGAGTGGAATATTGAGAAAATGGTCTTTGAGAAATATTTGAACCCTAACCCTAACTAGCAAAACCCGAAGCTCGGGTTAGGGTTTTATTCCCATACAATGTAGACAGTTTCTGATGGCATGGCTGTGTTTTAGGGCTGAAAGGATACCTAGGAATATAGTTCTTTCAATGTTTTCTAAACATTTTTTTCTGACCCATATGGCTGTATACAGTGCTTTGCTCCAAAAAGGAATGGTGTCTGAATTGCCCGACAAGCAACAGTTAGAAAGAACCTGATTTAACTTTCAAACTCTTGCCATGGGCTTTAAAATCAAAGGCTTATTAACAAATAAAGCCAAAATGTATTAGTTGTCTCAGACTTTTAGGCCACTTAAGCCTAAACGTACATTCATTCAGCACTCCGTTTAACGGAAAGTTTCCAATGAAACAATACCTTTCAAAAATTAATTTGACCATTCCTGACACACTCTTTTGCTTTTGGCAGTGTTGTATTGTCTTTTCAGACTCATATTTTGATTCAGACAAGCAAATTTCCCAGTCAAATGAGTGAAATATTGAGAAAATGGTCTTTGAGAAATATTTGAACCCTAATCCTAACTAGCAAAACCCGAAGCTAGGGTTAGGGTTTTATTCCCATACAATGTAGATAGTTTTTGATAGCATGGCTGTGTTTTAGGGCTGAAAGGATACCTAGGAATATAGTTCTTTCAATGTTTTCTAAACATTTTTTTCTGACCCATATGGCTGTATACAGTGCTTTGCTCCAAAAAGGAATGGTGTCTGAATTGCCCGACAAGCAACAGTTAGAAAGAACCTGATTTAACTTTCAAACTCTTGCCATGGGCTTTAAAATCAAAGGCTTATTAACAAATAAAGCCAAAATGTATTAGTTGTCTCAGACTTTTAGGCCACTTAAGCCTAAACGTACATTCATTCAGCACTCCGTTTAACGCAAAGTTTCCAATGAAAGAATACCTTTCAAAAATTAATTTGACCATTCCTGACACACTCTTTTGCTTTTGGCAGTGTTGTATTGTCTTTTCAGACTCATATTTTGATTCAGACAAGCAAATTTCCCAGTCAAATGAGTGGAATATTGAGAAAATGGTCTTTGAGAAATATTTGAACCCTAACCCTAACTAGCAAAACCCGAAGCTAGGGTTAGGGTTTTATTCCCATACAATGTAGATAGTTTTTGATAGCATGGCTGTGTTTTAGGGCTGAAAGGATACCTAGGAATATAGTTCTTTCAATGTTTTCTAAACATTTTTTCTGACCCATATGGCTGTATACAGTACTTTGCTCCAAAAAGGAATGGTGTCTGAATTGCCCGACAAGCAACAGTTAGAAAGAACCTGACTTAACTTTCAAACTCTTGCCATGGGCTTTAAAATCAAAGGCTTATTAACAAATAAAGCCAAAATGTATTAGTTGTCTCAGACTTTTAGGCCACTTAAGCCTAAACGTACATTCATTCAGCACTCCGTTTAACGCAAAGTTTCCAATGAAAGAATACCTTTCAAAAATTAATTTGACCATTCCTGACACACTCTTTTGCTTTTGGCAGTGTTGTATTGTCTTTTCAGACTCATATCTTGATTCAGACAAGCAAATTTCCCAGTCAAATGAGTGGAATATTGAGAAAATGGTCTTTGAGAAATATTTGAACCCTAACCCTAACTAGCAAAACCCGAAGCTAGGGTTAGGGTTTTATTCACATACAATGTAGACAGTTTTTGATGGCATGGCTGTGTTTTAGGGCTGAAAGGATACCTAGGAATATAGTTCTTTCAATGTTTTCTAAACATTTTTTTCTGACCCATATGGCTGTATACAGTGCTTTGCTCCAAAAAGGAATGGTGTCTGAATAGCCCGACAAGCAACAGTTAGAAAGAACCTGATTTAACTTTCAAACTCTTGCCATGGGCTTTAAAATCAAAGGCTTATTAACAAATAAAGCCAAAATGTATTAGTTGTCTCAGACTTTTAGGCCACTTAAGCCTAAACGTACATTCATTCAGCACTCCGTTTAACGCAAAGTTTCCAATGAAAGAATACCTTTCAAAAATTAATTTGACCATTCCTGACACACTCTTTTGCTTTTGGCAGTGTTGCATTGTCTTTTAAGACTCATATTTTGATTCAGACAAGCAAATTTCCCAGTCAAATGAGTGGAATATTGAGAAAATGGTCTTTGAGAAATATTTGAACCCTAACCCTAACTAGCAAAACCCGAAGCTCGGGTTAGGGTTTTATTCCCATACAATGTAGACAGTTTCTGATGGCATGGCTGTGTTTTAGGGCTGAAAGGATACCTAGGAATATAGTTCTTTCAATGTTTTCTAAACATTTTTTTCTGACCCATATGGCTGTATACAGTGCTTTGCTCCAAAAAGGAATGGTGTCTGAATTGCCCGACAAGCAACAGTTAGAAAGAACCTGATTTAACTTTCAAACTCTTGCCATGGGCTTTAAAATCAAAGGCTTATTAACAAATAAAGCCAAAATGTATTAGTTGTCTCAGACTTTTAGGCCACTTAAGCCTAAACGTACATTCATTCAGCACTCCGTTTAACGCAAAGTTTCCAATGAAAGAATACCTTTCAAAAATTAATTTGACCATTCCTGACACACTCTTTTGCTTTTGGCAGTGTTGTATTGTCTTTTCAGACTCATATTTTGATTCAGACAAGCAAATTTCCCAGTCAAATGAGTGGAATATTGAGAAAATGGTCTTTGAGAAATATTTGAACCCTAACCCTAACTAGCAAAACCCGAAGCTAGGGTTAGGGTTTTATTCCCATACAATGTAGATAGTTTTTGATAGCATGGCTGTGTTTTAGGGCTGAAAGGATACCTAGGAATATAGTTCTTTCAATGTTTTCTAAACATTTTTTCTGATCCATATGGCTGTATACAGTACTTTGCTCCAAAAAGGAATGGTGTCTGAATTGCCCGACAAGCAACAGTTAGAAAGAACCTGATTTAACTTTCAAACTCTTGCCATGGGCTTTAAAATCAAAGGCTTATTAACAAATAAAGCCAAAATGTATTAGTTGTCTCAGACTTTTAGGCCACTTAAGCCTAAACGTACATTCATTCAGCACTCCGTTTAACGCAAAGTTTCCAATGAAAGAATACCTTTCAAAAATTAATTTGACCATTCCTGACACACTCTTTTGCTTTTGGCAGTGTTGCATTGTCTTTTAAGACTCATATTTTGATTCAGACAAGCAAATTTCCCAGTCAAATGAGTGGAATATTGAGAAAATGGTCTTTGAGAAATAATTGAACCCTAACCCTAACTAGCAAAACCCGAAGCTCGGGTTAGGGTTTTATTCCCATACAATGTAGACAGTTTCTGATGGCATGGCTGTGTTTTAGGGCTGAAAGGATACCTAGGAATATAGTTCTTTCAATGTTTTCTAAACATTTTTTTCTGACCCATATGGCTGTATACAGTGCTTTGCTCCAAAAAGGAATGGTGTCTGAATTGCCCGACAAGCAACAGTTAGAAAGAACCTGACTTAACTTTCAAACTCTTGCCATGGGCTTTAAAATCAAAGGCTTATTAACAAATAAAGCCAAAATGTATTAGTTGTCTCAGACTTTTAGGCCACTTAAGCCTAAACGTACATTCATTCAGCACTCCGTTTAACGGAAAGTTTCCAATGAAAGAATACCTTTCAAAAATTAATTTGACCATTCCTGACACACTCTTTTCTTTTGGCAGTGTTGTATTGTCTTTTCAGACTCATATTTTGTTTCAGACAAGCAAATTTCCCAGTCAAATGAGTGGAATATTGAGAAAATGGTCTTTGAGAAATATTTGAACCCTAACCCTAACTAGCAAAACCCGAAGCTAGGGTTAGGGTTTTATTCCCATACAATGTAGATAGTTTTTGATGGCATGGCTGTGTTTTAGGGCTGAAAGGATACTTAGGAATATAGTTCTTTCAATGTTTTCTAAACATTTTTTTCTGACCCATATGGCTGTATACAGTGCTTTGCTCCAAAAAGGAATGGTGTCTGAATTGCCCGACAAGCAACAGTTAGAAAGAACCTGATTTAACTTTCAAACTCTTGCCATGGGCTTTAAAATCAAAGGCTTATTAACAAATAAAGCCAAAATGTATTAGTTGTCTCAGACTTTTAGGCCACTTAAGCCTAAACGTACATTCATTCAGCACTCCGTTTAACGGAAAGTTTCCAATGAAAGAATACCTTTCAAAAATTAATTTGACCATTCCTGACACACTCTTTTGCTTTTGGCAGTGTTGTATTGTCTTTTCAGACTCATATTTTGATTCAGACAAGCAAATTTCCCAGTCAAATGAGTGAAATATTGAGAAAATGGTCTTTGAGAAATATTTGAACCCTAATCCTAACTAGCAAAACCCGAAGCTAGGGTTAGGGTTTTATTCCCATACAATGTAGATAGTTTTTGATAGCATGGCTGTGTTTTAGGGCTGAAAGGATACCTAGGAATATAGTTCTTTCAATGTTTTCTAAACATTTTTTTCTGACCCATATGGCTGTATACAGTGCTTTGCTCCAAAAAGGAATGGTGTCTGAATTGCCCGACAAGCAACAGTTAGAAAGAACCTGATTTAACTTTCAAACTCTTGCCATGGGCTTTAAAATCAAAGGCTTATTAACAAATAAAGCCAAAATGTATTAGTTGTCTCAGACTTTTAGGCCACTTAAGCCTAAACGTACATTCATTCAGCACTCCGTTTAACGCAAAGTTTCCAATGAAAGAATACCTTTCAAAAATTAATTTGACCATTCCTGACACACTCTTTTGCTTTTGGCAGTGTTGTATTGTCTTTTCAGACTCATATTTTGATTCAGACAAGCAAATTTCCCAGTCAAATGAGTGGAATATTGAGAAAATGGTCTTTGAGAAATATTTGAACCCTAACCCTAACTAGCAAAACCCGAAGCTCCTGTTAGGGTTTTATTCCCATACAATGTAGACAGTTTCTGATGGCATGGCTGTGTTTTAGGGCTGAAAGGATACCTAGGAATATAGTTCTTTCAATGTTTTCTAAACATTTTTTTCTGACCCATATGGCTGTATACAGTGCTTTGCTCCAAAAAGGAATGGTGTCTGAATAGCCCGACAAGCAACAGTTAGAAAGAACTTGATTTAACTTTCAAACTCTTGCCATGGGCTTTAAAATCAAAGGCTTATTAACAAATAAAGCCAAAATGTATTAGTTGTCTCAGACTTTTAGGCCACTTCAGCCTGAACGTACATTTGTTCAGCACTCCGTTTAACGCAAAGTTTCCAATGAAAGAATACCTTTCAAAAATTAATTTGACCATTCCTGACACAGTCTTTTGCTTTTGGCAGTGTTGTATTGTCTTTTCAGACTCATATTTTGATTCAGACAAGCAAATTTCCCAGTCAAATGAGTGGAATATTGAGAAAATGGTCTTTGAGAAATATTTGAACCCTAACCCTAACTAGCAAAACCCGAAGCTAGGGTTAGGGTTTTATTCCCATACAATGTAGATAGTTTCTGATGGCATGGCTGTGTTTTAGGGGTGAAAGGATACCTAGGAATATAGTTCTTTCAATGTTTTCTAAACATTTTTTTCTGACCCATATGGCTGTATACAGTGCTTTGCTCCAAAAAGGAATGGTGTCTGAATTGCCCGACAAGCAACAGTTAGAAAGAACTTTATTTAACTTTCAAACTCTTGCCATGGGCTTTAAAATCAAAGGCTTATTAACAAATAAAGCCAAAATGTATTAGTTGTCTCAGACTTTTAGGCCACTTAAGCCTAAACGTACATTCATTCAGCACTCTGTTTAACGCAAAGTTGCCAATGAAAGAATACCTTTCAAAAATTAATTTGACCATTCCTGACACACTCTTTTGCTTTTGGCAGTGTTGCATTGTCTTTTCAGACTCATATTTTGATTCAGACAAGCAAATTTCCCAGTCAAATGAGTGGAATATTGAGAAAATGGTCTTTGAGAAATATTTGAACCCTAACCCTAACTAGCAAAACCCGAAGCTAGGGTTAGGGTTTTATTCCCATACAATGTAGACAGTGTTTGATGGCATGGCTGTGTTTTAGGGCTGAAAGGATACCTAGGAATATAGTTCTTTCAATGTTTTCTAAACATTTTTTTCTGACCCATATGGCTGTATACAGTGCTTTGCTCCAAAAAGGAATGGTGTCTGAATTGCCCGACAAGCAACAGTTAGAAAGAACTTTATTTAACTTTCAAACTCTTGCCATGGGCTTTAAAATCAAAGGCTTATTAACAAATAAAGCCAAAATGTATTAGTTGTCTCAGACTTTTAGGCCACTTAAGCCTAAACGTACATTCATTCAGCACTCCGTTTAACGCAAAGTTTCCAATGAAAGAATACCTTTCAAAAATTAATTTGACCATTCCTGACACACTCTTTTGCTTTTGGCAGTGTTGTATTGTCTTTTCAGACTCATATTTTGTTTCAGACAAGCAAATTTCCCAGTCAAATGAGTGGAATATTGAGAAAATGGTCTTTGAGAAATATTTGAACCCTAACCCTAACTAGCAAAACCCGAAGCTAGGGTTAGGGTTTTATTCCCATACAATGTAGATAGTTTTTGATGGCATGGCTGTGTTTTAGGGCTGAAAGGATACTTAGGAATATAGTTCTTTCAATGTTTTCTAAACATTTTTTTCTGACCCATATGGCTGTATACAGTGCTTTGCTCCAAAAAGGAATGGTGTCTGAATTGCCCGACAAGCAACAGTTAGAAAGAACCTGACTTAACTTTCAAACTCTTGCCATGGGCTTTAAAATCAAAGGCTTATTAACAAATAAAGCCAAAATGTATTAGTTGCCTCAGACTTTTAGGCCACTTAAGCCTAAACGTACATTCATTCAGCACTCTGTTTAACGCAAAGTTTCCAATGAAAGAATACCTTTCAAAAATTAATTTGACCATTCCTGACACACTCTTTTGCTTTTGGCAGTGTTGCATTGTCTTTTCAGACTCATATTTTGATTCAGACAAGCAAATTTCCCAGTCAAATGAGTGGAATATTGAGAAAATGGTCTTTGAGAAATATTTGAACCCTAACCCTAACTAGCAAAACCCGAAGCTAGGGTTAGGGTTTTATTCCCATACAATGTAGACAGTGTTTGATGGCATGGCTGTGTTTTAGGGCTGAAAGGATACCTAGGAATATAGTTCTTTCAATGTTTTCTAAACATTTTTTTCTGACCCATATGGCTGTATACAGTGCTTTGCTCCAAAAAGGAATGGTGTCTGAATTGCCCGACAAGCAACAGTTAGAAAGAACTTTATTTAACTTTCAAACTCTTGCCATGGGCTTTAAAATCAAAGGCTTATTAACAAATAAAGCCAAAATGTATTAGTTGTCTCAGACTTTTAGGCCACTTAAGCCTAAACGTACATTCATTCAGCACTCCGTTTAACGCAAAGTTTCCAATGAAAGAATACCTTTCAAAAATTAATTTGACCATTCCTGACACACTCTTTTGCTTTTGGCAGTGTTGTATTGTCTTTTCAGACTCATATTTTGTTTCAGACAAGCAAATTTCCCAGTCAAATGAGTGGAATATTGAGAAAATGGTCTTTGAGAAATATTTGAACCCTAACCCTAACTAGCAAAACCCGAAGCTAGGGTTAGGGTTTTATTCCCATACAATGTAGATAGTTTTTGATGGCATGGCTGTGTTTTAGGGCTGAAAGGATACTTAGGAATATAGTTCTTTCAATGTTTTCTAAACATTTTTTTCTGACCCATATGGCTGTATACAGTGCTTTGCTCCAAAAAGGAATGGTGTCTGAATTGCCCGACAAGCAACAGTTAGAAAGAACCTGATTTAACTTTCAAACTCTTGCCATGGGCTTTAAAATCAAAGGCTTATTAACAAATAAAGCCAAAATGTATTAGTTGTCTCAGACTTTTAGGCCACTTAAGCCTAAACGTACATTCATTCAGCACTCTGTTTAACGCAAAGTTTCCAATGAAAGAATACCTTTCAAAAATTAATTTGACCATTCCTGACACACTCTTTTGCTTTTGGCAGTGTTGTATTGTCTTTTCAGACTCATATTTTGTTTCAGACAAGCAAATTTCCCAGTCAAATGAGTGGAATATTGAGAAAATGGTCTTTGAGAAATATTTGAACCCTAACCCTAACTAGCAAAACCCGAAGCTAGGGTTAGGGTTTTATTCCCATACAATGTAGATAGTTTTTGATGGCATGGCTGTGTTTTAGGGCTGAAAGGATACTTAGGAATATAGTTCTTTCAATGTTTTCTAAACATTTTTTTCTGACCCATATGGCTGTATACAGTGCTTTGCTCCAAAAAGGAATGGTGTCTGAATTGCCCGACAAGCAACAGTTAGAAAGAACCTGATTTAACTTTCAAACTCTTGCCATGGGCTTTAAAATCAAAGGCTTATTAACAAATAAAGCCAAAATGTATTAGTTGTCTCAGACTTTTAGGCCACTTAAGCCTAAACGTACATTCATTCAGCACTCCGTTTAACGCAAAGTTTCCAATGAAAGAATACCTTTCAAAAATTAATTTGACCATTCCTGACACACTCTTTTGCTTTTGGCAGTGTTGTATTGTCTTTTCAGACTCATTTTGTTTCAGACAAGCAAATTTCCCAGTCAAATGAGTGGAATATTGAGAAAATGGTCTTTGAGAAATATTTGAACCCTAACCCTAACTAGCAAAACCCGAAGCTAGGGTTAGGGTTTTATTCCCATACAATGTAGATAGTTTTTGATGGCATGGCTGTGTGTTAATGCTGAAAGGATACTTAGGAATATAGTTCTTTCAATGTTTTCTAAACATTTTTTTCTGACCCATATGGCTGTATACAGTGCTTTGCTCCAAAAAGGAATGGTGTCTGAATTGCCCGACAAGCAACAGTTAGAAAGAACCAGATTTAACTTTCAAACTCTTGCCATGGGCTTTAAAATCAAAGGCTTATTAACAAATAAAGCCAAAATGTATTAGTTGTCTCAGACTTTTAGGCCACTTAAGCCTAAACGTACATTCATTCAGCACTCCGTTTAACGCAAAGTTTCCAATGAAAGAATACCTTTCAAAAATTAATTTGACCATTCCTGACACACTCTTTTGCTTTTGGCAGTGTTGCATTGTCTTTTCAGACTCATATTTTGATTCAGACAAGCAAATTTCCCAGTCAAATGAGTGGAATATTGAGAAAATGGTCTTTGAGAAATATTTGAACCCTAACCCTAACTAGCAAAACCCGAAGCTAGGGTTAGGGTTTTATTCCCATACAATGTAGATAGTTTTTGATAGCATGGCTGTGTTTTAGGGCTGAAAGGATACCTAGGAATATAGTTCTTTCAATGTTTTCTAAACATTTTTTCTGACCCATATGGCTGTATACAGTACTTTGCTCCAAAAAGGAATGGTGTCTGAATTGCCCGACAAGCAACAGTTAGAAAGAACCTGACTTAACTTTCAAACTCTTGCCATGGGCTTTAAAATCAAAGGCTTATTAACAAATAAAGCCAAAATGTATTAGTTGTCTCAGACTTTTAGGCCACTTAAGCCTAAACGTACATTCATTCAGCACTCCGTTTAACGCAAAGTTTCCAATGAAAGAATACCTTTCAAAAATTAATTTGACCATTCCTGACACACTCTTTTGCTTTTGGCAGTGTTGTATTGTCTTTTCAGACTCATATTTTGATTCAGACAAGCAAATTTCCCAGTCAAATGAGTGGAATATTGAGAAAATGGTCTTTGAGAAATATTTGAACCCTAACCCTAACTAGCAAAACCCGAAGCTAGGGTTAGGGTTTTATTCACATACAATGTAGACAGTTTTTGATGGCATGGCTGTGTTTTAGGGCTGAAAGGATACCTAGGAATATAGTTCTTTCAATGTTTTCTAAACATTTTTTTCTGACCCATATGGCTGTATACAGTGCTTTGCTCCAAAAAGGAATGGTGTCTGAATAGCCCGACAAGCAACAGTTAGAAAGAACCTGATTTAACTTTCAAACTCTTGCCATGGGCTTTAAAATCAAAGGCTTATTAACAAATAAAGCCAAAATGTATTAGTTGTCTCAGACTTTTAGGCCACTTAAGCCTAAACGTACATTCGTTCAGCACTCCGTTTAACGCAAAGTTTCCAATGAAAGAATACCTTTCAAAAATTAATTTGACCATTCCTGACACACTCTTTTGCTTTTGGCAGTGTTGCATTGTCTTTTAAGACTCATATTTTGATTCAGACAAGCAAATTTCCCAGTCAAATGAGTGGAATATTGAGAAAATGGTCTTTGAGAAATAATTGAACCCTAACCCTAACTAGCAAAACCCGAAGCTCGGGTTAGGGTTTTATTCCCATACAATGTAGACAGTTTCTGATGGCATGGCTGTGTTTTAGGGCTGAAAGGATACCTAGGAATATAGTTCTTTCAATGTTTTCTAAACATTTTTTTCTGACCCATATGGCTGTATACAGTGCTTTCCTCCAAAAAGGAATGGTGTCTGAATTGCCCGACAAGCAACAGTTAGAAAGAACCTGATTTAACTTTCAAACTCTTGCCATGGGCTTTAAAATCAAAGGCTTATTAACAAATAAAGCCAAAATGTATTAGTTGTCTCAGACTTTTAGGCCACTTAAGCCTAAACGTACATTCATTCAGCACTCCGTTTAACGGAAAGTTTCCAATGAAAGAATACCTTTCAAAAATTAATTTGACCATTCCTGACACACTCTTTTGCTTTTGGCAGTGTTGTATTGTCTTTTCAGACTCATATTTTGATTCAGACAAGCAAATTTCCCAGTCAAATGAGTGAAATATTGAGAAAATGGTCTTTGAGAAATATTTGAACCCTAATCCTAACTAGCAAAACCCGAAGCTAGGGTTAGGGTTTTATTCCCATACAATGTAGATAGTTTTTGATAGCATGGCTGTGTTTTAGGGCTGAAAGGATACCTAGGAATATAGTTCTTTCAATGTTTTCTAAACATTTTTTTCTGACCCATATGGCTGTATACAGTGCTTTGCTCCAAAAAGGAATGGTGTCTGAATTGCCCGACAAGCAACAGTTAGAAAGAACCTGATTTAACTTTCAAACTCTTGCCATGGGCTTTAAAATCAAAGGCTTATTAACAAATAAAGCCAAAATGTATTAGTTGTCTCAGACTTTTAGGCCACTTAAGCCTAAACGTACATTCATTCAGCACTCCGTTTAACGCAAAGTTTCCAATGAAAGAATACCTTTCAAAAATTAATTTGACCATTCCTGACACACTCTTTTGCTTTTGGCAGTGTTGTATTGTCTTTTCAGACTCATATTTTGATTCAGACAAGCAAATTTCCCAGTCAAATGAGTGGAATATTGAGAAAATGGTCTTTGAGAAATATTT
Organism: Atractosteus spatula; assembly: GCF_055471065.1. NCBI lineage: Eukaryota > Metazoa > Chordata > Actinopteri > Semionotiformes > Lepisosteidae > Atractosteus > Atractosteus spatula. The sequence continues at coordinate 28,617,123 of NC_142709.1, read as the reverse complement.
GAACCCTAACCCTAACTAGCAAAACCCGAACCTAGGGTTAGGGTTTTATTCCCATACAATGTAGACAGTTTCTGATGGCATGGCTGTGTTTTAGGGCTGAAAGGATACCTAGGAATATAGTTCTTTCAATGTTTTCTAAACATTTTTTTCTGACCCATATGGCTGTATACAGTGCTTTGCTCCAAAAAGGAATGGTGTCTGAATTGCCCGACAAGCAACAGTTAGAAAGAACCTGACTTAACTTTCAAACTCTTGCCATGGGCTTTAAAATCAAAGGCTTATTAACAAATAAAGCCAAAATGTATTAGTTGTCTCAGACTTTTAGGCCACTTAAGCCTAAACGTACATTCATTCAGCACTCCGTTTAACGCAAAGTTTCCAATGAAAGAATACCTTTCAAAAATTAATTTGACCATTCCTGACACACTCTTTTGCTTTTGGCAGTGTTGTATTGTCTTTTCAGACTCATATTTTGATTCAGACAAGCAAATTTCCCAGTCAAATGAGTGGAATATTGAGAAAATGGTCTTTGAGAAATATTTGAACCCTAACCCTAACTAGCAAAACCCGAAGCTAGGGTTAGGGTTTTATTCCCATACAATGTAGACAGTTTCTGATGGCATGGCTGTGTTTTAGGGGTGAAAGGATACCTAGGAATATAGTTCTTTCAATGTTTTCTAAACATTTTTTTCTGACCCATATGGCTGTATACAGTGCTTTGCTCCAAAAAGGAATGGTGTCTGAATTGCCCGACAAGCAACAGTTAGAAAGAACTTTATTTAACTTTCAAACTCTTGCCATGGGCTTTAAAATCAAAGGCTTATTAACAAATAAAGCCAAAATGTATTAGTTGTCTCAGACTTTTAGGCCACTTAAGCCTAAACGTACATTCATTCAGCACTCTGTTTAACGCAAAGTTGCCAATGAAAGAATACCTTTCAAAAATTAATTTGACCATTCCTGACACACTCTTTTGCTTTTGGCAGTGTTGTATTGTCTTTTCAGACTCATATTTTGATTCAGACAAGCAAATTTCCCAGTCAAATGAGTGGAATATTGAGAAAATGGTCTTTGAGAAATATTTGAACCCTAACCCTAACTAGCAAAACCCGAACCTAGGGTTAGGGTTTTATTCCCATACAATGTAGACAGTTTCTGATGGCATGGCTGTGTTTTAGGGCTGAAAGGATACCTAGGAATATAGTTCTTTCAATGTTTTCTAAACATTTTTTTCTGACCCATATGGCTGTATACAGTGCTTTGCTCCAAAAAGGAATGGTGTCTGAATTGCCCGACAAGCAACAGTTAGAAAGAACCTGACTTAACTTTCAAACTCTTGCCATGGGCTTTAAAATCAAAGGCTTATTAACAAATAAAGCCAAAATGTATTAGTTGTCTCAGACTTTTAGGCCACTTAAGCCTAAACGTACATTCATTCAGCACTCCGTTTAACGCAAAGTTTCCAATGAAAGAATACCTTTCAAAAATTAATTTGACCATTCCTGACACACTCTTTTGCTTTTGGCAGTGTTGTATTGTCTTTTCAGACTCATATTTTGATTCAGACAAGCAAATTTCCCAGTCAAATGAGTGGAATATTGAGAAAATGGTCTTTGAGAAATATTTGAACCCTAACCCTAACTAGCAAAACCCGAAGCTAGGGTTAGGGTTTTATTCCCATACAATGTAGATAGTTTCTGATGGCATGGCTGTGTTTTAGGGGTGAAAGGATACCTAGGAATATAGTTCTTTCAATGTTTTCTAAACATTTTTTTCTGACCCATATGGCTGTATACAGTGCTTTGCTCCAAAAAGGAATGGTGTCTGAATTGCCCGACAAGCAACAGTTAGAAAGAACTTTATTTAACATTCAAACTCTTGCCATGGGCTTTAAAATCAAAGGCTTATTAACAAATAAAGCCAAAATGTATTAGTTGTCTCAGACTTTTAGGCCACTTAAGCCTAAACGTACATTCATTCAGCACTCTGTTTAACGCAAAGTTGCCAATGAAAGAATACCTTTCAAAAATTAATTTGACCATTCCTGACACACTCTTTTGCTTTTGGCAGTGTTGCATTGTCTTTTCAGACTCATATTTTGATTCAGACAAGCAAATTTCCCAGTCAAATGAGTGGAATATTGAGAAAATGGTCTTTGAGAAATATTTGAACCCTAACCCTAACTAGCAAAACCCGAAGCTAGGGTTAGGGTTTTATTCCCATACAATGTAGATAGTTTTTGATGGCATGGCTGTGTTTTAGGGCTGAAAGGATACTTAGGAATATAGTTCTTTCAATGTTTTCTAAACATTTTTTTCTGACCCATATGGCTGTATACAGTGCTTTGCTCCAAAAAGGAATGGTGTCTGAATTGCCCGACAAGCAACAGTTAGAAAGAACCTGACTTAACTTTCAAACTCTTGCCATGGGCTTTAAAATCAAAGGCTTATTAACAAATAAAGCCAAAATGTATTAGTTGTCTCAGACTTTTAGGCCACTTAAGCCTAAACGTACATTCATTCAGCACTCTGTTTAACGCAAAGTTTCCAATGAAAGAATACCTTTCAAAAATTAATTTGACCATTCCTGACACACTCTTTTGCTTTTGGCAGTGTTGCATTGTCTTTTCAGACTCATATTTTGATTCAGACAAGCAAATTTCCCAGTCAAATGAGTGGAATATTGAGAAAATGGTCTTTGAGAAATATTTGAACCCTAACCCTAACTAGCAAAACCCGAAGCTAGGGTTAGGGTTTTATTCCCATACAATGTAGACAGTGTTTGATGGCATGGCTGTGTTTTAGGGCTGAAAGGATACCTAGGAATATAGTTCTTTCAATGTTTTCTAAACATTTTTTTCTGACCCATATGGCTGTATACAGTGCTTTGCTCCAAAAAGGAATGGTGTCTGAATTGCCCGACAAGCAACAGTTAGAAAGAACTTTATTTAACTTTCAAACTCTTGCCATGGGCTTTAAAATCAAAGGCTTATTAACAAATAAAGCCAAAATGTATTAGTTGTCTCAGACTTTTAGGCCACTTAAGCCTAAACGTACATTCATTCAGCACTCCGTTTAACGCAAAGTTTCCAATGAAAGAATACCTTTCAAAAATTAATTTGACCATTCCTGACACACTCTTTTGCTTTTGGCAGTGTTGTATTGTCTTTTCAGACTCATATTTTGTTTCAGACAAGCAAATTTCCCAGTCAAATGAGTGGAATATTGAGAAAATGGTCTTTGAGAAATATTTGAACCCTAACCCTAACTAGCAAAACCCGAAGCTAGGGTTAGGGTTTTATTCCCATACAATGTAGATAGTTTTTGATGGCATGGCTGTGTTTTAGGGCTGAAAGGATACTTAGGAATATAGTTCTTTCAATGTTTTCTAAACATTTTTTTCTGACCCATATGGCTGTATACAGTGCTTTGCTCCAAAAAGGAATGGTGTCTGAATTGCCCGACAAGCAACAGTTAGAAAGAACCTGATTTAACTTTCAAACTCTTGCCATGGGCTTTAAAATCAAAGGCTTATTAACAAATAAAGCCAAAATGTATTAGTTGTCTCAGACTTTTAGGCCACTTAAGCCTAAACGTACATTCATTCAGCACTCTGTTTAACGCAAAGTTTCCAATGAAAGAATACCTTTCAAAAATTAATTTGACCATTCCTGACACACTCTTTTGCTTTTGGCAGTGTTGTATTGTCTTTTCAGACTCATATTTTGTTTCAGACAAGCAAATTTCCCAGTCAAATGAGTGGAATATTGAGAAAATGGTCTTTGAGAAATATTTGAACCCTAACCCTAACTAGCAAAACCCGAAGCTAGGGTTAGGGTTTTATTCCCATACAATGTAGATAGTTTTTGATGGCATGGCTGTGTTTTAGGGCTGAAAGGATACTTAGGAATATAGTTCTTTCAATGTTTTCTAAACATTTTTTTCTGACCCATATGGCTGTATACAGTGCTTTGCTCCAAAAAGGAATGGTGTCTGAATTGCCCGACAAGCAACAGTTAGAAAGAACCTGACTTAACTTTCAAACTCTTGCCATGGGCTTTAAAATCAAAGGCTTATTAACAAATAAAGCCAAAATGTATTAGTTGTCTCAGACTTTTAGGCCACTTAAGCCTAAACGTACATTCATTCAGCACTCTGTTTAACGCAAAGTTTCCAATGAAAGAATACCTTTCAAAAATTAATTTGACCATTCCTGACACACTCTTTTGCTTTTGGCAGTGTTGTATTGTCTTTTCAGACTCATATTTTGTTTCAGACAAGCAAATTTCCCAGTCAAATGAGTGGAATATTGAGAAAATGGTCTTTGAGAAATATTTGAACCCTAACCCTAACTAGCAAAACCCGAAGCTAGGGTTAGGGTTTTATTCCCATACAATGTAGATAGTTTTTGATGGCATGGCTGTGTTTTAGGGCTGAAAGGATACTTAGGAATATAGTTCTTTCAATGTTTTCTAAACATTTTTTTCTGACCCATATGGCTGTATACAGTGCTTTGCTCCAAAAAGGAATGGTGTCTGAATTGCCCGACAAGCAACAGTTAGAAAGAACCTGACTTAACTTTCAAACTCTTGCCATGGGCTTTAAAATCAAAGGCTTATTAACAAATAAAGCCAAAATGTATTAGTTGTCTCAGACTTTTAGGCCACTTAAGCCTAAACGTACATTCATTCAGCACTCTGTTTAACGCAAAGTTTCCAATGAAAGAATACCTTTCAAAAATTAATTTGACCATTCCTGACACACTCTTTTGCTTTTGGCAGTGTTGCATTGTCTTTTCAGACTCATATTTTGATTCAGACAAGCAAATTTCCCAGTCAAATGAGTGGAATATTGAGAAAATGGTCTTTGAGAAATATTTGAACCCTAACCCTAACTAGCAAAACCCGAAGCTAGGGTTAGGGTTTTATTCCCATACAATGTAGACAGTGTTTGATGGCATGGCTGTGTTTTAGGGCTGAAAGGATACCTAGGAATATAGTTCTTTCAATGTTTTCTAAACATTTTTTTCTGACCCATATGGCTGTATACAGTGCTTTGCTCCAAAAAGGAATGGTGTCTGAATTGCCCGACAAGCAACAGTTAGAAAGAACTTTATTTAACTTTCAAACTCTTGCCATGGGCTTTAAAATCAAAGGCTTATTAACAAATAAAGCCAAAATGTATTAGTTGTCTCAGACTTTTAGGCCACTTAAGCCTAAACGTACATTCATTCAGCACTCCGTTTAACGCAAAGTTTCCAATGAAAGAATACCTTTCAAAAATTAATTTGACCATTCCTGACACACTCTTTTGCTTTTGGCAGTGTTGTATTGTCTTTTCAGACTCATATTTTGTTTCAGACAAGCAAATTTCCCAGTCAAATGAGTGGAATATTGAGAAAATGGTCTTTGAGAAATATTTGAACCCTAACCCTAACTAGCAAAACCCGAAGCTAGGGTTAGGGTTTTATTCCCATACAATGTAGATAGTTTTTGATGGCATGGCTGTGTTTTAGGGCTGAAAGGATACTTAGGAATATAGTTCTTTCAATGTTTTCTAAACATTTTTTTCTGACCCATATGGCTGTATACAGTGCTTTGCTCCAAAAAGGAATGGTGTCTGAATTGCCCGACAAGCAACAGTTAGAAAGAACCTGATTTAACTTTCAAACTCTTGCCATGGGCTTTAAAATCAAAGGCTTATTAACAAATAAAGCCAAAATGTATTAGTTGTCTCAGACTTTTAGGCCACTTAAGCCTAAACGTACATTCATTCAGCACTCTGTTTAACGCAAAGTTTCCAATGAAAGAATACCTTTCAAAAATTAATTTGACCATTCCTGACACACTCTTTTGCTTTTGGCAGTGTTGTATTGTCTTTTCAGACTCATATTTTGTTTCAGACAAGCAAATTTCCCAGTCAAATGAGTGGAATATTGAGAAAATGGTCTTTGAGAAATATTTGAACCCTAACCCTAACTAGCAAAACCCGAAGCTAGGGTTAGGGTTTTATTCCCATACAATGTAGATAGTTTTTGATGGCATGGCTGTGTTTTAGGGCTGAAAGGATACTTAGGAATATAGTTCTTTCAATGTTTTCTAAACATTTTTTTCTGACCCATATGGCTGTATACAGTGCTTTGCTCCAAAAAGGAATGGTGTCTGAATTGCCCGACAAGCAACAGTTAGAAAGAACCTGACTTAACTTTCAAACTCTTGCCATGGGCTTTAAAATCAAAGGCTTATTAACAAATAAAGCCAAAATGTATTAGTTGTCTCAGACTTTTAGGCCACTTAAGCCTAAACGTACATTCATTCAGCACTCCGTTTAACGTAAAGTTTCCAATGAAAGAATACCTTTCAAAAATTAATTTGACCATTCCTGACACACTCTTTTGCTTTTGGCAGTGTTGTATTGTCTTTTCAGACTCATATTTTGATTCAGACAAGCAAATTTCCCAGTCAAATGAGTGGAATATTGAGAAAATGGTCTTTGAGAAATATTTGAACCCTAACCCTAACTAGCAAAACCCGAAGCTAGGGTTAGGGTTTTATTCCCATACAATGTAGACAGTTTTTGATGGCATGGCTGTGTTTTAGGGCTGAAAGGATACCTAGGAATATAGTTCTTTCAATGTTTTCTAAACATTTTTTTCTGACCCATATGGCTGTATACACTGCTTTGCTCCAAAAAGGAATGGTGTCTGAATAGCAAGACAAGCAACAGTTAGAAAGAACCTGATTTAACTTTCAAACTCTTGCCATGGGCTTTAAAATCAAAGGCTTATTAACAAATAAAGCCAAAATGTATTAGTTGTCTCAGACTTTTAGGCCACTTAAGCCTAAACGTACATTCATTCAGCACTCCGTTTAACGCAAAGTTTCCAATGAAAGAATACCTTTCAAAAATTAATTTGACCATTCCTGACACACTCTTTTGCTTTTGGCAGTGTTGTATTGTCTTTTCAGACTCATTTTGTTTCAGACAAGCAAATTTCCCAGTCAAATGAGTGGAATATTGAGAAAATGGTCTTTGAGAAATATTTGAACCCTAACCCTAACTAGCAAAACCCGAAGCTAGGGTTAGGGTTTTATTCCCATACAATGTAGATAGTTTTTGATGGCATGGCTGTGTGTTAATGCTGAAAGGATACTTAGGAATATAGTTCTTTCAATGTTTTCTAAACATTTTTTTCTGACCCATATGGCTGTATACAGTGCTTTGCTCCAAAAAGGAATGGTGTCTGAATTGCCCGACAAGCAACAGTTAGAAAGAACCTGATTTAACTTTCAAACTCTTGCCATGGGCTTTAAAATCAAAGGCTTATTAACAAATAAAGCCAAAATGTATTAGTTGTCTCAGACTTTTAGGCCACTTAAGCCTAAACGTACATTCATTCAGCACTCCGTTTAACGCAAAGTTTCCAATGAAAGAATACCTTTCAAAAATTAATTTGACCATTCCTGACACACTCTTTTGCTTTTGGCAGTGTTGCATTGTCTTTTCAGACTCATATTTTGATTCAGACAAGCAAATTTCCCAGTCAAATGAGTGGAATATTGAGAAAATGGTCTTTGAGAAATATTTGAACCCTAACCCTAACTAGCAAAACCCGAAGCTAGGGTTAGGGTTTTATTCCCATACAATGTAGACAGTTTTTGATGGCATGGCTGTGTTTTAGGGCTGAAAGGATACCTAGGAATATAGTTCTTTCAATGTTTTCTAAACATTTTTTTCTGACCCATATGGCTGTATACAGTGCTTTCCTCCAAAAAGGAATGGTGTCTGAATTGCCCGACAAGCAACAGTTAGAAAGAACCTGATTTAACTTTCAAACTCTTGCCATGGGCTTTAAAATCAAAGGCTTATTAACAAATAAAGCCAAAATGTATTAGTTGTCTCAGACTTTTAGGCCACTTAAGCCTAAACGTACATTCATTCAGCACTCTGTTTAACGCAAAGTTTCCAATGAAAGAATACCTTTCAAAAATTAATTTGACCATTCCTGACACACTCTTTTGCTTTTGGCAGTGTTGTATTGTCTTTTCAGACTCATATTTTGTTTCAGACAAGCAAATTTCCCAGTCAAATGAGTGGAATATTGAGAAAATGGTCTTTGAGAAATATTTGAACCCTAACCCTAACTAGCAAAACCCGAAGCTAGGGTTAGGGTTTTATTCCCATACAATGTAGATAGTTTTTGATGGCATGGCTGTGTTTTAGGGCTGAAAGGATACTTAGGAATATAGTTCTTTCAATGTTTTCTAAACATTTTTTTCTGACCCATATGGCTGTATACAGTGCTTTGCTCCAAAAAGGAATGGTGTCTGAATTGCCCGACAAGCAACAGTTAGAAAGAACCTGACTTAACTTTCAAACTCTTGCCATGGGCTTTAAAATCAAAGGCTTATTAACAAATAAAGCCAAAATGTATTAGTTGTCTCAGACTTTTAGGCCACTTAAGCCTAAACGTACATTCATTCAGCACTCCGTTTAACGCAAAGTTTCCAATGAAAGAATACCTTTCAAAAATTAATTTGACCATTCCTGACACACTCTTTTGCTTTTGGCAGTGTTGTATTGTCTTTTCAGACTCATATTTTGATTCAGACAAGCAAATTTCCCAGTCAAATGAGTGGAATATTGAGAAAATGGTCTTTGAGAAATATTTGAACCCTAACCCTAACTAGCAAAACCCGAAGCTAGGGTTAGGGTTTTATTCCCATACAATGTAGACAGTTTTTGATGGCATGGCTGTGTTTTAGGGCTGAAAGGATACCTAGGAATATAGTTCTTTCAATGTTTTCTAAACATTTTTTTCTGACCCATATGGCTGTATACAGTGCTTTGCTCCAAAAAGGAATGGTGTCTGAATAGCAAGACAAGCAACAGTTAGAAAGAACCTGATTTAACTTTCAAACTCTTGCCATGGGCTTTAAAATCAAAGGCTTATTAACAAATAAAGCCAAAATGTATTAGTTGTCTCAGACTTTTAGGCCACTTAAGCCTAAACGTACATTCATTCAGCACTCCGTTTAACGCAAAGTTTCCAATGAAAGAATACCTTTCAAAAATTAATTTGACCATTCCTGACACACTCTTTTGCTTTTGGCAGTGTTGTATTGTCTTTTCAGACTCATTTTGTTTCAGACAAGCAAATTTCCCAGTCAAATGAGTGGAATATTGAGAAAATGGTCTTTGAGAAATATTTGAACCCTAACCCTAACTAGCAAAACCCGAAGCTAGGGTTAGGGTTTTATTCCCATACAATGTAGATAGTTTTTGATGGCATGGCTGTGTGTTAATGCTGAAAGGATACTTAGGAATATAGTTCTTTCAATGTTTTCTAAACATTTTTTTCTGACCCATATGGCTGTATACAGTGCTTTGCTCCAAAAAGGAATGGTGTCTGAATTGCCCGACAAGCAACAGTTAGAAAGAACCTGATTTAACTTTCAAACTCTTGCCATGGGCTTTAAAATCAAAGGCTTATTAACAAATAAAGCCAAAATGTATTAGTTGTCTCAGACTTTTAGGCCACTTAAGCCTAAACGTACATTCATTCAGCACTCCGTTTAACGCAAAGTTTCCAATGAAAGAATACCTTTCAAAAATTAATTTGACCATTCCTGACACATTCTTTTGCTTTTGGCAGTGTTGCATTGTCTTTTCAGACTCATATTTTGATTCAGACAAGCAAATTTCCCAGTCAAATGAGTGGAATATTGAGAAAATGGTCTTTGAGAAATATTTGAACCCTAACCCTAACTAGCAAAACCCGAAGCTAGGGTTAGGGTTTTATTCCCATACAATGTAGACAGTTTTTGATGGCATGGCTGTGTTTTAGGGCTGAAAGGATACCTAGGAATATAGTTCTTTCAATGTTTTCTAAACATTTTTTTCTGACCCATATGGCTGTATACAGTGCTTTGCTCCAAAAAGGAATGGTGTCTGAATTGCCCAACAAGCAACACTTAGAAAGAACCTGACTTAACTTTCAAACTCTTGCCATGGGCTTTAAAATCAAAGGCTTATTAACAAATAAAGCCAAAATGTATTAGTTGTCTCAGACTTTTAGGCCACTTAAGCCTAAACGTACATTCATTCAGCACTCCGTTTAACGCAAAGTTTCCAATGAAAGAATACCTTTCAAAAATTAATTTGACCATTCCTGACACACTCTTTTGCTTTTGGCAGTGTTGTATTGTCTTTTCAGACTCATATTTTGTTTCAGACAAGCAAATTTCCCAGTCAAATGAGTGGAATATTGAGAAAATGGTCTTTGAGAAATATTTGAACCCTAACCCTAACTAGCAAAACCCGAAGCTAGGGTTAGGGTTTTATTCCCATACAATGTAGACAGTTTTTGATAGCATGGCTGTGTTTTAGGGCTGAAAGGATACCTAGGAATATAGTTCTTTCAATGTTTTCTAAACATTTTTTTCTGACCCATATGGCTGTATACAGTGCTTTGCTCCAAAAAGGAATGGTGTCTGAATAGCCCGACAAGCAACAGTTAGAAAGAACCTGATTTAACTTTCAAACTCTTGCCATGGGCTTTAAAATCAAAGGCTTATTAACAAATAAAGCCAAAATGTATTAGTTGTCTCAGACTTTTAGGCCACTTAAGCCTAAACGTACATTCATTCAGCACTCCGTTTAACGCAAAGTTTCCAATGAAAGAATACCTTTCAAAAATTAATTTGACCATTCCTGACACACTCTTTTGCTTTTGGCAGTGTTGCATTGTCTTTTCAGACTCATATTTTGATTCAGACAAGCAAATTTCCCAGTCAAATGAGTGGAATATTGAGAAAATGGTCTTTGAGAAATATTTGAACCCTAACCCTAACTAGCAAAACCCGAAGCTAGGGTTAGGGTTTTATTCCCATACAATGTAGACAGTTTTTGATGGCATGGCTGTGTTTTAGGGCTGAAAGGATACCTAGGAATATAGTTCTTTCAATGGTTTCTAAACATTTTTTTCTGACCCATATGGCTGTATACAGTGCTTTGCTCCAAAAAGGAATGGTGTCTGAATAGCCCGACAAGCAACAGTTAGAAAGAACGTGATTTAACTTTCAAACTCTTGCCATGGGCTTTAAACTCAAAGGCTTATTAACAAATAAAGCCAAAATGTATTAGTTGTCTCAGACTTTTAGGCCACTTAAGCCTAAACGTACATTCATTCAGCACTCCGTTTAACGCAAAGTTTCCAATGAAAGAATACCTTTCAAAAATTAATTTGACCATTCCTGACACACTCTTTTGCTTTTGGCAGTGTTGCATTGTCTTTTCAGACTCATATTTTGATTCAGACAAGCAAATTTCCCAGTCAAATGAGTGGAATATTGAGAAAATGGTCTTTGAGAAATATTTGAACCCTAACCCTAACTAGCAAAACCCGAAGCTAGGGTTAGGGTTTTACTCCGATACAATATAGATAGTTTTTGATGGCATGGCTGTGTTTTAGGGCTGAAAGGATACTTAGGAATATAGTTCTTTCAATGTTTTCTAAACATTTTTTTCTGACCCATATGACTGTATACAGTGCTTTGCTCCAAAAAGGAATGGTGTCTGAATTGCCCGACAAGCAACAGTTAGAAAGAACCTGTCTTAACTTTCAAACTCTTGCCATGGGCTTTAAAATCAAAGGCTTATTAACAAATAAAGCCAAAATGTATTAGTTGTCTCAGACTTTTAGGCCACTTAAGCCTAAACGTACATTCATTCAGCACTCCGTTTAACGCAAAGTTTCCAATGAAAGAATACCTTTCAAAAATTAATTTGACCATTCCTGACACACTCTTTTGCTTTTGGCAGTGTTGTATTGTCTTTTCAGACTCATATTTTGTTTCAGACAAGCAAATTTCCCAGTCAAATGAGTGGAATATTGAGAAAATGGTCTTTGAGAAATATTTGAACCCTAACCCTAACTAGCAAAACCCGAAGCTAGGGTTAGGGTTTTATTCCCATACAATGTAGACAGTTTTTGATAGCATGGCTGTGTTTTAGGGCTGAAAGGATACCTAGGAATATAGTTCTTTCAATGTTTTCTAAACATTTTTTTCTGACCCATATGGCTGTATACAGTGCTTTGCTCCAAAAAGGAATGGTGTCTGAATAGCCCGACAAGCAACAGTTAGAAAGAACCTGATTTAACTTTCAAACTCTTGCCATGGGCTTTAAAATCAAAGGCTTATTAACAAATAAAGCCAAAATGTATTAGTTGTCTCAGACTTTTAGGCCACTTAAGCCTAAACGTACATTCATTCAGCACTCCGTTTAACGCAAAGTTTCCAATGAAAGAATACCTTTCAAAAATTAATTTGACCATTCCTGACACACTCTTTTGCTTTTGGCAGTGTTGCATTGTCTTTTCAGACTCATATTTTGATTCAGACAAGCAAATTTCCCAGTCAAATGAGTGGAATATTGAGAAAATGGTCTTTGAGAAATATTTGAACCCTAACCCTAACTAGCAAAACCCGAAGCTAGGGTTAGGGTTTTATTCCCATACAATGTAGACAGTTTTTGATGGCATGGCTGTGTTTTAGGGCTGAAAGGATACCTAGGAATATAGTTCTTTCAATGGTTTCTAAACATTTTTTTCTGACCCATATGGCTGTATACAGTGCTTTGCTCCAAAAAGGAATGGTGTCTGAATAGCCCGACAAGCAACAGTTAGAAAGAACGTGATTTAACTTTCAAACTCTTGCCATGGGCTTTAAACTCAAAGGCTTATTAACAAATAAAGCCAAAATGTATTAGTTGTCTCAGACTTTTAGGCCACTTAAGCCTAAACGTACATTCATTCAGCACTCCGTTTAACGCAAAGTTTCCAATGAAAGAATACCTTTCAAAAATTAATTTGACCATTCCTGACACACTCTTTTGCTTTTGGCAGTGTTGCATTGTCTTTTCAGACTCATATTTTGATTCAGACAAGCAAATTTCCCAGTCAAATGAGTGGAATATTGAGAAAATGGTCTTTGAGAAATATTTGAACCCTAACCCTAACTAGCAAAACCCGAAGCTAGGGTTAGGGTTTTATTCCCATACAATGTAGACAGTTTTTGATGGCATGGCTGTGTTTTAGGGCTGAAAGGATACCTAGGAATATAGTTCTTTCAATGTTTTCTAAACATTTTTTTCTGACCCATATGGCTGTATACAGTGCTTTGCTCCAAAAAGGAATGGTGTCTGAATTGCCCGACAAGCAACAGTTAGAAGGAACTTGATTTAACTTTCAAACTCTTGCCATGGGCTTTAAAATCAAAGGCTTATTAACAAATAAAGCCAAAATGTATTAGTTGTCTCAGACTTTTAGGCCGCTTAAGCCTAAACGTACATTCATTCAGCACTGTTTAACGCAAAGTTTCCAATGAAAGAATACCTTTCAAAAATTAATTTGACCATTCCTGACACACTCTTTTGCTTTTGGCAGTGTTGTATTTTCTTTTCAGACTCATATTTTGATTCAGACAAGCAAATTTCCCAGTCAAATGAGTGGAATATTGAGAAAATGGTCTTTGAGAAATATTTGAACCCTAACCCTAACTAGCAAAACCCGAAGCTAGGGTTAGGGTTTTATTCCCATCCAATGTAGACAGTTTTTGATGGCATGGCTGTGTTTTAGGGCTGAAAGGATACCTAGGAATATAGTTCTTTCAATGTTTTCTAAACATTTTTTTCTGACCCATATGGCTGTATACAGTGCTTTGCTCCAAAAAGGAATGGTGTCTGAATTGCCGACAAGCAACAGTTAGAAAGAACCTGATTTAACTTTCAAACTCTTGCCATGGGCTTTAAAATCAAAGGCTTATTAACAAATAAAGCCAAAATGTATTAGTTGTCTCAGACTTTTAGGCCACTTAAGCCTAAACGTACGTTCATTCAGCACTCCGTTTAACGCAAAGTTTCCAATGAAAGAATACCTTTCAAAAATTAATTTGACCATTCCTGACACACTCTTTTGCTTTTGGCAGTGTTGTATTGTCTTTTCAGACTCATATTTTGTTTCAGACAAGCAAATTTCCCAGTCAAATGAGTGGAATATTGAGAAAATGGTCTTTGAGAAATATTTGAACCCTAACACTAACTAGCAAAACCCGAAGCTAGGGTTAGGGTTTTATTCCCATACAATGTAGACAGTTTCTGATGTTATAGCTGTGTTTTAGGGCTGAAAGGATACCTAGGAATATAGTTCTTTCAATGTTTTCTAAACATTTTTTTCTGACCCATATGGCTGTATACAGTGCTTTGCTCCAAAAAGGAATGGTGTCTGAATTGCCCGACAAGCAACAGTTAGAAAGAACCTGACTTAACTTTCAAACTCTTGCCATGGGATTTAAAATCAAAGGCTTATTAACAAATAAAGCCAAAATGTATTAGTTGTCTCAGACTTTTAGGCCACTTAAGCCTAAACGTACATTCATTCAGCACTCCGTTTAACGCAAAGTTTCCATTGAAAGAATACCTTTCAAAAATTAATTTGACCATTCCTGACACACTCTTTTGCTTTTGGCAGTGTTGTATTGTCTTTTCAGACTCATATTTTGATTCAGACAAGCAAATTTCCCAGTCAAATGAGTGGAATATTGAGAAAATGGTCTTTGATAAATATTTGAACCCTAACCCTAACTAGCAAAACCCGAAGCTAGGGTTAGGGTTTTATTCCCATACAATGTAGACAGTTTTTGATAGCATGGCTGTGTTTTAGGGCTGAAAGGATACCTAGGAATATAGTTCTTTCAATGTTTTCTAAACATTTTTTTCTGACCCATATGGCTGTATACAGTGCTTTGCTCCAAAAAGGAATGGTGTCTGAATTGCCCGACAAGCAACAGTTAGAAAGAACCTGATTTAACTTTCAAACTCTTGCCATGAGCTTTAAAATCAAAGGCTTATTAACAAATAAAGCCAAAATGTATTAGTTGTCTCAGACTTTTAGGCCACTTAAGCCTAAACGTACATTCATTCAGCACTCTGTTTAACGCAAAGTTTCCAATGAAAGAATACCTTTCAAAAATTAATTTGACCATTCCTGACACACTCTTTTGCTTTTGGCAGTGTTGTATTGTCTTTTCAGACTCATATTTTGTTTCAGACAAGCAAATTTCCCAGTCAAATGAGTGGAATATTGAGAAAATGGTCTTTGAGAAATATTTGAACCCTAACCCTAACTAGCAAAACCCGAAGCTAGGGTTAGGGTTTTATTCCCATACAATGTAGATAGTTTTTGATGGCATGGCTGTGTTTTAGGGCTGAAAGGATACTTAGGAATATAGTTCTTTCAATGTTTTCTAAACATTTTTTTCTGACCCATATGGCTGTATACAGTGCTTTGCTCCGAAAAGGAATGGTGTCTGAATTGCCCGACAAGCAACAGTTAGAAAGAACGTGATTTAACTTTCAAACTCTTGCCATGGGCTTTAAACTCAAAGGCTTATTAACAAATAAAGCCAAAATGTATTAGTTGTCTCAGACTTTTAGGCCACTTAAGCCTAAACGTACATTCATTCAGCACTCCGTTTAACGCAAAGTTTCCAATGAAAGAATACCTTTCAAAAATTAATTTGACCATTCCTGACACACTCTTTTGCTTTTGGCAGTGTTGCATTGTCTTTTCAGACTCATATTTTGATTCAGACAAGCAAATTTCCCAGTCAAATGAGTGGAATATTGAAAAATGGTCTTTGAGAAATATTTGAACCCTAACCCTAACTAGCAAAACCCGAAGCTAGGGTTAGGGTTTTATTCCCATACAATGTAGATAGTTTTTGATAGCATGGCTGTGTTTTAGGGCTGAAAGGATACCTAGGAATATAGTTCTTTCAATGTTTTCTAAACATTTTTTTCTGACCCATATGGCTGTATACAGTGCTTTGCTCCAAAAAGGAATGGTGTCTGAATTGCCCGACAAGCAACAGTTAGAAAGAACCTGACTTAACTTTCAAACTCTTGCCATGGGCTTTAAAATCAAAGGCTTATTAACAAATAAAGCCAAAATGTATTAGTTGTCTCAGACTTTTAGGCCACTTAAGCCTAAACGTACATTCATTCAGCACTCCGTTTAACGCAAAGTTTCCAATGAAAGAATACCTTTCAAAAATTAATTTGACCATTCCTGACACACTCTTTTGCTTTTGGCAGTGTTGTATTGTCTTTTCAGACTCATATTTTGTTTCAGACAAGCAAATTTCCCAGTCAAATGAGTGGAATATTGAGAAAATGGTCTTTGAGAAATATTTGAACCCTAACACTAACTAGCAAAACCCGAAGCTAGGGTTAGGGTTTTATTCCCATACAATGTAGACAGTTTCTGATGTTATAGCTGTGTTTTAGGGCTGAAAGGATACCTAGGAATATAGTTCTTTCAATGTTTTCTAAACATTTTTTTCTGACCCATATGGCTGTATACAGTGCTTTGCTCCAAAAAGGAATGGTGTCTGAATTGCCCGACAAGCAACAGTTAGAAAGAACCTGACTTAACTTTCAAACTCTTGCCATGGGCTTTAAAATCAAAGGCTTATTAACAAATAAAGCCAAAATGTATTAGTTGTCTCAGACTTTTAGGCCACTTAAGCCTAAACGTACATTCATTCAGCACTCCGTTTAACGCAAAGTTTCCATTGAAAGAATACCTTTCAAAAATTAATTTGACCATTCCTGACACACTCTTTTGCTTTTGGCAGTGTTGTATTGTCTTTTCAGACTCATATTTTGATTCAGACAAGCAAATTTCACAGTCAAATGAGTGGAATATTGAGAAAATGGTCTTTGATAAATATTTGAACCCTAACCCTAACTAGCAAAACCCGAAGCTAGGGTTAGGGTTTTATTCCCATACAATGTAGACAGTTTTTGATAGCATGGCTGTGTTTTAGGGCTGAAAGGATACCTAGGAATATAGTTCTTTCAATGTTTTCTAAACATTTTTTTCTGACCCATATGGCTGTATACAGTGCTTTGCTCCAAAAAGGAATGGTGTCTGAATTGCCCGACAAGCAACAGTTAGAAAGAACCTGATTTAACTTTCAAACTCTTGCCATGAGCTTTAAAATCAAAGGCTTATTAACAAATAAAGCCAAAATGTATTAGTTGTCTCAGACTTTTAGGCCACTTAAGCCTAAACGTACATTCATTCAGCACTCTGTTTAACGCAAAGTTTCCAATGAAAGAATACCTTTCAAAAATTAATTTGACCATTCCTGACACACTCTTTTGCTTTTGGCAGTGTTGTATTGTCTTTTCAGACTCATATTTTGTTTCAGACAAGCAAATTTCCCAGTCAAATGAGTGGAATATTGAGAAAATGGTCTTTGAGAAATATTTGAACCCTAACCCTAACTAGCAAAACCCGAAGCTAGGGTTAGGGTTTTATTCCCATACAATGTAGATAGTTTTTGATGGCATGGCTGTGTTTTAGGGCTGAAAGGATACTTAGGAATATAGTTCTTTCAATGTTTTCTAAACATTTTTTTCTGACCCATATGGCTGTATACAGTGCTTTGCTCCGAAAAGGAATGGTGTCTGAATTGCCCGACAAGCAACAGTTAGAAAGAACGTGATTTAACTTTCAAACTCTTGCCATGGGCTTTAAACTCAAAGGCTTATTAACAAATAAAGCCAAAATGTATTAGTTGTCTCAGACTTTTAGGCCACTTAAGCCTAAACGTACATTCATTCAGCACTCCGTTTAACGCAAAGTTTCCAATGAAAGAATACCTTTCAAAAATTAATTTGACCATTCCTGACACACTCTTTTGCTTTTGGCAGTGTTGCATTGTCTTTTCAGACTCATATTTTGTTTCAGACAAGCAAATTTCCCAGTCAAATGAGTGGAATATTGAGAAAATGGTCTTTGAGAAATATTTGAACCCTAACCCTAACTAGCAAAACCCGAAGCTAGGGTTAGGGTTTTATTCCCATACAATGTAGATAGTTTCTGATGGCATGGCTGTGTTTTAGGGGTGAAAGGATACCTAGGAATATAGTTCTTTCAATGTTTTCTAAACATTTTTTTCTGACCCATATGGCTGTATACAGTGCTTTGCTCCAAAAAGGAATGGTGTCTGAATTGCCCAACAAGCAACAGTTAGAAAGAACCTGACTTAACTTTCAAACTCTTGCCATGGGCTTTAAAATCAAAGGCTTATTAACAAATAAAGCCAAAATGTATTAGTTGTCTCAGACTTTTAGGCCACTTAAGCCTAAACGTACATTCATTCAGCAGTCCGTTTAACGCAAAGTTTCCAATGAAAGAATACCTTTCAAAAATTAATTTGACCATTCCTGACACACTCTTTTGTTTTTGGCAGTGTTGTATTGTCTTTTCAGACTCATATTTTGATTCAGACAAGCAAATTTCCCAGTCAAATGAGTGGAATATTGAGAAAATGGTCTTTGAGAAATATTTGAACCCTAACCCTAACTAGCAAAACCCGAAGCTAGGGTTAGGGTTTTATTCACATACAATGTAGACAGTTTTTGATGGCATGGCTGTGTTTTAGGGCTGAAAGGATACCTAGGAATATAGTTCTTTCAATGTTTTCTAAACATTTTTTTCTGACCCATATGGCTGTATACAGTGCTTTGCTCCGAAAAGGAATGGTGTCTGAATTGCCCGACAAGCAACAGTTAGAAAGAACCTGATTTAACTTTCAAACTCTTGCCATGGGCTTTAAAATCAAAGGCTTATTAACAAATAAGGACAAAATGTATTAGTTGTCTCAGACTTTTAGGCCACTTAAGCCTAAACGTACATTCATTCAGCACTCTACAGATGCAGCCATTCAAAATGCGTGAGGTATTTCGCGGCATACCCCGGTGGGCGTGTCACAGTATCACGCGGTATGACGCAGTTAACGTGGTGTCACGTGGTTAACTATCCGGCGTCGCCTTGTAAAACCGCCAGGGGGAGCTTAACCTCTCATGTACAGCATTTGAGCCTTTAATTTTGAACTGTGTATTACAGCATGTTAATCATCAGTCATTAAAATGTTGGTATATTTTATGAAAGCAAGATTGCTCAGTTGGACAAAAGTACACAGCCTACCTTTATCATAAATATTTATGCATCAAAGCCTTTACTGAAGATATTACTAATAGTATTAATAATGGATGACTTTAGACAAGCTGTTTACTCAAAGTATAATTTCTTTAGCACATTTGTACAAGCACTTGGAATCTGTCCAAGCCATACTTTGTCAGGCATTTTGTTTTACTTCAACGGGCATAAAAACTTCCTTGCTTTTAACAGGGCGTTTCATAATTTCTAACTACGAAAATGATTTAAAATGCGACACTTATCATTCAACTAGAGCTTAAAATATCACAAGGATCCTCAAGAGCACAGCAAAGAGTGTATTAAAAGACACTTGTATTTATCAACGCTTTCTTTTCCGTATACCAGATTTTATGGAACCACTTCAGAGGGGTGTCAGCCAGTCAGATTCCAGGATTCGGCACTTTAAAGGAAAAATACACACCGGTATTCCATTTCTCCCTAATGATTTTAAGCATCGAAGTATTTAACTAGCATGTGAAATAGCGTGTGAAAAAGTGGTAGTTTTAAGCTTTTCTGCTAATATAATATGGAATCGATATTGATTTAAATCGTGTTCTGATTTAAATCGCAAACGCGTGTTTAATTATATGTGTTTTTTAATCATAATCAGGCTAATGCAACATAAATTGATACAGTATCTTTGTCTTCTAAGCATCTTAATAAACTTTCAGCATAGCTTTCTACCCGTCAAGATTTATATTTCTTGGGATTTTGGGATCAAACGTGGAAGGATTAGATTATAATCGTTTTTATTTGTCAAATACGTGATTGTATTTCTGAATGTTATGTGACACCTACAGTAGTTCACTGCTTTAAATACATCGAATTAAGAAAGTTATGTGTAGCACTTTAGATCTTTTTTCTGAACCAGGGAAAATCTGATCATGTTTCTCTATAACAATAATAAAAAAAACTTTATTTTACATATCGCCTTTAAAAGTGGCATCTCAAAGCAATACAGTAGATCGAAAAACAGTTAAAAGGGACCAGATTAAATACCAGACAATCGCAAACCCATTTTCAATAAAATTATTTTATTCATTCAGCAGTTTGTGAGAGGAACATCCAGCAGGGAGAGACACACACACCGGTTTTCATTGACAAAATTGTTTTTTTTCAATTCCTTTTGTCTAACAGGAATGTTTTGTTTGTGGACAAACTGTTAGACAAGAGGAAAAGACCGCCTCCTCCTACGAAGCATTAATCGCGTATCTAAGGAAAATTGCAGTATACCTTTGTTCATGCACATCATTATACAGTACAGTATCTCAATTTGTATTTCGATAAAAAAAAATCGTTTGCCCAGCCACTACTGTTGTTATTGTTTTTATCCTGTAAAGCGTTTTCTTTTTCTGCATTTTCCATTTCCTTTTTCTGATCACTCGCTTTCTGGATACACATCTCACCTGTCCTGTTCTTTGTTTTCCTGGTTTGCTGATTATGCCTGCTGCGGTCCACTCCTACCCTCACACCTAAAGAATACTATTTTAAATTTCTTGGCGCAGTTCATTAACCCTTGTATGTGCTGTCCGCGCCCAAAATGCAATTAAAAAAAAGTAAAAAACCGCGCTCAAAATGCAATTTAGAGCTTAATAAGATACACTCCACAGGCAAAATTAAAGACAAAATTAAAGACGATTAAAATCTGTAATCTTTCCACTTGTACTGTGAGTCATCGGACAGTTTCTGCTTTGTGTAAGGATGGTGAGAAAGCTGTGTTCAATGTATTTAAGGGACTCAGAAGTAAAAGAAGATGCTTCATATTGCGTGACTAATTTTAAAAACCAAGTTATAAATGCAGACGCTCCCTCGGTGCCGCGCCGGGTGTAAATATCAAAGTATACATTCCCAACAAGAATTGTACCCATCTGTCAAACAAATAAAACACCTTGAATTGAATTGAGGGAGAGATGGGGGTAGTGGGACAGAGATACTGTAGACAGACTCAAGGCAAATAAGATACTTATGGGTACGCAGGCATTCACGACAGCAACATACGAAACGTTTGCACGTACTGTATAGTTAAGTTATTACTTGGTTTTCAAAGTGCAACGAAATACAATATTGTTGTTGCTGCTGTTCTGGTTGTTTTTATCCCGTAAAGCGTTTTGAGAAGCCACCTTTAAAGGCGATATATACTGTAAAACCACTGATTCTTATGGAATGTGCTCCGCAGGAGATTCAAATTTTTATTTATTTATTTTTTAATCGCGTATCTTAGGAAATCTCAGTATAACTTTGTTCATGAACAGTGGCATGTTACATTATCATTCGTTTTTTTAACAAGGCTCGCCAGCTAATGTGAATCGAAACCTGTCTTGCTAGCTTTTAAAGTCGTGCATGTGTAAACTGTACTAGAGGGCATGCAAGTTACTCTGCCCCTTTCAGCTGCAGGGAGTCCCTCTGCTGCAACACACAGCAGACAGAACGGGAGACTATTGCCTTTCATATCTGACACCAGTGAAGTAAAAGGGGTGTCTAAAGGGGTGACTTCAGACCACATTTTAGTTACTTTATTTTGTTTACTTTTAACATTTCTGTAATTTACAGTAGATGTCACAATAGAAACCCGAAGCCTATTATACTCAGTCTAGCCTTGGACCCTCTGAGTCCCTTGACTCAGTTATTGCATATTAATTTCTTGAGATACACGATTCCATATTATATTCCCTTTTAATCAAATTCTAAAAGTATGCTTGTTGACTCCGGTATCGCGTTAGTTAAAGACTTCGATGCTTAAAATGTTTAGGGAGAAATGGAATACTGGTGTGTATGTTTTCTTTAAAGTACCGAGACCAGCCATATACTGAATGTTTAAGTTCCAAAATTAATATCGTTTATGGACTTCACACGCGTTGCAGTATGCTCCTATTCTTTTTATGCTCAGGCACTAAAATCTCCCTTCTGCTTTGTGTAAGGATGGTATCAAGAGCAATCTTAAGTGGTGAGAAAGCTGTGTTCAATGTATTTAAGGGACTCAAAAGTAAAAGAAGATGCTTCATATTGCTTGACTAATTTTAAAAACCAAGTTATAAATGCAGACGCTCCCTCGGTGCCGCGCCGGGTGTAAATATCAAAGTATACATTCCCAACAAGAATTGTACCCATCTGTCATGCAAATAAAACACCTTGAATTGAATTGAGGGAGAGATGGGGGTAGTGGGACAGAGATACTGTAGACAGACTCAAGGCAAATAAGATACTTATGGGTACGCAGACATTCACGACAGCAACATACGAAACGTTTGCACGTACTGTATAGTTAAGTTATTACTTGGTTTTCAAAGTGCAACGAAATACAATATTGTTGTTGCTGCTGTTCTGGTTGTTTTTATCCCGTAAAGCGTTTTGAGAAGCCACCTTTAAAGGCGATATATACTGTAAAACCACTGATTCTTATGGAATGTGTTCCGCGGGAGATTCAAATTTTTATTTATTTATTTTTTAATCGCGTATCTTAGGAAATCTCAGTATAACTTTGTTCATGAACAGTGGCATGTTACATTATCATTCGTTTTTTTAACAAGGCTCGCCAGCTAATGTGAATCGAAACCTGTCTTGCTAGCTTTTAAAGTCGTGCATGTGTAAACTGTACTAGAGGGCATGCAAGTTACTCTGCCCCTTTCAGCTGCAGGGAGTCCCTCTGCTGCAACACACAGCAGACAGAACGGGAGACTATTGCCTTTCATATCTGACACCAGTGAAGTAAAAGGGGTGTCTAAAGGGGTGATTTTAGACCACATTTTAGTTACTTTATTTTGTTTACTTTTAACATTTCTGTAATTTACAGTAGATGTCACAATAGAAGCCCGAAGCCTATTATACTCAGTCTAGCCTTGGATCCTCTGAGTCCCTTGACTCAGTTATTGCATATTAATTTCTTGAGATACGCGATTCCATATTATATTCCCTTTTAATCAAATTCTAAAAGTATGCTTGTTGACTCCGGTATCGCGTTACTTAAAGACTTCGATGCTTAAAATGTTTAGGGAGAAATGGAATACTGGTGTGTATGTTTTCTTTAAAGTACCGAGACCAGCCATATACTGAATGTTTAAGTTCCAAAATTAATATCGTTTATGGACTTCACACGCGTTGCAGTATGCTCCTATTCTTTTTATGCTCAGGCACTAAAATCTCCCTTCTGCTTTGTGTAAGGATGGTATCAAGAGCAATCTTAAGTGGTGAGAAAGCTGTGTTCAATGTATTTAAGGGACTCAAAAGTAAAAGAAGATGCTTCATATTGCTTGACTAATTTTAAAAACCAAGTTATAAATGCAGACGCTCCCTCGGTGCGCTGCTCTGGTGCGCCGGCTGTTACACAGTGCCTGTCTGCCGTAAGCGTTACAATATACATACCCAACACTGCTTGTACCCATCTGTCATGCAAATAAAACACCTTGAATTGAATTGAATTGAGGGGAGAGGGGGGGAATACTAAAGCCAATACTGTCTCAATACCCTCAATGGGCTTTGACGTGCTAATGCGTTGGTTTAACAGTCCGGGTGTGGCAGGCTTCCAATGTCAACTCGACTCGATTGGAAGACAATGAACGTATTTTAGCCCTAAATGAATTAATAGCAAACATGGTTTACATAAAATACATTTTTCCAAGAAAGTTTATAATAATACGATCTATAGTTGAAATCTGAGCCTACTTTAAAAATAAAGGAAAAGCATTTTCAGAGAGTAATCATGCTGTGTTTATGTAGAAAAAGCGATTAGGTTTACGAGCAATCTAATTACCTATTCGCTTAAAACGCTATTAAAAATTTACTCTGTTGCACACACACACACAATAGAAGCAGGCACCGCTGTCAGAAGGGAAGATATGTTCAAAATATCGCAAATATCGATCATGTTGCGATATTTTGAAATATAAAAGTCAATTGATTGTCCATAATATCGCTATTCTATTTTTTCGAAGAAATGTTTGTTAAAAGAAAAGACCAGCACCAGCTGGATTCGAAAACACAACCTGTCAGCTGGTAGTCACGTCTACAAGACAGCTCACATGAACAGGCAGGCGAAACAGCCCTACACAGCCCTGTCGCAGCACACGAATACCGTTATTAAATTCTTTAGATACGCGATTCCATATTATATTCCCTTTTAATCAAATTCTAAAAGTATGCTTGTTGACTCCGGTATCGCGTTAGTTAAAGACTTCGAAGCTTAAAATGTTTAGGGAGAAATGGAATACTGGTGTGTATTTTTTTCTTTAAAGTACCAAGACCAGCTATACACTGTATGTTTATGTTCCAAAATTAATATCGTTTATGTCCTTCACACGCGTTACAGTATGCTCCTATTCTTTTTATGCTCAGCTACTAAGATTTCCCTTCAGTGGTAAAATTCAATACCTACAACGGGCACAGCAAAGACGTTTACTGTCTTTCTACGACAGACCAACGGACCACGAGTGCCCCTGTCGGTCAACCAATCACGTACTGCGGTGCCACGCATCATCTTGCGTCATACTGAGCGACGTCACCTGCGGTACGTGTCTGTAACGCGCACTTTGAATGGCTGCATCTGTATTTAACGCAAAGTTTCCAATGAAAGAATACCTTTCAAAAATTAATTTGACCATTCCTGACACACTCTTTTGCTTTTGGCAGTGTTGTATTGTCTTTTCAGACTCATATTTTGATTCAGACAAGCAAATTTCCCAGTCAAATGAGTGGAATATTGAGAAAATGGTCTTTGAGAAATATTTGAACCCTAACCCTAACTAGCAAAACCCGAAGCTAGGGTTAGGGTTTTATTCCCATACAATGTAGACAGTTTCTGATGGCATGGCTGTGTTTTAGGGCTGAAAGGATACCTAGGAATATAGTTCTTTCAATGTTTTCTAAACATTTTTTTCTGACCCATATGGCTGTATACAGTGCTTTGCTCCAAAAAGGAATGGTGTCTGAATAGCCCGACAAGCAACAGTTAGAAAGAACGTGATTTAACTTTCAAACTCTTGCCATGGGCTTTAAACTCAAAGGCTTATTAACAAATAAAGCCAAAATGTATTAGTTGTCTCAGACTTTTAGGCCACTTAAGCCTAAACGTACATTCATTCAGCACTCCGTTTAACGCAAAGTTTCCAATGAAAGAATACCTTTCAAAAATTAATTTGACCATTCCTGACACACTCTTTTGCTTTTGGCAGTGTTGCATTGTCTTTTCAGACTCATATTTTGATTCAGACAAGCAAATTTCCCAGTCAAATGAGTGGAATATTGAGAAAATGGTCTTTGAGAAATATTTGAACCCTAAACCTAACTAGCAAAACCCGAAGCTAGGGTTAGGGTTTTATTCCCATACAATGTAGACAGTTTTTGATGGCATGGCTGTGTTTTAGGGCTGAAAGGATACCTAGGAATATAGTTCTTTCAATGTTTTCTAAACATTTTTTTCTGACCCATATGGCTGTATACAGTGCTTTGCTCCAAAAAGGAATGGTGTCTGAATTGCCCGACAAGCAACAGTTAGAAGGAACTTGATTTAACTTTCAAACTCTTGCCATGGGCTTTAAAATCAAAGGCTTATTAACAAATAAAGCCAAAATGTATTAGTTGTCTCAGACTTTTAGGCCGCTTAAGCCTAAACGTACATTCATTCAGCACTGTTTAACGCAAAGTTTCCAATGAAAGAATACCTTTCAAAAATTAATTTGACCATTCCTGACACACTCTTTTGCTTTTGGCAGTGTTGTATTTTCTTTTCAGACTCATATTTTGATTCAGACAAGCAAATTTCCCAGTCAAATGAGTGGAATATTGAGAAAATGGTCTTTGAGAAATATTTGAACCCTAACCCTAACTAGCAAAACCCGAAGCTAGGGTTAGGGTTTTATTCCCATCCAATGTAGACAGTTTTTGATGGCATGGCTGTGTTTTAGGGCTGAAAGGATACCTAGGAATATAGTTCTTGAAATGTTTTCTAAACATTTTTTTCTGACCCATATGGCTGTATACAGTGCTTTGCTCCAAAAAGGAATGGTGTCTGAATTGCCGACAAGCAACAGTTAGAAAGAACCTGATTTAACTTTCAAACTCTTGCCATGGGCTTTAAAATCAAAGGCTTATTAACAAATAAAGCCAAAATGTATTAGTTGTCTCAGACTTTTAGGCCACTTAAGCCTAAACGTACGTTCATTCAGCACTCCGTTTAACGCAAAGTTTCCAATGAAAGAATACCTTTCAAAAATTAATTTGACCATTCCTGACACACTCTTTTGCTTTTGGCAGTGTTGTATTGTCTTTTCAGACTCATATTTTGTTTCAGACAAGCAAATTTCCCAGTCAAATGAGTGGAATATTGAGAAAATGGTCTTTGAGAAATATTTGAACCCTAACACTAACTAGCAAAACCCGAAGCTAGGGTTAGGGTTTTATTCCCATACAATGTAGACAGTTTCTGATGTTATAGCTGTGTTTTAGGGCTGAAAGGATACCTAGGAATATAGTTCTTTCAATGTTTTCTAAACATTTTTTTCTGACCCATATGGCTGTATACAGTGCTTTGCTCCAAAAAGGAATGGTGTCTGAATTGCCCGACAAGCAACAGTTAGAAGGAACCTGATTTAACTTTCAAACTCTTGCCATGGGATTTAAAATCAAAGGCTTATTAACAAATAAAGCCAAAATGTATTAGTTGTCTCAGACTTTTAGGCCACTTAAGCCTAAACGTACATTCATTCAGCACTCCGTTTAACGCAAAGTTTCCAATGAAAGAATACCTTTCAAAAATTAATTTGACCATTCCTGACACACTCTTTTGCTTTTGGCAGTGTTGTATTGTCTTTTCAGACTCATATTTTGTTTCAGACAAGCAAATTTCCCAGTCAAATGAGTGGAATATTGAGAAAATGGTCTTTGAGAAATATTTGAACCCTAACCCTAACTAGCAAAACCCGAAGCTAGGGTTAGGGTTTTATTCCCATCCAATGTAGACAGTTTTTGATGGCATGGCTGTGTTTTAGGGCTGAAAGGATACCTAGGAATATAGTTCTTGAAATGTTTTCTAAACATTTTTTTCTGACCCATATGGCTGTATACAGTGCTTTGCTCCAAAAAGGAATGGTGTCTGAATTGCCGACAAGCAACAGTTAGAAAGAACCTGATTTAACTTTCAAACTCTTGCCATGGGCTTTAAAATCAAAGGCTTATTAACAAATAAAGCCAAAATGTATTAGTTGTCTCAGACTTTTAGGCCACTTAAGCCTAAACGTACGTTCATTCAGCACTCCGTTTAACGCAAAGTTTCCAATGAAAGAATACCTTTCAAAAATTAATTTGACCATTCCTGACACACTCTTTTGCTTTTGGCAGTGTTGTATTGTCTTTTCAGACTCATATTTTGTTTCAGACAAGCAAATTTCCCAGTCAAATGAGTGGAATATTGAGAAAATGGTCTTTGAGAAATATTTGAACCCTAACACTAACTAGCAAAACCCGAAGCTAGGGTTAGGGTTTTATTCCCATACAATGTAGACAGTTTCTGATGTTATAGCTGTGTTTTAGGGCTGAAAGGATACCTAGGAATATAGTTCTTTCAATGTTTTCTAAACATTTTTTTCTGACCCATATGGCTGTATACAGTGCTTTGCTCCAAAAAGGAATGGTGTCTGAATTGCCCAACAAGCAACAGTTAGAAAGAACCTGACTTAACTTTCAAACTCTTGCCATGGGCTTTAAAATCAAAGGCTTATTAACAAATAAAGCCAAAATGTATTAGTTGTCTCAGACTTTTAGGCCACTTAAGCCTAAACGTACATTCATTCAGCAGTCCGTTTAACGCAAAGTTTCCAATGAAAGAATACCTTTCAAAAATTAATTTGACCATTCCTGACACACTCTTTTGTTTTTGGCAGTGTTGTATTGTCTTTTCAGACTCATATTTTGATTCAGACAAGCAAATTTCCCAGTCAAATGAGTGGAATATTGAGAAAATGGTCTTTGAGAAATATTTGAACCCTAACCCTAACTAGCAAAACCCGAAGCTAGGGTTAGGGTTTTATTCACATACAATGTAGACAGTTTTTGATGGCATGGCTGTGTTTTAGGGCTGAAAGGATACCTAGGAATATAGTTCTTTCAATGTTTTCTAAACATTTTTTTCTGACCCATATGGCTGTATACAGTGCTTTGCTCCGAAAAGGAATGGTGTCTGAATTGCCCGACAAGCAACAGTTAGAAAGAACCTGATTTAACTTTCAAACTCTTGCCATGGGCTTTAAAATCAAAGGCTTATTAACAAATAAGGACAAAATGTATTAGTTGTCTCAGACTTTTAGGCCACTTAAGCCTAAACGTACATTCATTCAGCACTCTACAGATGCAGCCATTCAAAATGCGTGAGGTATTTCGCGGCATACCCCGGTGGGCGTGTCACAGTATCACGCGGTATGACGCAGTTAACGTGGTGTCACGTGGTTAACTATCCGGCGTCGCCTTGTAAAACCGCCAGGGGGAGCTTAACCTCTCATGTACAGCATTTGAGCCTTTAATTTTGAACTGTGTATTACAGCATGTTAATCATCAGTCATTAAAATGTTGGTATATTTTATGAAAGCAAGATTGCTCAGTTGGACAAAAGTACACAGCCTACCTTTATCATAAATATTTATGCATCAAAGCCTTTACTGAAGATATTACTAATAGTATTAATAATGGATGACTTTAGACAAGCTGTTTACTCAAAGTATAATTTCTTTAGCACATTTGTACAAGCACTTGGAATCTGTCCAAGCCATACTTTGTCAGGCATTTTGTTTTACTTCAACGGGCATAAAAACTTCCTTGCTTTTAACAGGGCGTTTCATAATTTCTAACTACGAAAATGATTTAAAATGCGACACTTATCATTCAACTAGAGCTTAAAATATCACAAGGATCCTCAAGAGCACAGCAAAGAGTGTATTAAAAGACACTTGTATTTATCAACGCTTTCTTTTCCGTATACCAGATTTTATGGAACCACTTCAGAGGGGTGTCAGCCAGTCAGATTCCAGGATTCGGCACTTTAAAGGAAAAATACACACCGGTATTCCATTTCTCCCTAACGATTTTAAGCATCGAAGTATTTAACTAGCATGTGAAATAGCGTGTGAAAAAGTGGTAGTTTTAAGCTTTTCTGCTAATATAATATGGAATCGATATTGATTTAAATCGTGTTCTGATTTAAATCGCAAACGCGTGTTTAATTATATGTGTTTTTTAATCATAATCAGGCTAATGCAACATAAATTGATACAGTATCTTTGTCTTCTAAGCATCTTAATAAACTTTCAGCATAGCTTTCTACCCGTCAAGATTTATATTTCTTGGGATTTTGGGATCAAACGTGGAAGGATTAGATTATAATCGTTTTTATTTGTCAAATACGTGATTGTATTTCTGAATGTTATGTGACACCTACAGTAGTTCACTGCTTTAAATACATCGAATTAAGAAAGTTATGTGTAGCACTTTAGATCTTTTTTCTGAACCAGGGAAAATCTGATCATGTTTCTCTATAACAATAATAAAAAAAACTTTATTTTACATATCGCCTTTAAAAGTGGCATCTCAAAGCAATACAGTAGATCGAAAAACAGTTAAAAGGGACCAGATTAAATACCAGACAATCGCAAACCCATTTTCAATAAAATTATTTTATTCATTCAGCAGTTTGTGAGAGGAACATCCAGCAGGGAGAGACACACACACCGGTTTTCATTGACAAAATTGTTTTTTTTCAATTCCTTTTGTCTAACAGGAATGTTTTGTTTGTGGACAAACTGTTAGACAAGAGGAAAAGACCGCCTCCTCCTACGAAGCATTAATCGCGTATCTAAGGAAAATTGCAGTATACCTTTGTTCATGCACATCATTATACAGTACAGTATCTCAATTTGTATTTCGATAAAAAAAAATCGTTTGCCCAGCCACTACTGTTGTTATTGTTTTTATCCTGTAAAGCGTTTTCTTTTTCTGCATTTTCCATTTCCTTTTTCTGATCACTCGCTTTCTGGATACACATCTCACCTGTCCTGTTCTTTGTTTTCCTGGTTTGCTGATTATGCCTGCTGCGGTCCACTCCTACCCTCACACCTAAAGAATACTATTTTAAATTTCTTGGCGCAGTTCATTAACCCTTGTATGTGCTGTCCGCGCCCAAAATGCAATTAAAAAAAAGTAAAAAACCGCGCTCAAAATGCAATTTAGAGCTTAATAAGATACACTCCACAGGCAAAATTAAAGACAAAATTAAAGACGATTAAAATCTGTAATCTTTCCACTTGTACTGTGAGTCATCGGACAGTTTCTGCTTTGTGTAAGGATGGTGAGAAAGCTGTGTTCAATGTATTTAAGGGACTCAGAAGTAAAAGAAGATGCTTCATATTGCGTGACTAATTTTAAAAACCAAGTTATAAATGCAGACGCTCCCTCGGTGCCGCGCCGGGTGTAAATATCAAAGTATACATTCCCAACAAGAATTGTACCCATCTGTCAAACAAATAAAACACCTTGAATTGAATTGAGGGAGAGATGGGGGTAGTGGGACAGAGATACTGTAGACAGACTCAAGGCAAATAAGATACTTATGGGTACGCAGGCATTCACGACAGCAACATACGAAACGTTTGCACGTACTGTATAGTTAAGTTATTACTTGGTTTTCAAAGTGCAACGAAATACAATATTGTTGTTGCTGCTGTTCTGGTTGTTTTTATCCCGTAAAGCGTTTTGAGAAGCCACCTTTAAAGGCGATATATACTGTAAAACCACTGATTCTTATGGAATGTGCTCCGCAGGAGATTCAAATTTTTATTTATTTATTTTTTAATCGCGTATCTTAGGAAATCTCAGTATAACTTTGTTCATGAACAGTGGCATGTTACATTATCATTCGTTTTTTTAACAAGGCTCGCCAGCTAATGTGAATCGAAACCTGTCTTGCTAGCTTTTAAAGTCGTGCATGTGTAAACTGTACTAGAGGGCATGCAAGTTACTCTGCCCCTTTCAGCTGCAGGGAGTCCCTCTGCTGCAACACACAGCAGACAGAACGGGAGACTATTGCCTTTCATATCTGACACCAGTGAAGTAAAAGGGGTGTCTAAAGGGGTGACTTCAGACCACATTTTAGTTACTTTATTTTGTTTACTTTTAACATTTCTGTAATTTACAGTAGATGTCACAATAGAAACCCGAAGCCTATTATACTCAGTCTAGCCTTGGACCCTCTGAGTCCCTTGACTCAGTTATTGCATATTAATTTCTTGAGATACACGATTCCATATTATATTCCCTTTTAATCAAATTCTAAAAGTATGCTTGTTGACTCCGGTATCGCGTTAGTTAAAGACTTCGATGCTTAAAATGTTTAGGGAGAAATGGAATACTGGTGTGTATGTTTTCTTTAAAGTACCGAGACCAGCCATATACTGAATGTTTAAGTTCCAAAATTAATATCGTTTATGGACTTCACACGCGTTGCAGTATGCTCCTATTCTTTTTATGCTCAGGCACTAAAATCTCCCTTCTGCTTTGTGTAAGGATGGTATCAAGAGCAATCTTAAGTGGTGAGAAAGCTGTGTTCAATGTATTTAAGGGACTCAAAAGTAAAAGAAGATGCTTCATATTGCTTGACTAATTTTAAAAACCAAGTTATAAATGCAGACGCTCCCTCGGTGCCGCGCCGGGTGTAAATATCAAAGTATACATTCCCAACAAGAATTGTACCCATCTGTCATGCAAATAAAACACCTTGAATTGAATTGAGGGAGAGATGGGGGTAGTGGGACAGAGATACTGTAGACAGACTCAAGGCAAATAAGATACTTATGGGTACGCAGACATTCACGACAGCAACATACGAAACGTTTGCACGTACTGTATAGTTAAGTTATTACTTGGTTTTCAAAGTGCAACGAAATACAATATTGTTGTTGCTGCTGTTCTGGTTGTTTTTATCCCGTAAAGCGTTTTGAGAAGCCACCTTTAAAGGCGATATATACTGTAAAACCACTGATTCTTATGGAATGTGTTCCGCGGGAGATTCAAATTTTTATTTATTTATTTTTTAATCGCGTATCTTAGGAAATCTCAGTATAACTTTGTTCATGAACAGTGGCATGTTACATTATCATTCGTTTTTTTAACAAGGCTCGCCAGCTAATGTGAATCGAAACCTGTCTTGCTAGCTTTTAAAGTCGTGCATGTGTAAACTGTACTAGAGGGCATGCAAGTTACTCTGCCCCTTTCAGCTGCAGGGAGTCCCTCTGCTGCAACACACAGCAGACAGAACGGGAGACTATTGCCTTTCATATCTGACACCAGTGAAGTAAAAGGGGTGTCTAAAGGGGTGATTTTAGACCACATTTTAGTTACTTTATTTTGTTTACTTTTAACATTTCTGTAATTTACAGTAGATGTCACAATAGAAGCCCGAAGCCTATTATACTCAGTCTAGCCTTGGATCCTCTGAGTCCCTTGACTCAGTTATTGCATATTAATTTCTTGAGATACGCGATTCCATATTATATTCCCTTTTAATCAAATTCTAAAAGTATGCTTGTTGACTCCGGTATCGCGTTACTTAAAGACTTCGATGCTTAAAATGTTTAGGGAGAAATGGAATACTGGTGTGTATGTTTTCTTTAAAGTACCGAGACCAGCCATATACTGAATGTTTAAGTTCCAAAATTAATATCGTTTATGGACTTCACACGCGTTGCAGTATGCTCCTATTCTTTTTATGCTCAGGCACTAAAATCTCCCTTCTGCTTTGTGTAAGGATGGTATCAAGAGCAATCTTAAGTGGTGAGAAAGCTGTGTTCAATGTATTTAAGGGACTCAAAAGTAAAAGAAGATGCTTCATATTGCTTGACTAATTTTAAAAACCAAGTTATAAATGCAGACGCTCCCTCGGTGCGCTGCTCTGGTGCGCCGGCTGTTACACAGTGCCTGTCTGCCGTAAGCGTTACAATATATATACCCAACACTGCTTGTACCCATCTGTCATGCAAATAAAACACCTTGAATTGAATTGAATTGAGGGGAGAGGGGGGGAATACTAAAGCCAATACTGTCTCAATACCCTCAATGGGCTTTGACGTGCTAATGCGTTGGTTTAACAGTCCGGGTGTGGCAGGCTTCCAATGTCAACTCGACTCGATTGGAAGACAATGAACGTATTTTAGCCCTAAATGAATTAATAGCAAACATGGTTTACATAAAATACATTTTTCCAAGAAAGTTTATAATAATACGATCTATAGTTGAAATCTGAGCCTACTTTAAAAATAAAGGAAAAGCATTTTCAGAGAGTAATCATGCTGTGTTTATGTAGAAAAAGCGATTAGGTTTACGAGCAATCTAATTACCTATTCGCTTAAAACGCTATTAAAAATTTACTCTGTTGCACACACACACACAATAGAAGCAGGCACCGCTGTCAGAAGGGAAGATATGTTCAAAATATCGCAAATATCGATCATGTTGCGATATTTTGAAATATAAAAGTCAATTGATTGTCCATAATATCGCTATTCTATTTTTTCGAAGAAATGTTTGTTAAAAGAAAAGACCAGCACCAGCTGGATTCGAAAACACAACCTGTCAGCTGGTAGTCACGTCTACAAGACAGCTCACATGAACAGGCAGGCGAAACAGCCCTACACAGCCCTGTCGCAGCACACGAATACCGTTATTAAATTCTTTAGATACGCGATTCCATATTATATTCCCTTTTAATCAAATTCTAAAAGTATGCTTGTTGACTCCGGTATCGCGTTAGTTAAAGACTTCGAAGCTTAAAATGTTTAGGGAGAAATGGAATACTGGTGTGTATTTTTTTCTTTAAAGTACCAAGACCAGCTATACACTGTATGTTTATGTTCCAAAATTAATATCGTTTATGTCCTTCACACGCGTTACAGTATGCTCCTATTCTTTTTATGCTCAGCTACTAAGATTTCCCTTCAGTGGTAAAATTCAATACCTACAACGGGCACAGCAAAGACGTTTACTGTCTTTCTACGACAGACCAACGGACCACGAGTGCCCCTGTCGGTCAACCAATCACGTACTGCGGTGCCACGCATCATCTTGCGTCATACTGAGCGACGTCACCTGCGGTACGTGTCTGTAACGCGCACTTTGAATGGCTGCATCTGTATTTAACGCAAAGTTTCCAATGAAAGAATACCTTTCAAAAATTAATTTGACCATTCCTGACACACTCTTTTGCTTTTGGCAGTGTTGTATTGTCTTTTCAGACTCATATTTTGATTCAGACAAGCAAATTTCCCAGTCAAATGAGTGGAATATTGAGAAAATGGTCTTTGAGAAATATTTGAACCCTAACCCTAACTAGCAAAACCCGAAGCTAGGGTTAGGGTTTTATTCCCATACAATGTAGACAGTTTCTGATGGCATGGCTGTGTTTTAGGGCTGAAAGGATACCTAGGAATATAGTTCTTTCAATGTTTTCTAAACATTTTTTTCTGACCCATATGGCTGTATACAGTGCTTTGCTCCAAAAAGGAATGGTGTCTGAATAGCCCGACAAGCAACAGTTAGAAAGAACGTGATTTAACTTTCAAACTCTTGCCATGGGCTTTAAACTCAAAGGCTTATTAACAAATAAAGCCAAAATGTATTAGTTGTCTCAGACTTTTAGGCCACTTAAGCCTAAACGTACATTCATTCAGCACTCCGTTTAACGCAAAGTTTCCAATGAAAGAATACCTTTCAAAAATTAATTTGACCATTCCTGACACACTCTTTTGCTTTTGGCAGTGTTGCATTGTCTTTTCAGACTCATATTTTGATTCAGACAAGCAAATTTCCCAGTCAAATGAGTGGAATATTGAGAAAATGGTCTTTGAGAAATATTTGAACCCTAAACCTAACTAGCAAAACCCGAAGCTAGGGTTAGGGTTTTATTCCCATACAATGTAGACAGTTTTTGATGGCATGGCTGTGTTTTAGGGCTGAAAGGATACCTAGGAATATAGTTCTTTCAATGTTTTCTAAACATTTTTTTCTGACCCATATGGCTGTATACAGTGCTTTGCTCCAAAAAGGAATGGTGTCTGAATTGCCCGACAAGCAACAGTTAGAAGGAACTTGATTTAACTTTCAAACTCTTGCCATGGGCTTTAAAATCAAAGGCTTATTAACAAATAAAGCCAAAATGTATTAGTTGTCTCAGACTTTTAGGCCGCTTAAGCCTAAACGTACATTCATTCAGCACTGTTTAACGCAAAGTTTCCAATGAAAGAATACCTTTCAAAAATTAATTTGACCATTCCTGACACACTCTTTTGCTTTTGGCAGTGTTGTATTTTCTTTTCAGACTCATATTTTGATTCAGACAAGCAAATTTCCCAGTCAAATGAGTGGAATATTGAGAAAATGGTCTTTGAGAAATATTTGAACCCTAACCCTAACTAGCAAAACCCGAAGCTAGGGTTAGGGTTTTATTCCCATCCAATGTAGACAGTTTTTGATGGCATGGCTGTGTTTTAGGGCTGAAAGGATACCTAGGAATATAGTTCTTGAAATGTTTTCTAAACATTTTTTTCTGACCCATATGGCTGTATACAGTGCTTTGCTCCAAAAAGGAATGGTGTCTGAATTGCCGACAAGCAACAGTTAGAAAGAACCTGATTTAACTTTCAAACTCTTGCCATGGGCTTTAAAATCAAAGGCTTATTAACAAATAAAGCCAAAATGTATTAGTTGTCTCAGACTTTTAGGCCACTTAAGCCTAAACGTACGTTCATTCAGCACTCCGTTTAACGCAAAGTTTCCAATGAAAGAATACCTTTCAAAAATTAATTTGACCATTCCTGACACACTCTTTTGCTTTTGGCAGTGTTGTATTGTCTTTTCAGACTCATATTTTGTTTCAGACAAGCAAATTTCCCAGTCAAATGAGTGGAATATTGAGAAAATGGTCTTTGAGAAATATTTGAACCCTAACACTAACTAGCAAAACCCGAAGCTAGGGTTAGGGTTTTATTCCCATACAATGTAGACAGTTTCTGATGTTATAGCTGTGTTTTAGGGCTGAAAGGATACCTAGGAATATAGTTCTTTCAATGTTTTCTAAACATTTGTTTCTGACCCATATGGCTGTATACAGTGCTTTGCTCCAAAAAGGAATGGTGTCTGAATTGCCCGACAAGCAACAGTTAGAAGGAACCTGATTTAACTTTCAAACTCTTGCCATGGGATTTAAAATCAAAGGCTTATTAACAAATAAAGCCAAAATGTATTAGTTGTCTCAGACTTTTAGGCCACTTAAGCCTAAACGTACATTCATTCAGCACTCCGTTTAACGCAAAGTTTCCAATGAAAGAATACCTTTCAAAAATTAATTTGACCATTCCTGACACACTCTTTTGCTTTTGGCAGTGTTGTATTGTCTTTTCAGACTCATATTTTGTTTCAGACAAGCAAATTTCCCAGTCAAATGAGTGGAATATTGAGAAAATGGTCTTTGAGAAATATTTGAACCCTAACCCTAACTAGCAAAACCCGAAGCTAGGGTTAGGGTTTTATTCCCATACAATGTAGATAGTTTCTGATGGCATGGCTGTGTTTTAGGGGTGAAAGGATACCTAGGAATATAGTTCTTTCAATGTTTTCTAAACATTTTTTTCTGACCCATATGGCTGTATACAGTGCTTTGCTCCAAAAAGGAATGGTGTCTGAATTGCCCGACAAGCAACAGTTAGAAAGAACCTGACTTAACTTTCAAACTCTTGCCATGGGCTTTAAAATCAAAGGCTTATTAACAAATAAAGCCAAAATGTATTAGTTGTCTCAGACTTTTAGGCCACTTAAGCCTAAACGTACATTCATTCAGCACTCCGTTTAACGCAAAGTTTCCATTGAAAGAATACCTTTCAAAAATTAATTTGACCATTCCTGACACACTCTTTTGCTTTTGGCAGTGTTGTATTGTCTTTTCAGACTCATATTTTGATTCAGACAAGCAAATTTCACAGTCAAATGAGTGGAATATTGAGAAAATGGTCTTTGATAAATATTTGAACCCTAACCCTAACTAGCAAAACCCGAAGCTAGGGTTAGGGTTTTATTCCCATACAATGTAGACAGTTTTTGATAGCATGGCTGTGTTTTAGGGCTGAAAGGATACCTAGGAATATAGTTCTTTCAATGTTTTCTAAACATTTTTTTCTGACCCATATGGCTGTATACAGTGCTTTGCTCCAAAAAGGAATGGTGTCTGAATTGCCCGACAAGCAACAGTTAGAAAGAACCTGATTTAACTTTCAAACTCTTGCCATGGGCTTTAAAATCAAAGGCTTATTAACAAATAAAGCCAAAATGTATTAGTTGTCTCAGACTTTTAGGCCACTTAAGCCTAAACGTACATTCATTCAGCACTCTGTTTAACGCAAAGTTTCCAATGAAAGAATACCTTTCAAAAATTAATTTGACCATTCCTGACACACTCTTTTGCTTTTGGCAGTGTTGTATTGTCTTTTCAGACTCATATTTTGTTTCAGACAAGCAAATTTCCCAGTCAAATGAGTGGAATATTGAGAAAATGGTCTTTGAGAAATATTTGAACCCTAACCCTAA
Organism: Atractosteus spatula; assembly: GCF_055471065.1. Classification (NCBI taxonomy): domain Eukaryota; kingdom Metazoa; phylum Chordata; class Actinopteri; order Semionotiformes; family Lepisosteidae; genus Atractosteus; species Atractosteus spatula. The sequence continues at coordinate 28,579,449 of NC_142709.1, read as the reverse complement.
CTAGCAAAACCCGAAGCTAGGGTTAGGGTTTTATTCCCATACAATGTAGATAGTTTTTGATGGAATGGCTGTGTTTTAGGGCTGAAAGGATACTTAGGAATATAGTTCTTTCAATGTTTTCTAAACATTTTTTTCTGACCCATATGGCTGTATACAGTGCTTTGCTCCGAAAAGGAATGGTGTCTGAATTGCCCGACAAGCAACAGTTAGAAAGAACGTGATTTAACTTTCAAACTCTTGCCATGGGCTTTAAACTCAAAGGCTTATTAACAAATAAAGCCAAAATGTATTAGTTGTCTCAGACTTTTAGGCCACTTAAGCCTAAACGTACATTCATTCAGCACTCCGTTTAACGCAAAGTTTCCAATGAAAGAATACCTTTCAAAAATTAATTTGACCATTCCTGACACACTCTTTTGCTTTTGGCAGTGTTGCATTGTCTTTTCAGACTCATATTTTGATTCAGACAAGCAAATTTCCCAGTCAAATGAGTGGAATATTGAGAAAATGGTCTTTGAGAAATATTTGAACCCTAACCCTAACTAGCAAAACCCGAAGCTAGGGTTAGGGTTTTATTCCCATACAATGTAGATAGTTTTTGATAGCATGGCTGTGTTTTAGGGCTGAAAGGATACCTAGGAATATAGTTCTTTCAATGTTTTCTAAACATTTTTTTCTGACCCATATGGCTGTATACAGTGCTTTGCTCCAAAAAGGAATGGTGTCTGAATTGCCCGACAAGCAACAGTTAGAAAGAACCTGACTTAACTTTCAAACTCTTGCCATGGGCTTTAAAATCAAAGGCTTATTAACAAATAAAGCCAAAATGTATTAGTTGTCTCAGACTTTTAGGCCACTTAAGCCTAAACGTACATTCATTCAGCACTCCGTTTAACGCAAAGTTTCCAATGAAAGAATACCTTTCAAAAATTAATTTGACCATTCCTGACACACTCTTTTGCTTTTGGCAGTGTTGCATTGTCTTTTCAGACTCATATTTTGATTCAGACAAGCACATTTCCCAGTCAAATGAGTGGAATATTGAGAAAATGGTATTTGAGAAATATTTGAACCCTAACCCTAACTAGCAAAACCCGAAGCTAGGGTTAGGGTTTTATTCCCATCCAATGTAGACAGTTTTTGATAGCATGGCTGTGTTTTAGGGCTGAAAGGATACTTAAGAATATAGTTCTTTCAATGTTTTCTAAACATTTTTTTCTGACCCATATGGCTGTATACAGTGCTTTGCTCCGAAAAGGAATGGTGTCTGAATTGCCCGACAAGCAACAGTTAGAAAGAACCTGATTTAACTTTCAAACTCTTGCCATGGGCTTTAAAATCAAAGGCTTATTAACAAATAAGGACAAAATGTATTAGTTGTCTCAGACTTTTAGGCCACTTAAGCCTAAACGTACATTCATTCAGCACTCTATTTAACGCAAAGTTTCCAATGAAAGAATACCTTTCAAAAATTAATTTGACCATTCCTGACACACTCTTTTGCTTTTGGCAGTGTTGTATTGTCTTTTCAGACTCATATTTTGATTCAGACAAGCAAATTTCCCAGTCAAATGAGTGGAATATTGAGAAAATGGTCTTTGAGAAATATTTGAACCCTAACCCTAACTAGCAAAACCCGAAGCTAGGGTTAGGGTTTTATTCACATACAATGTAGACAGTTTTTGATGGCATGGCTGTGTTTTAGGGCTGAAAGGATACCTAGGAATATAGTTCTTTCAATGTTTTCTAAACATTTTTTTCTGACCCATATGGCTGTATACAGTGCTTTGCTCCAAAAAGGAATGGTGTCTGAATAGCCCGACAAGCAACAGTTAGAAAGAACCTGATTTAACTTTCAAACTCTTGCCATGGGCTTTAAAATCAAAGGCTTATTAACAAATATAGCCAAAATTTATTAGTTGTCTCAGACTTTTAGGCCACTTAAGCCTAAACGTACATTCATTCAGCACTCCGTTTAACGCAAAGTTTCCAATGAAAGAATACCTTTCAAAAATTAATCTGACCATTCCTGACACACTCTTTTGCTTTTGGCAGTGTTGTATTGTCTTTTCAGACTCATATTTTGATTCAGACAAGCAAATTTCCCAGTCAAATGAGTGGAATATTGAGAAAATGGTCTTTGAGAAATATTTGAACCCTAACACTAACTAGCAAAACCCGAAGCTAGGGTTAGGGTTTTATTCCCATACAATGTAGACAGTTTCTGATGTTATAGCTGTGTTTTAGGGCTGAAAGGATACCTAGGAATATAGTTCTTTCAATGTTTTCTAAACATTTGTTTCTGACCCATATGGCTGTATACAGTGCTTTGCTCCAAAAAGGAATGGTGTCTGAATTGCCCGACAAGCAACAGTTAGAAGGAACCTGATTTAACTTTCAAACTCTTGCCATGGGATTTAAAATCAAAGGCTTATTAACAAATAAAGCCAAAATGTATTAGTTGTCTCAGACTTTTAGGCCACTTAAGCCTAAACGTACATTCATTCAGCACTCCGTTTAACGCAAAGTTTCCAATGAAAGAATACCTTTCAAAAATTAATTTGACCATTCCTGACACACTCTTTTGCTTTTGGCAGTGTTGTATTGTCTTTTCAGACTCATATTTTGTTTCAGACAAGCAAATTTCCCAGTCAAATGAGTGGAATATTGAGAAAATGGTCTTTGAGAAATATTTGAACCCTAACCCTAACTAGCAAAACCCGAAGCTAGGGTTAGGGTTTTATTCCCATACAATGTAGATAGTTTCTGATGGCATGGCTGTGTTTTAGGGGTGAAAGGATACCTAGGAATATAGTTCTTTCAATGTTTTCTAAACATTTTTTTCTGACCCATATGGCTGTATACAGTGCTTTGCTCCAAAAAGGAATGGTGTCTGAATTGCCCAACAAGCAACAGTTAGAAAGAACCTGACTTAACTTTCAAACTCTTGCCATGGGCTTTAAAATCAAAGGCTTATTAACAAATAAAGCCAAAATGTATTAGTTGTCTCAGACTTTTAGGCCACTTAAGCCTAAACGTACATTCATTCAGCAGTCCGTTTAACGCAAAGTTTCCAATGAAAGAATACCTTTCAAAAATTAATTTGACCATTCCTGACACACTCTTTTGTTTTTGGCAGTGTTGTATTGTCTTTTCAGACTCATATTTTGATTCAGACAAGCAAATTTCCCAGTCAAATGAGTGGAATATTGAGAAAATGGTCTTTGAGAAATATTTGAACCCTAACCCTAACTAGCAAAACCCGAAGCTAGGGTTAGGGTTTTATTCACATACAATGTAGACAGTTTTTGATGGCATGGCTGTGTTTTAGGGCTGAAAGGATACCTAGGAATATAGTTCTTTCAATGTTTTCTAAACATTTTTTTCTGACCCATATGGCTGTATACAGTGCTTTGCTCCGAAAAGGAATGGTGTCTGAATTGCCCGACAAGCAACAGTTAGAAAGAACCTGATTTAACTTTCAAACTCTTGCCATGGGCTTTAAAATCAAAGGCTTATTAACAAATAAGGACAAAATGTATTAGTTGTCTCAGACTTTTAGGCCACTTAAGCCTAAACGTACATTCATTCAGCACTCTATTTAACGCAAAGTTTCCAATGAAAGAATACCTTTCAAAAATTAATTTGACCATTCCTGACACACTCTTTTGCTTTTGGCAGTGTTGTATTGTCTTTTCAGACTCATATTTTGATTCAGACAAGCAAATTTCCCAGTCAAATGAGTGGAATATTGAGAAAATGGTCTTTGAGAAATATTTGAACCCTAACCCTAACTAGCAAAACCCGAAGCTAGGGTTAGGGTTTTATTCCCATACAATGTAGACAGTTTTTGATGGCATGGCTGTGTTTTAGGGCTGAAAGGATACCTAGGAATATAGTTCTTTCAATGTTTTCTAAACATTTTTTTCTGACCCATATGGCTGTATACAGTGCTTTGCTCCAAAAAGGAATGGTGTCTGAATAGCCCGACAAGCAACAGTTAGAAAGAACCTGATTTAACTTTCAAACTCTTGCCATGGGCTTTAAAATCAAAGGCTTATTAACAAATATAGCCAAAATTTATTAGTTGTCTCAGACTTTTAGGCCACTTAAGCCTAAACGTACATTCATTCAGCACTCCGTTTAACGCAAAGTTTCCAATGAAAGAATACCTTTCAAAAATTAATTTGACCATTCCTGACACACTCTTTTGCTTTTGGCAGTGTTGTATTGTCTTTTCAGACTCATATTTTGATTCAGACAAGCAAATTTCCCAGTCAAATGATTGGAATATTGAGAAAATGGTCTTTGAGAAATATTTGAACCCTAACCCTAACTAGCAAAACCCGAAGCTAGGGTTAGGGTTTTATTCCCATACAATGTAGACAGTTTCTGATGTTATAGCTGTGTTTTAGGGCTGAAAGGATACCTAGGAATATAGTTCTTTCAATGTTTTCTAAACATTTTTTTCTGACCCATATGGCTGTATACAGTGCTTTGCTCCAAAATGGAATGGTGTCTGAATTGCCCGACAAGCAACAGTTAGAAGGAACCTGATTTAACTTTCAAACTCTTGCCATGGGATTTAAAATCAAAGGCTTATTAACAAATAAAGCCAAAATGTATTAGTTGTCTCAGACTTTTAGGCCACTTAAGCCTAAACGTACATTCATTCAGCACTCCGTTTAACGCAAAGTTTCCAATGAAAGAATACCTTTCAAAAATTAATTTGACCATTCCTGACACACTCTTTTGCTTTTGGCAGTGTTGTATTGTCTTTTCAGACTCATATTTTGTTTCAGACAAGCAAATTTCCCAGTCAAATGAGTGGAATATTGAGAAAATGGTCTTTGAGAAATATTTGAACCCTAACCCTAACTAGCAAAACCCGAAGCTAGGGTTAGGGTTTTATTCACATACAATGTAGACAGTTTTTGATGGCATGGCTGTGTTTTAGGGCTGAAAGGATACCTAGGAATATAGTTCTTTCAATGTTTTCTAAACATATTTTTCTGACCCATATGGCTGTATACAGTGCTTTGCTCCAAAAAGGAATGGTGTCTGAATAGCCAGACAAGCAACAGTTAGAAAGAACCTGATTTAACTTTCAAACTCTTGCCATGGGCTTTAAAATCAAAGGCTTATTAACAAATAAGGACAAAATGTATTAGTTGTCTCAGAATTTTAGGCCACTTAAGCCTAAACGTACATTCATTCAGCACTCTATTTAACGCAAAGTTTCCAATGAAAGAATACATTTCAAAAATTAATTTGACCATTCCTGACACACTCTTTTGCTTTTGGCAGTGTTGTATTGTCTTTTCAGACTCATATTTTGATTCAGACAAGCAAACTTCCCAGTCAAATGAGTGGAATATTGAGAAAATGGTCTTTGAGAAATATTTGAACCCTAACCCTAACTAGCAAAACCCGAAGCTAGGGTTAGGGTTTTATTCCCATACAATGTAGACAGTTTCTGATGGCATGGCTGTGTTTTAGGGCTGAAAGGATACCTAGGAATATAGTTCTTTCAATGTTTTCTAAACATTTTTTTCTGACCCATATGGCTGTATACAGTGCTTTGCTCCAAAAAGGAATGGTGTCTGAATTGCCCGACAAGCAACAGTTAGAAAGAACCTGACTTAACTTTCAAACTCTTGCCATGGGCTTTAAAATAAAAGGCTTATTAACAAATAAAGCCAAAATGTATTAGTTGTCTCAGACTTTTAGGCCACTTAAGCCTAAACGTACATTCATTCAGCACTCCGTTTAACGCAAAGTTTCCAATGAAAGAATACCTTTCAAAAATTAATTTGACCATTCCTGACACACTCTTTTGCTTTTGGCAGTGTTGTATTGTCTTTTCAGACTCATATTTTGTTTCAGACAAGCAAATTTCCCAGTCAAATGAGTAGAATATTGAGAAAATGGTCTTTGAGAAATATTTGAACCCTAACCCTAACTAGCAAAACCCGAAGCTAGGGTTAGGGTTTTATTCCCATACAATGTAGATAGTTTTTGATGGCATGGCTGTGTGTTAAGGCTGAAAGGATACTTAGGAATATAGTTCTTTCAATGTTTTCTAAACATTTTTTTCTGACCCATATGGCTGTATACAGTGCTTTGCTCCAAAAAGGAATGGTGTCTGAATTGCCCGACAAGCAACAGTTAGAAAGAACCTGATTTAACTTTCAAACTCTTGCCATGGGCTTTAAAATCAAAGGCTTATTAACAAATAAAGCCAAAATGTATTAGTTGTCTCAGACTTTTAGGCCACTTAAGCCTAAACGTACATTCATTCAGCACTCTATTTAACGCAAAGTTTCCATGAAAGAATACCTTTCAAAAATTAATTTGACCATTCCTGACACACTCTTTTGCTTTTGGCAGTGTTGTATTGTCTTTTCAGACTCATATTTTGATTCAGACAAGCAAACTTCCCAGTCAAATGAGTGGAATATTGAGAAAATGGTCTTTGAGAAATATTTGAACCCTAACCCTAACTAGCAAAACTCGAAGCTAGGGTTAGGGTTTTATTCCCATACAATGTAGACAGTTTCTGATGGCATGGCTGTGTTTTAGGGCTGAAAGGATACCTAGGAATATAGTTCTTTCAATGTTTTCTAAACATTTTTTTCTGACCCATATGGCTGTATACAGTGCTTTGCTCCAAAAAGGAATGGTGTCTGAATTGCCCGACAAGCAACAGTTAGAAAGAACCTGACTTAACTTTCAAACTCTTGCCATGGGCTTTAAAATCAAAGGCTTATTAACAAATAAAGCCAAAATGTATTAGTTGTCTCAGACTTTTAGGCCACTTAAGCCTAAACGTACATTCATTCAGCACTCCGTTTAACGCAAAGTTTCCAATGAAAGAATACCTTTCAAAAATTAATTTGACCATTCCTGACACACTCTTTTGCTTTTGGCAGTGTTGCATTGTCTTTTCAGACTCATATTTTGATTCAGACAAGCAAATTTCCCAGTCAAATGAGTGGAATATTGAGAAAATGGTCTTTGAGAAATATTTGAACCCTAACCCTAACTAGCAAAACCCGAAGCTAGGGTTAGGGTTTTATTCCCATACAATGTAGACAGTTTTTGATGGCATGGCTGTGTTTTAGGGCTGAAAGGATACCTAGGAATATAGTTCTTTCAATGTTTTCTAAACATTTTTTTCTGACCCATATGGCTGTATACAGTGCTTTGCTCCAAAAAGGAATGGTGTCTGAATAGCCCGACAAGCAACAGTTAGAAAGAACCTGATTTAACTTTCAAACTCTTGCCATGGGCTTTAAAATCAATGGCTTATTAACAAATAAAGCCAAAATGTATTAGTTGTCTCAGACTTTTAGGCCACTTAAGCCTAAACGTACATTCATTCAGCACTCCGTTTAACGCAAAGTTTCCAATGAAAGAATACCTTTCAAAAATTAATTTGACCATTCCTGACACACTCTTTTGCTTTTGGCAGTGTTGTATTGTCTTTTCAGACTCATATTTTGATTCAGACAAGCAAATTTCCCAGTCAAATGAGTGGAATATTGAGAAAATGGTCTTTGAGAAATATTTGAACCCTAACCCTAACTAGCAAAACCCGAAGCTAGGGTTAGGGTTTTATTCCCATACAATGTAGATAGTTTTTGATGGCATGGCTGTGTTTTAGGGCTGAAAGGATACTTAGGAATATAGTTCTTTCAATGTTTTCTAAACATTTTTTTCTGACCCATATGGCTGTATACAGTGCTTTGCTCCAAAAAGGAATGGTGTCTGAATAGCCCGACAAGCAACAGTTAGAAAGAACCTGATTTAACTTTCAAACTCTTGCCATGGGCTTTAAAATCAAAGGCTTATTAAGAAATAAAGCCAAAATGTATTAGTTGTCTCAGGCTTTTAGGCCACTTAAGCCTAAACGTACATTCATTCAGCACTCCGTTTAACGCAAACTTTCCAATGAAAGAATACCTTTCAAAAATTAATTTGACCATTCCTGACACACTCTTTTGCTTTTGGCAGTGTTGCATTGTCTTTTCAGACTCATATTTTGATTCAGACAAGCAAATTTCCCAGTCAAATGAGTGGAATATTGAGAAAATGGTCTTTGAGAAATATTTGAACCCTAACCCTAACTAGCAAAACCCGAAGCTAGGGTTAGGGTTTTATTCCCATACAATGTAGACAGTTTTTGATGGCATGGCTGTGTTTTAGGGCTGAAAGGATACCTAGGAATATAGTTCTTTCAATGTTTTCTAAACATTTTTTTCTGACCCATATGGCTGTATACAGTGCTTTGCTCCAAAAAGGAATGGTGTCTGAATTGCCCGACAAGCAACAGTTAGAAAGAACCTGATTTAACTTTCAAACTCTTGCCATGGGCTTTAAAATCAAAGGCTTATTAACAAATAAAGCCAAAATGTATTAGTTGTCTCAGGCTTTTAGGCCACTTAAGCCTAAACGTACATTCATTCAGCACTCCGTTTAACGCAAAGTTTCCAATGAAAGAATACCTTTCAAAAATTAATTTGACCATTCCTGACACACTCTTTTGCTTTTGGCAGTGTTGTATTGTCTTTTCAGACTCATATTTTGATTCAGACAAGCAAATTTCCCAGTCAAATGAGTGGAATATTGAGAAAATGGTCTTTGAGAAATATTTGAACCCTAACCCTAACTAGCAAAACCCGAAGCTAGGGTTAGGGTTTTATTCCCATACAATGTAGATAGTTTTTGATGGCATGGCTGTGTTTTAGGGCTGAAAGGATACTTAGGAATATAGTTCTTTCAATGTTTTCTAAACATTTTGTTCTGACCCATATGGCTGTATACAGTGCTTTGCTCCAAAAAGGAATGGTGTCTGAATTGCCCGACAAGCAACAGTTAGAAAGAACCTGATTTAACTTTCAAACTCTTGCCATGGGCTTTAAAATCAAAGGCTTATTAACAAATAAAGCCAAAATGTATTAGTTGTCTCAGACTTTTAGGCCACTTAAGCCTAAACGTACATTCATTCAGCACTCCGTTTAACGCAAAGTTTCCAATGAAAGAATACCTTTCAAAAATTAATTTGACCATTCCTGACACACTCTTTTGCTTTTGGCAGTGTTGTATTGTCTTTTCAGACTCATATTTTGATTCAGACAAGCAAATTTCACAGTCAAATGAGTGGAATATTGAGAAAATGGTCTTTGATAAATATTTGAACCCTAACCCTAACTAGCAAAACCCGAAGCTAGGGTTAGGGTTTTATTCCCATACAATGTAGACAGTTTTTGATAGCATGGCTGTGTTTTAGGGCTGAAAGGATACTTAAGAATATAGTTCTTTCAATGTTTTCTAAACATTTTTTTCTGACCCATATGGCTGTATACAGTGCTTTGCTCCAAAAAGGAATGGTGTCTGAATTGCCCGACAAGCAACAGTTAGAAAGAACCTGACTTAACTTTCAAACTCTTGCCATGGGCTTTAAAATCAAAGGCTTATTAACAAATAAAGCCAAAATGTATTAGTTGTCTCAGACTTTTAGGCCACTTAAGCCTAAACGTACATTCATTCAGCACTCTGTTTAACGCAAAGTTTCCAATGAAAGAATACCTTTCAAAAATTAATTTGACCATTCCTGACACACTCTTTTGCTTTTGGCAGTGTTGTATTGTCTTTTCAGACTCATATTTTGATTCAGACAAGCAAATTTCCCAGTCAAATGAGTGGAATATTGAGAAAATGGTCTTTGAGAAATATTTGAACCCTAACCCTAACTAGCAAAACCCGAAGCTAGGGTTAGGGTTTTATTCCCATACAATGTAGATAGTTTTTGATGGCATGGCTGTGTTTTAGGGCTGAAAGGATACCTAGGAATATAGTTCTTTCAATGTTTTCTAAACATTTTTTTCTGACCCATATGGCTGTATACAGTGCTTTGCTCCAAAAAGGAATGGTGTCTGAATTGCCCGACAAGCAACAGTTAGAAAGAACCTGACTTAACTTTCAAACTCTTGCCATGGGCTTTAAAATCAAAGGCTTATTAACAAATAAAGCCAAAATGTATTAGTTGTCTCAGACTTTTAGGCCACTTAAGCCTAAACGTACATTCATTCAGCACTCCGTTTAACGCAAAGTTTCCAATGAAAGAATACCTTTCAAAAATTAATTTGACCATTCCTGACACACTCTTTTGCTTTTGGCAGAGTTGTATTGTCTTTTCAGACTCATATTTTGCTTCAGACAAGCAAATTTCCCAGTCAAATGAGTGGAATATTGAGAAAATGGTCTTTGAGAAATATTTGAACCCTAACCCTAACTAGCAAAACCCGAAGCTAGGGTTAGGGTTTTATTCCCATACAATGTAGATAGTTTTTGATGGCATGGCTGTGTTTTAGGGCTGAAAGGATACCTAGGAATATAGTTCTTTCAATGTTTTCTAAACATTTTTTTCTGACCCATATGGCTGTATACAGTGCTTTGCTCCAAAAAGGAATGGTGTCTGAATTGCCCGACAAGCAACAGTTAGAAGGAACCTGATTTAACTTTCAAACTCTTGCCATGGGCTTTAAAATCAAAGGCTTATTAACAAATAAAGCCAAAATGTATTAGTTGTCTCAGACTTTTAGGCCACTTAAGCCTAAACGTACATTCATTCAGCACTCCGTTTAACGCAAAGTTTCCAATGAAAGAATACCTTTCAAAAATTAATTTGACCATTCCTGACACACTCTTTTGCTTTTGGCAGTGTTGTATTGTCTTTTCAGACTCATATTTTGTTTCAGACAAGCAAATTTCCCAGTCAAATGAGTGGAATATTGAGAAAATGGTCTTTGAGAAATATTTGAACCCTAACCCTAACTAGCAAAACCCGAAGCTAGGGTTAGGGTTTTATTCCCATACAATGTAGACAGTTTCTGATGGCATGGCTGTGTTTTAGGGCTGAAAGGATACCTAGGAATATAGTTCTTTCAATGTTTTCTAAACATTTTTTTCTGACCCATATGGCTGTATACAGTGCTTTGCTCCAAAAAGGAATGGTGTCTGAATTGCCCGACAAGCAACAGTTAGAAAGAACCTGACTTAACTTTCAAACTCTTGCCATGGGCTTTAAAATCAAAGGCTTATTAACAAATAAAGCCAAAATGTATTAGTTGTCTCAGACTTTTAGGCCACTTAAGCCTAAACGTACATTCATTCAGCACTCCGTTTAACGCAAAGTTTCCAATGAAAGAATACCTTTCAAAAATTAATTTGACCATTCCTGACACACTCTTTTGCTTTTGGCAGTGTTGCATTGTCTTTTCAGACTCATATTTTGATTCAGACAAGCAAATTTCCCAGTCAAATGAGTGGAATATTGAGAAAATGGTCTTTGAGAAATATTTGAACCCTAACCCTAACTAGCAAAACCCGAAGCTAGGGTTAGGGTTTTATTCCCATACAATGTAGACAGTTTTTGATGGCATGGCTGTGTTTTAGGGCTGAAAGGATACCTAGGAATATAGTTCTTTCAATGTTTTCTAAACATTTTTTTCTGACCCATATGGCTGTATACAGTGCTTTGCTCCAAAAAGGAATGGTGTCTGAATTGCCCGACAAGCAACAGTTAGAAGGAACCTGATTTAACTTTCAAACTCTTGCCATGGGCTTTAAAATCAAAGGCTTATTAACAAATAAAGCCAAAATGTATTAGTTGTCTCAGACTTTTAGGCCACTTAAGCCTAAACGTACATTCATTCAGCACTCCGTTTAACGCAAAGTTTCCAATGAAAGAATACCTTTCAAAAATTAATTTGACCATTCCTGACACACTCTTTTGCTTTTGGCAGTGTTGTATTGTCTTTTCAGACTCATATTTTGATTCAGACAAGCAAACTTCCCAGTCAAATGAGTGGAATATTGAGAAAATGGTCTTTGAGAAATATTTGAACCCTAACCCTAACTAGCAAAACCCGAAGCTAGGGTTAGGGTTTTATTCCCATACAATGTAGATAGTTTTTGATGGCATGGCTGTGTTTTAGGGCTGAAAGGATACTTAGGAATATAGTTCTTTCAATGTTTTCTAAACATTTTTTTCTGACCCATATGGCTGTATACAGTGCTTTGCTCCAAAAAGGAATGGTGTCTGAATAGCCCGACAAGCAACAGTTAGAAAGAACCTGATTTAACTTTCAAACTCTTGCCATGGGCTTTAAAATCAAAGGCTTATTAACAAATAAAGCCAAAATGTATTAGTTGTCTCAGACTTTTAGGCCACTTAAGCCTAAACGTACATTCATTCAGCACTCTGTTTAACGCAAAGTTTCCAATGAAAGAATACCTTTCAAAAATTAATTTGACCATTCCTGACACACTCTTTTGCTTTTGGCAGTGTTGTATTGTCTTTTCAGACTCATATTTTGATTCAGACAAGCAAATTTCCCAGTCAAATGAGTGGAATATTGAGAAAATGGTCTTTGAGAAATATTTGAACCCTAACCCTAACTAGCAAAACCCGAAGCTAGGGTTAGGGTTTTATTCCCATACAATGTAGATAGTTTTTGATGGCATGGCTGTGTTTTAGGGCTGAAAGGATACTTAGGAATATAGTTCTTTCAATGTTTTCTAAACATTTTTTTCTGACCCATATGGCTGTATACAGTGCTTTGCTCCAAAAAGGAATGGTGTCTGAATTGCCCGACAAGCAACAGTTAGAAAGAACCTGATTTAACTTTCAAACTCTTGCCATGGGCTTTAAAATCAAAGGCTTATTAACAAATAAAGCCAAAATGTATTAGTTGTCTCAGACTTTTAGGCCACTTAAGCCTAAACGTACATTCATTCAGCACTCCGTTTAACGCAAACTTTCCAATGAAAGAATACCTTTCAAAAATTAATTTGACCATTCCTGACACACTCTTTTGCTTTTGGCAGTGTTGTATTGTCTTTTCAGACTCATATTTTGTTTCAGACAAGCAAATTTCCCAGTCAAATTAGTGGAATATTGAGAAAATGGTCTTTGAGAAATATTTGAACCCTAACCCTAACTAGCAAAACCCGAAGCTAGGGTTAGGGTTTTATTCCCATACAATGTAGACAGTTTCTGATGGCATGGCTGTGTTTTAGGGCTGAAAGGATACCTAGGAATATAGTTCTTTCAATGTTTTCTAAACATTTTTTTCTGACCCATATGGCTGTATACAGTGCTTTGCTCCAAAAAGGAATGGTGTCTGAATTGCCCGACAAGCAACAGTTAGAAAGAACCTGACTTAACTTTCAAACTCTTGCCATGGGCTTTAAAATCAAAGGCTTATTAACAAATAAAGCCAAAATGTATTAGTTGTCTCAGACTTTTAGGCCACTTAAGCCTAAACGTACATTCATTCAGCACTCCGTTTAACGCAAAGTTTCCAATGAAAGAATACCTTTCAAAAATTAATTTGACCATTCCTGACACACTCTTTTGCTTTTGGCAGTGTTGTATTGTCTTTTCAGACTCATATTTTGCTTCAGACAAGCAAATTTCCCAGTCAAATGAGTGGAATATTGAGAAAATGGTCTTTGAGAAATATTTGAACCCTAACCCTAACTAGCAAAACCCGAAGCTAGGGTTAGGGTTTTATTCCCATACAATGTAGATAGTTTTTGATGGCATGGCTGTGTTTTAGGGCTGAAAGGATACTTAGGAATATAGTTCTTTCAATGTTTTCTAAACATTTTTTTCTGACCCATATGGCTGTATACAGTGCTTTGCTCCAAAAAGGAATGGTGTCTGAATTGCCCGACAAGCAACATTTAGAAAGAACCTGATTTAACTTTCAAACTCTTGCCATGGGCTTTAAAATCAAAGGCTTATTAACAAATAAAGCCAAAATGTATTAGTTGTCTCAGACTTTTAGGCCACTTAAGCCTAAACGTACATTCATTTAGCACTCTGTTTAACGCAAAGTTTCCAATGAAAGAATACCTTTCAAAAATTAATTTGACCATTCCTGACACACTCTTTTGCTTTTGGCAGTGTTGCATTGTCTTTTCAGACTCATATTTTGATTCAGACAAGCAAATTTCCCAGTCAAATGAGTGGAATATTGAGAAAATGGTGTTTGAGAAATATTTGAACCCTAACCCTAACTAGCAAAACCCGAAGCTAGGGTTAGGGTTTTATTGCCATACAATGTAGACATTTTTTGATAGCATGGCTGTGTTTTAGGGCTGAAAGGATACCTAGGAATATAGTTCTTTCAATGTTTTCTAAACATTTTTTTCTGACCCATATGGCTGTATACAGTGCTTTGCTCCAAAAAGGAATGGTGTCTGAATTGCCCGACAAGCAACAGTTAGAAAGAACCTGATTTAACTTTCAAACTCTTGCCATGGGCTTTAAAATCAAAGGCTTATTAACAAATAAAGCCAAAATGTATTAGTTGTCTCAGACTTTTAGGCCACTTAAGCCTAAACGTACATTCATTCAGCACTCCGTTTAACGCAAAGTTTCCAATGAAAGAATACCTTTCAAAAATTAATTTGACCATTCCTGACACACTCTTTTGCTTTTGGCAGTGTTGTATTGTCTTTTCAGACTCATATTTTGATTCAGACAAGCAAATTTCCCAGTCAAATGAGTGGAATATTGAGAAAATGGTCTTTGAGAAATATTTGAACCCTAACCCTAACTAGCAAAACCCGAAGCTAGGGTTAGGGTTTTATTCCCATACAATGTAGATAGTTTTTGATGGCATGGCTGTGTTTTAGGGCTGAAAGGATACTTAGGAATATAGTTCTTTCAATGTTTTCTAAACATTTTTTTCTGACCCATATGGCTGTATACAGTGCTTTGCTCCAAAAAGGAATGGTGTCTGAATTGCCCGACAAGCAACAGTTAGAAAGAACCTGATTTAACTTTCAAACTCTTGCCATGGGCTTTAAAATCAAAGGCTTATTAACAAATAAAGCCAAAATGTATTAGTTGTCTCAGACTTTTAGGCCACTTAAGCCTAAACGTACATTCATTCAGCACTCTGTTTAACGCAAAGTTTCCAATGAAAGAATACCTTTCAAAAATTAATTTGACCATTCCTGACACACTCTTTTGCTTTTGGCAGTGTTGCATTGTCTTTTCAGACTCATATTTTGATTCAGACAAGCAAATTTCCCAGTCAAATGAGTGGAATATTGAGAAAATGGTCTTTGAGAAATATTTGAACCCTAACCCTAACTAGCAAAACCCGAAGCTAGGGTTAGGGTTTTATTCCCATACAATGTAGACAGTTTTTGATGGCATGGCTGTGTTTTAGGGTTGAAAGGATACCTAGGAATATAGTTCTTTCAATGTTTTCTAAACATTTTTTTCTGACCCATATGGCTGTATACAGTGCTTTGCACCAAAAAGGAATGGTGTCTGAATTGCCCGACAAGCAACAGTTAGAAGGAACCTGATTTAACTTTCAAACTCTTGCCATGGGCTTTAAAATCAAAGGCTTATTAACAAATAAAGCCAAAATGTATTAGTTGTCTCAGACTTTTAGGCCACTTAAGCCTAAAAGTACATTCATTCAGCACTCCGTTTAACGCAAAGTTTCCAATGAAAGAATACCTTTCAAAAATTAATTTGACCATTCCTGACACACTCTTTTGCTTTTGGCAGTGTTGTATTGTCTTTTCAGACTCATATTTTGATTCAGACAAGCAAACTTCCCAGTCAAATGAGTGGAATATTGAGAAAATGGTCTTTGAGAAATATTTGAACCCTAACCCTAACTAGCAAAACCCGAAGCTAGGGTTAGGGTTTTATTCCCATACAATGTAGATAGTTTTTGATGGCATGGCTGTGTTTTAGGGCTGAAAGGATACTTAGGAATATAGTTCTTTCAATGTTTTCTAAACATTTTTTTCTGACCCATATGGCTGTATACAGTGCTTTGCTCCAAAAATGAATGGTGTCTGAATTGCCCGACAAGCAACAGTTAGAAAGAACCTGATTTAACTTTCAAACTCTTGCCATGGGCTTTAAAATCAAAGGCTTATTAACAAATAAAGCCAAAATGTATTAGTTGTCTCAGACTTTTAGGCCACTTAAGCCTAAACGTACATTCATTCAGCACTCTGTTTAACGCAAAGTTTCCAATGAAAGAATACCTTTCAAAAATTAATTTGACCATTCCTGACACACTCTTTTGCTTTTGGCAGTGTTGCATTGTCTTTTCAGACTCATATTTTGATTCAGACAAGCAAATTTCCCAGTCAAATGAGTGGAATATTGAGAAAATGGTCTTTGAGAAATATTTGAACCCTAACCCTAACTAGCAAAACCCGAAGCTAGGGTTAGGGTTTTATTCCCATACAATGTAGACAGTTTTTGATGGCATGGCTGTGTTTTAGGGCTGAAAGGATACCTAGGAATATAGTTCTTTCAATGTTTTCTAAACATTTTTTTCTGACCCATATGGCTGTATACAGTGCTTTGCTCCAAAAAGGAATGGTGTCTGAATTGCCCGACAAGCAACACTTAGAAAGAACCTGACTTAACTTTCAAACTCTTGCCATGGGCTTTAAAATCAAAGGCTTATTAACAAATAAAGCCAAAATGTATTAGTTGTCTCAGACTTTTAGGCCACTTAAGCCTAAACGTACATTCATTCAGCACTCCGTTTAACGCAAAGTTTCCAATGAAAGAATACCTTTCAAAAATTAATTTGACCATTCCTGACACACTCTTTTGCTTTTGGCAGTGTTGTATTGTCTTTTCAGACTCATATTTTGATTCAGACAAGCAAACTTCCCAGTCAAATGAGTGGAATATTGAGAAAATGGTCTTTGAGAAATATTTGAACCCTAACCCTAACTAGCAAAACCCGAAGCTAGGGTTAGGGTTTTATTCCCATACAATGTAGATAGTTTTTGATGGCATGGCTGTGTTTTAGGGCTGAAAGGATACTTAGGAATATAGTTCTTTCAATGTTTTCTAAACATTTTTTTCTGACCCATATGGCTGTATACAGTGCTTTGCTCCAAAAAGGAATGGTGTCTGAATTGCCCGACAAGCAACAGTTAGAAAGAACCTGATTTAACTTTCAAACTCTTGCCATGGGCTTTAAAATCAAAGGCTTATTAACAAATAAAGCCAAAATGTATTAGTTGTCTCAGACTTTTAGGCCACTTAAGCCTAAACGTACATTCATTCAGCACTCCGTTTAACGCAAACTTTCCAATGAAAGAATACCTTTCAAAAATTAATTTGACCATTCCTGACACACTCTTTTGCTTTTGGCAGTGTTGTATTGTCTTTTCAGACTCATATTTTGTTTCAGACAAGCAAATTTCCCAGTCAAATTAGTGGAATATTGAGAAAATGGTCTTTGAGAAATATTTGAACCCTAACCCTAACTAGCAAAACCCGAAGCTAGGGTTAGGGTTTTATTCCCATACAATGTAGACAGTTTCTGATGGCATGGCTGTGTTTTAGGGCTGAAAGGATACCTAGGAATATAGTTCTTTCAATGTTTTCTAAACATTTTTTTCTGACCCATATGGCTGTATACAGTGCTTTGCTCCAAAAAGGAATGGTGTCTGAATTGCCCGACAAGCAACAGTTAGAAAGAACCTGACTTAACTTTCAAACTCTTGCCATGGGCTTTAAAATCAAAGGCTTATTAACAAATAAAGCCAAAATGTATTAGTTGTCTCAGACTTTTAGGCCACTTAAGCCTAAACGTACATTCATTCAGCACTCCGTTTAACGCAAAGTTTCCAATGAAAGAATACCTTTCAAAAATTAATTTGACCATTCCTGACACACTCTTTTGCTTTTGGCAGTGTTGCATTGTCTTTTCAGACTCATATTTTGATTCAGACAAGCAAATTTCCCAGTCAAATGAGTGGAATATTGAGAAAATGGTGTTTGAGAAATATTTGAACCCTAACCCTAACTAGCAAAACCCGAAGCTAGGGTTAGGGTTTTATTGCCATACAATGTAGACAGTTTTTGATAGCATGGCTGTGTTTTAGGGCTGAAAGGATACCTAGGAATATAGTTCTTTCAATGTTTTCTAAACATTTTTTTCTGACCCATATGGCTGTATACAGTGCTTTGCTCCAAAAAGGAATGGTGTCTGAATTGCCCGACAAGCAACAGTTAGAAAGAACCTGATTTAACTTTCAAACTCTTGCCATGGGCTTTAAAATCAAAGGCTTATTAACAAATAAAGCCAAAATGTATTAGTTGTCTCAGACTTTTAGGCCACTTAAGCCTAAACGTACATTCATTCAGCACTCCGTTTAACGCAAAGTTTCCAATGAAAGAATACCTTTCAAAAATTAATTTGACCATTCCTGACACACTCTTTTGCTTTTGGCAGTGTTGTATTGTCTTTTCAGACTCATATTTTGATTCAGACAAGCAAATTTCCCAGTCAAATGAGTGGAATATTGAGAAAATGGTCTTTGAGAAATATTTGAACCCTAACCCTAACTAGCAAAACCCGAAGCTAGGGTTAGGGTTTTATTCCCATACAATGTAGATAGTTTTTGATGGCATGGCTGTGTTTTAGGGCTGAAAGGATACTTAGGAATATAGTTCTTTCAATGTTTTCTAAACATTTTTTTCTGACCCATATGGCTGTATACAGTGCTTTGCTCCAAAAAGGAATGGTGTCTGAATTGCCCGACAAGCAACAGTTAGAAAGAACCTGATTTAACTTTCAAACTCTTGCCATGGGCTTTAAAATCAAAGGCTTATTAACAAATAAAGCCAAAATGTATTAGTTGTCTCAGACTTTTAGGCCACTTAAGCCTAAACGTACATTCATTCAGCACTCTGTTTAACGCAAAGTTTCCAATGAAAGAATACCTTTCAAAAATTAATTTGACCATTCCTGACACACTCTTTTGCTTTTGGCAGTGTTGCATTGTCTTTTCAGACTCATATTTTGATTCAGACAAGCAAATTTCCCAGTCAAATGAGTGGAATATTGAGAAAATGGTCTTTGAGAAATATTTGAACCCTAACCCTAACTAGCAAAACCCGAAGCTAGGGTTAGGGTTTTATTCCCATACAATGTAGACAGTTTTTGATGGCATGGCTGTGTTTTAGGGTTGAAAGGATACCTAGGAATATAGTTCTTTCAATGTTTTCTAAACATTTTTTTCTGACCCATATGGCTGTATACAGTGCTTTGCTCCAAAAAGGAATGGTGTCTGAATTGCCCGACAAGCAACAGTTAGAAGGAACCTGATTTAACTTTCAAACTCTTGCCATGGGCTTTAAAATCAAAGGCTTATTAACAAATAAAGCCAAAATGTATTAGTTGTCTCAGACTTTTAGGCCACTTAAGCCTAAAAGTACATTCATTCAGCACTCCGTTTAACGCAAAGTTTCCAATGAAAGAATACCTTTCAAAAATTAATTTGACCATTCCTGACACACTCTTTTGCTTTTGGCAGTGTTGTATTGTCTTTTCAGACTCATATTTTGATTCAGACAAGCAAACTTCCCAGTCAAATGAGTGGAATATTGAGAAAATGGTCTTTGAGAAATATTTGAACCCTAACCCTAACTAGCAAAACCCGAAGCTAGGGTTAGGGTTTTATTCCCATACAATGTAGATAGTTTTTGATGGCATGGCTGTGTTTTAGGGCTGAAAGGATACTTAGGAATATAGTTCTTTCAATGTTTTCTAAACATTTTTTTCTGACCCATATGGCTGTATACAGTGCTTTGCTCCAAAAATGAATGGTGTCTGAATTGCCCGACAAGCAAGAGTTATAAAGAACCTGATTTAACTTTCAAACTCTTGCCATGGGCTTTAAAATCAAAGGCTTATTAACAAATAAAGCCAAAATGTATTAGTTGTCTCAGACTTTTAGGCCACTTAAGCCTAAACGTACATTCATTCAGCACTCTGTTTAACGCAAAGTTTCCAATGAAAGAATACCTTTCAAAAATTAATTTGACCATTCCTGACACACTCTTTTGCTTTTGGCAGTGTTGCATTGTCTTTTCAGACTCATATTTTGATTCAGACAAGCAAATTTCCCAGTCAAATGAGTGGAATATTGAGAAAATGGTCTTTGAGAAATATTTGAACCCTAACCCTAACTAGCAAAACCCGAAGCTAGGGTTAGGGTTTTATTCCCATACAATGTAGACAGTTTTTGATGGCATGGCTGTGTTTTAGGGCTGAAAGGATACTTAGGAATATAGTTCTTTCAATGTTTTCTAAACATTTTTTTCTGACCCATATGGCTGTATACAGTGCTTTGCTCCAAAAAGGAATGGTGTCTGAATAGCCCGACAAGCAACAGATAGAAAGAACCTGATTTAACTTTCAAACTCTTTCCATGGGCTTTAAAATCAAAGGCTTATTAACAAATAAAGCCAAAATGTATTAGTTGTCTCAGACTTTTAGGCCACTTAAGCCTAAACGTACATTCATTCAGCACTCTGTTTAACGCAAAGTTTCCAATGAAAGAATACCTTTCAAAAATTAATTTGACCATTCCTGACACACTCTTTTGCTTTTGGCAGTGTTGTATTGTCTTTTCAGACTCATACAGATGCAGCCATTCAAAGTGCGCGTTACAGACACGTACCGCAGGTGACGTCGCTCAGTATGACGCAAGATGACGCGGGGCACCGCAGTACGTGATTGGTTGACCGACAGGGGCACTCGTGGTCCGTTGGTCTGTCGTAGAAAGACAGTAAACGTCTTTGCTGTGCCCGTTGTAGGTATTGAATTTTACCACTGAAGGGAAATCTTAGTAGCTGAGCATAAAAAGAATAGGAGCATACTGTAACGCGTGTGAAGGTCATAAACGATATTAATTTTGGAACATAAACATACAGTGTATAGCTGGTCTTGGTACTTTAAAGAAAAAAATACACACCAGTATTCCATTTCTCCCTAAACATTTTAAGCTTCGAAGTCTTTAACTAACGCGATACCGGAGTCAACAAGCATACTTTTAGAATTTGATTAAAAGGGAATATAATATGGAATCGCGTATCTAAAGAATTTAATAATGGTATTCGTGTGCTGCGACAGGGCTGTGTAGGGCTGTTTCGCCTGCCTGTTCATGTGAGCTGTCTTGTAGACGTGACTACCAGCTGACAGGTTGTGTTTTCGAATCCAGCTGGTGCTGGTCTTTTCTTTTAACAAACATTTCTTCGAAAAAATAGAATAGCGATATTATGGACAATCAATTGACTTTTATATTTCAAAATATCGCAACATGATCGATATTTGCGATATTTTGAACATATCTTCCCTTCTGACAGCGGTGCCTGCTTCTATTGTGTGTGTGTGTGCAACAGAGTAAATTTTTAATAGCGTTTTAAGCGAATAGGTAATTAGATTGCTCGTAAACCTAATCGCTTTTTCTACATAAACACAGCATGATTACTCTCTGAAAATGCTTTTCCTTTATTTTTAAAGTAGGCTCAGATTTCAACTATAGATCGTATTATTATAAACTTTCTTGGAAAAATGTATTTTATGTAAACCATGTTTGCTATTAATTCATTTAGGGCTAAAATACGTTCATTGTCTTCCAATCGAGTCGAGTTGACATTGGAAGCCTGCCACACCCGGACTGTTAAACCAACGCATTAGCACGTCAAAGCCCATTGAGGGTATTGAGCCAGTATTGGCTTTAGTATTCCCCCCCTCTCCCCTCAATTCAATTCAATTCAAGGTGTTTTATTTGCATGACAGATGGGTACAAGCAGTGTTGGGTATGTATATTGTAACGCTTACGGCAGACAGGCACTGTGTAACAGCCGGCGCACCAGAGCAGCGCACCGAGGGAGCGTCTGCATTTATAACTTGGTTTTTAAAATTAGTCAAGCAATATGAAGCATCTTCTTTTACTTTTGAGTCCCTTAAATACATTGAACACAGCTTTCTCACCACTTAAGATTGCTCTTGATACCATCCTTACACAAAGCAGAAGGGAGATTTTAGTGCCTGAGCATAAAAAGAATAGGAGCATACTGCAACGCGTGTGAAGTCCATAAACGATATTAATTTTGGAACTTAAACGTTCAGTATATGGCTGGTCTCGGTACTTTAAAGAAAACATACACACCAGTATTCCATTTCTCCCTAAACATTTTAAGCATCGAAGTCTTTAAGCAACGCGATACCGGAGTCAACAAGCATACTTTTAGAATTTGATTAAAAGGGAATATAATATGGAATCTCGTATCTCAAGAAATTAATATGCAATAACTGAGTCAAGGGACTCAGAGGATCCAAGGCTAGACTGAGTATAATAGGCTTCGGGCTTCTATTGTGACATCTACTGTAAATTACAGAAATGTTAAAAGTAAACAAAATAAAGTAACTAAAATGTGGTCTAAAATCACCCCTTTAGACACCCCTTTTACTTCACTGGTGTCAGATATGAAAGGCAATAGTCTCCCGTTCTGTCTGCTGTGTGTTGCAGCAGAGGGACTCCCTGCCGCTGAAAGGGGCAGAGTAACTTGCATGCCCTCTAGTACAGTTTACACATGCACGACTTTAAAAGCTAGCAAGACAGGTTTCGATTCACATTAGCTGGCGAGCCTTGTTAAAAAAACGAATGATAATGTAACATGCCACTGTTCATGAACAAAGTTATACTGAGATTTCCTAAGATACGCGATTAAAAAATAAATAAATAAAAATTTGAATCTCCCGCGGAACACATTCCATAAGAATCAGTGGTTTTACAGTATATATCGCCTTTAAAGGTGGCTTCTCAAAACGCTTTACGGGATAAAAACAACCAGAACAGCAGCAACAACAATATTGTATTTCGTTGCACTTTGAAAACCAAGTAATAACTTAACTATACAGTACGTGCAAACGTTTCGTATGTTGCTGTCGTGAATGTCTGCGTACCCATAAGTATCTTATTTGCCTTGAGTCTGTCTACAGTATCTCTGTCCCACTACCCCCATCTCTCCCTCAATTCAATTCAAGGTGTTTTATTTGCATGACAGATGGGTACAATTCTTGTTGGGAATGTATACTTTGATATTTACACCCGGCGCGGCACCGAGGGAGCGTCTGCATTTATAACTTGGTTTTTAAAATTAGTCAAGCAATATGAAGCATCTTCTTTTACTTTTGAGTCCCTTAAATACATTGAACACAGCTTTCTCACCACTTAAGATTGCTCTTGATACCATCCTTACACAAAGCAGAAGGGAGATTTTAGTGCCTGAGCATAAAAAGAATAGGAGCATACTGCAACGCGTGTGAAGTCCATAAACGATATTAATTTTGGAACTTAAACGTTCCGTATATGGCTGGTCTCGGTACTTTAAAGAAAACATACACACCAGTATTCCATTTCTCCCTAAACATTTTAAGCATCGAAGTCTTTAAGTAACGCGATACCGGAGTCAACAAGCATACTTTTAGAATTTGATTAAAAGGGAATATAATATGGAATCGCGTATCTCAAGAAATTAATATGCAATAACTGAGTCAAGGGACTCAGAGGATCCAAGGCTAGACTGAGTATAATAGGCTTCGGGCTTCTATTGTGACATCTACTGTAAATTACAGAAATGTTAAAAGTAAACAAAATAAAGTAACTAAAATGTGGTCTAAAATCACCCCTTTAGACACCCCTTTTACTTCACTGGTGTCAGATATGAAAGGCAATAGTCTCCCGTTCTGTCTGCTGTGTGTTGCAGCAGAGGGACTCCCTGCCGCTGAAAGGGGCAGAGTAACTTGCATGCCCTCTAGTACAGTTTACACATGCACGACTTTAAAAGCTAGCAAGACAGGTTTCGATTCACATTAGCTGGCGAGCCTTGTTAAAAAAACGAATGATAATGTAACATGCCACTGTTCATGAACAAAGTTATACTGAGATTTCCTAAGATACGCGATTAAAAAATAAATAAATAAAAATTTGAATCTCCTGCGGAGCACATTCCATAAGAATCAGTGGTTTTACAGTATATATCGCCTTTAAAGGTGGCTTCTCAAAACGCTTTACGGGATAAAAACAACCAGAACAGCAGCAACAACAATATTGTATTTCGTTGCACTTTGAAAACCAAGTAATAACTTAACTATACAGTACGTGCAAACGTTTCGTATGTTGCTGTCGTGAATGCCTGCGTACCCATAAGTATCTTATTTGCCTTGAGTCTGTCTACAGTATCTCTGTCCCACTACCCCCATCTCTCCCTCAATTCAATTCAAGGTGTTTTATTTGTTTGACAGATGGGTACAATTCTTGTTGGGAATGTATACTTTGATATTTACACCCGGCGCGGCACCGAGGGAGCGTCTGCATTTATAACTTGGTTTTTAAAATTAGTCACGCAATATGAAGCATCTTCTTTTACTTCTGAGTCCCTTAAATACATTGAACACAGCTTTCTCACCATCCTTACACAAAGCAGAAACTGTCCGATGACTCACAGTACAAGTGGAAAGATTACAGATTTTAATCGTCTTTAATTTTGTCTTTAATTTTGCCTGTGGAGTGTATCTTATTAAGCTCTAAATTGCATTTTGAGCGCGGTTTTTTACTTTTTTTTAATTGCATTTTGGGCGCGGACAGCACATACAAGGGTTAATGAACTGCGCCAAGAAATTTAAAATAGTATTCTTTAGGTGTGAGGGTAGGAGTGGACCGCAGCAGGCATAATCAGCAAACCAGGAAAACAAAGAACAGGACAGGTGAGATGTGTATCCAGAAAGCGAGTGATCAGAAAAAGGAAATGGAAAACGCAGAAAAAGAAAACGCTTTACAGGATAAAAACAATAACAACAGTAGTGGCTGGGCAAACGATTTTTTTTATCGAAATACAAATTGAGATACTGTACTGTATAATGATGTGCATGAACAAAGGTATACTGCAATTTTCCTTAGATACGCGATTAATGCTTCGTAGGAGGAGGCGGTCTTTTCCTCTTGTCTAACAGTTTGTCCACAAACAAAACATTCCTGTTAGACAAAAGGAATTGAAAAAAAACAATTTTGTCAATGAAAACCGGTGTGTGTGTCTCTCCCTGCTGGATGTTCCTCTCACAAACTGCTGAATGAATAAAATAATTTTATTGAAAATGCGTTTGCGATTGTCTGGTATTTAATCTGGTCCCTTTTAACTGTTTTTCGATCTACTGTATTGCTTTGAGATGCCACTTTTAAAGGCGATATGTAAAATAAAGTTTTTTTTATTATTGTTATAGAGAAACATGATCAGATTTTCCCTGGTTCAGAAAAAAGATCTAAAGTGCTACACATAACTTTCTTAATTCGATGTATTTAAAGCAGTGAACTACTGTAGGTGTCACATAACATTCAGAAATACAATCACGTATTTGACAAATAAAAACGATTATAATCTAATCCTTCCACGTTTGATCCCAAAATCCCAAGAAATATAAATCTTGACGGGTAGAAAGCTATGCTGAAAGTTTATTAAGATGCTTAGAAGACAAAGATACTGTATCAATTTATGTTGCATTAGCCTGATTATGATTAAAAAACACATATAATTAAACACGCGTTTGCGATTTAAATCAGAACACGATTTAAATCAATATCGATTCCATATTATATTAGCAGAAAAGCTTAAAACTACCACTTTTTCACATGCTAGTTAAATACTTCGATGCTTAAAATCGTTAGGGAGAAATGGAATACCGGTGTGTATTTTTCCTTTAAAGTGCCGAATCCTGGAATCTGACTGGCTGACACCCCTCTGAAGTGGTTCCATAAAATCTGGTATACGGAAAAGAAAGCGTTGATAAATACAAGTGTCTTTTAATACACTCTTTGCTGTGCTCTTGAGGATCCTTGTGATATTTTAAGCTCTAGTTGAATGATAAGTGTCGCATTTTAAATCATTTTCGTAGTTAGAAATTATGAAACGCCCTGTTAAAAGCAAGGAAGTTTTTATGCCCGTTGAAGTAAAACAAAATGCCTGACAAAGTATGGCTTGGACAGATTCCAAGTGCTTGTACAAATGTGCTAAAGAAATTATACTTTGAGTATACAGCTTGTCTAAAGTCATCCATTATTAATACTATTAGTAATATCTTCAGTAAAGGCTTTGATGCATAAATATTTATGATAAAGGTAGGCTGTGTACTTTTGTCCAACTGAGCAATCTTGCTTTCATAAAATATACCAACATTTTAATGACTGATGATTAACATGCTGTAATACACAGTTCAAAATTAAAGGCTCAAATGCTGTACATGAGAGGTTAAGCTCCCCCTGGCGGTTTTACAAGGCGACGCCGGATAGTTAACCACGTGACACCACGTTAACTGCGTCATACCGCGTGATACTGTGACACGCCCACCGGGGTATGCCGCGAAATACCTCACGCATTTTGAATGGCTGCATCTGTATTTTGATTCAGACAAGCAAATTTCCCAGTCAAATGAGTGGAATATTGAGAAAATGGTCTTTGAGAAATATTTGAACCCTAACCCTAACTAGCAAAACCCGAAGCTAGGGTTAGGGTTTTATTCCCATACAATGTAGATAGTTTTTGATGGCATGGCTGTGTTTTAGGGCTGAAAGGATACTTAGGAATATAGTTCTTTCAATGTTTTCTAAACATTTTTTTCTGACCCATATGGCTGTATACAGTGCTTTGCTCCAAAAAGGAATGGTGTCTGAATTGCCCGACAAGCAACAGTTAGAAAGAACCTGATTTAAATTTCAAACTCTTGCCATGGGCTTTAAAATCAAAGGCTTATTAACAAATAAAGCCAAAATGTATTAGTTGTCTCAGACTTTTAGGCCACTTAAGCCTAAACGTACATTCATTCAGCACTCCGTTTAACGCAAAGTTTCCAATGAAAGAATACCTTTCAAAAATTAATTTGACCATTCCTGACACACTCTTTTGCTTTTGGCAGTGTTGTATTGTCTTTTCAGACTCATATTTTGTTTCAGACAAGCAAATTTCCCAGTCAAATGAGTGGAATATTGAGAAAATGGTCTTTGAGAAATATTTGAACCCTAACCCTAACTAGCAAAACCCGAAGCTAGGGTTAGGGTTTTATTCCCATACAATGTAGACAGTTTCTGATGGCATGGCTGTGTTTTAGGGCTGAAAGGATACCTAGGAATATAGTTCTTTCAATGTTTTCTAAACATTTTTTTCTGACCCATATGGCTGTATACAGTGCTTTGCTCCAAAAAGGAATGGTGTCTGAATTGCCCGACAAGCAACAGTTAGAAAGAACCTGACTTAACTTTCAAACTCTTGCCATGGGCTTTAAAATCAAAGGCTTATTAACAAATAAAGCCAAAATGTATTAGTTGTCTCAGACTTTTAGGCCACTTAAGCCTAAACGTACATTCATTCAGCACTCCGTTTAACGCAAAGTTTCCAATGAAAGAATACCTTTCAAAAATTAATTTGACCATTCCTGACACACTCTTTTGCTTTTGGCAGTGTTGTATTGTCTTTTCAGACTCATATTTTGCTTCAGACAAGCAAATTTCCCAGTCAAATGAGTGGAATATTGAGAAAATGGTCTTTGAGAAATATTTGAACCCTAACCCTAACTAGCAAAACCCGAAGCTAGGGTTAGGGTTTTATTCCCATACAATGTAGATAGTTTTTGATGGCATGGCTGTGTTTTAGGGCTGAAAGGATACTTAGGAATATAGTTCTTTCAATGTTTTCTAAACATTTTTTTCTGACCCATATGGCTGTATACAGTGCTTTGCTCCAAAAAGGAATGGTGTCTGAATTGCCCGACAAGCAACAGTTAGAAAGAACCTGATTTAACTTTCAAACTCTTGCCATGGGCTTTAAAATCAAAGGCTTATTAACAAATAAAGCCAAAATGTATTAGTTGTCTCAGACTTTTAGGCCACTTAAGCCTAAACGTACATTCATTTAGCACTCTGTTTAACGCAAAGTTTCCAATGAAAGAATACCTTTCAAAAATTAATTTGACCATTCCTGACACACTCTTTTGCTTTTGGCAGTGTTGCATTGTCTTTTCAGACTCATATTTTGATTCAGACAAGCAAATTTCCCAGTCAAATGAGTGGAATATTGAGAAAATGGTGTTTGAGAAATATTTGAACCCTAACCCTAACTAGCAAAACCCGAAGCTAGGGTTAGGGTTTTATTGCCATACAATGTAGACAGTTTTTGATAGCATGGCTGTGTTTTAGGGCTGAAAGGATACCTAGGAATATAGTTCTTTCAATGTTTTCTAAACATTTTTTTCTGACCCATATGGCTGTATACAGTGCTTTGCTCCAAAAAGGAATGGTGTCTGAATTGCCCGACAAGCAACAGTTAGAAAGAACCTGATTTAACTTTCAAACTCTTGCCATGGGCTTTAAAATCAAAGGCTTATTAACAAATAAAGCCAAAATGTATTAGTTGTCTCAGACTTTTAGGCCACTTAAGCCTAAACGTACATTCATTCAGCACTCTGTTTAACGCAAAGTTTCCAATGAAAGAATACCTTTCAAAAATTAATTTGACCATTCCTGACACACTCTTTTGCTTTTGGCAGTGTTGCATTGTCTTTTCAGACTCATATTTTGATTCAGACAAGCAAATTTCCCAGTCAAATGAGTGGAATATTGAGAAAATGGTCTTTGAGAAATATTTGAACCCTAACCCTAACTAGCAAAACCCGAAGCTAGGGTTAGGGTTTTATTCCCATACAATGTAGACAGTTTTTGATGGCATGGCTGTGTTTTAGGGCTGAAAGGATACCTAGGAATATAGTTCTTTCAATGTTTTCTAAACATTTTTTTCTGACCCATATGGCTGTATACAGTGCTTTGCTCCAAAAAGGAATGGTGTCTGAATTGCCCGACAAGCAACACTTAGAAAGAACCTGACTTAACTTTCAAACTCTTGCCATGGGCTTTAAAATCAAAGGCTTATTAACAAATAAAGCCAAAATGTATTAGTTGTCTCAGACTTTTAGGCCACTTAAGCCTAAACGTACATTCATTCAGCACTCCGTTTAACGCAAAGTTTCCAATGAAAGAATACCTTTCAAAAATTAATTTGACCATTCCTGACACACTCTTTTGCTTTTGGCAGTGTTGTATTGTCTTTTCAGACTCATATTTTGATTCAGACAAGCAAATTTCCCAGTCAAATGAGTGGAATATTGAGAAAATGGTCTTTGAGAAATATTTGAACCCTAACCCTAACTAGCAAAACCCGAAGCTAGGGTTAGGGTTTTATTCCCATACAATGTAGACAGTTTTTGATGGCATGGCTGTGTTTTAGGGCTGAAAGGATACTTAGGAATATAGTTCTTTCAATGTTTTCTAAACATTTTTTTCTGACCCATATGGCTGTATACAGTGCTTTGCTCCAAAAAGGAATGGTGTCTGAATAGCCCGACAAGCAACAGTTAGAAAGAACCTGATTTAACTTTCAAACTCTTGCCATGGGCTTTAAAATCAAAGGCTTATTAACAAATAAAGCCAAAATGTATTAGTTGTCTCAGGCTTTTAGGCCACTTAAGCCTAAACGTACATTCATTCAGCACTCCGTTTAACGCAAACTTTCCAATGAAAGAATACCTTTCAAAAATTAATTTGACCATTCCTGACACACTCTTTTGCTTTTGGCAGTGTTGCATTGTCTTTTCAGACTCATATTTTGATTCAGACAAGCAAATTTCCCAGTCAAATGAGTGGAATATTGAGAAAATGGTCTTTGAGAAATATTTGAACCCTAACCCTAACTAGCAAAACCCGAAGCTAGGGTTAGGGTTTTATTCCCATACAATGTAGACAGTTTTTGATGGCATGGCTGTGTTTTAGGGCTGAAAGGATACCTAGGAATATAGTTCTTTCAATGTTTTCTAAACATTTTTTTCTGACCCATATGGCTGTATACAGTGCTTTGCTCCAAAAAGGAATGGTGTCTGAATTGCCCGACAAGCAACAGTTAGAAAGAACCTGATTTAACTTTCAAACTCTTGCCATGGGCTTTAAAATCAAAGGCTTATTAACAAATAAAGCCAAAATGTATTAGTTGTCTCAGACTTTTAGGCCACTTAAGCCTAAACGTACATTCATTTAGCACTCTGTTTAACGCAAAGTTTCCAATGAAAGAATACCTTTCAAAAATTAATTTGACCATTCCTGACACACTCTTTTGCTTTTGGCAGTGTTGCATTGTCTTTTCAGACTCATATTTTGATTCAGACAAGCAAATTTCCCAGTCAAATGAGTGGAATATTGAGAAAATGGTGTTTGAGAAATATTTGAACCCTAACCCTAACTAGCAAAACCCGAAGCTAGGGTTAGGGTTTTATTGCCATACAATGTAGACAGTTTTTGATAGCATGGCTGTGTTTTAGGGCTGAAAGGATACCTAGGAATATAGTTCTTTCAATGTTTTCTAAACATTTTTTTCTGACCCATATGGCTGTATACAGTGCTTTGCTCCAAAAAGGAATGGTGTCTGAATTGCCCGACAAGCAACAGTTAGAAAGAACCTGATTTAACTTTCAAACTCTTGCCATGGGCTTTAAAATCAAAGGCTTATTAACAAATAAAGCCAAAATGTATTAGTTGTCTCAGACTTTTAGGCCACTTAAGCCTAAACGTACATTCATTCAGCACTCCGTTTAACGCAAAGTTTCCAATGAAAGAATACCTTTGAAAAATTAATTTGACCATTCCTGACACACTCTTTTGCTTTTGGCAGTGTTGTATTGTCTTTTCAGACTCATATTTTGATTCAGACAAGCAAATTTCCCAGTCAAATGAGTGGAATATTGAGAAAATGGTCTTTGAGAAATATTTGAACCCTAACCCTAACTAGCAAAACCCGAAGCTAGGGTTAGGGTTTTATTCCCATACAATGTAGATAGTTTTTGATGGCATGGCTGTGTTTTAGGGCTGAAAGGATACTTAGGAATATAGTTCTTTCAATGTTTTCTAAACATTTTTTTCTGACCCATATGGCTGTATACAGTGCTTTGCTCCAAAAAGGAATGGTGTCTGAATTGCCCGACAAGCAACAGTTAGAAAGAACCTGATTTAACTTTCAAACTCTTGCCATGGGCTTTAAAATCAAAGGCTTATTAACAAATAAAGCCAAAATGTATTAGTTGTCTCAGACTTTTAGGCCACTTAAGCCTAAACGTACATTCATTCAGCACTCCGTTTAACGCAAAGTTTCCAATGAAAGAATACCTTTCAAAAATTAATTTGACCATTCCTGACACACTCTTTTGCTTTTGGCAGTGTTGCATTGTCTTTTCAGACTCATATTTTGATTCAGACAAGCAAATTTCCCAGTCAAATGAGTGGAATATTGAGAAAATGGTCTTTGAGAAATATTTGAACCCTAACCCTAACTAGCAAAACCCGAAGCTAGGGTTAGGGTTTTATTCCCATACAATGTAGACAGTTTTTGATGGCATGGCTGTGTTTTAGGGTTGAAAGGATACCTAGGAATATACAGATGCAGCCATTCAAAGTGCGCGTCACAGACACGTACCGCAGGTGACGTCGCTCAGTATGACGCAAGATGACGCGTGGCACCGCAGTACGTGATTGGTTGACCGACAGGGGCACTCGTGGTCCGTTGGTCTGTCGTAGAAAGACTTACAGTAAAAACGTCTTTGCTGTGCCCGTTGTAGATATTGAATTTTACCACTGAAGGGAAATCTTAGTAGCTGAGCATAAAAAGAATAGGAGCATACTGTAACGCGTGTGAAGGCCATAAACGATATTAATTTTGGAACATAAACATACAGTATATACTGTAGCTGGTCTTGGTACTTTAAAGAAAAAAATACACACCAGTATTCCATTTCTCCCTAAACATTTTAAGCTTTGAAGTCTTTAACTAACATGATACCGGAGTC
Source organism: Atractosteus spatula (assembly GCF_055471065.1). NCBI lineage: Eukaryota > Metazoa > Chordata > Actinopteri > Semionotiformes > Lepisosteidae > Atractosteus > Atractosteus spatula. The sequence goes on along the minus strand of NC_142709.1, from coordinate 28,547,647 downwards.
AACAAGCATACTTTTAGAATTTGATTAAAAGGGAATATAATATGGAATCGCGTATCTAAAGAATTTAATAACGGTATTCGTGTGCTGCGACAGGGCTGTGTAGGGCTTTTTCGCCTGCCTGCTCATGCGAGCTGTCTTCTAGCCGACTGGTCTAGGTGCGTGACTAGCAACTGGGAGGTTGTGTGATCGAATCCAGCTGGTGCCGGACTTTTCTTTTAACAAACATTTCTTCGAAAAAATAGAATAGCGATATTATGGACAATAAATTGACTTTTATATTTCAAAATATCGCAACATGAACGATATTTGCGATATTTTGAACATATCTTCCCTTCTGACAGCGGTTCCTCCTTCTATTGTGTGTGTGTGTGCAACAGAGTAAATTTTTATAGAGAAATGGAGGCTGGACAGTATGCGTTACAATATAAACATTTATATTGATTTAAATCGTGTTCTGATTTAAATCGCAAACGCGTGTTTAATTATGTGTTTTTTAATCATAATCAGGCTAATGCATTTCTACATTTTCTGTATGAACCAGCTTAGAGGTTCATACAGAAAGACAGCTTGTGTTTAAATTGAGTGTAAGGTAATTTATGCTTCTAAAGTCATGGTCAGCATTTATTATTGTACTGTGCTGTAAACTTTTTCTGTGCCTAGTCACATTATTTTATAGCGTTTTTATTGCGTTATTAAATCCGGTGGCGCTGTGTGTTAGAGTAGTTTCCTGACTCCCTTGTCACATGGTCTGTGATTGAATCCCATAGAACTATGACTTTATTTTTTAACAAACATTTCTTTGAAAAAATGAAACGTTTCCCTTGGTCAGAGATTAAATAAAACCTCACTCGCACCAAACAAATTTATATTTCTAAATATCACAAAATACGTTCATTGTCTTCCAATCGAGTCGAGTTGACATTGGAAGCCTGCCACACCCGGACTGTTAAACCAACGCATTAGCACGTCAAAGCCCATCGAGGGTATTGAGCCAGTATTGCCTTTAGTATTCCCCCCTCTCCCCTCAATTCAATTCAATTCAAGGTGTTTTATTTGCATGACAGATGGGTACAAGCAGTGTTGGGTATGTATATTGTAACGCTTACGGCAGACAGGCACTGTGTAAGAGCCGGCGCACCAGAGCAGCGCACCGAGGGAGCGTCTGCATTTCTAACTTAGTTTTTAAAATTAGTCAAGCAATATGAAGCATCTCCTTTTACTTAGTGCCTGAGCATAAAAAGAATAGGAGCATACTGCAACGCGTGTGAAGTCCATAAACGATATTAATTTTGGAACTTAAACATACAGTATATGGCTGGTCTCGGTACTTTAAAGAAAACATACACACCAGTATTCCATTTCTCCTAAACATTTTAAGCATCGAAGTCTTTAACTAACGCGATACCGGAGTCAACAAGCATACTTTTAGAATTTGATTAAAAGGGAATATAATATGGAATCGCGTATCTCAAGAAATTAATAACGATATAATTATATTCATGTTGCAAAAGAACTGCAACGGACATAAAAACTCCCTTGCTTTTAACAGAGCGTTCCATAATTTCTAACTACGAAAATGCCAGGTGAAAGGATTTGTAAACATATTTTGTTAAAGCAAGTCAGAACCCATTCAGAGCCTACATTACATTTTAGCGTTTCATTCTGAGCAGAAGACCCTCACACCTGAAGAAGGGGGAGGTGTTTTTCGCTGGAAATCTCGCCTGCTTCTACTTTACAACCGGAGTGCTGGCTGTGACGAATTAAACCGGTATTACAGGTTACAATCACAGACCATGTGACATGGGAGTCAGGAAACTAACACAGCGCCACCAGATTTGATAACGCTATGAAAACGCTATAAAATAATGTGACTAGGCACAGAACAAGTTTACAGCACAGTACAAAAATGCTGACCATGACTTTAGAAGCATAAATTGCCTTACACTCAATTTAAACACAAGCTGTCTTTAGCCCTCTAAGGTGGTTCATACAGAAATGTAGAGATCCAGGCTCAGAACACACAGCTTCATTAGCGAATACATATGCAGGACAACTAGAGAAGACGTTTTACAGAGGATGGATTTTTAGAAACATCCCATCAGTGACATCACTGAAGTCAACTCCTAGGTACTGTAACTGTCGTGTGGATAGTTTCACAAGAATCAGACAAAGGTTTAAGCATCGCTTGTTCTAGATAAAACTGCAAAAAAAAACAACAACCCATAATGTACTTCTTTGCGGCTCTGTTTGCCCAAATCATATATTCACAACGTGAAATCTAGAAAATAATATTACGTAACCAAAATCCGCAATATGGAAACAGAACCTGTGTAATTGTTGATAGATGATGTACTCGTAACATTTTTTCAAGACGAACTACAACATTTAAAAAATGACTTGTATGTACTTGATATCTCTAATCAATCCACGGGTCCCAGCACGAAACGAAAGTAAAACGCATACCGTTTCGCGCTTCTTATTAGTTGCTCAAAAGTAATTTGACCGTATGAAATGCATAATATAAACCTAGAAACATATACGTGAGTAGTACTTAAGCACTGTAGTATCGGTGTTAAGACATACCTCTCAAATACTGTAAATCAAGTTAAAAATATCTCAAGATTCTGGTCATAATGAAACCATGTTTCGTGTATGTTTTCTTTAAAGTACCGAGACCAGCCATATACTGTATGTTTATGTTCCAAAATTAATATCGTTTATGGCCTTCACACGCGTTGCAGTATGCTCCTATTCTTTTTATGCTCAGCTACTAAGATTTCCCTTCAGTGGTAAAATTAGATATGAATATTCAATACTTAAACGGGCACAGTTAAGACATTAAATATACATATACATACTGTATACAGTACAGTTTGCATACGGTAATATGTTTATGTCCCTAAATCAATCTCTTTTATGAGCATGTGAAAGGCATGGTGAATCACTGTACTTTGCATGATTGGAAAAAAATGCGTGATTGCGAAATGCTGTGGCGTTACTTTTACAAAGACGGTCAATGAAAAAAAGAATGTGGACCAGGGCAATACTTTGAGTTTACAGCTTGTCCAAGGTCATTTATTATTAATACTATTATTAATATCTTCGTTAAAGACTTTGATGGCTACAGCTCAAACATGAGAGGTTGAGCTTTATTAGCTCCACCTTGCGGAAATTCCGGATACTATTATTTTGCTAGCGGTATTTACCGGTAACTCGCGGTATTTACCGGTAGCTTGCGGTAGACTGCGTACAGCGTACCGGAAAATAATGCGGTATCGCCCGCGCATTTTGAATGGCTGCATCTGTAGTTCTTTCAATGTTTTCTAAACATTTTTTTCTGACCCATATGGCTGTATACAGTGCTTTGCTCCAAAAAGGAATGGTGTCTGAATTGCCCGACAAGCAACAGTTAGAAGGAACCTGATTTAACTTTCAAACTCTTGCCATGGGCTTTAAAATCAAAGGCTTATTAACAAATAAAGCCAAAATGTATTAGTTGTCTCAGACTTTTAGGCCACTTAAGCCTAAACGTAAATTCATTCAGCACTCCGTTTAACGCAAAGTTTCCAATGAAAGAATACCTTTCAAAAATTAATTTGACCATTCCTGACACACTCTATTGCTTTTGGCAGTGTTGTATTGTCTTTTCAGACTCATATTTTGATTCAGACAAGCAAATTTCCCAGTCAAATGAGTGGAATATTGAGAAAATGGTCTTTGAGAAATATTTGAACCCTAACCCTAACTAGCAAAACCCGAAGCTAAGGTTAGGGTTTTATTCCCATACAATGTAGATAGTTTTTGATGGCATGGCTGTGTTTTAGGGCTGAAAGGATACTTAGGAATATAGTTCTTTCAATGTTTTCTAAACATTTTTTTCTGACCCATATGGCTGTATACAGTGCTTTGCTCCAAAAAGGAATGGTGTCTGAATTGCCCGACAAGCAACAGTTAGAAAGAACCTGATTTAACTTTCAAACTCTTGCCATGGGCTTTAAAATCAAAGGCTTATTAACAAATAAAGCCAAAATGTATTAGTTGTCTCAGACTTTTAGGCCACTTAAGCCTAAACGTACATTCATTCAGCACTCTGTTTAACGCAAAGTTTCCAATGAAAGAATACCTTTCAAAAATTAATTTGACCATTCCTGACACACTCTTTTGCTTTTGGCAGTGTTGCATTGTCTTTTCAGACTCATATTTTGATTCAGACAAGCAAATTTCCCAGTCAAATGAGTGGAATATTGAGAAAATGGTCTTTGAGAAATATTTGAACCCTAACCCTAACTAGCAAAACCCGAAGCTAGGGTTAGGGTTTTATTCCCATACAATGTAGACAGTTTTTGATGGCATGGCTGTGTTTTAGGGCTGAAAGGATACTTAGGAATATAGTTCTTTCAATGTTTTCTAAACATTTTTTTCTGACCCATATGGCTGTATACAGTGCTTTGCTCCAAAAAGGAATGGTGTCTGAATAGCCCGACAAGCAACAGTTAGAAAGAACCTGATTTAACTTTCAAACTCTTGCCATGGGCTTTAAAATCAAAGGCTTATTAACAAATAAAGCCAAAATGTATTAGTTGTCTCAGGCTTTTAGGCCACTTAAGCCTAAACGTACATTCATTCAGCACTCCGTTTAACGCAAACTTTCCAATGAAAGAATACCTTTCAAAAATTAATTTGACCATTCCTGACACACTCTTTTGCTTTTGGCAGTGTTGCATTGTCTTTTCAGACTCATATTTTGATTCAGACAAGCAAATTTCCCAGTCAAATGAGTGGAATATTGAGAAAATGGTCTTTGAGAAATATTTGAACCCTAACCCTAACTAGCAAAACCCGAAGCTAGGGTTAGGGTTTTATTCCCATACAATGTAGACAGTTTTTGATGGCATGGCTGTGTTTTAGGGCTGAAAGGATACCTAGGAATATAGTTCTTTCAATGTTTTCTAAACATTTTTTTCTGACCCATATGGCTGTATACAGTGCTTTGCTCCAAAAAGGAATGGTGTCTGAATTGCCCGACAAGCAACAGTTAGAAAGAACCTGATTTAACTTTCAAACTCTTGCCATGGGCTTTAAAATCAAAGGCTTATTAACAAATAAAGCCAAAATGTATTAGTTGTCTCAGGCTTTTAGGCCACTTAAGCCTAAACGTACATTCATTCAGCACTCCGTTTAACGCAAAGTTTCCAATGAAAGAATACCTTTCAAAAATTAATTTGACCATTCCTGACACACTCTTTTGCTTTTGGCAGTGTTGTATTGTCTTTTCAGACTCATATTTTGATTCAGACAAGCAAATTTCCCAGTCAAATGAGTGGAATATTGAGAAAATGGTCTTTGAGAAATATTTGAACCCTAACCCTAACTAGCAAAACCCGAAGCTAGGGTTAGGGTTTTATTCCCATACAATGTAGATAGTTTTTGATGGCATGGCTGTGTTTTAGGGCTGAAAGGATACTTAGGAATATAGTTCTTTCAATGTTTTCTAAACATTTTTTTCTGACCCATATGGCTGTATACAGTGCTTTGCTCCAAAAAGGAATGGTGTCTGAATTGCCCGACAAGCAACAGTTAGAAAGAACCTGATTTAACTTTCAAACTCTTGCCATGGGCTTTAAAATCAAAGGCTTATTAACAAATAAAGCCAAAATGTATTAGTTGTCTCAGACTTTTAGGCCACTTAAGCCTAAACGTACATTCATTCAGCACTCCGTTTAACGCAAAGTTTCCAATGAAAGAATACCTTTCAAAAATTAATTTGACCATTCCTGACACACTCTTTTGCTTTTGGCAGTGTTGTATTGTCTTTTCAGACTCATATTTTGATTCAGACAAGCAAATTTCACAGTCAAATGAGTGGAATATTGAGAAAATGGTCTTTGATAAATATTTGAACCCTAACCCTAACTAGCAAAACCCGAAGCTAGGGTTAGGGTTTTATTCCCATACAATGTAGACAGTTTTTGATAGCATGGCTGTGTTTTAGGGCTGAAAGGATACTTAAGAATATAGTTCTTTCAATGTTTTCTAAACATTTTTTTCTGACCCATATGGCTGTATACAGTGCTTTGCTCCAAAAAGGAATGGTGTCTGAATTGCCCGACAAGCAACAGTTAGAAAGAACCTAACTTAACTTTCAAACTCTTGCCATGGGCTTTAAAATCAAAGGCTTATTAACAAATAAAGCCAAAATGTATTAGTTGTCTCAGACTTTTAGGCCACTTAAGCCTAAACGTACATTCATTAAGCACTCCGTTTAACGCAAAGTTTCCAATGAAAGAATACCTTTCAAAAATTAATTTGACCATTCCTGACACACTCTTTTGCTTTTGGCAGGGTTGTATTGTCTTTTCAGACTCATATTTTGATTCAGACAAGCAAATTTCCCAGTCAAATGAGTGGAATATTGAGAAAATGGTCTTTGAGAAATATTTGAACCCTAACCCTAACTAGCAAAACCCGAAGCTAGGGTTAGGGTTTTATTGCCATACAATGTAGACAGTTTTTGATGGCATGGCTGTGTTTTAGGGCTGAAAGGATACTTAGGTATATAGTTCTTTCAATGTTTTCTAAACATTTTTTTCTGACCCATATGGCTGTATACAGTGCTTTGCTCCAAAAAGGAATGGTGTCTGAATAGCCCGACAAGCAACAGTTAGAAAGAACCTGATTTAACTTTCAAACTCTTGCCATGGGCTTTAAAATCAAAGGCTTATTAACAAATAAAGCCAAAATGTATTAGTTGTCTCAGACTTTTAGGCCACTTAAGCATAAACGTACATTCATTCAGCACTCTGTTTAACGCAAAGTTTCCAATGAAAGAATACCTTTCAAAAATTAATTTGACCATTCCTGACACACTCTTTTGCTTTTGGCAGTGTTGTATTGTCTTTTCAGACTCATATTTTGATTCAGACAAGCAAATTTCCCAGTCAAATGAGTGGAATATTGAGAAAATGGTCTTTGAGAAATATTTGAACCCTAACCCTAACTAGCAAAACCCGAAGCTAGGGTTAGGGTTTTATTCCCATACAATGTAGATAGTTTTTGATGGCATGGCTGTGTTTTAGGGCTGAAAGGATACCTAGGAATATAGTTCTTTCAATGTTTTCTAAACATTTTTTTCTGACCCATATGGCTGTATACAGTGCTTTGCTCCAAAAAGGAATGGTGTCTGAATTGCCCGACAAGCAACAGTTAGAAAGAACCTGATTTAACTTTCAAACTCTTGCCATGGGCTTTAAAATCAAAGGCTTATTAACAAATAAAGCCAAAATGTATTAGTTGTCTCAGACTTTTAGGCCACTTAAGCCTAAACGTACATTCATTCAGCACTCCGTTTAACGCAAAGTTTCCAATGAAAGAATACCTTTCAAAAATTAATTTGACCATTCCTGACACACTCTTTTGCTTTTGGCAGTGTTGTATTGTCTTTTCAGACTCATATTTTGATTCAGACAAGCAAATTTCCCAGTCAAATGAGTGGAATATTGAGAAAATGGTCTTTGAGAAATATTTGAACCCTAACCCTAACTAGCAAAACCCGAAGCTAGGGTTAGGGTTTTATTCCCATACAATGTAGATAGTTTTTGATGGCATGGCTGTGTTTTAGGGCTGAAAGGATACTTAGGAATATAGTTCTTTCAATGTTTTCTAAACATTTTTTTCTGACCCATATGGCTGTATACAGTGCTTTGCTCCAAAAATGAATGGTGTCTGAATTGCCCGACAAGCAACAGTTAGAAAGAACCTGATTTAACTTTCAAACTCTTGCCATGGGCTTTAAAATCAAAGGCTTATTAACAAATAAAGCCAAAATGTATTAGTTGTCTCAGACTTTTAGGCCACTTAAGCCTAAACGTACATTCATTCAGCACTCTGTTTAACGCAAAGTTTCCAATGAAAGAATACCTTTCAAAAATTAATTTGACCATTCCTGACACACTCTTTTGCTTTTGGCAGTGTTGCATTGTCTTTTCAGACTCATATTTTGATTCAGACAAGCAAATTTCCCAGTCAAATGAGTGGAATATTGAGAAAATGGTCTTTGAGAAATATTTGAACCCTAACCCTAACTAGCAAAACCCGAAGCTAGGGTTAGGGTTTTATTCCCATACAATGTAGACAGTTTTTGATGGCATGGCTGTGTTTTAGGGCTGAAAGGATACCTAGGAATATAGTTCTTTCAATGTTTTCTAAACATTTTTTTCTGACCCATATGGCTGTATACAGTGCTTTGCTCCAAAAAGGAATGGTGTCTGAATTGCCCGACAAGCAACAGTTAGAAGGAACCTGATTTAACTTTCAAACTCTTGCCATGGGCTTTAAAATCAAAGGCTTATTAACAAATAAAGCCAAAATGTATTAGTTGTCTCAGACTTTTAGGCCACTTAAGCCTAAACGTACATTCATTCAGCACTCCGTTTAACGCAAAGTTTCCAATGAAAGAAACCTTTCAAAAATTAATTTGACCATTCCTGACACACTCTTTTGCTTTTGGCAGTGTTGTATTGTCTTTTCAGACTCATATTTTGATTCAGACAAGCAAACTTCCCAGTCAAATGAGTGGAATATTGAGAAAATGGTCTTTGAGAAATATTTGAACCCTAACCCTAACTAGCAAAACCCGAAGCTAGGGTTAGGGTTTTATTCCCATACAATGTAGATAGTTTTTGATGGCATGGCTGTGTTTTAGGGCTGAAAGGATACTTAGGAATATAGTTCTTTCAATGTTTTCTAAACATTTTTTTCTGACCCATATGGCTGTATACAGTGCTTTGCTCCAAAAAGGAATGGTGTCTGAATTGCCCGACAAGCAACAGTTAGAAAGAACCTGATTTAACTTTCAAACTCTTGCCATGGGCTTTAAAATCAAAGGCTTATTAACAAATAAAGCCAAAATGTATTAGTTGTCTCAGACTTTTAGGCCACTTAAGCCTAAACGTACATTCATTCAGCACTCCGTTTAACGCAAAGTTTCCAATGAAAGAATACCTTTCAAAAATTAATTTGACCATTCCTGACACACTCTTTTGCTTTTGGCAGTGTTGTATTGTCTTTTCAGACTCATATTTTGATTCAGACAAGCAAATTTCACAGTCAAATGAGTGGAATATTGAGAAAATGGTCTTTGATAAATATTTGAACCCTAACCCTAACTAGCAAAACCCGAAGCTAGGGTTAGGGTTTTATTCCCATACAATGTAGACAGTTTTTGATAGCATGGCTGTGTTTTAGGGCTGAAAGGATACTTAAGAATATAGTTCTTTCAATGTTTTCTAAACATTTTTTTCTGACCCATATGGCTGTATACAGTGCTTTGCTCCAAAAAGGAATGGTGTCTGAATTGCCCGACAAGCAACAGTTAGAAAGAACCTGACTTAACTTTCAAACTCTTGCCATGGGCTTTAAAATCAAAGGCTTATTAACAAATAAAGCCAAAATGTATTAGTTGTCTCAGACTTTTAGGCCACTTAAGCCTAAACGTACATTCATTCAGCACTCTGTTTAACGCAAAGTTTCCAATGAAAGAATACCTTTCAAAAATTAATTTGACCATTCCTGACACACTCTTTTGCTTTTGGCAGGGTTGTATTGTCTTTTCAGACTCATATTTTGATTCAGACAAGCAAATTTCCCAGTCAAATGAGTGGAATATTGAGAAAATGATCTTTGAGAAATATTTGAACCCTAACCCTAACTAGCAAAACCCAAAGCTAGGGTTAGGGTTTTATTGCCATACAATGTAGACAGTTTTTGATAGCATGGCTGTGTTTTAGGGCTGAAAGGATACCTAGGAATATAGTTCTTTCAATGTTTTCTAAACATTTTTTTCTGACCCATATGGCTGTATACAGTGCTTTGCTCCAAAAAGGAATGGTGTCTGAATTGCCCGACAAGCAACAGTTAGAAAGAACCTGACTTAACTTTCAAACTCTTGCCATGGGCTTTAAAATCAAAGGCTTATTAACAAATAAAGCCAAAATGTATTAGTTGTCTCAGACTTTTAGGCCACTTAAGCCTAAACGTACATTCATTCAGCACTCCGTTTAACGCAAAGTTTCCAATGAAAGAATACCTTTCAAAAATTAATTTGACCATTCCTGACACACTCTTTTGCTTTTGGCAGTGTTGTATTGTCTTTTCAGACTCATATTTTGCTTCAGACAAGCAAATTTCCCAGTCAAATGAGTGGAATATTGAGAAAATGGTCTTTGAGAAATATTTGAACCCTAACCCTAACTAGCAAAACCCGAAGCTAGGGTTAGGGTTTTATTCCCATACAATGTAGATAGTTTTTGATGGCATGGCTGTGTTTTAGGGCTGAAAGGATACTTAGGAATATAGTTCTTTCAATGTTTTCTAAACATTTTTTTCTGACCCATATGGCTGTATACAGTGCTTTGCTCCAAAAATGAATGGTGTCTGAATTGCCCGACAAGCAACAGTTAGAAAGAACCTGATTTAACTTTCAAACTCTTGCCATGGGCTTTAAAATCAAAGGCTTATTAACAAATAAAGCCAAAATGTATTAGTTCTCTCAGACTTTTAGGCCACTTAAGCCTAAACGTACATTCATTCAGCACTCTGTTTAACGCAAAGTTTCCAATGAAAGAATACCTTTCAAAAATTAATTTGACCATTCCTGACACACTCTTTTGCTTTTGGCAGTGTTGCATTGTCTTTTCAGACTCATATTTTGATTCAGACAAGCAAATTTCCCAGTCAAATGAGTGGAATATTGAGAAAATGGTCTTTGAGAAATATTTGAACCCTAACCCTAACTAGCAAAACCCGAAGCTAGGGTTAGGGTTTTATTCCCATACAATGTAGATAGTTTTTGATGGCATGGCTGTGTTTTAGGGCTGAAAGGATACTTAGGAATATAGTTCTTTCAATGTTTTCTAAACATTTTTTTCTGACCCATATGGCTGTATACAGTGCTTTGCTCCAAAAATGAATGGTGTCTGAATTGCCCGACAAGCAACAGTTAGAAAGAACCTGATTTAACTTTCAAACTCTTGCCATGGGCTTTAAAATCAAAGGCTTATTAACAAATAAAGCCAAAATGTATTAGTTGTCTCAGACTTTTAGGCCACTTAAGCCTAAACGTACATTCATTCAGCACTCCGTTTAACGCAAAGTTTCCAATGAAAGAAACCTTTCAAAAATTAATTTGACCATTCCTGACACACTCTTTTGCTTTTGGCAGTGTTGCATTGTCTTTTCAGACTCATATTTTGATTCAGACAAGCAAATTTCCCAGTCAAATGAGTGGAATATTGAGAAAATGGTCTTTGAGAAATATTTGAACCCTAACCCTAACTAGCAAAACCCGAAGCTAGGGTTAGGGTTTTATTCCCATACAATGTAGACAGTTTTTGATAGCATGGCTGTGTTTTAGGGCTGAAAGGATACTTAAGAATATAGTTCTTTCAATGTTTTCTAAACATTTTTTTCTGACCCATATGGCTGTATACAGTGCTTTGCTCCAAAAAGGAATGGTGTCTGAATTGCCCGACAAGCAACAGTTAGAAAGAACCTGACTTAACTTTCAAACTCTTGCCATGGGCTTTAAAATCAAAGGCTTATTAACAAATAAAGCCAAAATGTATTAGTTGTCTCAGACTTTTAGGCCACTTAAGCCTAAACGTACATTCATTCAGCACTCTGTTTAACGCAAAGTTTCCAATGAAAGAATACCTTTCAAAAATTAATTTGACCATTCCTGACACACTCTTTTGCTTTTGGCAGGGTTGTATTGTCTTTTCAGACTCATATTTTGATTCAGACAAGCAAATTTCCCAGTCAAATGAGTGGAATATTGAGAAAATGATCTTTGAGAAATATTTGAACCCTAACCCTAACTAGCAAAACCCAAAGCTAGGGTTAGGGTTTTATTGCCATACAATGTAGACAGTTTTTGATAGCATGGCTGTGTTTTAGGGCTGAAAGGATACCTAGGAATATAGTTCTTTCAATGTTTTCTAAACATTTTTTTCTGACCCATATGGCTGTATACAGTGCTTTGCTCCAAAAAGGAATGGTGTCTGAATTGCCCGACAAGCAACAGTTAGAAAGAACCTGACTTAACTTTCAAACTCTTGCCATGGGCTTTAAAATCAAAGGCTTATTAACAAATAAAGCCAAAATGTATTAGTTGTCTCAGACTTTTAGGCCACTTAAGCCTAAACGTACATTCATTCAGCACTCCGTTTAACGCAAAGTTTCCAATGAAAGAATACCTTTCAAAAATTAATTTGACCATTCCTGACACACTCTTTTGCTTTTGGCAGTGTTGTATTGTCTTTTCAGACTCATATTTTGCTTCAGACAAGCAAATTTCCCAGTCAAATGAGTGGAATATTGAGAAAATGGTCTTTGAGAAATATTTGAACCCTAACCCTAACTAGCAAAACCCGAAGCTAGGGTTAGGGTTTTATTCCCATACAATGTAGATAGTTTTTGATGGCATGGCTGTGTTTTAGGGCTGAAAGGATACCTAGGAATATAGTTCTTTCAATGTTTTCTAAACATTTTTTTCTGACCCATATGGCTGTATACAGTGCTTTGCTCCAAAAAGGAATGGTGTCTGAATTGCCCGACAAGCAACAGTTAGAAAGAACCTGATTTAACTTTCAAACTCTTGCCATGGGCTTTAAAATCAAAGGCTTATTAACAAATAAAGCCAAAATGTATTAGTTGTCTCAGACTTTTAGGCCACTTAAGCCTAAACGTACATTCATTCAGCACTCCGTTTAACGCAAAGTTTCCAATGAAAGAAACCTTTCAAAAATTAATTTGACCATTCCTGACACACTCTTTTGCTTTTGGCAGTGTTGTATTGTCTTTTCAGACTCATATTTTGATTCAGACAAGCAAACTTCCCAGTCAAATGAGTGGAATATTGAGAAAATGGTCTTTGAGAAATATTTGAACCCTAACCCTAACTAGCAAAACCCGAAGCTAGGGTTAGGGTTTTATTCCCATACAATGTAGATAGTTTTTGATGGCATGGCTGTGTTTTAGGGCTGAAAGGATACTTAGGAATATAGTTCTTTCAATGTTTTCTAAACATTTTTTTCTGACCCATATGGCTGTATACAGTGCTTTGCTCCAAAAAGGAATGGTGTCTGAATTGCCCGACAAGCAACAGTTAGAAAGAACCTGATTTAACTTTCAAACTCTTGCCATGGGCTTTAAAATCAAAGGCTTATTAACAAATAAAGCCAAAATGTATTAGTTGTCTCAGACTTTTAGGCCACTTAAGCCTAAACGTACATTCATTCAGCACTCCGTTTAACGCAAAGTTTCCAATGAAAGAATACCTTTCAAAAATTAATTTGACCATTCCTGACACACTCTTTTGCTTTTGGCAGTGTTGTATTGTCTTTTCAGACTCATATTTTGATTCAGACAAGCAAATTTCACAGTCAAATGAGTGGAATATTGAGAAAATGGTCTTTGATAAATATTTGAACCCTAACCCTAACTAGCAAAACCCGAAGCTAGGGTTAGGGTTTTATTCCCATACAATGTAGACAGTTTTTGATAGCATGGCTGTGTTTTAGGGCTGAAAGGATACTTAAGAATATAGTTCTTTCAATGTTTTCTAAACATTTTTTTCTGACCCATATGGCTGTATACAGTGCTTTGCTCCAAAAAGGAATGGTGTCTGAATTGCCCGACAAGCAACAGTTAGAAAGAACCTGACTTAACTTTCAAACTCTTGCCATGGGCTTTAAAATCAAAGGCTTATTAACAAATAAAGCCAAAATGTATTAGTTGTCTCAGACTTTTAGGCCACTTAAGCCTAAACGTACATTCATTCAGCACTCTGTTTAACGCAAAGTTTCCAATGAAAGAATACCTTTCAAAAATTAATTTGACCATTCCTGACACACTCTTTTGCTTTTGGCAGGGTTGTATTGTCTTTTCAGACTCATATTTTGATTCAGACAAGCAAATTTCCCAGTCAAATGAGTGGAATATTGAGAAAATGATCTTTGAGAAATATTTGAACCCTAACCCTAACTAGCAAAACCCAAAGCTAGGGTTAGGGTTTTATTGCCATACAATGTAGACAGTTTTTGATAGCATGGCTGTGTTTTAGGGCTGAAAGGATACCTAGGAATATAGTTCTTTCAATGTTTTCTAAACATTTTTTTCTGACCCATATGGCTGTATACAGTGCTTTGCTCCAAAAAGGAATGGTGTCTGAATTGCCCGACAAGCAACAGTTAGAAAGAACCTGACTTAACTTTCAAACTCTTGCCATGGGCTTTAAAATCAAAGGCTTATTAACAAATAAAGCCAAAATGTATTAGTTGTCTCAGACTTTTAGGCCACTTAAGCCTAAACGTACATTCATTCAGCACTCCGTTTAACGCAAAGTTTCCAATGAAAGAATACCTTTCAAAAATTAATTTGACCATTCCTGACACACTCTTTTGCTTTTGGCAGTGTTGTATTGTCTTTTCAGACTCATATTTTGCTTCAGACAAGCAAATTTCCCAGTCAAATGAGTGGAATATTGAGAAAATGGTCTTTGAGAAATATTTGAACCCTAACCCTAACTAGCAAAACCCGAAGCTAGGGTTAGGGTTTTATTCCCATACAATGTAGATAGTTTTTGATGGCATGGCTGTGTTTTAGGGCTGAAAGGATACTTAGGAATATAGTTCTTTCAATGTTTTCTAAACATTTTTTTCTGACCCATATGGCTGTATACAGTGCTTTGCTCCAAAAATGAATGGTGTCTGAATTGCCCGACAAGCAACAGTTAGAAAGAACCTGATTTAACTTTCAAACTCTTGCCATGGGCTTTAAAATCAAAGGCTTATTAACAAATAAAGCCAAAATGTATTAGTTGTCTCAGACTTTTAGGCCACTTAAGCCTAAACGTACATTCATTCAGCACTCTGTTTAACGCAAAGTTTCCAATGAAAGAATACCTTTCAAAAATTAATTTGACCATTCCTGACACACTCTTTTGCTTTTGGCAGTGTTGCATTGTCTTTTCAGACTCATATTTTGATTCAGACAAGCAAATTTCCCAGTCAAATGAGTGGAATATTGAGAAAATGGTCTTTGAGAAATATTTGAACCCTAACCCTAACTAGCAAAACCCGAAGCTAGGGTTAGGGTTTTATTCCCATACAATGTAGATAGTTTTTGATGGCATGGCTGTGTTTTAGGGCTGAAAGGATACTTAGGAATATAGTTCTTTCAATGTTTTCTAAACATTTTTTTCTGACCCATATGGCTGTATACAGTGCTTTGCTCCAAAAAGGAATGGTGTCTGAATTGCCCGACAAGCAACATTTAGAAAGAACCTGATTTAACTTTCAAACTCTTGCCATGGGCTTTAAAATCAAAGGCTTATTAACAAATAAAGCCAAAATGTATTAGTTGTCTCAGACTTTTAGGCCACTTAAGCCTAAACGTACATTCATTTAGCACTCTGTTTAACGCAAAGTTTCCAATGAAAGAATACCTTTCAAAAATTAATTTGACCATTCCTGACACACTCTTTTGCTTTTGGCAGTGTTGCATTGTCTTTTCAGACTCATATTTTGATTCAGACAAGCAAATTTCCCAGTCAAATGAGTGGAATATTGAGAAAATGGTGTTTGAGAAATATTTGAACCCTAACCCTAACTAGCAAAACCCGAAGCTAGGGTTAGGGTTTTATTGCCATACAATGTAGACAGTTTTTGATAGCATGGCTGTGTTTTAGGGCTGAAAGGATACCTAGGAATATAGTTCTTTCAATGTTTTCTAAACATTTTTTTCTGACCCATATGGCTGTATACAGTGCTTTGCTCCAAAAAGGAATGGTGTCTGAATTGCCCGACAAGCAACAGTTAGAAAGAACCTGATTTAACTTTCAAACTCTTGCCATGGGCTTTAAAATCAAAGGCTTATTAACAAATAAAGCCAAAATGTATTAGTTGTCTCAGACTTTTAGGCCACTTAAGCCTAAACGTACATTCATTCAGCACTCCGTTTAACGCAAAGTTTCCAATGAAAGAATACCTTTCAAAAATTAATTTGACCATTCCTGACACACTCTTTTGCTTTTGGCAGTGTTGTATTGTCTTTTCAGACTCATATTTTGATTCAGACAAGCAAATTTCCCAGTCAAATGAGTGGAATATTGAGAAAATGGTCTTTGAGAAATATTTGAACCCTAACCCTAACTAGCAAAACCCGAAGCTAGGGTTAGGGTTTTATTCTCATACAATGTAGATAGTTTTTGATGGCATGGCTGTGTTTTAGGGCTGAAAGGATACTTAGGAATATAGTTCTTTCAATGTTTTCTAAACATTTTTTTCTGACCCATATGGCTGTATACAGTGCTTTGCTCCAAAAATGAATGGTGTCTGAATTGCCCGACAAGCAACAGTTAGAAAGAACCTGATTTAACTTTCAAACTCTTGCCATGGGCTTTAAAATCAAAGGCTTATTAACAAATAAAGCCAAAATGTATTAGTTGTCTCAGACTTTTAGGCCACTTAAGCCTAAACGTACATTCATTCAGCACTCTGTTTAACGCAAAGTTTCCAATGAAAGAATACCTTTCAAAAATTAATTTGACCATTCCTGACACACTCTTTTGCTTTTGGCAGTGTTGCATTGTCTTTTCAGACTCATATTTTGATTCAGACAAGCAAATTTCCCAGTCAAATGAGTGGAATATTGAGAAAATGGTCTTTGAGAAATATTTGAACCCTAACCCTAACTAGCAAAACCCGAAGCTAGGGTTAGGGTTTTATTCCCATACAATGTAGACAGTTTTTGATGGCATGGCTGTGTTTTAGGGCTGAAAGGATACCTAGGAATATAGTTCTTTCAATGTTTTCTAAACATTTTTTTCTGACCCATATGGCTGTATACAGTGCTTTGCTCCAAAAAGGAATGGTGTCTGAATTGCCCGACAAGCAACAGTTAGAAGGAACCTGATTTAACTTTCAAACTCTTGCCATGGGCTTTAAAATCAAAGGCTTATTAACAAATAAAGCCAAAATGTATTAGTTGTCTCAGACTTTTAGGCCACTTAAGCCTAAACGTACATTCATTCAGCACTCCGTTTAACGCAAAGTTTCCAATGAAAGAAACCTTTCAAAAATTAATTTGACCATTCCTGACACACTCTTTTGCTTTTGGCAGTGTTGTATTGTCTTTTCAGACTCATATTTTGATTCAGACAAGCAAACTTCCCAGTCAAATGAGTGGAATATTGAGAAAATGGTCTTTGAGAAATATTTGAACCCTAACCCTAACTAGCAAAACCCGAAGCTAGGGTTAGGGTTTTATTCCCATACAATGTAGATAGTTTTTGATGGCATGGCTGTGTTTTAGGGCTGAAAGGATACTTAGGAATATAGTTCTTTCAATGTTTTCTAAACATTTTTTTCTGACCCATATGGCTGTATACAGTGCTTTGCTCCAAAAAGGAATGGTGTCTGAATTGCCCGACAAGCAACAGTTAGAAAGAACCTGATTTAACTTTCAAACTCTTGCCATGGGCTTTAAAATCAAAGGCTTATTAACAAATAAAGCCAAAATGTATTAGTTGTCTCAGACTTTTAGGCCACTTAAGCCTAAACGTACATTCATTCAGCACTCCGTTTAACGCAAAGTTTCCAATGAAAGAATACCTTTCAAAAATTAATTTGACCATTCCTGACACACTCTTTTGCTTTTGGCAGTGTTGTATTGTCTTTTCAGACTCATATTTTGATTCAGACAAGCAAATTTCACAGTCAAATGAGTGGAATATTGAGAAAATGGTCTTTGATAAATATTTGAACCCTAACCCTAACTAGCAAAACCCGAAGCTAGGGTTAGGGTTTTATTCCCATACAATGTAGACAGTTTTTGATAGCATGGCTGTGTTTTAGGGCTGAAAGGATACTTAAGAATATAGTTCTTTCAATGTTTTCTAAACATTTTTTTCTGACCCATATGGCTGTATACAGTGCTTTGCTCCAAAAAGGAATGGTGTCTGAATTGCCCGACAAGCAACAGTTAGAAAGAACCTGACTTAACTTTCAAACTCTTGCCATGGGCTTTAAAATCAAAGGCTTATTAACAAATAAAGCCAAAATGTATTAGTTGTCTCAGACTTTTAGGCCACTTAAGCCTAAACGTACATTCATTCAGCACTCTGTTTAACGCAAAGTTTCCAATGAAAGAATACCTTTCAAAAATTAATTTGACCATTCCTGACACACTCTTTTGCTTTTGGCAGGGTTGTATTGTCTTTTCAGACTCATATTTTGATTCAGACAAGCAAATTTCCCAGTCAAATGAGTGGAATATTGAGAAAATGATCTTTGAGAAATATTTGAACCCTAACCCTAACTAGCAAAACCCAAAGCTAGGGTTAGGGTTTTATTGCCATACAATGTAGACAGTTTTTGATAGCATGGCTGTGTTTTAGGGCTGAAAGGATACCTAGGAATATAGTTCTTTCAATGTTTTCTAAACATTTTTTTCTGACCCATATGGCTGTATACAGTGCTTTGCTCCAAAAAGGAATGGTGTCTGAATTGCCCGACAAGCAACAGTTAGAAAGAACCTGACTTAACTTTCAAACTCTTGCCATGGGCTTTAAAATCAAAGGCTTATTAACAAATAAAGCCAAAATGTATTAGTTGTCTCAGACTTTTAGGCCACTTAAGCCTAAACGTACATTCATTCAGCACTCCGTTTAACGCAAAGTTTCCAATGAAAGAATACCTTTCAAAAATTAATTTGACCATTCCTGACACACTCTTTTGCTTTTGGCAGTGTTGTATTGTCTTTTCAGACTCATATTTTGCTTCAGACAAGCAAATTTCCCAGTCAAATGAGTGGAATATTGAGAAAATGGTCTTTGAGAAATATTTGAACCCTAACCCTAACTAGCAAAACCCGAAGCTAGGGTTAGGGTTTTATTCCCATACAATGTAGATAGTTTTTGATGGCATGGCTGTGTTTTAGGGCTGAAAGGATACTTAGGAATATAGTTCTTTCAATGTTTTCTAAACATTTTTTTCTGACCCATATGGCTGTATACAGTGCTTTGCTCCAAAAATGAATGGTGTCTGAATTGCCCGACAAGCAACAGTTAGAAAGAACCTGATTTAACTTTCAAACTCTTGCCATGGGCTTTAAAATCAAAGGCTTATTAACAAATAAAGCCAAAATGTATTAGTTGTCTCAGACTTTTAGGCCACTTAAGCCTAAACGTACATTCATTCAGCACTCTGTTTAACGCAAAGTTTCCAATGAAAGAATACCTTTCAAAAATTAATTTGACCATTCCTGACACACTCTTTTGCTTTTGGCAGTGTTGCATTGTCTTTTCAGACTCATATTTTGATTCAGACAAGCAAATTTCCCAGTCAAATGAGTGGAATATTGAGAAAATGGTCTTTGAGAAATATTTGAACCCTAACCCTAACTAGCAAAACCCGAAGCTAGGGTTAGGGTTTTATTCCCATACAATGTAGATAGTTTTTGATGGCATGGCTGTGTTTTAGGGCTGAAAGGATACTTAGGAATATAGTTCTTTCAATGTTTTCTAAACATTTTTTTCTGACCCATATGGCTGTATACAGTGCTTTGCTCCAAAAAGGAATGGTGTCTGAATTGCCCGACAAGCAACATTTAGAAAGAACCTGATTTAACTTTCAAACTCTTGCCATGGGCTTTAAAATCAAAGGCTTATTAACAAATAAAGCCAAAATGTATTAGTTGTCTCAGACTTTTAGGCCACTTAAGCCTAAACGTACATTCATTTAGCACTCTGTTTAACGCAAAGTTTCCAATGAAAGAATACCTTTCAAAAATTAATTTGACCATTCCTGACACACTCTTTTGCTTTTGGCAGTGTTGCATTGTCTTTTCAGACTCATATTTTGATTCAGACAAGCAAATTTCCCAGTCAAATGAGTGGAATATTGAGAAAATGGTGTTTGAGAAATATTTGAACCCTAACCCTAACTAGCAAAACCCGAAGCTAGGGTTAGGGTTTTATTGCCATACAATGTAGACAGTTTTTGATAGCATGGCTGTGTTTTAGGGCTGAAAGGATACCTAGGAATATAGTTCTTTCAATGTTTTCTAAACATTTTTTTCTGACCCATATGGCTGTATACAGTGCTTTGCTCCAAAAAGGAATGGTGTCTGAATTGCCCGACAAGCAACAGTTAGAAAGAACCTGATTTAACTTTCAAACTCTTGCCATGGGCTTTAAAATCAAAGGCTTATTAACAAATAAAGCCAAAATGTATTAGTTGTCTCAGACTTTTAGGCCACTTAAGCCTAAACGTACATTCATTCAGCACTCCGTTTAACGCAAAGTTTCCAATGAAAGAATACCTTTCAAAAATTAATTTGACCATTCCTGACACACTCTTTTGCTTTTGGCAGTGTTGTATTGTCTTTTCAGACTCATATTTTGATTCAGACAAGCAAATTTCCCAGTCAAATGAGTGGAATATTGAGAAAATGGTCTTTGAGAAATATTTGAACCCTAACCCTAACTAGCAAAACCCGAAGCTAGGGTTAGGGTTTTATTCCCATACAATGTAGACAGTTTTTGATGGCATGGCTGTGTTTTAGGGTTGAAAGGATACCTAGGAATATAGTTCTTTCAATGTTTTCTAAACATTTTTTTCTGACCCATATGGCTGTATACAGTGCTTTGCTCCAAAAAGGAATGGTGTCTGAATTGCCCGACAAGCAACAGTTAGAAGGAACCTGATTTAACTTTCAAACTCTTGCCATGGGCTTTAAAATCAAAGGCTTATTAACAAATAAAGCCAAAATGTATTAGTTGTCTCAGACTTTTAGGCCACTTAAGCCTAAAAGTACATTCATTCAGCACTCCGTTTAACGCAAAGTTTCCAATGAAAGAATACCTTTCAAAAATTAATTTGACCATTCCTGACACACTCTTTTGCTTTTGGCAGTGTTGTATTGTCTTTTCAGACTCATATTTTGATTCAGACAAGCAAACTTCCCAGTCAAATGAGTGGAATATTGAGAAAATGGTCTTTGAGAAATATTTGAACCCTAACCCTAACTAGCAAAACCCGAAGCTAGGGTTAGGGTTTTATTCCCATACAATGTAGACAGTTTTTGATGGCATGGCTGTGTTTTAGGGCTGAAAGGATACCTAGGAATATAGTTCTTTCAATGTTTTCTAAACATTTTTTTCTGACCCATATGGCTGTATACAGTGCTTTGCTCCAAAAAGGAATGGTGTCTGAATTGCCCGACAAGCAACACTTAGAAAGAACCTGACTTAACTTTCAAACTCTTGCCATGGGCTTTAAAATCAAAGGCTTATTAACAAATAAAGCCAAAATGTATTAGTTGTCTCAGACTTTTAGGCCACTTAAGCCTAAACGTACATTCATTCAGCACTCCGTTTAACGCATAGTTTCCAATGAAAGAATACCTTTCAAAAATTAATTTGACCATTCCTGACACACTCTTTTGCTTTTGGCAGTGTTGTATTGTCTTTTCAGACTCATATTTTGATTCAGACAAGCAAATTTCCCAGTCAAATGAGTGGAATATTGAGAAAATGGTCTTTGAGAAATATTTGAACCCTAACCCTAACTAGCAAAACCCGAAGCTAGGGTTAGGGTTTTATTCCCATACAATGTAGATAGTTTTTGATGGCATGGCTGTGTTTTAGGGCTGAAAGGATACTTAGGAATATAGTTCTTTCAATGTTTTCTAAACATTTTTTTCTGACCCATATGGCTGTATACAGTGCTTTGCTCCAAAAAGGAATGGTGTCTGAATAGCCCGACAAGCAACAGATAGAAAGAACCTGATTTAACTTTCAAACTCTTTCCATGGGCTTTAAAATCAAAGGCTTATTAACAAATAAAGCCAAAATGTATTAGTTGTCTCAGACTTTTAGGCCACTTAAGCCTAAACGTACATTCATTCAGCACTCTGTTTAACGCAAAGTTTCCAATGAAAGAATACCTTTCAAAAATTAATTTGACCATTCCTGACACACTCTTTTGCTTTTGGCAGTGTTGTATTGTCTTTTCAGACTCATACAGATGCAGCCATTCAAAGTGCGCGTTACAGACACGTACCGCAGGTGACGTCGCTCAGTATGACGCAAGATGACGCGGGGCACCGCAGTACGTGATTGGTTGACCGACAGGGGCACTCGTGGTCCGTTGGTCTGTCGTAGAAAGACAGTAAACGTCTTTGCTGTGCCCGTTGTAGGTATTGAATTTTACCACTGAAGGGAAATCTTAGTAGCTGAGCATAAAAAGAATAGGAGCATACTGTAACGCGTGTGAAGGTCATAAACGATATTAATTTTGGAACATAAACATACAGTGTATAGCTGGTCTTGGTACTTTAAAGAAAAAAATACACACCAGTATTCCATTTCTCCCTAAACATTTTAAGCTTCGAAGTCTTTAACTAACGCGATACCGGAGTCAACAAGCATACTTTTAGAATTTGATTAAAAGGGAATATAATATGGAATCGCGTATCTAAAGAATTTAATAATGGTATTCGTGTGCTGCGACAGGGCTGTGTAGGGCTGTTTCGCCTGCCTGTTCATGTGAGCTGTCTTGTAGACGTGACTACCAGCTGACAGGTTGTGTTTTCGAATCCAGCTGGTGCTGGTCTTTTCTTTTAACAAACATTTCTTCGAAAAAATAGAATAGCGATATTATGGACAATCAATTGACTTTTATATTTCAAAATATCGCAACATGATCGATATTTGCGATATTTTGAACATATCTTCCCTTCTGACAGCGGTGCCTGCTTCTATTGTGTGTGTGTGTGCAACAGAGTAAATTTTTAATAGCGTTTTAAGCGAATAGGTAATTAGATTGCTCGTAAACCTAATCGCTTTTTCTACATAAACACAGCATGATTACTCTCTGAAAATGCTTTTCCTTTATTTTTAAAGTAGGCTCAGATTTCAACTATAGATCGTATTATTATAAACTTTCTTGGAAAAATGTATTTTATGTAAACCATGTTTGCTATTAATTCATTTAGGGCTAAAATACGTTCATTGTCTTCCAATCGAGTCGAGTTGACATTGGAAGCCTGCCACACCCGGACTGTTAAACCAACGCATTAGCACGTCAAAGCCCATTGAGGGTATTGAGCCAGTATTGGCTTTAGTATTCCCCCCCTCTCCCCTCAATTCAATTCAATTCAAGGTGTTTTATTTGCATGACAGATGGGTACAAGCAGTGTTGGGTATGTATATTGTAACGCTTACGGCAGACAGGCACTGTGTAACAGCCGGCGCACCAGAGCAGCGCACCGAGGGAGCGTCTGCATTTATAACTTGGTTTTTAAAATTAGTCAAGCAATATGAAGCATCTTCTTTTACTTTTGAGTCCCTTAAATACATTGAACACAGCTTTCTCACCACTTAAGATTGCTCTTGATACCATCCTTACACAAAGCAGAAGGGAGATTTTAGTGCCTGAGCATAAAAAGAATAGGAGCATACTGCAACGCGTGTGAAGTCCATAAACGATATTAATTTTGGAACTTAAACGTTCAGTATATGGCTGGTCTCGGTACTTTAAAGAAAACATACACACCAGTATTCCATTTCTCCCTAAACATTTTAAGCATCGAAGTCTTTAAGTAACGCGATACCGGAGTCAACAAGCATACTTTTAGAATTTGATTAAAAGGGAATATAATATGGAATCTCGTATCTCAAGAAATTAATATGCAATAACTGAGTCAAGGGACTCAGAGGATCCAAGGCTAGACTGAGTATAATAGGCTTCGGGCTTCTATTGTGACATCTACTGTAAATTACAGAAATGTTAAAAGTAAACAAAATAAAGTAACTAAAATGTGGTCTAAAATCACCCCTTTAGACACCCCTTTTACTTCACTGGTGTCAGATATGAAAGGCAATAGTCTCCCGTTCTGTCTGCTGTGTGTTGCAGCAGAGGGACTCCCTGCCGCTGAAAGGGGCAGAGTAACTTGCATGCCCTCTAGTACAGTTTACACATGCACGACTTTAAAAGCTAGCAAGACAGGTTTCGATTCACATTAGCTGGCGAGCCTTGTTAAAAAAACGAATGATAATGTAACATGCCACTGTTCATGAACAAAGTTATACTGAGATTTCCTAAGATACGCGATTAAAAAATAAATAAATAAAAATTTGAATCTCCCGCGGAACACATTCCATAAGAATCAGTGGTTTTACAGTATATATCGCCTTTAAAGGTGGCTTCTCAAAACGCTTTACGGGATAAAAACAACCAGAACAGCAGCAACAACAATATTGTATTTCGTTGCACTTTGAAAACCAAGTAATAACTTAACTATACAGTACGTGCAAACGTTTCGTATGTTGCTGTCGTGAATGTCTGCGTACCCATAAGTATCTTATTTGCCTTGAGTCTGTCTACAGTATCTCTGTCCCACTACCCCCATCTCTCCCTCAATTCAATTCAAGGTGTTTTATTTGCATGACAGATGGGTACAATTCTTGTTGGGAATGTATACTTTGATATTTACACCCGGCGCGGCACCGAGGGAGCGTCTGCATTTATAACTTGGTTTTTAAAATTAGTCAAGCAATATGAAGCATCTTCTTTTACTTTTGAGTCCCTTAAATACATTGAACACAGCTTTCTCACCACTTAAGATTGCTCTTGATACCATCCTTACACAAAGCAGAAGGGAGATTTTAGTGCCTGAGCATAAAAAGAATAGGAGCATACTGCAACGCGTGTGAAGTCCATAAACGATATTAATTTTGGAACTTAAACGTTCCGTATATGGCTGGTCTCGGTACTTTAAAGAAAACATACACACCAGTATTCCATTTCTCCCTAAACATTTTAAGCATCGAAGTCTTTAAGTAACGCGATACCGGAGTCAACAAGCATACTTTTAGAATTTGATTAAAAGGGAATATAATATGGAATCGCGTATCTCAAGAAATTAATATGCAATAACTGAGTCAAGGGACTCAGAGGATCCAAGGCTAGACTGAGTATAATAGGCTTCGGGCTTCTATTGTGACATCTACTGTAAATTACAGAAATGTTAAAAGTAAACAAAATAAAGTAACTAAAATGTGGTCTAAAATCACCCCTTTAGACACCCCTTTTACTTCACTGGTGTCAGATATGAAAGGCAATAGTCTCCCGTTCTGTCTGCTGTGTGTTGCAGCAGAGGGACTCCCTGCCGCTGAAAGGGGCAGAGTAACTTGCATGCCCTCTAGTACAGTTTACACATGCACGACTTTAAAAGCTAGCAAGACAGGTTTCGATTCACATTAGCTGGCGAGCCTTGTTAAAAAAACGAATGATAATGTAACATGCCACTGTTCATGAACAAAGTTATACTGAGATTTCCTAAGATACGCGATTAAAAAATAAATAAATAAAAATTTGAATCTCCTGCGGAGCACATTCCATAAGAATCAGTGGTTTTACAGTATATATCGCCTTTAAAGGTGGCTTCTCAAAACGCTTTACGGGATAAAAACAACCAGAACAGCAGCAACAACAATATTGTATTTCGTTGCACTTTGAAAACCAAGTAATAACTTAACTATACAGTACGTGCAAACGTTTCGTATGTTGCTGTCGTGAATGCCTGCGTACCCATAAGTATCTTATTTGCCTTGAGTCTGTCTACAGTATCTCTGTCCCACTACCCCCATCTCTCCCTCAATTCAATTCAAGGTGTTTTATTTGTTTGACAGATGGGTACAATTCTTGTTGGGAATGTATACTTTGATATTTACACCCGGCGCGGCACCGAGGGAGCGTCTGCATTTATAACTTGGTTTTTAAAATTAGTCACGCAATATGAAGCATCTTCTTTTACTTCTGAGTCCCTTAAATACATTGAACACAGCTTTCTCACCATCCTTACACAAAGCAGAAACTGTCCGATGACTCACAGTACAAGTGGAAAGATTACAGATTTTAATCGTCTTTAATTTTGTCTTTAATTTTGCCTGTGGAGTGTATCTTATTAAGCTCTAAATTGCATTTTGAGCGCGGTTTTTTACTTTTTTTTAATTGCATTTTGGGCGCGGACAGCACATACAAGGGTTAATGAACTGCGCCAAGAAATTTAAAATAGTATTCTTTAGGTGTGAGGGTAGGAGTGGACCGCAGCAGGCATAATCAGCAAACCAGGAAAACAAAGAACAGGACAGGTGAGATGTGTATCCAGAAAGCGAGTGATCAGAAAAAGGAAATGGAAAACGCAGAAAAAGAAAACGCTTTACAGGATAAAAACAATAACAACAGTAGTGGCTGGGCAAACGATTTTTTTTATCGAAATACAAATTGAGATACTGTACTGTATAATGATGTGCATGAACAAAGGTATACTGCAATTTTCCTTAGATACGCGATTAATGCTTCGTAGGAGGAGGCGGTCTTTTCCTCTTGTCTAACAGTTTGTCCACAAACAAAACATTCCTGTTAGACAAAAGGAATTGAAAAAAAACAATTTTGTCAATGAAAACCGGTGTGTGTGTCTCTCCCTGCTGGATGTTCCTCTCACAAACTGCTGAATGAATAAAATAATTTTATTGAAAATGCGTTTGCGATTGTCTGGTATTTAATCTGGTCCCTTTTAACTGTTTTTCGATCTACTGTATTGCTTTGAGATGCCACTTTTAAAGGCGATATGTAAAATAAAGTTTTTTTTATTATTGTTATAGAGAAACATGATCAGATTTTCCCTGGTTCAGAAAAAAGATCTAAAGTGCTACACATAACTTTCTTAATTCGATGTATTTAAAGCAGTGAACTACTGTAGGTGTCACATAACATTCAGAAATACAATCACGTATTTGACAAATAAAAACGATTATAATCTAATCCTTCCACGTTTGATCCCAAAATCCCAAGAAATATAAATCTTGACGGGTAGAAAGCTATGCTGAAAGTTTATTAAGATGCTTAGAAGACAAAGATACTGTATCAATTTATGTTGCATTAGCCTGATTATGATTAAAAAACACATATAATTAAACACGCGTTTGCGATTTAAATCAGAACACGATTTAAATCAATATCGATTCCATATTATATTAGCAGAAAAGCTTAAAACTACCACTTTTTCACATGCTAGTTAAATACTTCGATGCTTAAAATCGTTAGGGAGAAATGGAATACCGGTGTGTATTTTTCCTTTAAAGTGCCGAATCCTGGAATCTGACTGGCTGACACCCCTCTGAAGTGGTTCCATAAAATCTGGTATACGGAAAAGAAAGCGTTGATAAATACAAGTGTCTTTTAATACACTCTTTGCTGTGCTCTTGAGGATCCTTGTGATATTTTAAGCTCTAGTTGAATGATAAGTGTCGCATTTTAAATCATTTTCGTAGTTAGAAATTATGAAACGCCCTGTTAAAAGCAAGGAAGTTTTTATGCCCGTTGAAGTAAAACAAAATGCCTGACAAAGTATGGCTTGGACAGATTCCAAGTGCTTGTACAAATGTGCTAAAGAAATTATACTTTGAGTATACAGCTTGTCTAAAGTCATCCATTATTAATACTATTAGTAATATCTTCAGTAAAGGCTTTGATGCATAAATATTTATGATAAAGGTAGGCTGTGTACTTTTGTCCAACTGAGCAATCTTGCTTTCATAAAATATACCAACATTTTAATGACTGATGATTAACATGCTGTAATACACAGTTCAAAATTAAAGGCTCAAATGCTGTACATGAGAGGTTAAGCTCCCCCTGGCGGTTTTACAAGGCGACGCCGGATAGTTAACCACGTGACACCACGTTAACTGCGTCATACCGCGTGATACTGTGACACGCCCACCGGGGTATGCCGCGAAATACCTCACGCATTTTGAATGGCTGCATCTGTATTTTGATTCAGACAAGCAAATTTCCCAGTCAAATGAGTGGAATATTGAGAAAATGGTCTTTGAGAAATATTTGAACCCTAACCCTAACTAGCAAAACCCGAAGCTAGGGTTAGGGTTTTATTCCCATACAATGTAGATAGTTTTTGATGGCATGGCTGTGTTTTAGGGCTGAAAGGATACTTAGGAATATAGTTCTTTCAATGTTTTCTAAACATTTTTTTCTGACCCATATGGCTGTATACAGTGCTTTGCTCCAAAAAGGAATGGTGTCTGAATTGCCCGACAAGCAACAGTTAGAAAGAACCTGATTTAACTTTCAAACTCTTGCCATGGGCTTTAAAATCAAAGGCTTATTAACAAATAAAGCCAAAATGTATTAGTTGTCTCAGACTTTTAGGCCACTTAAGCCTAAACGTACATTCATTCAGCACTCCGTTTAACGCAAAGTTTCCAATGAAAGAATACCTTTCAAAAATTAATTTGACCATTCCTGACACACTCTTTTGCTTTTGGCAGTGTTGTATTGTCTTTTCAGACTCATATTTTGTTTCAGACAAGCAAATTTCCCAGTCAAATGAGTGGAATATTGAGAAAATGGTCTTTGAGAAATATTTGAACCCTAACCCTAACTAGCAAAACCCGAAGCTAGGGTTAGGGTTTTATTCCCATACAATGTAGACAGTTTCTGATGGCATGGCTGTGTTTTAGGGCTGAAAGGATACCTAGGAATATAGTTCTTTCAATGTTTTCTAAACATTTTTTTCTGACCCATATGGCTGTATACAGTGCTTTGCTCCAAAAAGGAATGGTGTCTGAATTGCCCGACAAGCAACAGTTAGAAAGAACCTGACTTAACTTTCAAACTCTTGCCATGGGCTTTAAAATCAAAGGCTTATTAACAAATAAAGCCAAAATGTATTAGTTGTCTCAGACTTTTAGGCCACTTAAGCCTAAACGTACATTCATTCAGCACTCCGTTTAACGCAAAGTTTCCAATGAAAGAATACCTTTCAAAAATTAATTTGACCATTCCTGACACACTCTTTTGCTTTTGGCAGTGTTGTATTGTCTTTTCAGACTCATATTTTGCTTCAGACAAGCAAATTTCCCAGTCAAATGAGTGGAATATTGAGAAAATGGTCTTTGAGAAATATTTGAACCCTAACCCTAACTAGCAAAACCCGAAGCTAGGGTTAGGGTTTTATTCCCATACAATGTAGATAGTTTTTGATGGCATGGCTGTGTTTTAGGGCTGAAAGGATACTTAGGAATATAGTTCTTTCAATGTTTTCTAAACATTTTTTTCTGACCCATATGGCTGTATACAGTGCTTTGCTCCAAAAAGGAATGGTGTCTGAATTGCCCGACAAGCAACAGTTAGAAAGAACCTGATTTAACTTTCAAACTCTTGCCATGGGCTTTAAAATCAAAGGCTTATTAACAAATAAAGCCAAAATGTATTAGTTGTCTCAGACTTTTAGGCCACTTAAGCCTAAACGTACATTCATTTAGCACTCTGTTTAACGCAAAGTTTCCAATGAAAGAATACCTTTCAAAAATTAATTTGACCATTCCTGACACACTCTTTTGCTTTTGGCAGTGTTGCATTGTCTTTTCAGACTCATATTTTGATTCAGACAAGCAAATTTCCCAGTCAAATGAGTGGAATATTGAGAAAATGGTGTTTGAGAAATATTTGAACCCTAACCCTAACTAGCAAAACCCGAAGCTAGGGTTAGGGTTTTATTGCCATACAATGTAGACAGTTTTTGATAGCATGGCTGTGTTTTAGGGCTGAAAGGATACCTAGGAATATAGTTCTTTCAATGTTTTCTAAACATTTTTTTCTGACCCATATGGCTGTATACAGTGCTTTGCTCCAAAAAGGAATGGTGTCTGAATTGCCCGACAAGCAACAGTTAGAAAGAACCTGATTTAACTTTCAAACTCTTGCCATGGGCTTTAAAATCAAAGGCTTATTAACAAATAAAGCCAAAATGTATTAGTTGTCTCAGACTTTTAGGCCACTTAAGCCTAAAAGTACATTCATTCAGCACTCCGTTTAACGCAAAGTTTCCAATGAAAGAATACCTTTCAAAAATTAATTTGACCATTCCTGACACACTCTTTTGCTTTTGGCAGTGTTGTATTGTCTTTTCAGACTCATATTTTGATTCAGACAAGCAAACTTCCCAGTCAAATGAGTGGAATATTGAGAAAATGGTCTTTGAGAAATATTTGAACCCTAACCCTAACTAGTAAAACCCGAAGCTAGGGTTAGGGTTTTATTCCCATACAATGTAGATAGTTTTTGATGGCATGGCTGTGTTTTAGGGCTGAAAGGATACTTAGGAATATAGTTCTTTCAATGTTTTCTAAACATTTTTTTCTGACCCATATGGCTGTATACAGTGCTTTGCTCCAAAAATGAATGGTGTCTGAATTGCCCGACAAGCAACAGTTAGAAAGAACCTGATTTAACTTTCAAACTCTTGCCATGGGCTTTAAAATCAAAGGCTTATTAACAAATAAAGCCAAAATTTATTAGTTGTCTCAGACTTTTAGGCCACTTAAGCCTAAACGTACATTCATTCAGCACTCTGTTTAACGCAAAGTTTCCAATGAAAGAATACCTTTCAAAAATTAATTTGACCATTCCTGACACACTCTTTTGCTTTTGGCAGTGTTGCATTGTCTTTTCAGACTCATATTTTGATTCAGACAAGCAAATTTCCCAGTCAAATGAGTGGAATATTGAGAAAATGGTCTTTGAGAAATATTTGAACCCTAACCCTAACTAGCAAAACCCGAAGCTAGGGTTAGGGTTTTATTCCCATACAATGTAGACAGTTTTTGATGGCATGGCTGTGTTTTAGGGCTGAAAGGATACCTAGGAATATAGTTCTTTCAATGTTTTCTAAACATTTTTTTCTGACCCATATGGCTGTATACAGTGCTTTGCTCCAAAAAGGAATGGTGTCTGAATTGCCCGACAAGCAACAGTTAGAAGGAACCTGATTTAACTTTCAAACTCTTGCCATGGGCTTTAAAATCAAAGGCTTATTAACAAATAAAGCCAAAATGTATTAGTTGTCTCAGACTTTTAGGCCACTTAAGCCTAAACGTACATTCATTCAGCACTCCGTTTAACGCAAAGTTTCCAATGAAAGAATACCTTTCAAAAATTAATTTGACCATTCCTGACACACTCTTTTGCTTTTGGCAGTGTTGTATTGTCTTTTCAGACTCATATTTTGATTCAGACAAGCAAACTTCCCAGTCAAATGAGTGGAATATTGAGAAAATGGTCTTTGAGAAATATTTGAACCCTAACCCTAACTAGCAAAACCCGAAGCTAGGGTTAGGGTTTTATTCCCATACAATGTAGATAGTTTTTGATGGCATGGCTGTGTTTTAGGGCTGAAAGGATACTTAGGAATATAGTTCTTTCAATGTTTTCTAAACATTTTTTTCTGACCCATATGGCTGTATACAGTGCTTTGCTCCAAAAAGGAATGGTGTCTGAATTGCCCGACAAGCAACAGTTAGAAAGAACCTGATTTAACTTTCAAACTCTTGCCATGGGCTTTAAAATCAAAGGCTTATTAACAAATAAAGCCAAAATGTATTAGTTGTCTCAGACTTTTAGGCCACTTAAGCCTAAACGTACATTCATTCAGCACTCCGTTTAACGCAAAGTTTCCAATGAAAGAATACCTTTCAAAAATTAATTTGACCATTCCTGACACACTCTTTTGCTTTTGGCAGTGTTGTATTGTCTTTTCAGACTCATATTTTGATTCAGACAAGCAAATTTCCCAGTCAAATGAGTGGAATATTGAGAAAATGGTCTTTGAGAAATATTTGAACCCTAACCCTAACTAGCAAAACCCGAAGCTAGGGTTAGGGTTTTATTCCCATACAATGTAGACAGTTTTTGATGGCATGGCTGTGTTTTAGGGCTGAAAGGATACCTAGGAATATAGTTCTTTCAATGTTTTCTAAACATTTTTTTCTGACCCATATGGCTGTATACAGTGCTTTGCTCCAAAAAGGAATGGTGTCTGAATAGCCCGACAAGCAACAGTTAGAAAGAACCTGATTTAACTTTCAAACTCTTGCCATGGGCTTTAAAATCAAAGGCTTATTAACAAATAAAGCCAAAATGTATTAGTTGTCTCAGACTTTTAGGCCACTTAAGCCTAAACGTACATTCATTCAGCACTCCGTTTAACGCAAAGTTTCCAATGAAAGAATACCTTTCAAAAATTAATTTGACCATTCCTGACACACTCTTTTGCTTTTGGCAGTGTTGTATTGTCTTTTCAGACTCATATTTAGATTCAGACAAGCAAATTTCCCAGTCAAATGAGTGGAATATTGAGAAAATGGTCTTTGAGAAATATTTGAACCCTAACCCTAACTAGCAAAACCCGAAGCTAGGGTTAGGGTTTTATTCCCATACAATGTAGACAGTTTTTGATGGCATGGCTGTGTTTTAGGGCTGAAAGGATACCTAGGAATATAGTTCTTTCAATGTTTTCTAAACATTTTTTTCTGACCCATATGGCTGTATACAGTGCTTTGCTCCAAAAAGGAATGGTGTCTGAATTGCCCGACAAGCAACAGTTAGAAGGAACCTGATTTAACTTTCAAACTCTTGCCATGGGCTTTAAAATCAAAGGCTTATTAACAAATAAAGCCAAAATGTATTAGTTGTCTCAGACTTTTAGGCCACTTAAGCCTAAACGTAAATTCATTCAGCACTCCGTTTAACGCAAAGTTTCCAATGAAAGAATACCTTTCAAAAATTAATTTGACCATTCCTGACACACTCTTTTGCTTTTGGCAGTGTTGTATTGTCTTTTCAGACTCATATTTTGATTCAGACAAGCAAATTTCCCAGTCAAATGAGTGGAATATTGAGAAAATGGTCTTTGAGAAATATTTGAACCCTAACCCTAACTAGCAAAACCCGAAGCTAAGGTTAGGGTTTTATTCCCATACAATGTAGATAGTTTTTGATGGCATGGCTGTGTTTTAGGGCTGAAAGGATACTTAGGAATATAGTTCTTTCAATGTTTTCTAAACATTTTTTTCTGACCCATATGGCTGTATACAGTGCTTTGCTCCAAAAAGGAATGGTGTCTGAATTGCCCGACAAGCAACAGTTAGAAAGAACCTGATTTAACTTTCAAACTCTTGCCATGGGCTTTAAAATCAAAGGCTTATTAACAAATAAAGCCAAAATGTATTAGTTGTCTCAGACTTTTAGGCCACTTAAGCCTAAACGTACATTCATTCAGCACTCTGTTTAACGCAAAGTTTCCAATGAAAGAATACCTTTCAAAAATTAATTTGACCATTCCTGACACACTCTTTTGCTTTTGGCAGTGTTGCATTGTCTTTTCAGACTCATATTTTGATTCAGACAAGCAAATTTCCCAGTCAAATGAGTGGAATATTGAGAAAATGGTCTTTGAGAAATATTTGAACCCTAACCCTAACTAGCAAAACCCGAAGCTAGGGTTAGGGTTTTATTCCCATACAATGTAGACAGTTTTTGATGGCATGGCTGTGTTTTAGGGCTGAAAGGATACTTAGGAATATAGTTCTTTCAATGTTTTCTAAACATTTTTTTCTGACCCATATGGCTGTATACAGTGCTTTGCTCCAAAAAGGAATGGTGTCTGAATAGCCCGACAAGCAACAGTTAGAAAGAACCTGATTTAACTTTCAAACTCTTGCCATGGGCTTTAAAATCAAAGGCTTATTAACAAATAAAGCCAAAATGTATTAGTTGTCTCAGGCTTTTAGGCCACTTAAGCCTAAACGTACATTCATTCAGCACTCCGTTTAACGCAAACTTTCCAATGAAAGAATACCTTTCAAAAATTAATTTGACCATTCCTGACACACTCTTTTGCTTTTGGCAGTGTTGCATTGTCTTTTCAGACTCATATTTTGATTCAGACAAGCAAATTTCCCAGTCAAATGAGTGGAATATTGAGAAAATGGTCTTTGAGAAATATTTGAACCCTAACCCTAACTAGCAAAACCCGAAGCTAGGGTTAGGGTTTTATTCCCATACAATGTAGACAGTTTTTGATGGCATGGCTGTGTTTTAGGGCTGAAAGGATACCTAGGAATATAGTTCTTTCAATGTTTTCTAAACATTTTTTTCTGACCCATATGGCTGTATACAGTGCTTTGCTCCAAAAAGGAATGGTGTCTGAATTGCCCGACAAGCAACAGTTAGAAAGAACCTGATTTAACTTTCAAACTCTTGCCATGGGCTTTAAAATCAAAGGCTTATTAACAAATAAAGCCAAAATGTATTAGTTGTCTCAGGCTTTTAGGCCACTTAAGCCTAAACGTACATTCATTCAGCACTCCGTTTAACGCAAAGTTTCCAATGAAAGAATACCTTTCAAAAATTAATTTGACCATTCCTGACACACTCTTTTGCTTTTGGCAGTGTTGTATTGTCTTTTCAGACTCATATTTTGATTCAGACAAGCAAATTTCCCAGTCAAATGAGTGGAATATTGAGAAAATGGTCTTTGAGAAATATTTGAACCCTAACCCTAACTAGCAAAACCCGAAGCTAGGGTTAGGGTTTTATTCCCATACAATGTAGATAGTTTTTGATGGCATGGCTGTGTTTTAGGGCTGAAAGGATACTTAGGAATATAGTTCTTTCAATGTTTTCTAAACATTTTTTTCTGACCCATATGGCTGTATACAGTGCTTTGCTCCAAAAAGGAATGGTGTCTGAATTGCCCGACAAGCAACAGTTAGAAAGAACCTGATTTAACTTTCAAACTCTTGCCATGGGCTTTAAAATCAAAGGCTTATTAACAAATAAAGCCAAAATGTATTAGTTGTCTCAGACTTTTAGGCCACTTAAGCCTAAACGTACATTCATTCAGCACTCCGTTTAACGCAAAGTTTCCAATGAAAGAATACCTTTCAAAAATTAATTTGACCATTCCTGACACACTCTTTTGCTTTTGGCAGTGTTGTATTGTCTTTTCAGACTCATATTTTGATTCAGACAAGCAAATTTCACAGTCAAATGAGTGGAATATTGAGAAAATGGTCTTTGATAAATATTTGAACCCTAACCCTAACTAGCAAAACCCGAAGCTAGGGTTAGGGTTTTATTCCCATACAATGTAGACAGTTTTTGATAGCATGGCTGTGTTTTAGGGCTGAAAGGATACTTAAGAATATAGTTCTTTCAATGTTTTCTAAACATTTTTTTCTGACCCATATGGCTGTATACAGTGCTTTGCTCCAAAAAGGAATGGTGTCTGAATTGCCCGACAAGCAACAGTTAGAAAGAACCTAACTTAACTTTCAAACTCTTGCCATGGGCTTTAAAATCAAAGGCTTATTAACAAATAAAGCCAAAATGTATTAGTTGTCTCAGACTTTTAGGCCACTTAAGCCTAAACGTACATTCATTCAGCACTCCGTTTAACGCAAAGTTTCCAATGAAAGAATACCTTTCAAAAATTAATTTGACCATTCCTGACACACTCTTTTGCTTTTGGCAGGGTTGTATTGTCTTTTCAGACTCATATTTTGATTCAGACAAGCAAATTTCCCAGTCAAATGAGTGGAATATTGAGAAAATGGTCTTTGAGAAATATTTGAACCCTAACCCTAACTAGCAAAACCCGAAGCTAGGGTTAGGGTTTTATTGCCATACAATGTAGACAGTTTTTGATGGCATGGCTGTGTTTTAGGGCTGAAAGGATACTTAGGTATATAGTTCTTTCAATGTTTTCTAAACATTTTTTTCTGACCCATATGGCTGTATACAGTGCTTTGCTCCAAAAAGGAATGGTGTCTGAATAGCCCGACAAGCAACAGTTAGAAAGAACCTGATTTAACTTTCAAACTCTTGCCATGGGCTTTAAAATCAAAGGCTTATTAACAAATAAAGCCAAAATGTATTAG
This sequence comes from Atractosteus spatula, assembly GCF_055471065.1. Taxonomy (NCBI): domain Eukaryota; kingdom Metazoa; phylum Chordata; class Actinopteri; order Semionotiformes; family Lepisosteidae; genus Atractosteus; species Atractosteus spatula. The sequence continues at coordinate 28,511,781 of NC_142709.1, read as the reverse complement.
TTGTCTCAGACTTTTAGGCCACTTAAGCATAAACGTACATTCATTCAGCACTCTGTTTAACGCAAAGTTTCCAATGAAAGAATACCTTTCAAAAATTAATTTGACCATTCCTGACACACTCTTTTGCTTTTGGCAGTGTTGTATTGTCTTTTCAGACTCATATTTTGATTCAGACAAGCAAATTTCCCAGTCAAATGAGTGGAATATTGAGAAAATGGTCTTTGAGAAATATTTGAACCCTAACCCTAACTAGCAAAACCCGAAGCTAGGGTTAGGGTTTTATTCCCATACAATGTAGATAGTTTTTGATGGCATGGCTGTGTTTTAGGGCTGAAAGGATACCTAGGAATATAGTTCTTTCAATGTTTTCTAAACATTTTTTTCTGACCCATATGGCTGTATACAGTGCTTTGCTCCAAAAAGGAATGGTGTCTGAATTGCCCGACAAGCAACAGTTAGAAAGAACCTGATTTAACTTTCAAACTCTTGCCATGGGCTTTAAAATCAAAGGCTTATTAACAAATAAAGCCAAAATGTATTAGTTGTCTCAGACTTTTAGGCCACTTAAGCCTAAACGTACATTCATTCAGCACTCCGTTTAACGCAAAGTTTCCAATGAAAGAATACCTTTCAAAAATTAATTTGACCATTCCTGACACACTCTTTTGCTTTTGGCAGTGTTGTATTGTCTTTTCAGACTCATATTTTGATTCAGACAAGCAAATTTCCCAGTCAAATGAGTGGAATATTGAGAAAATGGTCTTTGAGAAATATTTGAACCCTAACCCTAACTAGCAAAACCCGAAGCTAGGGTTAGGGTTTTATTCCCATACAATGTAGATAGTTTTTGATGGCATGGCTGTGTTTTAGGGCTGAAAGGATACTTAGGAATATAGTTCTTTCAATGTTTTCTAAACATTTTTTTCTGACCCATATGGCTGTATACAGTGCTTTGCTCCAAAAATGAATGGTGTCTGAATTGCCCGACAAGCAACAGTTAGAAAGAACCTGATTTAACTTTCAAACTCTTGCCATGGGCTTTAAAATCAAAGGCTTATTAACAAATAAAGCCAAAATGTATTAGTTGTCTCAGACTTTTAGGCCACTTAAGCCTAAACGTACATTCATTCAGCACTCTGTTTAACGCAAAGTTTCCAATGAAAGAATACCTTTCAAAAATTAATTTGACCATTCCTGACACACTCTTTTGCTTTTGGCAGTGTTGCATTGTCTTTTCAGACTCATATTTTGATTCAGACAAGCAAATTTCCCAGTCAAATGAGTGGAATATTGAGAAAATGGTCTTTGAGAAATATTTGAACCCTAACCCTAACTAGCAAAACCCGAAGCTAGGGTTAGGGTTTTATTCCCATACAATGTAGACAGTTTTTGATGGCATGGCTGTGTTTTAGGGCTGAAAGGATACCTAGGAATATAGTTCTTTCAATGTTTTCTAAACATTTTTTTCTGACCCATATGGCTGTATACAGTGCTTTGCTCCAAAAAGGAATGGTGTCTGAATTGCCCGACAAGCAACAGTTAGAAGGAACCTGATTTAACTTTCAAACTCTTGCCATGGGCTTTAAAATCAAAGGCTTATTAACAAATAAAGCCAAAATGTATTAGTTGTCTCAGACTTTTAGGCCACTTAAGCCTAAACGTACATTCATTCAGCACTCCGTTTAACGCAAAGTTTCCAATGAAAGAAACCTTTCAAAAATTAATTTGACCATTCCTGACACACTCTTTTGCTTTTGGCAGTGTTGTATTGTCTTTTCAGACTCATATTTTGATTCAGACAAGCAAACTTCCCAGTCAAATGAGTGGAATATTGAGAAAATGGTCTTTGAGAAATATTTGAACCCTAACCCTAACTAGCAAAACCCGAAGCTAGGGTTAGGGTTTTATTCCCATACAATGTAGATAGTTTTTGATGGCATGGCTGTGTTTTAGGGCTGAAAGGATACTTAGGAATATAGTTCTTTCAATGTTTTCTAAACATTTTTTTCTGACCCATATGGCTGTATACAGTGCTTTGCTCCAAAAAGGAATGGTGTCTGAATTGCCCGACAAGCAACAGTTAGAAAGAACCTGATTTAACTTTCAAACTCTTGCCATGGGCTTTAAAATCAAAGGCTTATTAACAAATAAAGCCAAAATGTATTAGTTGTCTCAGACTTTTAGGCCACTTAAGCCTAAACGTACATTCATTCAGCACTCCGTTTAACGCAAAGTTTCCAATGAAAGAATACCTTTCAAAAATTAATTTGACCATTCCTGACACACTCTTTTGCTTTTGGCAGTGTTGTATTGTCTTTTCAGACTCATATTTTGATTCAGACAAGCAAATTTCACAGTCAAATGAGTGGAATATTGAGAAAATGGTCTTTGATAAATATTTGAACCCTAACCCTAACTAGCAAAACCCGAAGCTAGGGTTAGGGTTTTATTCCCATACAATGTAGACAGTTTTTGATAGCATGGCTGTGTTTTAGGGCTGAAAGGATACTTAAGAATATAGTTCTTTCAATGTTTTCTAAACATTTTTTTCTGACCCATATGGCTGTATACAGTGCTTTGCTCCAAAAAGGAATGGTGTCTGAATTGCCCGACAAGCAACAGTTAGAAAGAACCTGACTTAACTTTCAAACTCTTGCCATGGGCTTTAAAATCAAAGGCTTATTAACAAATAAAGCCAAAATGTATTAGTTGTCTCAGACTTTTAGGCCACTTAAGCCTAAACGTACATTCATTCAGCACTCTGTTTAACGCAAAGTTTCCAATGAAAGAATACCTTTCAAAAATTAATTTGACCATTCCTGACACACTCTTTTGCTTTTGGCAGGGTTGTATTGTCTTTTCAGACTCATATTTTGATTCAGACAAGCAAATTTCCCAGTCAAATGAGTGGAATATTGAGAAAATGATCTTTGAGAAATATTTGAACCCTAACCCTAACTAGCAAAACCCAAAGCTAGGGTTAGGGTTTTATTGCCATACAATGTAGACAGTTTTTGATAGCATGGCTGTGTTTTAGGGCTGAAAGGATACCTAGGAATATAGTTCTTTCAATGTTTTCTAAACATTTTTTTCTGACCCATATGGCTGTATACAGTGCTTTGCTCCAAAAAGGAATGGTGTCTGAATTGCCCGACAAGCAACAGTTAGAAAGAACCTGACTTAACTTTCAAACTCTTGCCATGGGCTTTAAAATCAAAGGCTTATTAACAAATAAAGCCAAAATGTATTAGTTGTCTCAGACTTTTAGGCCACTTAAGCCTAAACGTACATTCATTCAGCACTCCGTTTAACGCAAAGTTTCCAATGAAAGAATACCTTTCAAAAATTAATTTGACCATTCCTGACACACTCTTTTGCTTTTGGCAGTGTTGTATTGTCTTTTCAGACTCATATTTTGATTCAGACAAGCAAATTTCCCAGTCAAATGAGTGGAATATTGAGAAAATGGTCTTTGAGAAATATTTGAACCCTAACCCTAACTAGCAAAACCCGAAGCTAGGGTTAGGGTTTTATTCCCATACAATGTAGATAGTTTTTGATGGCATGGCTGTGTTTTAGGGCTGAAAGGATACTTAGGAATATAGTTCTTTCAATGTTTTCTAAACATTTTTTTCTGACCCATATGGCTGTATACAGTGCTTTGCTCCAAAAAGGAATGGTGTCTGAATTGCCCGACAAGCAACAGTTAGAAAGAACCTGATTTAACTTTCAAACTCTTGCCATGGGCTTTAAAATCAAAGGCTTATTAACAAATAAAGCCAAAATGTATTAGTTGTCTCAGACTTTTAGGCCACTTAAGCCTAAACGTACATTCATTCAGCACTCCGTTTAACGCAAAGTTTCCAATGAAAGAATACCTTTCAAAAATTAATTTGACCATTCCTGACACACTCTTTTGCTTTTGGCAGTGTTGCATTGTCTTTTCAGACTCATATTTTGATTCAGACAAGCAAATTTCCCAGTCAAATGAGTGGAATATTGAGAAAATGGTCTTTGAGAAATATTTGAACCCTAACCCTAACTAGCAAAACCCGAAGCTAGGGTTAGGGTTTTATTCCCATACAATGTAGACAGTTTTTGATGGCATGGCTGTGTTTTAGGGCTGAAAGGATACCTAGGAATATAGTTCTTTCAATGTTTTCTAAACATTTTTTTCTGACCCATATGGCTGTATACAGTGCTTTGCTCCAAAAAGGAATGGTGTCTGAATTGCCCGACAAGCAACAGTTAGAAGGAACCTGATTTAACTTTCAAACTCTTGCCATGGGCTTTAAAATCAAAGGCTTATTAACAAATAAAGCCAAAATGTATTAGTTGTCTCAGACTTTTAGGCCACTTAAGCCTAAACGTACATTCATTCAGCACTCCGTTTAACGCAAAGTTTCCAATGAAAGAATACCTTTCAAAAATTAATTTGACCATTCCTGACACACTCTTTTGCTTTTGGCAGTGTTGTATTGTCTTTTCAGACTCATATTTTGATTCAGACAAGCAAACTTCCCAGTCAAATGAGTGGAATATTGAGAAAATGGTCTTTGAGAAATATTTGAACCCTAACCCTAACTAGCAAAACCCGAAGCTAGGGTTAGGGTTTTATTCCCATACAATGTAGACAGTTTTTGATAGCATGGCTGTGTTTTAGGGCTGAAAGGATACTTAAGAATATAGTTCTTTCAATGTTTTCTAAACATTTTTTTCTGACCCATATGGCTGTATACAGTGCTTTGCTCCAAAAAGGAATGGTGTCTGAATTGCCCGACAAGCAACAGTTAGAAAGAACCTGACTTAACTTTCAAACTCTTGCCATGGGCTTTAAAATCAAAGGCTTATTAACAAATAAAGCCAAAATGTATTAGTTGTCTCAGACTTTTAGGCCACTTAAGCCTAAACGTACATTCATTCAGCACTCCGTTTAACGCAAAGTTTCCAATGAAAGAATACCTTTCAAAAATTAATTTGACCATTCCTGACACACTCTTTTGCTTTTGGCAGGGTTGTATTGTCTTTTCAGACTCATATTTTGATTCAGACAAGCAAATTTCCCAGTCAAATGAGTGGAATATTGAGAAAATGATCTTTGAGAAATATTTGAACCCTAACCCTAACTAGCAAAACCCAAAGCTAGGGTTAGGGTTTTATTGCCATACAATGTAGACAGTTTTTGATAGCATGGCTGTGTTTTAGGGCTGAAAGGATACCTAGGAATATAGTTCTTTCAATGTTTTCTAAACATTTTTTTCTGACCCATATGGCTGTATACAGTGCTTTGCTCCAAAAAGGAATGGTGTCTGAATTGCCCGACAAGCAACAGTTAGAAAGAACCTGACTTAACTTTCAAACTCTTGCCATGGGCTTTAAAATCAAAGGCTTATTAACAAATAAAGCCAAAATGTATTAGTTGTCTCAGACTTTTAGGCCACTTAAGCCTAAACGTACATTCATTCAGCACTCCGTTTAACGCAAAGTTTCCAATGAAAGAATACCTTTCAAAAATTAATTTGACCATTCCTGACACACTCTTTTGCTTTTGGCAGTGTTGTATTGTCTTTTCAGACTCATATTTTGCTTCAGACAAGCAAATTTCCCAGTCAAATGAGTGGAATATTGAGAAAATGGTCTTTGAGAAATATTTGAACCCTAACCCTAACTAGCAAAACCCGAAGCTAGGGTTAGGGTTTTATTCCCATACAATGTAGATAGTTTTTGATGGCATGGCTGTGTTTTAGGGCTGAAAGGATACTTAGGAATATAGTTCTTTCAATGTTTTCTAAACATTTTTTTCTGACCCATATGGCTGTATACAGTGCTTTGCTCCAAAAATGAATGGTGTCTGAATTGCCCGACAAGCAACAGTTAGAAAGAACCTGATTTAACTTTCAAACTCTTGCCATGGGCTTTAAAATCAAAGGCTTATTAACAAATAAAGCCAAAATGTATTAGTTGTCTCAGACTTTTAGGCCACTTAAGCCTAAACGTACATTCATTCAGCACTCTGTTTAACGCAAAGTTTCCAATGAAAGAATACCTTTCAAAAATTAATTTGACCATTCCTGACACACTCTTTTGCTTTTGGCAGTGTTGCATTGTCTTTTCAGACTCATATTTTGATTCAGACAAGCAAATTTCCCAGTCAAATGAGTGGAATATTGAGAAAATGGTCTTTGAGAAATATTTGAACCCTAACCCTAACTAGCAAAACCCGAAGCTAGGGTTAGGGTTTTATTCCCATACAATGTAGATAGTTTTTGATGGCATGGCTGTGTTTTAGGGCTGAAAGGATACTTAGGAATATAGTTCTTTCAATGTTTTCTAAACATTTTTTTCTGACCCATATGGCTGTATACAGTGCTTTGCTCCAAAAAGGAATGGTGTCTGAATTGCCCGACAAGCAACAGTTAGAAAGAACCTGATTTAACTTTCAAACTCTTGCCATGGGCTTTAAAATCAAAGGCTTATTAACAAATAAAGCCAAAATGTATTAGTTGTCTCAGACTTTTAGGCCACTTAAGCCTAAACGTACATTCATTCAGCACTCCGTTTAACGCAAAGTTTCCAATGAAAGAATACCTTTCAAAAATTAATTTGACCATTCCTGACACACTCTTTTGCTTTTGGCAGTGTTGTATTGTCTTTTCAGACTCATATTTTGATTCAGACAAGCAAATTTCCCAGTCAAATGAGTGGAATATTGAGAAAATGGTCTTTGAGAAATATTTGAACCCTAACCCTAACTAGCAAAACCCGAAGCTAGGGTTAGGGTTTTATTCCCATACAATGTAGATAGTTTTTGATGGCATAGCTGTGTTTTAGGGCTGAAAGGATACTTAGGAATATAGTTCTTTCAATGTTTTCTAAACATTTTTTTCTGACCCATATGGCTGTATACAGTGCTTTGCTCCAAAAATGAATGGTGTCTGAATTGCCCGACAAGCAACAGTTAGAAAGAACCTGATTTAACTTTCAAACTCTTGCCATGGGCTTTAAAATCAAAGGCTTATTAACAAATAAAGCCAAAATGTATTAGTTGTCTCAGACTTTTAGGCCACTTAAGCCTAAACGTACATTCATTCAGCACTCTGTTTAACGCAAAGTTTCCAATGAAAGAATACCTTTCAAAAATTAATTTGACCATTCCTGACACACTCTTTTGCTTTTGGCAGTGTTGCATTGTCTTTTCAGACTCATATTTTGATTCAGACAAGCAAATTTCCCAGTCAAATGAGTGGAATATTGAGAAAATGGTCTTTGAGAAATATTTGAACCCTAACCCTAACTAGCAAAACCCGAAGCTAGGGTTAGGGTTTTATTCCCATACAATGTAGACAGTTTTTGATGGCATGGCTGTGTTTTAGGGCTGAAAGGATACCTAGGAATATAGTTCTTTCAATGTTTTCTAAACATTTTTTTCTGACCCATATGGCTGTATACAGTGCTTTGCTCCAAAAAGGAATGGTGTCTGAATTGCCCGACAAGCAACAGTTAGAAGGAACCTGATTTAACTTTCAAACTCTTGCCATGGGCTTTAAAATCAAAGGCTTATTAACAAATAAAGCCAAAATGTATTAGTTGTCTCAGACTTTTAGGCCACTTAAGCCTAAACGTACATTCATTCAGCACTCCGTTTAACGCAAAGTTTCCAATGAAAGAAACCTTTCAAAAATTAATTTGACCATTCCTGACACACTCTTTTGCTTTTGGCAGTGTTGTATTGTCTTTTCAGACTCATATTTTGATTCAGACAAGCAAACTTCCCAGTCAAATGAGTGGAATATTGAGAAAATGGTCTTTGAGAAATATTTGAACCCTAACCCTAACTAGCAAAACCCGAAGCTAGGGTTAGGGTTTTATTGCCATACAATGTAGACAGTTTTTGATAGCATGGCTGTGTTTTAGGGCTGAAAGGATACCTAGGAATATAGTTCTTTCAATGTTTTCTAAACATTTTTTTCTGACCCATATGGCTGTATACAGTGCTTTGCTCCAAAAAGGAATGGTGTCTGAATTGCCCGACAAGCAACAGTTAGAAAGAACCTGACTTAACTTTCAAACTCTTGCCATGGGCTTTAAAATCAAAGGCTTATTAACAAATAAAGCCAAAATGTATTAGTTGTCTCAGACTTTTAGGCCACTTAAGCCTAAACGTACATTCATTCAGCACTCTGTTTAACGCAAAGTTTCCAATGAAAGAATACCTTTCAAAAATTAATTTGACCATTCCTGACACACTCTTTTGCTTTTGGCAGGGTTGTATTGTCTTTTCAGACTCATATTTTGATTCAGACAAGCAAATTTCCCAGTCAAATGAGTGGAATATTGAGAAAATGATCTTTGAGAAATATTTGAACCCTAACCCTAACTAGCAAAACCCAAAGCTAGGGTTAGGGTTTTATTGCCATACAATGTAGACAGTTTTTGATAGCATGGCTGTGTTTTAGGGCTGAAAGGATACCTAGGAATATAGTTCTTTCAATGTTTTCTAAACATTTTTTTCTGACCCATATGGCTGTATACAGTGCTTTGCTCCAAAAAGGAATGGTGTCTGAATTGCCCGACAAGCAACAGTTAGAAAGAACCTGACTTAACTTTCAAACTCTTGCCATGGGCTTTAAAATCAAAGGCTTATTAACAAATAAAGCCAAAATGTATTAGTTGTCTCAGACTTTTAGGCCACTTAAGCCTAAACGTACATTCATTCAGCACTCCGTTTAACGCAAAGTTTCCAATGAAAGAATACCTTTCAAAAATTAATTTGACCATTCCTGACACACTCTTTTGCTTTTGGCAGTGTTGTATTGTCTTTTCAGACTCATATTTTGCTTCAGACAAGCAAATTTCCCAGTCAAATGAGTGGAATATTGAGAAAATGGTCTTTGAGAAATATTTGAACCCTAACCCTAACTAGCAAAACCCGAAGCTAGGGTTAGGGTTTTATTCCCATACAATGTAGATAGTTTTTGATGGCATGGCTGTGTTTTAGGGCTGAAAGGATACTTAGGAATATAGTTCTTTCAATGTTTTCTAAACATTTTTTTCTGACCCATATGGCTGTATACAGTGCTTTGCTCCAAAAATGAATGGTGTCTGAATTGCCCGACAAGCAACAGTTAGAAAGAACCTGATTTAACTTTCAAACTCTTGCCATGGGCTTTAAAATCAAAGGCTTATTAACAAATAAAGCCAAAATGTATTAGTTGTCTCAGACTTTTAGGCCACTTAAGCCTAAACGTACATTCATTCAGCACTCTGTTTAACGCAAAGTTTCCAATGAAAGAATACCTTTCAAAAATTAATTTGACCATTCCTGACACACTCTTTTGCTTTTGGCAGTGTTGCATTGTCTTTTCAGACTCATATTTTGATTCAGACAAGCAAATTTCCCAGTCAAATGAGTGGAATATTGAGAAAATGGTCTTTGAGAAATATTTGAACCCTAACCCTAACTAGCAAAACCCGAAGCTAGGGTTAGGGTTTTATTCCCATACAATGTAGATAGTTTTTGATGGCATGGCTGTGTTTTAGGGCTGAAAGGATACTTAGGAATATAGTTCTTTCAATGTTTTCTAAACATTTTTTTCTGACCCATATGGCTGTATACAGTGCTTTGCTCCAAAAAGGAATGGTGTCTGAATTGCCCGACAAGCAACAGTTAGAAAGAACCTGATTTAACTTTCAAACTCTTGCCATGGGCTTTAAAATCAAAGGCTTATTAACAAATAAAGCCAAAATGTATTAGTTGTCTCAGACTTTTAGGCCACTTAAGCCTAAACGTACATTCATTCAGCACTCCGTTTAACGCAAAGTTTCCAATGAAAGAATACCTTTCAAAAATTAATTTGACCATTCCTGACACACTCTTTTGCTTTTGGCAGTGTTGCATTGTCTTTTCAGACTCATATTTTGATTCAGACAAGCAAATTTCCCAGTCAAATGAGTGGAATATTGAGAAAATGGTCTTTGAGAAATATTTGAACCCTAACCCTAACTAGCAAAACCCGAAGCTAGGGTTAGGGTTTTATTCCCATACAATGTAGACAGTTTTTGATGGCATGGCTGTGTTTTAGGGCTGAAAGGATACCTAGGAATATAGTTCTTTCAATGTTTTCTAAACATTTTTTTCTGACCCATATGGCTGTATACAGTGCTTTGCTCCAAAAAGGAATGGTGTCTGAATTGCCCGACAAGCAACAGTTAGAAAGAACCTGACTTAACTTTCAAACTCTTGCCATGGGCTTTAAAATCAAAGGCTTATTAACAAATAAAGCCAAAATGTATTAGTTGTCTCAGACTTTTAGGCCACTTAAGCCTAAACGTACATTCATTCAGCACTCCGTTTAACGCAAAGTTTCCAATGAAAGAATACCTTTCAAAAATTAATTTGACCATTCCTGACACACTCTTTTGCTTTTGGCAGTGTTGTATTGTCTTTTCAGACTCATATTTTGATTCAGACAAGCAAACTTCCCAGTCAAATGAGTGGAATATTGAGAAAATGGTCTTTGAGAAATATTTGAACCCTAACCCTAACTAGCAAAACCCGAAGCTAGGGTTAGGGTTTTATTCCCATACAATGTAGACAGTTTTTGATAGCATGGCTGTGTTTTAGGGCTGAAAGGATACTTAAGAATATAGTTCTTTCAATGTTTTCTAAACATTTTTTTCTGACCCATATGGCTGTATACAGTGCTTTGCTCCAAAAAGGAATGGTGTCTGAATTGCCCGACAAGCAACAGTTAGAAAGAACCTGACTTAACTTTCAAACTCTTGCCATGGGCTTTAAAATCAAAGGCTTATTAACAAATAAAGCCAAAATGTATTAGTTGTCTCAGACTTTTAGGCCACTTAAGCCTAAACGTACATTCATTCAGCACTCTGTTTAACGCAAAGTTTCCAATGAAAGAATACCTTTCAAAAATTAATTTGACCATTCCTGACACACTCTTTTGCTTTTGGCAGGGTTGTATTGTCTTTTCAGACTCATATTTTGATTCAGACAAGCAAATTTCCCAGTCAAATGAGTGGAATATTGAGAAAATGATCTTTGAGAAATATTTGAACCCTAACCCTAACTAGCAAAACCCAAAGCTAGGGTTAGGGTTTTATTGCCATACAATGTAGACAGTTTTTGATAGCATGGCTGTGTTTTAGGGCTGAAAGGATACCTAGGAATATAGTTCTTTCAATGTTTTCTAAACATTTTTTTCTGACCCATATGGCTGTATACAGTGCTTTGCTCCAAAAAGGAATGGTGTCTGAATTGCCCGACAAGCAACAGTTAGAAAGAACCTGACTTAACTTTCAAACTCTTGCCATGGGCTTTAAAATCAAAGGCTTATTAACAAATAAAGCCAAAATGTATTAGTTGTCTCAGACTTTTAGGCCACTTAAGCCTAAACGTACATTCATTCAGCACTCCGTTTAACGCAAAGTTTCCAATGAAAGAATACCTTTCAAAAATTAATTTGACCATTCCTGACACACTCTTTTGCTTTTGGCAGTGTTGTATTGTCTTTTCAGACTCATATTTTGCTTCAGACAAGCAAATTTCCCAGTCAAATGAGTGGAATATTGAGAAAATGGTCTTTGAGAAATATTTGAACCCTAACCCTAACTAGCAAAACCCGAAGCTAGGGTTAGGGTTTTATTCCCATACAATGTAGATAGTTTTTGATGGCATGGCTGTGTTTTAGGGCTGAAAGGATACTTAGGAATATAGTTCTTTCAATGTTTTCTAAACATTTTTTTCTGACCCATATGGCTGTATACAGTGCTTTGCTCCAAAAATGAATGGTGTCTGAATTGCCCGACAAGCAACAGTTAGAAAGAACCTGATTTAACTTTCAAACTCTTGCCATGGGTTTTAAAATCAAAGGCTTATTAACAAATAAAGCCAAAATGTATTAGTTGTCTCAGACTTTTAGGCCACTTAAGCCTAAACGTACATTCATTCAGCACTCTGTTTAACGCAAAGTTTCCAATGAAAGAATACCTTTCAAAAATTAATTTGACCATTCCTTACACACTCTTTTGCTTTTGGCAGTGTTGCATTGTCTTTTCAGACTCATATTTTGATTCAGACAAGCAAATTTCCCAGTCAAATGAGTGGAATATTGAGAAAATGGTCTTTGAGAAATATTTGAACCCTAACCCTAACTAGCAAAACCCGAAGCTAGGGTTAGGGTTTTATTCCCATACAATGTAGATAGTTTTTGATGGCATGGCTGTGTTTTAGGGCTGAAAGGATACTTAGGAATATAGTTCTTTCAATGTTTTCTAAACATTTTTTTCTGACCCATATGGCTGTATACAGTGCTTTGCTCCAAAAAGGAATGGTGTCTGAATTGCCCGACAAGCAACAGTTAGAAAGAACCTGATTTAACTTTCAAACTCTTGCCATGGGCTTTAAAATCAAAGGCTTATTAACAAATAAAGCCAAAATGTATTAGTTGTCTCAGACTTTTAGGCCACTTAAGCCTAAACGTACATTCATTCAGCACTCCGTTTAACGCAAAGTTTCCAATGAAAGAATACCTTTCAAAAATTAATTTGACCATTCCTGACACACTCTTTTGCTTTTGGCAGTGTTGCATTGTCTTTTCAGACTCATATTTTGATTCAGACAAGCAAATTTCCCAGTCAAATGAGTGGAATATTGAGAAAATGGTCTTTGAGAAATATTTGAACCCTAACCCTAACTAGCAAAACCCGAAGCTAGGGTTAGGGTTTTATTCCCATACAATGTAGACAGTTTTTGATGGCATGGCTGTGTTTTAGGGCTGAAAGGATACCTAGGAATATAGTTCTTTCAATGTTTTCTAAACATTTTTTTCTGACCCATATGGCTGTATACAGTGCTTTGCTCCAAAAAGGAATGGTGTCTGAATTGCCCGACAAGCAACAGTTAGAAGGAACCTGATTTAACTTTCAAACTCTTGCCATGGGCTTTAAAATCAAAGGCTTATTAACAAATAAAGCCAAAATGTATTAGTTGTCTCAGACTTTTAGGCCACTTAAGCCTAAACGTACATTCATTCAGCACTCCGTTTAACGCAAAGTTTCCAATGAAAGAATACCTTTCAAAAATTAATTTGACCATTCCTGACACACTCTTTTGCTTTTGGCAGTGTTGTATTGTCTTTTCAGACTCATATTTTGATTCAGACAAGCAAACTTCCCAGTCAAATGAGTGGAATATTGAGAAAATGGTCTTTGAGAAATATTTGAACCCTAACCCTAACTAGCAAAACCCGAAGCTAGGGTTAGGGTTTTATTCCCATACAATGTAGACAGTTTTTGATAGCATGGCTGTGTTTTAGGGCTGAAAGGATACTTAAGAATATAGTTCTTTCAATGTTTTCTAAACATTTTTTTCTGACCCATATGGCTGTATACAGTGCTTTGCTCCAAAAAGGAATGGTGTCTGAATTGCCCGACAAGCAACAGTTAGAAAGAACCTGACTTAACTTTCAAACTCTTGCCATGGGCTTTAAAATCAAAGGCTTATTAACAAATAAAGCCAAAATGTATTAGTTGTCTCAGACTTTTAGGCCACTTAAGCCTAAACGTACATTCATTCAGCACTCTGTTTAACGCAAAGTTTCCAATGAAAGAATACCTTTCAAAAATTAATTTGACCATTCCTGACACACTCTTTTGCTTTTGGCAGGGTTGTATTGTCTTTTCAGACTCATATTTTGATTCAGACAAGCAAATTTCCCAGTCAAATGAGTGGAATATTGAGAAAATGATCTTTGAGAAATATTTGAACCCTAACCCTAACTAGCAAAACCCAAAGCTAGGGTTAGGGTTTTATTGCCATACAATGTAGACAGTTTTTGATAGCATGGCTGTGTTTTAGGGCTGAAAGGATACCTAGGAATATAGTTCTTTCAATGTTTTCTAAACATTTTTTTCTGACCCATATGGCTGTATACAGTGCTTTGCTCCAAAAAGGAATGGTGTCTGAATTGCCCGACAAGCAACAGTTAGAAAGAACCTGACTTAACTTTCAAACTCTTGCCATGGGCTTTAAAATCAAAGGCTTATTAACAAATAAAGCCAAAATGTATTAGTTGTCTCAGACTTTTAGGCCACTTAAGCCTAAACGTACATTCATTCAGCACTCCGTTTAACGCAAAGTTTCCAATGAAAGAATACCTTTCAAAAATTAATTTGACCATTCCTGACACACTCTTTTGCTTTTGGCAGTGTTGTATTGTCTTTTCAGACTCATATTTTGCTTCAGACAAGCAAATTTCCCAGTCAAATGAGTGGAATATTGAGAAAATGGTCTTTGAGAAATATTTGAACCCTAACCCTAACTAGCAAAACCCGAAGCTAGGGTTAGGGTTTTATTCCCATACAATGTAGATAGTTTTTGATGGCATGGCTGTGTTTTAGGGCTGAAAGGATACTTAGGAATATAGTTCTTTCAATGTTTTCTAAACATTTTTTTCTGACCCATATGGCTGTATACAGTGCTTTGCTCCAAAAATGAATGGTGTCTGAATTGCCCGACAAGCAACAGTTAGAAAGAACCTGATTTAACTTTCAAACTCTTGCCATGGGCTTTAAAATCAAAGGCTTATTAACAAATAAAGCCAAAATGTATTAGTTGTCTCAGACTTTTAGGCCACTTAAGCCTAAACGTACATTCATTCAGCACTCTGTTTAACGCAAAGTTTCCAATGAAAGAATACCTTTCAAAAATTAATTTGACCATTCCTGACACACTCTTTTGCTTTTGGCAGTGTTGCATTGTCTTTTCAGACTCATATTTTGATTCAGACAAGCAAATTTCCCAGTCAAATGAGTGGAATATTGAGAAAATGGTCTTTGAGAAATATTTGAACCCTAACCCTAACTAGCAAAACCCGAAGCTAGGGTTAGGGTTTTATTCCCATACAATGTAGATAGTTTTTGATGGCATGGCTGTGTTTTAGGGCTGAAAGGATACTTAGGAATATAGTTCTTTCAATGTTTTCTAAACATTTTTTTCTGACCCATATGGCTGTATACAGTGCTTTGCTCCAAAAAGGAATGGTGTCTGAATTGCCCGACAAGCAACAGTTAGAAAGAACCTGATTTAACTTTCAAACTCTTGCCATGGGCTTTAAAATCAAAGGCTTATTAACAAATAAAGCCAAAATGTATTAGTTGTCTCAGACTTTTAGGCCACTTAAGCCTAAACGTACATTCATTCAGCACTCCGTTTAACGCAAAGTTTCCAATGAAAGAATACCTTTCAAAAATTAATTTGACCATTCCTGACACACTCTTTTGCTTTTGGCAGTGTTGCATTGTCTTTTCAGACTCATATTTTGATTCAGACAAGCAAATTTCCCAGTCAAATGAGTGGAATATTGAGAAAATGGTCTTTGAGAAATATTTGAACCCTAACCCTAACTAGCAAAACCCGAAGCTAGGGTTAGGGTTTTATTCCCATACAATGTAGACAGTTTTTGATGGCATGGCTGTGTTTTAGGGCTGAAAGGATACCTAGGAATATAGTTCTTTCAATGTTTTCTAAACATTTTTTTCTGACCCATATGGCTGTATACAGTGCTTTGCTCCAAAAAGGAATGGTGTCTGAATTGCCCGACAAGCAACAGTTAGAAGGAACCTGATTTAACTTTCAAACTCTTGCCATGGGCTTTAAAATCAAAGGCTTATTAACAAATAAAGCCAAAATGTATTAGTTGTCTCAGACTTTTAGGCCACTTAAGCCTAAACGTACATTCATTCAGCACTCCGTTTAACGCAAAGTTTCCAATGAAAGAATACCTTTCAAAAATTAATTTGACCATTCCTGACACACTCTTTTGCTTTTGGCAGTGTTGTATTGTCTTTTCAGACTCATATTTTGATTCAGACAAGCAAACTTCCCAGTCAAATGAGTGGAATATTGAGAAAATGGTCTTTGAGAAATATTTGAACCCTAACCCTAACTAGCAAAACCCGAAGCTAGGGTTAGGGTTTTATTCCCATACAATGTAGATAGTTTTTGATGGCATGGCTGTGTTTTAGGGCTGAAAGGATACTTAGGAATATAGTTCTTTCAATGTTTTCTAAACATTTTTTTCTGACCCATATGGCTGTATACAGTGCTTTGCTCCAAAAAGGAATGGTGTCTGAATAGCCCGACAAGCAACAGTTAGAAAGAACCTGATTTAACTTTCAAACTCTTGCCATGGGCTTTAAAATCAAAGGCTTATTAACAAATAAAGCCAAAATGTATTAGTTGTCTCAGACTTTTAGGCCACTTAAGCCTAAACGTACATTCATTCAGCACTCTGTTTAACGCAAAGTTTCCAATGAAAGAATACCTTTCAAAAATTAATTTGACCATTCCTGACACACTCTTTTGCTTTTGGCAGTGTTGTATTGTCTTTTCAGACTCATATTTTGATTCAGACAAGCAAATTTCCCAGTCAAATGAGTGGAATATTGAGAAAATGGTCTTTGAGAAATATTTGAACCCTAACCCTAACTAGCAAAACCCGAAGCTAGGGTTAGGGTTTTATTCCCATACAATGTAGATAGTTTTTGATGGCATGGCTGTGTTTTAGGGCTGAAAGGATACTTAGGAATATAGTTCTTTCAATGTTTTCTAAACATTTTTTTCTGACCCATATGGCTGTATACAGTGCTTTGCTCCAAAAAGGAATGGTGTCTGAATTGCCCGACAAGCAACAGTTAGAAAGAACCTGATTTAACTTTCAAACTCTTGCCATGGGCTTTAAAATCAAAGGCTTATTAACAAATAAAGCCAAAATATATTAGTTGTCTCAGACTTTTAGGCCACTTAAGCCTAAACGTACATTCATTCAGCACTCCGTTTAACGCAAACTTTCCAATGAAAGAATACCTTTCAAAAATTAATTTGACCATTCCTGACACACTCTTTTGCTTTTGGCAGTGTTGTATTGTCTTTTCAGACTCATATTTTGTTTCAGACAAGCAAATTTCCCTGTCAAATTAGTGGAATATTGAGAAAATGGTCTTTGAGAAATATTTGAACCCTAACCCTAACTAGCAAAACCCGAAGCTAGGGTTAGGGTTTTATTCCCATACAATGTAGACAGTTTCTGATGGCATGGCTGTGTTTTAGGGCTGAAAGGATACCTAGGAATATAGTTCTTTCAATGTTTTCTAAACATTTTTTTCTGACCCATATGGCTGTATACAGTGCTTTGCTCCAAAAAGGAATGGTGTCTGAATTGCCCGACAAGAAACAGTTAGAAAGAACCTGACTTAAGTTTCAAACTCTTGCCATGGGCTTTAAAATCAAAGGCTTATTAACAAATAAAGCCAAAATGTATTAGTTGTCTCAGACTTTTAGGCCACTTAAGCCTAAACGTACATTCATTCAGCACTCCGTTTAACGCAAAGTTTCCAATGAAAGAATACCTTTCAAAAATTAATTTGACCATTCCTGACACACTCTTTTGCTTTTGGCAGTGTTGTATTGTCTTTTCAGACTCATATTTTGCTTCAGACAAGCAAATTTCCCAGTCAAATGAGTGGAATATTGAGAAAATGGTCTTTGAGAAATATTTGAACCCTAACCCTAACTAGCAAAACCCGAAGCTAGGGTTAGGGTTTTATTCCCATACAATGTAGATAGTTTTTGATGGCATGGCTGTGTTTTAGGGCTGAAAGGATACTTAGGAATATAGTTCTTTCAATGTTTTCTAAACATTTTTTTCTGACCCATATGGCTGTATACAGTGCTTTGCTCCAAAAAGGAATGGTGTCTGAATTGCCCGACAAGCAACAGTTAGAAAGAACCTGATTTAACTTTCAAACTCTTGCCATGGGCTTTAAAATCAAAGGCTTATTAACAAATAAAGCCAAAATGTATTAGTTGTCTCAGACTTTTAGGCCACTTAAGCCTAAACGTACATTCATTTAGCACTCTGTTTAACGCAAAGTTTCCAATGAAAGAATACCTTTCAAAAATTAATTTGACCATTCCTGACACACTCTTTTGCTTTTGGCAGTGTTGCATTGTCTTTTCAGACTCATATTTTGATTCAGACAAGCAAATTTCCCAGTCAAATGAGTGGAATATTGAGAAAATGGTGTTTGAGAAATATTTGAACCCTAACCCTAACTAGCAAAACCCGAAGCTAGGGTTAGGGTTTTATTGCCATACAATGTAGACAGTTTTTGATAGCATGGCTGTGTTTTAGGGCTGAAAGGATACCTAGGAATATAGTTCTTTCAATGTTTTCTAAACATTTTTTTCTGACCCATATGGCTGTATACAGTGCTTTGCTCCAAAAAGGAATGGTGTCTGAATTGCCCGACAAGCAACAGTTAGAAAGAACCTGATTTAACTTTCAAACTCTTGCCATGGGCTTTAAAATCAAAGGCTTATTAACAAATAAAGCCAAAATGTATTAGTTGTCTCAGACTTTTAGGCCACTTAAGCCTAAACGTACATTCATTCAGCACTCCGTTTAACGCAAAGTTTCCAATGAAAGAATACCTTTCAAAAATTAATTTGACCATTCCTGACACACTCTTTTGCTTTTGGCAGTGTTGTATTGTCTTTTCAGACTCATATTTTGATTCAGACAAGCAAATTTCCCAGTCAAATGAGTGGAATATTGAGAAAATGGTCTTTGAGAAATATTTGAACCCTAACCCTAACTAGCAAAACCCGAAGCTAGGGTTAGGGTTTTATTCCCATACAATGTAGATAGTTTTTGATGGCATGGCTGTGTTTTAGGGCTGAAAGGATACTTAGGAATATAGTTCTTTCAATGTTTTCTAAACATTTTTTTCTGACCCATATGGCTGTATACAGTGCTTTGCTCCAAAAAGGAATGGTGTCTGAATTGCCCGACAAGCAACAGTTAGAAAGAACCTGATTTAACTTTCAAACTCTTGCCATGGGCTTTAAAATCAAAGGCTTATTAACAAATAAAGCCAAAATGTATTAGTTGTCTCAGACTTTTAGGCCACTTAAGCCTAAACGTACATTCATTCAGCACTCTGTTTAACGCAAAGTTTCCAATGAAAGAATACCTTTCAAAAATTAATTTGACCATTCCTGACACACTCTTTTGCTTTTGGCAGTGTTGCATTGTCTTTTCAGACTCATATTTTGATTCAGACAAGCAAATTTCCCAGTCAAATGAGTGGAATATTGAGAAAATGGTCTTTGAGAAATATTTGAACCCTAACCCTAACTAGCAAAACCCGAAGCTAGGGTTAGGGTTTTATTCCCATACAATGTAGACAGTTTTTGATGGCATGGCTGTGTTTTAGGGTTGAAAGGATACCTAGGAATATAGTTCTTTCAATGTTTTCTAAACATTTTTTTCTGACCCATATGGCTGTATACAGTGCTTTGCTCCAAAAAGGAATGGTGTCTGAATTGCCCGACAAGCAACAGTTAGAAGGAACCTGATTTAACTTTCAAACTCTTGCCATGGGCTTTAAAATCAAAGGCTTATTAACAAATAAAGCCAAAATGTATTAGTTGTCTCAGACTTTTAGGCCACTTAAGCCTAAAAGTACATTCATTCAGCATTCCGTTTAACGCAAAGTTTCCAATGAAAGAATACCTTTCAAAAATTAATTTGACCATTCCTGACACACTCTTTTGCTTTTGGCAGTGTTGTATTGTCTTTTCAGACTCATATTTTGATTCAGACAAGCAAACTTCCCAGTCAAATGAGTGGAATATTGAGAAAATGGTCTTTGAGAAATATTTGAACCCTAACCCTAACTAGCAAAACCCGAAGCTAGGGTTAGGGTTTTATTCCCATACAATGTAGATAGTTTTTGATGGCATGGCTGTGTTTTAGGGCTGAAAGGATACTTAGGAATATAGTTCTTTCAATGTTTTCTAAACATTTTTTTCTGACCCATATGGCTGTATACAGTGCTTTGCTCCAAAAATGAATGGTGTCTGAATTGCCCGACAAGCAACAGTTAGAAAGAACCTGATTTAACTTTCAAACTCTTGCCATGGGCTTTAAAATCAAAGGCTTATTAACAAATAAAGCCAAAATGTATTAGTTGTCTCAGACTTTTAGGCCACTTAAGCCTAAACGTACATTCATTCAGCACTCTGTTTAACGCAAAGTTTCCAATGAAAGAATACCTTTCAAAAATTAATTTGACCATTCCTGACACACTCTTTTGCTTTTGGCAGTGTTGCATTGTCTTTTCAGACTCATATTTTGATTCAGACAAGCAAATTTCCCAGTCAAATGAGTGGAATATTGAGAAAATGGTCTTTGAGAAATATTTGAACCCTAACCCTAACTAGCAAAACCCGAAGCTAGGGTTAGGGTTTTATTCCCATACAATGTAGACAGTTTTAGATGGCATGGCTGTGTTTTAGGGCTGAAAGGATACCTAGGAATATAGTTCTTTCAATGTTTTCTAAACATTTTTTTCTGACCCATATGGCTGTATACAGTGCTTTGCTCCAAAAAGGAATGGTGTCTGAATTGCCCGACAAGCAACACTTAGAAAGAACCTGACTTAACTTTCAAACTCTTGCCATGGGCTTTAAAATCAAAGGCTTATTAACAAATAAAGCCAAAATGTATTAGTTGTCTCAGACTTTTAGGCCACTTAAGCCTAAACGTACATTCATTCAGCACTCCGTTTAACGCAAAGTTTCCAATGAAAGAATACCTTTCAAAAATTAATTTGACCATTCCTGACACACTCTTTTGCTTTTGGCAGTGTTGTATTGTCTTTTCAGACTCATATTTTGATTCAGACAAGCAAATTTCCCAGTCAAATGAGTGGAATATTGAGAAAATGGTCTTTGAGAAATATTTGAACCCTAACCCTAACTAGCAAAACCCGAAGCTAGGGTTAGGGTTTTATTCCCATACAATGTAGATAGTTTTTGATGGCATGGCTGTGTTTTAGGGCTGAAAGGATACTTAGGAATATAGTTCTTTCAATGTTTTCTAAACATTTTTTTCTGACCCATATGGCTGTATACAGTGCTTTGCTCCAAAAAGGAATGGTGTCTGAATTGCCCGACAAGCAACAGTTAGAAAGAACCTGATTTAACTTTCAAACTCTTGCCATGGGCTTTAAAATCAAAGGCTTATTAACAAATAAAGCCAAAATGTATTAGTTGTCTCAGACTTTTAGGCCACTTAAGCCTAAACGTACATTCATTCAGCACTCCGTTTAACGCAAAGTTTCCAATGAAAGAATACCTTTCAAAAATTAATTTGACCATTCCTGACACACTCTTTTGCTTTTGGCAGTGTTGTATTGTCTTTTCAGACTCATATTTTGATTCAGACAAGCAAATTTCCCAGTCAAATGAGTGGAATATTGAGAAAATGGTCTTTGAGAAATATTTGAACCCTAACCCTAACTAGCAAAACCCGAAGCTAGGGTTAGGGTTTTATTCCCATACAATGTAGACAGTTTTTGATGGCATGGCTGTGTTTTAGGGCTGAAAGGATACCTAGGAATATAGTTCTTTCAATGTTTTCTAAACATTTTTTTCTGACCCATATGGCTGTATACAGTGCTTTGCTCCAAAAAGGAATGGTGTCTGAATAGCCCGACAAGCAACAGTTAGAAAGAACCTGATTTAACTTTCAAACTCTTGCCATGGGCTTTAAAATCAAAGGCTTATTAACAAATAAAGCCAAAATGTATTAGTTGTCTCAGACTTTTAGGCCACTTAAGCCTAAACGTACATTCATTCAGCACTCCGTTTAACGCAAAGTTTCCAATGAAAGAATACCTTTCAAAAATTAATTTGACCATTCCTGACACACTCTTTTGCTTTTGGCAGTGTTGTATTGTCTTTTCAGACTCATATTTAGATTCAGACAAGCAAATTTCCCAGTCAAATGAGTGGAATATTGAGAAAATGGTCTTTGAGAAATATTTGAACCCTAACCCTAACTAGCAAAACCCGAAGCTAGGGTTAGGGTTTTATTCCCATACAATGTAGACAGTTTTTGATGGCATGGCTGTGTTTTAGGGCTGAAAGGATACCTAGGAATATAGTTCTTTCAATGTTTTCTAAACATTTTTTTCTGACCCATATGGCTGTATACAGTGCTTTGCTCCAAAAAGGAATGGTGTCTGAATTGCCCGACAAGCAACAGTTAGAAGGAACCTGATTTAACTTTCAAACTCTTGCCATGGGCTTTAAAATCAAAGGCTTATTAACAAATAAAGCCAAAATGTATTAATTGTCTCAGACTTTTAGGCCACTTAAGCCTAAACGTACATTCATTCAGCACTCCGTTTAACGCAAAGTTTCCAATGAAAGAATACCTTTCAAAAATTAATTTGACCATTCCTGACACACTCTTTTGCTTTTGGCAGTGTTGTATTGTCTTTTCAGACTCATATTTTGATTCAGACAAGCAAATTTCCCAGTCAAATGAGTGGAATATTGAGAAAATGGTCTTTGAGAAATATTTGAACCCTAACCCTAACTAGCAAAACCCGAAGCTAAGGTTAGGGTTTTATTCCCATACAATGTAGATAGTTTTTGATGGCATGGCTGTGTTTTAGGGCTGAAAGGATACTTAGGAATATAGTTCTTTCAATGTTTTCTAAACATTTTTTTCTGACCCATATGGCTGTATACAGTGCTTTGCTCCAAAAAGGAATGGTGTCTGAATTGCCCGACAAGCAACAGTTAGAAAGAACCTGATTTAACTTTCAAACTCTTGCCATGGGCTTTAAAATCAAAGGCTTATTAACAAATAAAGCCAAAATGTATTAGTTGTCTCAGACTTTTAGGCCACTTAAGCCTAAACGTACATTCATTAAGCACTCCGTTTAACGCAAAGTTTCCAATGAAAGAATACCTTTCAAAAATTAATTTGACCATTCCTGACACACTCTTTTGCTTTTGGCAGTGTTGTATTGTCTTTTCAGACTCATATTTTGATTCAGACAAGCAAATTTCCCAGTCAAATGAGTGGAATATTGAGAAAATGGTCTTTGAGAAATATTTGAACCCTAACCCTAACTAGCAAAACCCGAAGCTAGGGTTAGGGTTTTATTCCCATACAATGTAGACAGTTTTTGATGGCATGGCTGTGTTTTAGGGCTGAAAGGATACCTAGGAATATAGTTCTTTCAATGTTTTCTAAACATTTTTTTCTGACCCATATGGCTGTATACAGTGCTTTGTTCCAAAAAGGAATGGTGTCTGAATTGCCCGACAAGCAACAGTTAGAAAGAACCTGATTTAACTTTCAAACTCTTGCCATGGGCTTTAAAATCAAAGGCTTATTAACAAATAAAGCCAAAATGTATTAGTTGTCTCAGGCTTTTAGGCCACTTAAGCCTAAACGTACATTCATTCAGCACTCCGTTTAACGCATAGTTTCCAATGAAAGAATACCTTTCAAAAATTAATTTGACCATTCCTGACACACTCTTTTGCTTTTGGCAGTGTTGTATTGTCTTTTCAGACTCATATTTTGATTCAAACAAGCAAATTTCACAGTCAAATGAGTGGAATATTGAGAAAATGGTCTTTGATAAATATTTGAACCCTAACCCTAACTAGCAAAACCCGAAGCTAGGGTTAGGGTTTTATTGCCATACAATGTAGACAGTTTTTGATAGCATGGCTGTGTTTTAGGGCTGAAAGGATACCTAGGAATATAGTTCTTTCAATGTTTTCTAAACATTTTTTTCTGACCCATATGGCTGTATACAGTGCTTTGCTCCAAAAAGGAATGGTGTCTGAATAGCCCGACAAGCAACAGTTAGAAAGAACCTGATTTAACTTTCAAACTCTTGCCATGGGCTTTAAAATCAAAGGCTTATTAACAAATAAAGCCAAAATGTATTAGTTGTCTCAGACTTTTAGGCCACTTAAGCCTAAACGTACATTCATTCAGCACTCCGTTTAACGCATAGTTTCCAATGAAAGAATACCTTTCAAAAATTAATTTGACCATTCCTGACACACTCTTTTGCTTTTGGCAGTGTTGTATTGTCTTTTCAGACTCATATTTTGATTCAGACAAGCAAATTTCACAGTCAAATGAGTGGAATATTGAGAAAATGGTCTTTGATAAATATTTGAACCCTAACCCTAACTAGCAAAACCCGAAGCTAGGGTTAGGGTTTTATTGCCATACAATGTAGACAGTTTTTGATAGCATGGCTGTGTTTTAGGGCTGAAAGGATACCTAGGAATATAGTTCTTTCAATGTTTTCTAAACATTTTTTTCTGACCCATATGGCTGTATACAGTGCTTTGCTCCAAAAAGGAATGGTGTCTGAATTGCCCGACAAGCAACAGTTAGAAAGAACCTGATTTAACTTTCAAACTCTTGCCATGGGCTTTAAAATCAAAGGCTTATTAACAAATAAAGCCAAAATGTATTAGTTGTCTCAGACTTTTAGGCCACATAAGCCTAAACGTACATTCATTCAGCACTCTGTTTAACGCAAAGTTTCCAATGAAAAAATACCTTTCAAAAATTAATTTGACCATTCCTGACACACTCTTTTGCTTTTGGCAGTGTTGTATTGTCTTTTCAGACTCATATTTTGTTTCAGACAATCAAATTTCCCAGTCAAATGAGTGGAATATTGAGAAAATGGTCTTTGAGAAATATTTGAACCCTAACCCTAACTAGCAAAACCCGAAGCTAGGGTTAGGGTTTTATTCCCATACAATGTAGACAGTTTCTGATGGCATGGCTGTGTTTTAGGGCTGAAAGGATACCTAGGAATATAGTTCTTTCAATGTTTTCTAAACATTTTTTTCTGACCCATATGGCTGTATACAGTGCTTTGCTCCAAAAAGGAATGGTGTCTGAATTGCCCGACAAGCAACAGTTAGAAAGAACCTGACTTAACTTTCAAACTCTTGCCATGGGCTTTAAAATCAAAGGCTTATTAACAAATAAAGCCAAAATGTATTAGTTGTCTCAGACTTTTAGGCCACTTAAGCCTAAACGTACATTCATTCAGCACTCCGTTTAACGCAAAGTTTCCAATGAAAGAATACCTTTCAAAAATTAATTTGACCATTCCTGACACACTCTTTTGCTTTTGGCAGTGTTGTATTGTCTTTTCAGACTCATATTTTGATTCAGACAAGCAAATTTCCCAGTCAAATGAGTGGAATATTGAGAAAATGGTCTTTGAGAAATATTTGAACCCTAACCCTAACTAGCAAAACCCGAAGCTAGGGTTAGGGTTTTATTCCCATACAATGTAGATAGTTTTTGATGGCATGGCTGTGTTTTAGGGCTGAAAGGATACTTGGGAATATAGTTCTTTCAATGTTTTCTAAACATTTTTTTCTGACCCATATGGCTGTATACAGTGCTTTGCTCCAAAAAGGAATGGTGTCTGAATTGCCCGACAAGCAACAGTTAGAAAGAACCTGATTTAACTTTCAAACTCTTGCCATGGGCTTTAAAATCAAAGGCTTATTAACAAATAAAGCCAAAATGTATTAGTTGTCTCAGACTTTTAGGCCACTTAAGCCTAAACGTACATTCATTCAGCACTCCGTTTAACGCAAAGTTTCCAATGAAAGAATACCTTTCAAAAATTAATTTGACCATTCCTGACACACTCTTTTGCTTTTGGCAGGGTTGTATTGTCTTTTCAGACTCATATTTTGATTCAGACAAGCAAATTTCCCAGTCAAATGAGTGGAATATTGAGAAAATGGTCTTTGAGAAATATTTGAACCCTAACCCTAACTAGCAAAGCCCGAAGCTAGGGTTAGGGTTTTATTCCCATACAATGTAGACAGTTTTTGATGGCATGGCTGTGTTTTAGGGTTGAAAGGATACCTAGGAATATAGTTCTTTCAATGTTTTCTAAACATTTTTTTCTGACCCATATGGCTGTATACAGTGCTTTGCTCCAAAAAGGAATGGTGTCTGAATTGCCCGACAAGCAACAGTTAGAAGGAACCTGATTTAACTTTCAAACTCTTGCCATGGGCTTTAAAATCAAAGGCTTATTAACAAATAAAGCCAAAATGTATTAATTGTCTCAGACTTTTAGGCCACTTAAGCCTAAACGTACATTCATTCAGCACTCCGTTTAACGCAAAGTTTCCAATGAAAGAATACCTTTCAAAAATTAATTTGACCATTCCTGACACACTCTTTTGCTTTTGGCAGTGTTGTATTGTCTTTTCAGACTCATATTTTGATTCAGACAAGCAAATTTCCCAGTCAAATGAGTGGAATATTGAGAAAATGGTCTTTGAGAAATATTTGAACCCTAACCCTAACTAGCAAAACCCGAAGCTAAGGTTAGGGTTTTATTCCCATACAATGTAGATAGTTTTTGATGGCATGGCTGTGTTTTAGGGCTGAAAGGATACTTAGGAATATAGTTCTTTCAATGTTTTCTAAACATTTTTTTCTGACCCATATGGCTGTATACAGTGCTTTGCTCCAAAAAGGAATGGTGTCTGAATTGCCCGACAAGCAACAGTTAGAAAGAACCTGATTTAACTTTCAAACTCTTGCCATGGGCTTTAAAATCAAAGGCTTATTAACAAATAAAGCCAAAATGTATTAGTTGTCTCAGACTTTTAGGCCACTTAAGCCTAAACGTACATTCATTAAGCACTCCGTTTAACGCAAAGTTTCCAATGAAATAATACCTTTCAAAAATTAATTTGACCATTCCTGACACACTCTTTTGCTTTTGGCAGTGTTGTATTGTCTTTTCAGACTCATATTTTGATTCAGACAAGCAAATTTCCCAGTCAAATGAGTGGAATATTGAGAAAATGGTCTTTGAGAAATATTTGAACCCTAACCCTAACTAGCAAAACCCGAAGCTAGGGTTAGGGTTTTATTCCCATACAATGTAGACAGTTTTTGATGGCATGGCTGTGTTTTAGGGCTGAAAGGATACCTAGGAATATAGTTCTTTCAATGTTTTCTAAACATTTTTTTCTGACCCATATGGCTGTATACAGTGCTTTGCTCCAAAAAGGAATGGTGTCTGAATAGCCCGACAAGCAACAGTTAGAAAGAACCTGATTTAACTTTCAAACTCTTGCCATGGGCTTTAAAATCAAAGGCTTATTAACAAATAAAGCCAAAATGTATTAGTTGTCTCAGACTTTTAGGCCACTTAAGCCTAAACGTACATTCATTCAGCACTCCGTTTAACGCAAACTTTCCAATGAAAGAATACCTTTCAAAAATTAATTTGACCATTCCTGACACACTCTTTTGCTTTTGGCAGTGTTGCATTGTCTTTTCAGACTCATATTTTGATTCAGACAAGCAAATTTCCCAGTCAAATGAGTGGAATATTGAGAAAATGGTCTTTGAGAAATATTTGAACCCTAACCCTAACTAGCAAAACCCGAAGCTAGGGTTAGGGTTTTATTCCCATACAATGTAGACAGTTTTTGATGGCATGGCTGTGTTTTAGGGCTGAAAGGATACCTAGGAATATAGTTCTTTCAATGTTTTCTAAACATTTTTTTCTGACCCATATGGCTGTATACAGTGCTTTGTTCCAAAAAGGAATGGTGTCTGAATTGCCCGACAAGCAACAGTTAGAAAGAACCTGATTTAACTTTCAAACTCTTGCCATGGGCTTTAAAATCAAAGGCTTATTAACAAATAAAGCCAAAATGTATTAGTTGTCTCAGGCTTTTAGGCCACTTAAGCCTAAACGTACATTCATTCAGCACTCCGTTTAACGCATAGTTTCCAATGAAAGAATACCTTTCAAAAATTAATTTGACCATTCCTGACACACTCTTTTGCTTTTGGCAGTGTTGTATTGTCTTTTCAGACTCATATTTTGATTCAAACAAGCAAATTTCACAGTCAAATGAGTGGAATATTGAGAAAATGGTCTTTGATAAATATTTGAACCCTAACCCTAACTAGCAAAACCCGAAGCTAGGGTTAGGGTTTTATTGCCATACAATGTAGACAGTTTTTGATAGCATGGCTGTGTTTTAGGGCTGAAAGGATACCTAGGAATATAGTTCTTTCAATGTTTTCTAAACATTTTTTTCTGACCCATATGGCTGTATACAGTGCTTTGCTCCAAAAAGGAATGGTGTCTGAATAGCCCGACAAGCAACAGTTAGAAAGAACCTGATTTAACTTTCAAACTCTTGCCATGGGCTTTAAAATCAAAGGCTTATTAACAAATAAAGCCAAAATGTATTAGTTGTCTCAGACTTTTAGGCCACATAAGCCTAAACGTACATTCATTCAGCACTCTGTTTAACGCAAAGTTTCCAATGAAAAAATACCTTTCAAAAATTAATTTGACCATTCCTGACACACTCTTTTGCTTTTGGCAGTGTTGTATTGTCTTTTCAGACTCATATTTTGTTTCAGACAATCAAATTTCCCAGTCAAATGAGTGGAATATTGAGAAAATGGTCTTTGATAAATATTTGAACCCTAACCCTAACTAGCAAAACCCGAAGCTAGGGTTAGGGTTTTATTCCCATACAATGTAGACAGTTTCTGATGGCATGGCTGTGTTTTAGGGCTGAAAGGATACCTAGGAATATAGTTCTTTCAATGTTTTCTAAACATTTTTTTCTGACCCATATGGCTGTATACAGTGCTTTGCTCCAAAAAGGAATGGTGTCTGAATTGCCCGACAAGCAACAGTTAGAAAGAACCTGACTTAACTTTCAAACTCTTGCCATGGGCTTTAAAATCAAAGGCTTATTAACAAATAAAGCCAAAATGTATTAGTTGTCTCAGACTTTTAGGCCACTTAAGCCTAAACGTACATTCATTCAGCACTCCGTTTAACGCAAAGTTTCCAATGAAAGAATACCTTTCAAAAATTAATTTGACCATTCCTGACACACTCTTTTGCTTTTGGCAGTGTTGTATTGTCTTTTCAGACTCATATTTTGATTCAGACAAGCAAATTTCCCAGTCAAATGAGTGGAATATTGAGAAAATGGTCTTTGAGAAATATTTGAACCCTAACCCTAACTAGCAAAACCCGAAGCTAGGGTTAGGGTTTTATTCCCATACAATGTAGATAGTTTTTGATGGCATGGCTGTGTTTTAGGGCTGAAAGGATACTTGGGAATATAGTTCTTTCAATGTTTTCTAAACATTTTTTTCTGACCCATATGGCTGTATACAGTGCTTTGCTCCAAAAAGGAATGGTGTCTGAATTGCCCGACAAGCAACAGTTAGAAAGAACCTGATTTAACTTTCAAACTCTTGCCATGGGCTTTAAAATCAAAGGCTTATTAACAAATAAAGCCAAAATGTATTAGTTGTCTCAGACTTTTAGGCCACTTAAGCCTAAACGTACATTCATTCAGCACTCCGTTTAACGCAAAGTTTCCAATGAAAGAATACCTTTCAAAAATTAATTTGACCATTCCTGACACACTCTTTTGCTTTTGGCAGGGTTGTATTGTCTTTTCAGACTCATATTTTGATTCAGACAAGCAAATTTCCCAGTCAAATGAGTGGAATATTGAGAAAATGGTCTTTGAGAAATATTTGAACCCTAACCCTAACTAGCAAAGCCCGAAGCTAGGGTTAGGGTTTTATTCCCATACAATGTAGACAGTTTTTGATGGCATGGCTGTGTTTTAGGGCTGAAAGGATACCTAGGAATATAGTTCTTTCAATGTTTTCTAAACATTTTTTTCTGACCCATATGGCTGTATACAGTGCTTTGCTCCAAAAAGGAATGGTGTCTGAATTGCCCGACAAGCAACAGTTAGAAGGAACCTGATTTAACTTTCAAACTCTTGCCATGGGCTTTAAAATCAAAGGCTTATTAACAAATAAAGCCAAAATGTATTAGTTGTCTCAGACTTTTAGGCCACTTAAGCCTAAACGTACATTCATTCAGCACTCCGTTTAACGCAAAGTTTCCAATGAAAGAATACCTTTCAAAAATTAATTTGACCATTCCTGACACACTCTTTTGCTTTTGGCAGTGTTGTATTGTCTTTTCAGACTCATATTTTGATTCAGACAAGCAAATTTCCCAGTCAAATGAGTGGAATATTGAGAAAATGGTCTTTGAGAAATATTTGAACCCTAACCCTAACTAGCAAAACCCGAAGCTAAGGTTAGGGTTTTATTCCCATACAATGTAGATAGTTTTTGATGGCATGGCTGTGTTTTAGGGCTGAAAGGATACTTAGGAATATAGTTCTTTCAATGTTTTCTAAACATTTTTTTCTGACCCATATGGCTGTATACAGTGCTTTGCTCCAAAAAGGAATGGTGTCTGAATTGCCCGACAAGCAACAGTTAGAAAGAACCTGATTTAACTTTCAAACTCTTGCCATGGGCTTTAAAATCAAAGGCTTATTAACAAATAAAGCCAAAATGTATTAGTTGTCTCAGACTTTTAGGCCACTTAAGCCTAAACGTACATTCATTAAGCACTCCGTTTAACGCAAAGTTTCCAATGAAAGAATACCTTTCAAAAATTAATTTGACCATTCCTGACACACTCTTTTGCTTTTGGCAGTGTTGTATTGTCTTTTCAGACTCATATTTTGATTCAGACAAGCAAATTTCCCAGTCAAATGAGTGGAATATTGAGAAAATGGTCTTTGAGAAATATTTGAACCCTAACCCTAACTAGCAAAACCCGAAGCTAGGGTTAGGGTTTTATTCCCATACAATGTAGACAGTTTTTGATGGCATGGCTGTGTTTTAGGGCTGAAAGGATACCTAGGAATATAGTTCTTTCAATGTTTTCTAAACATTTTTTTCTGACCCATATGGCTGTATACAGTGCTTTGCTCCAAAAAGGAATGGTGTCTGAATAGCCCGACAAGCAACAGTTAGAAAGAACCTGATTTAACTTTCAAACTCTTGCCATGGGCTTTAAAATCAAAGGCTTATTAACAAATAAAGCCAAAATGTATTAGTTGTCTCAGACTTTTAGGCCACTTAAGCCTAAACGTACATTCATTCAGCACTCCGTTTAACGCAAACTTTCCAATGAAAGAATACCTTTCAAAAATTAATTTGACCATTCCTGACACACTCTTTTGCTTTTGGCAGTGTTGCATTGTCTTTTCAGACTCATATTTTGATTCAGACAAGCAAATTTCCCAGTCAAATGAGTGGAATATTGAGAAAATGGTCTTTGAGAAATATTTGAACCCTAACCCTAACTAGCAAAACCCGAAGCTAGGGTTAGGGTTTTATTCCCATACAATGTAGACAGTTTTTGATGGCATGGCTGTGTTTTAGGGCTGAAAGGATACCTAGGAATATAGTTCTTTCAATGTTTTCTAAACATTTTTTTCTGACCCATATGGCTGTATACAGTGCTTTGTTCCAAAAAGGAATGGTGTCTGAATTGCCCGACAAGCAACAGTTAGAAAGAACCTGATTTAACTTTCAAACTCTTGCCATGGGCTTTAAAATCAAAGGCTTATTAACAAATAAAGCCAAAATGTATTAGTTGTCTCAGGCTTTTAGGCCACTTAAGCCTAAACGTACATTCATTCAGCACTCCGTTTAACGCATAGTTTCCAATGAAAGAATACCTTTCAAAAATTAATTTGACCATTCCTGACACACTCTTTTGCTTTTGGCAGTGTTGTATTGTCTTTTCAGACTCATATTTTGATTCAAACAAGCAAATTTCACAGTCAAATGAGTGGAATATTGAGAAAATGGTCTTTGATAAATATTTGAACCCTAACCCTAACTAGCAAAACCCGAAGCTAGGGTTAGGGTTTTATTGCCATACAATGTAGACAGTTTTTGATAGCATGGCTGTGTTTTAGGGCTGAAAGGATACCTAGGAATATAGTTCTTTCAATGTTTTCTAAACATTTTTTTCTGACCCATATGGCTGTATACAGTGCTTTGCTCCAAAAAGGAATGGTGTCTGAATAGCCCGACAAGCAACAGTTAGAAAGAACCTGATTTAACTTTCAAACTCTTGCCATGGGCTTTAAAATCAAAGGCTTATTAACAAATAAAGCCAAAATGTATTAGTTGTCTCAGACTTTTAGGCCACTTAAGCCTAAACGTACATTCATTCAGCACTCCGTTTAACGCATAGTTTCCAATGAAAGAATACCTTTCAAAAATTAATTTGACCATTCCTGACACACTCTTTTGCTTTTGGCAGTGTTGTATTGTCTTTTCAGACTCATATTTTGATTCAGACAAGCAAATTTCACAGTCAAATGAGTGGAATATTGAGAAAATGGTCTTTGATAAATATTTGAACCCTAACCCTAACTAGCAAAACCCGAAGCTAGGGTTAGGGTTTTATTGCCATACAATGTAGACAGTTTTTGATAGCATGGCTGTGTTTTAGGGCTGAAAGGATACCTAGGAATATAGTTCTTTCAATGTTTTCTAAACATTTTTTTCTGACCCATATGGCTGTATACAGTGCTTTGCTCCAAAAAGGAATGGTGTCTGAATTGCCCGACAAGCAACAGTTAGAAAGAACCTGATTTAACTTTCAAACTCTTGCCATGGGCTTTAAAATCAAAGGCTTATTAACAAATAAAGCCAAAATGTATTAGTTGTCTCAGACTTTTAGGCCACATAAGCCTAAACGTACATTCATTCAGCACTCTGTTTAACGCAAAGTTTCCAATGAAAAAATACCTTTCAAAAATTAATTTGACCATTCCTGACACACTCTTTTGCTTTTGGCAGTGTTGTATTGTCTTTTCAGACTCATATTTTGTTTCAGACAATCAAATTTCCCAGTCAAATGAGTGGAATATTGAGAAAATGGTCTTTGAGAAATATTTGAACCCTAACCCTAACTAGCAAAACCCGAAGCTAGGGTTAGGGTTTTATTCCCATACAATGTAGACAGTTTCTGATGGCATGGCTGTGTTTTAGGGCTGAAAGGATACCTAGGAATATAGTTCTTTCAATGTTTTCTAAACATTTTTTTCTGACCCATATGGCTGTATACAGTGCTTTGCTCCAAAAAGGAATGGTGTCTGAATTGCCCGACAAGCAACAGTTAGAAAGAACCTGACTTAACTTTCAAACTCTTGCCATGGGCTTTAAAATCAAAGGCTTATTAACAAATAAAGCCAAAATGTATTAGTTGTCTCAGACTTTTAGGCCACTTAAGCCTAAACGTACATTCATTCAGCACTCCGTTTAACGCAAAGTTTCCAATGAAAGAATACCTTTCAAAAATTAATTTGACCATTCCTGACACACTCTTTTGCTTTTGGCAGTGTTGTATTGTCTTTTCAGACTCATATTTTGATTCAGACAAGCAAATTTCCCAGTCAAATGAGTGGAATATTGAGAAAATGGTCTTTGAGAAATATTTGAACCCTAACCCTAACTAGCAAAACCCGAAGCTAGGGTTAGGGTTTTATTCCCATACAATGTAGATAGTTTTTGATGGCATGGCTGTGTTTTAGGGCTGAAAGGATACTTAGGAATATAGTTCTTTCAATGTTTTCTAAACATTTTTTTCTGACCCATATGGCTGTATACAGTGCTTTGCTCCAAAAAGGAATGGTGTCTGAATTGCCCGACAAGCAACAGTTAGAAAGAACCTGATTTAACTTTCAAACTCTTGCCATGGGCTTTAAAATCAAAGGCTTATTAACAAATAAAGCCAAAATGTATTAGTTGTCTCAGACTTTTAGGCCACTTAAGCCTAAACGTACATTCATTCAGCACTCTGTTTAACGCAAAGTTTCCAATGAAAGAATACCTTTCAAAAATTAATTTGACCATTCCTGACACACTCTTTTGCTTTTGGCAGTGTTGTATTGTCTTTTCAGACTCATATTTTGATTCAGACAAGCAAATTTCCCAGTCAAATGAGTGGAATATTGAGAAAATGGTCTTTGAGAAATATTTGAACCCTAACCCTAACTAGCAAAACCCGAAGCTAGGGTTAGGGTTTTATTCCCATACAATGTAGATAGTTTTTGATGGCATGGCTGTATTTTAGGGCTGAAAGGATACTTGGGAATATAGTTCTTTCAATGTTTTCTAAACATTTTTTTCTGACCCATATGGCTGTATACAGTGCTTTGCTCCAAAAAGGAATGGTGTCTGAATTGCCCGACAAGCAACAGTTAGAAAGAACCTGATTTAACTTTCAAACTCTTGCCATGGGCTTTAAAATCAAAGGCTTATTAACAAATAAAGCCAAAATGTATTAGTTGTCTCAGACTTTTAGGCCACTTAAGCCTAAACGTACATTCATTCAGCACTCCGTTTAACGCAAAGTTTCCAATGAAAGAATACCTTTCAAAAATTAATTTGACCATTCCTGACACACTCTTTTGCTTTTGGCAGGGTTGTATTGTCTTTTCAGACTCATATTTTGATTCAGACAAGCAAATTTCCCAGTCAAATGAGTGGAATATTGAGAAAATGGTCTTTGAGAAATATTTGAACCCTAACCCTAACTAGCAAAACCCGAAGCTAGGGTTAGGGTTTTATTCCCATACAATGTAGATAGTTTTTGATGGCATGGCTGTGTTTTAGGGCTGAAAGGATACTTAGGAATATAGTTCTTTCAATGTTTTCTAAACATTTTTTTCTGACCCATATGGCTGTATACAGTGCTTTGCTCCAAAAAGGAATGGTGTCTGAATTGCCCGACAAGCAACAGTTAGAAAGAACCTGATTTAACTTTCAAACTCTTGCCATGGGCTTTAAAATCAAAGGCTTATTAACAAATAAAGCCAAAATGTATTAGTTGTCTCAGACTTTTAGGCCACTTAAGCCTAAACGTACATTCATTCAGCACTCCGTTTAACGCATAGTTTCCAATGAAAGAATACCTTTCAAAAATTAATTTGACCATTCCTGACACACTCTTTTGCTTTTGGCAGTGTTGTATTGTCTTTTCAGACTCATATTTTGATTCAGACAAGCAAATTTCACAGTCAAATGAGTGGAATATTGAGAAAATGGTCTTTGATAAATATTTGAACCCTAACCCTAACTAGCAAAACCCGAAGCTAGGGTTAGGGTTTTATTCCCATACAATGTAGACAGTTTTTGATAGCATGGCTGTGTTTTAGGGCTGAAAGGATACTTAAGAATATAGTTCTTTCAATGTTTTCTAAACATTTTTTTCTGACCCATATGGCTGTATACAGTGCTTTGCTGCAAAAAGGAATGGTGTCTGAATTGCCCGACAAGCAACAGTTAGAAAGAACCTGACTTAACTTTCAAACTCTTGCCATGGGCTTTAAAATCAAAGGCTTATTAACAAATAAAGCCAAAATGTATTAGTTGTCTCAGACTTTTAGGCCACTTAAGCCTAAACGTACATTCATTCAGCACTCTGTTTAACGCAAAGTTTCCAATGAAAGAATACCTTTCAAAAATTAATTTGACCATTCCTGACACACTCTTTTGCTTTTGGCAGGGTTGTATTGTCTTTTCAGACTCATATTTTGATTCAGACAAGCAAATTTCCCAGTCAAATGAGTGGAATATTGAGAAAATGATCTTTGAGAAATATTTGAACCCTAACCCTAACTAGCAAAACCCAAAGCTAGGGTTAGGGTTTTATTGCCATACAATGTAGACAGTTTTTGATAGCATGGCTGTGTTTTAGGGCTGAAAGGATACCTAGGAATATAGTTCTTTCAATGTTTTCTAAACATTTTTTTCTGACCCATATGGCTGTATACAGTGCTTTGCTCCAAAAAGGAATGGTGTCTGAATTGCCCGACAAGCAACAGTTAGAAAGAACCTGATTTAACTTTCAAACTCTTGCCATGGGCTTTAAAATCAAAGGCTTATTAACAAAT
The DNA here is from genome assembly GCF_055471065.1 of Atractosteus spatula. Lineage (NCBI taxonomy): Eukaryota > Metazoa > Chordata > Actinopteri > Semionotiformes > Lepisosteidae > Atractosteus > Atractosteus spatula. The sequence goes on along the minus strand of NC_142709.1, from coordinate 28,476,029 downwards.
AAAGCCAAAATGTATTAGCTGTCTCAGACTTTTAGGCCACTTCAGCCTAAACGTACATTCATTCAGCACTCTGTTTAACGCAAAGTTTCCAATGAAAAAATACCTTTCAAAAATTAATTTGACCATTCCTGACACACTCTTTTGCTTTTGGCAGTGTTGTATTGTCTTTTCAGACTCATATTTTGATTCAGACAAGCAAACTTCCCAGTCAAATGAGTGGAATATTGAGAAAATGGTCTTTGAGAAATATTTGAACCCTAACCCTAACTAGCAAAACCCGAAGCTAGGGTTAGGGTTTTATTCCCATACAATGTAGACAGTTTCTGATGGCATGGCTGTGTTTTAGGGCTGAAAGGATACCTAGGAATATAGTTCTTTCAATGTTTTCTAAACATTTTTTTCTGACCCATATGGCTGTATACAGTGCTTTGCTCCAAAAAGGAATGGTGTCTGAATTGCCCGACAAGCAACAGTTAGAAAGAACCTGACTTAACTTTCAAACTCTTGCCATGGGCTTTAAAATCAAAGGCTTATTAACAAATAAAGCCAAAATGTATTAGTTGTCTCAGACTTTTAGGCCACTTAAGCCTAAACGTACATTCATTCAGCACTCTGTTTAACGCAAAGTTTCCAATGAAAGAATACCTTTCAAAAATTAATTTGACCATTCCTGACACACTCTTTTGCTTTTGGCAGTGTTGCATTGTCTTTTCAGACTCATATTTTGATTCAGACAAGCAAATTTCCCAGTCAAATGAGTGGAATATTGAGAAAATGGTCTTTGAGAAATATTTGAACCCTAACCCTAACTAGCAAAACCCGAAGCTAGGGTTAGGGTTTTATTCCCATACAATGTAGACAGTTTTTGATGGCATGGCTGTGTTTTAGGGCTGAAAGGATACCTAGGAATATAGTTCTTTCAATGTTTTCTAAACATTTTTTTCTGACCCATATGGCTGTATACAGTGCTTTGCTCCAAAAAGGAATGGTGTCTGAATAGCCCGACAAGCAACAGTTAGAAAGAACCTGATTTAACTTTCAAACTCTTGCCATGGGCTTTAAAATCAAAGGCTTATTAACAAATAAAGCCAAAATGTATTAGTTGTCTCAGACTTTTAGGCCACTTAAGCCTAAACGTACATTCATTCAGCACTCTGTTTAACGCAAAGTTTCCAATGAAAGAATACCTTTCAAAAATTAATTTGACCATTCCTGACACACTCTTTTGCTTTTGGCAGTGTTGTATTGTCTTTTCAGACTCATATTTTGATTCAGACAAGCAAATTTCCCAGTCAAATGAGTGGAATATTGAGAAAATGGTCTTTGAGAAATATTTGAACCCTAACCCTAACTAGCAAAACCCGAAGCTAGGGTTAGGGTTTTATTCTCATACAATGTAGATAGTTTTTGATGGCATGGCTGTGTTTTAGGGCTGAAAGGATACTTAGGAATATAGTTCTTTCAATGTTTTCTAAACATTTTTTTCTGACCCATATGGCTGTATACAGTGCTTTGCTCCAAAAAGGAATGGTGTCTGAATTGCCCGACAAGCAACAGTTAGAAAGAACCTGATTTAACTTTCAAACTCTTGCCATGGGCTTTAAAATCAAAGGCTTATTAACAAATAAAGCCAAAATGTATTAGTTGTCTCAGACTTTTAGGCCACTTAAGCCTAAACGTACATTCATTCAGCACTCCGTTTAACGCAAAGTTTCCAATGAAAGAATACCTTTCAAAAATTAATTTGACCATTCCTGACACACTCTTTTGCTTTTGGCAGTGTTGTATTGTCTTTTCAGACTCATATTTTGTTTCAGACAAGCAAATTTCCCAGTCAAATGAGTGGAATATTGAGAAAATGGTCTTTGAGAAATATTTGAACCCTAACTAGCAAAACCCGAAGCTAGGGTTAGGGTTTTATTCCCATACAATGTAGACAGTTTCTGATGGCATGGCTGTGTTTTAGGGCTGAAAGGATACCTAGGAATATAGTTCTTTCAATGTTTTCTAAACATTTTTTTCTGACCCATATGGCTGTATACAGTGCTTTGCTCCAAAAAGGAATGGTGTCTGAATTGCCCGACAAGCAACAGTTAGAAAGAACCTGACTTAACTTTCAAACTCTTGCCATGGGCTTTAAAATCAAAGGCTTATTAACAAATAAAGCCAAAATGTATTAGTTGTCTCAGACTTTTAGGCCACTTAAGCCTAAACGTACATTCATTCAGCACTCCGTTTAACGCAAAGTTTCCAATGAAAGAATACCTTTCAAAAATTAATTTGACCATTCCTGACACACTCTTTTGCTTTTGGCAGTGTTGTATTGTCTTTTCAGACTCATATTTTGATTCAGACAAGCAAATTTCCCAGTCAAATGAGTGGAATATTGAGAAAATGGTCTTTGAGAAATATTTGAACCCTAACCCTAACTAGCAAAACCCGAAGCTAGGGTTAGGGTTTTATTCCCATACAATGTAGACAGTTTTTGATGGCATGGCTGTGTTTTAGGGCTGAAAGGATACCTAGGAATATAGTTCTTTCAATGTTTTCTAAACATTTTTTTCTGACCCATATGGCTGTATACAGTGCTTTGCTCCAAAAAGGAATGGTGTCTGAATTGCCCGACAAGCAACACTTAGAAAGAACCTGACTTAACTTTCAAACTCTTGCCATGGGCTTTAAAATCAAAGGCTTATTAACAAATAAAGCCAAAATGTATTAGTTGTCTCAGACTTTTAGGCCACTTAAGCCTAAACGTACATTCATTCAGCACTCCGTTTAACGCAAACTTTCCAATGAAAGAATACCTTTCAAAAATTAATTTGACCATTCCTGACACACTCTTTTGCTTTTGGCAGTGTTGCATTGTCTTTTCAGACTCATATTTTGATTCAGACAAGCAAATTTCCCAGTCAAATGAGTGGAATATTGAGAAAATGGTCTTTGAGAAATATTTGAACCCTAACCCTAACTAGCAAAACCCGAAGCTAGGGTTAGGGTTTTATTCCCATACAATGTAGACAGTTTTTGATGGCATGGCTGTGTTTTAGGGCTGAAAGGATACCTAGGAATATAGTTCTTTCAATGTTTTCTAAACATTTTTTTCTGACCCATATGGCTGTATACAGTGCTTTGTTCCAAAAAGGAATGGTGTCTGAATTGCCCGACAAGCAACAGTTAGAAAGAACCTGATTTAACTTTCAAACTCTTGCCATGGGCTTTAAAATCAAAGGCTTATTAACAAATAAAGCCAAAATGTATTAGTTGTCTCAGGCTTTTAGGCCACTTAAGCCTAAACGTACATTCATTCAGCACTCCGTTTAACGCATAGTTTCCAATGAAAGAATACCTTTCAAAAATTAATTTGACCATTCCTGACACACTCTTTTGCTTTTGGCAGTGTTGTATTGTCTTTTCAGACTCATATTTTGATTCAGACAAGCAAATTTCACAGTCAAATGAGTGGAATATTGAGAAAATGGTCTTTGATAAATATTTGAACCCTAACCCTAACTAGCAAAACCCGAAGCTAGGGTTAGGGTTTTATTGCCATACAATGTAGACAGTTTTTGATAGCATGGCTGTGTTTTAGGGCTGAAAGGATACCTAGGAATATAGTTCTTTCAATGTTTTCTAAACATTTTTTTCTGACCCATATGGCTGTATACAGTGCTTTTGCTCCAAAAAGGAATGGTGTCTGAATAGCCCGACAAGCAACAGTTAGAAAGAACCTGATTTAACTTTCAAACTCTTGCCATGGGCTTTAAAATCAAAGGCTTATTAACAAATAAAGCCAAAATGTATTAGTTGTCTCAGACTTTTAGGCCACTTAAGCCTAAACGTACATTCATTCAGCACTCCGTTTAACGCATAGTTTCCAATGAAAGAATACCTTTCAAAAATTAATTTGACCATTCCTGACACACTCTTTTGCTTTTGGCAGTGTTGTATTGTCTTTTCAGACTCATATTTTGATTCAGACAAGCAAATTTCACAGTCAAATGAGTGGAATATTGAGAAAATGGTCTTTGATAAATATTTGAACCCTAACCCTAACTAGCAAAACCCGAAGCTAGGGTTAGGGTTTTATTGCCATACAATGTAGACAGTTTTTGATAGCATGGCTGTGTTTTAGGGCTGAAAGGATACCTAGGAATATAGTTCTTTCAATGTTTTCTAAACATTTTTTTCTGACCCATATGGCTGTATACAGTGCTTTGCTCCAAAAAGGAATGGTGTCTGAATTGCCCGACAAGCAACAGTTAGAAAGAACCTGATTTAACTTTCAAACTCTTGCCATGGGCTTTAAAATCAAAGGCTTATTAACAAATAAAGCCAAAATGTATTAGTTGTCTCAGACTTTTAGGCCACATAAGCCTAAACGTACATTCATTCAGCACTCTGTTTAACGCAAAGTTTCCAATGAAAAAATACCTTTCAAAAATTAATTTGACCATTCCTGACACACTCTTTTGCTTTTGGCAGTGTTGTATTGTCTTTTCAGACTCATATTTTGATTCAGACAAGCAAATTTCCCAGTCAAATGAGTGGAATATTGAGAAAATGGTCTTTGAGAAATATTTGAACCCTAACCCTAACTAGCAAAACCCGAAGCTAAGGTTAGGGTTTTATTCCCATACAATGTAGATAGTTTTTGATGGCATGGCTGTGTTTTAGGGCTGAAAGGATACTTAGGAATATAGTTCTTTCAATGTTTTCTAAACATTTTTTTCTGACCCATATGGCTGTATACAGTGCTTTGCTCCAAAAAGGAATGGTGTCTGAATTGCCCGACAAGCAACAGTTAGAAAGAACCTGATTTAACTTTCAAACTCTTGCCATGGGCTTTAAAATCAAAGGCTTATTAACAAATAAAGCCAAAATGTATTAGTTGTCTCAGACTTTTAGGCCACTTAAGCCTAAACGTACATTCATTCAGCACTCCGTTTAACGCAAAGTTTCCAATGAAAGAATACCTTTCAAAAATTAATTTGACCATTCCTGACACACTCTTTTGCTTTTGGCAGTGTTGTATTGTCTTTTCAGACTCATATTTTGATTCAGACAAGCAAATTTCCCAGTCAAATGAGTGGAATATTGAGAAAATGGTCTTTGAGAAATATTTGAACCCTAACCCTAACTAGCAAAACCCGAAGCTAGGGTTAGGGTTTTATTCCCATACAATGTAGATAGTTTTTGATGGCATGGCTGTGTTTTAGGGCTGAAAGGATACTTAGGAATATAGTTCTTTCAATGTTTTCTAAACATTTTTTTCTGACCCATATGGCTGTATACAGTGCTTTGCTCCAAAAAGGAATGGTGTCTGAATTGCCCGACAAGCAACAGTTAGAAAGAACCTGATTTAACTTTCAAACTCTTGCCATGGGCTTTAAAATCAAAGGCTTATTAACAAATAAAGCCAAAATGTATTAGTTGTCTCAGACTTTTAGGCCACTTAAGCCTAAACGTACATTCATTCAGCACTCTGTTTAACGCAAAGTTTCCAATGAAAGAATACCTTTCAAAAATTAATTTGACCATTCCTGACACACTCTTTTGCTTTTGGCAGTGTTGTATTGTCTTTTCAGACTCATATTTTGATTCAGACAAGCAAATTTCCCAGTCAAATGAGTGGAATATTGAGAAAATGGTCTTTGAGAAATATTTGAACCCTAACCCTAACTAGCAAAACTCGAAGCTAGGGTTAGGGTTTTATTCCCATACAATGTAGATAGTTTTTGATGGCATGGCTGTATTTTAGGGCTGAAAGGATACTTGGGAATATAGTTCTTTCAATGTTTTCTAAACATTTTTTTCTGACCCATATGGCTGTATACAGTGCTTTGCTCCAAAAAGGAATGGTGTCTGAATTGCCCGACAAGCAACAGTTAGAAAGAACCTGATTTAACTTTCAAACTCTTGCCATGGGCTTTAAAATCAAAGGCTTATTAACAAATAAAGCCAAAATGTATTAGTTGTCTCAGACTTTTAGGCCACTTAAGCCTAAACGTACATTCATTCAGCACTCCGTTTAACGCAAAGTTTCCAATGAAAGAATACCTTTCAAAAATTAATTTGACCATTCCTGACACACTCTTTTGCTTTTGGCAGGGTTGTATTGTCTTTTCAGACTCATATTTTGATTCAGACAAGCAAATTTCCCAGTCAAATGAGTGGAATATTGAGAAAATGGTCTTTGAGAAATATTTGAACCCTAACCCTAACTAGCAAAACCCGAAGCTAGGGTTAGGGTTTTATTCCCATACAATGTAGATAGTTTTTGATGGCATGGCTGTGTTTTAGGGCTGAAAGGATACTTAGGAATATAGTTCTTTCAATGTTTTCTAAACATTTTTTTCTGACCCATATGGCTGTATACAGTGCTTTGCTCCAAAAAGGAATGGTGTCTGAATTGCCCGACAAGCAACAGTTAGAAAGAACCTGATTTAACTTTCAAACTCTTGCCATGGGCTTTAAAATCAAAGGCTTATTAACAAATAAAGCCAAAATGTATTAGTTGTCTCAGACTTTTAGGCCACTTAAGCCTAAACGTACATTCATTCAGCACTCCGTTTAACGCAAAGTTTCCAATGAAAGAATACCTTTCAAAAATTAATTTGACCATTCCTGACACACTCTTTTGCTTTTGGCAGTGTTGTATTGTCTTTTCAGACTCATATTTTGATTCAGACAAGCAAATTTCACAGTCAAATGAGTGGAATATTGAGAAAATGGTCTTTGATAAATATTTGAACCCTAACCCTAACTAGCAAAACCCGAAGCTAGGGTTAGGGTTTTATTCCCATACAATGTAGACAGTTTTTGATAGCATGGCTGTGTTTTAGGGCTGAAAGGATACTTAAGAATATAGTTCTTTCAATGTTTTCTAAACATTTTTTTCTGACCCATATGGCTGTATACAGTGCTTTGCTGCAAAAAGGAATGGTGTCTGAATTGCCCGACAAGCAACAGTTAGAAAGAACCTGACTTAACTTTCAAACTCTTGCCATGGGCTTTAAAATCAAAGGCTTATTAACAAATAAAGCCAAAATGTATTAGTTGTCTCAGACTTTTAGGCCACTTAAGCCTAAACGTACATTCATTCAGCACTCTGTTTAACGCAAAGTTTCCAATGAAAGAATACCTTTCAAAAATTAATTTGACCATTCCTGACACACTCTTTTGCTTTTGGCAGGGTTGTATTGTCTTTTCAGACTCATATTTTGATTCAGACAAGCAAATTTCCCAGTCAAATGAGTGGAATATTGAGAAAATGATCTTTGAGAAATATTTGAACCCTAACCCTAACTAGCAAAACCCAAAGCTAGGGTTAGGGTTTTATTGCCATACAATGTAGACAGTTTTTGATAGCATGGCTGTGTTTTAGGGCTGAAAGGATACCTAGGAATATAGTTCTTTCAATGTTTTCTAAACATTTTTTTCTGACCCATATGGCTGTATACAGTGCTTTGCTCCAAAAAGGAATGGTGTCTGAATTGCCCGACAAGCAACAGTTAGAAAGAACCTGATTTAACTTTCAAACTCTTGCCATGGGCTTTAAAATCAAAGGCTTATTAACAAATAAAGCCAAAATGTATTAGCTGTCTCAGACTTTTAGGCCACTTCAGCCTAAACGTACATTCATTCAGCACTCTGTTTAACGCAAAGTTTCCAATGAAAAAATACCTTTCAAAAATTAATTTGACCATTCCTGACACACTCTTTTGCTTTTGGCAGTGTTGTATTGTCTTTTCAGACTCATATTTTGATTCAGACAAGCAAACTTCCCAGTCAAATGAGTGGAATATTGAGAAAATGGTCTTTGAGAAATATTTGAACCCTAACCCTAACTAGCAAAACCCGAAGCTAGGGTTAGGGTTTTATTCCCATACAATGTAGACAGTTTCTGATGGCATGGCTGTGTTTTAGGGCTGAAAGGATACCTAGGAATATAGTTCTTTCAATGTTTTCTAAACATTTTTTTCTGACCCATATGGCTGTATACAGTGCTTTGCTCCAAAAAGGAATGGTGTCTGAATTGCCCGACAAGCAACAGTTAGAAAGAACCTGACTTAACTTTCAAACTCTTGCCATGGGCTTTAAAATCAAAGGCTTATTAACAAATAAAGCCAAAATGTATTAGTTGTCTCAGACTTTTAGGCCACTTAAGCCTAAACGTACATTCATTCAGCACTCTGTTTAACGCAAAGTTTCCAATGAAAGAATACCTTTCAAAAATTAATTTGACCATTCCTGACACACTCTTTTGCTTTTGGCAGTGTTGCATTGTCTTTTCAGACTCATATTTTGATTCAGACAAGCAAATTTCCCAGTCAAATGAGTGGAATATTGAGAAAATGGTCTTTGAGAAATATTTGAACCCTAACCCTAACTAGCAAAACCCGAAGCTAGGGTTAGGGTTTTATTCCCATACAATGTAGACAGTTTTTGATGGCATGGCTGTGTTTTAGGGCTGAAAGGATACCTAGGAATATAGTTCTTTCAATGTTTTCTAAACATTTTTTTCTGACCCATATGGCTGTATACAGTGCTTTGCTCCAAAAAGGAATGGTGTCTGAATAGCCCGACAAGCAACAGTTAGAAAGAACCTGATTTAACTTTCAAACTCTTGCCATGGGCTTTAAAATCAAAGGCTTATTAACAAATAAAGCCAAAATGTATTAGTTGTCTCAGACTTTTAGGCCACTTAAGCCTAAACGTACATTCATTCAGCACTCTGTTTAACGCAAAGTTTCCAATGAAAGAATACCTTTCAAAAATTAATTTGACCATTCCTGACACACTCTTTTGCTTTTGGCAGTGTTGTATTGTCTTTTCAGACTCATATTTTGATTCAGACAAGCAAATTTCCCAGTCAAATGAGTGGAATATTGAGAAAATGGTCTTTGAGAAATATTTGAACCCTAACCCTAACTAGCAAAACCCGAAGCTAGGGTTAGGGTTTTATTCTCATACAATGTAGATAGTTTTTGATGGCATGGCTGTGTTTTAGGGCTGAAAGGATACTTAGGAATATAGTTCTTTCAATGTTTTCTAAACATTTTTTTCTGACCCATATGGCTGTATACAGTGCTTTGCTCCAAAAAGGAATGGTGTCTGAATTGCCCGACAAGCAACAGTTAGAAAGAACCTGATTTAACTTTCAAACTCTTGCCATGGGCTTTAAAATCAAAGGCTTATTAACAAATAAAGCCAAAATGTATTAGTTGTCTCAGACTTTTAGGCCACTTAAGCCTAAACGTACATTCATTCAGCACTCCGTTTAACGCAAAGTTTCCAATGAAAGAATACCTTTCAAAAATTAATTTGACCATTCCTGACACACTCTTTTGCTTTTGGCAGTGTTGTATTGTCTTTTCAGACTCATATTTTGTTTCAGACAAGCAAATTTCCCAGTCAAATGAGTGGAATATTGAGAAAATGGTCTTTGAGAAATATTTGAACCCTAACTAGCAAAACCCGAAGCTAGGGTTAGGGTTTTATTCCCATACAATGTAGACAGTTTCTGATGGCATGGCTGTGTTTTAGGGCTGAAAGGATACCTAGGAATATAGTTCTTTCAATGTTTTCTAAACATTTTTTTCTGACCCATATGGCTGTATACAGTGCTTTGCTCCAAAAAGGAATGGTGTCTGAATTGCCCGACAAGCAACAGTTAGAAAGAACCTGACTTAACTTTCAAACTCTTGCCATGGGCTTTAAAATCAAAGGCTTATTAACAAATAAAGCCAAAATGTATTAGTTGTCTCAGACTTTTAGGCCACTTAAGCCTAAACGTACATTCATTCAGCACTCCGTTTAACGCAAAGTTTCCAATGAAAGAATACCTTTCAAAAATTAATTTGACCATTCCTGACACACTCTTTTGCTTTTGGCAGTGTTGTATTGTCTTTTCAGACTCATATTTTGATTCAGACAAGCAAATTTCCCAGTCAAATGAGTGGAATATTGAGAAAATGGTCTTTGAGAAATATTTGAACCCTAACCCTAACTAGCAAAACCCGAAGCTAGGGTTAGGGTTTTATTCCCATACAATGTAGACAGTTTTTGATGGCATGGCTGTGTTTTAGGGCTGAAAGGATACCTAGGAATATAGTTCTTTCAATGTTTTCTAAACATTTTTTTCTGACCCATATGGCTGTATACAGTGCTTTGCTCCAAAAAGGAATGGTGTCTGAATTGCCCGACAAGCAACACTTAGAAAGAACCTGACTTAACTTTCAAACTCTTGCCATGGGCTTTAAAATCAAAGGCTTATTAACAAATAAAGCCAAAATGTATTAGTTGTCTCAGACTTTTAGGCCACTTAAGCCTAAACGTACATTCATTCAGCACTCCGTTTAACGCAAAGTTTCCAATGAAAGAATACCTTTCAAAAATTAATTTGACCATTCCTGACACACTCTTTTGCTTTTGGCAGTGTTGTATTGTCTTTTCAGACTCATATTTTGTTTCAGACAAGCAAATTTCCCAGTCAAATGAGTGGAATATTGAGAAAATGGTCTTTGAGAAATATTTGAACCCTAACTAGCAAAACCCGAAGCTAGGGTTAGGGTTTTATTCCCATACAATGTAGACAGTTTCTGATGGCATGGCTGTGTTTTAGGGCTGAAAGGATACCTAGGAATATAGTTCTTTCAATGTTTTCTAAACATTTTTTTCTGACCCATATGGCTGTATACAGTGCTTTGCTCCAAAAAGGAATGGTGTCTGAATTGCCCGACAAGCAACAGTTAGAAAGAACCTGACTTAACTTTCAAACTCTTGCCATGGGCTTTAAAATCAAAGGCTTATTAACAAATAAAGCCAAAATGTATTAGTTGTCTCAGACTTTTAGGCCACTTAAGCCTAAACGTACATTCATTCAGCACTCCGTTTAACGCAAAGTTTCCAATGAAAGAATACCTTTCAAAAATTAATTTGACCATTCCTGACACACTCTTTTGCTTTTGGCAGTGTTGTATTGTCTTTTCAGACTCATATTTTGATTCAGACAAGCAAATTTCCCAGTCAAATGAGTGGAATATTGAGAAAATGGTCTTTGAGAAATATTTGAACCCTAACCCTAACTAGCAAAACCCGAAGCTAGGGTTAGGGTTTTATTCCCATACAATGTAGACAGTTTTTGATGGCATGGCTGTGTTTTAGGGCTGAAAGGATACCTAGGAATATAGTTCTTTCAATGTTTTCTAAACATTTTTTTCTGACCCATATGGCTGTATACAGTGCTTTGCTCCAAAAAGGAATGGTGTCTGAATTGCCCGACAAGCAACACTTAGAAAGAACCTGACTTAACTTTCAAACTCTTGCCATGGGCTTTAAAATCAAAGGCTTATTAACAAATAAAGCCAAAATGTATTAGTTGTCTCAGACTTTTAGGCCACTTAAGCCTAAACGTACATTCATTCAGCACTCCGTTTAACGCAAACTTTCCAATGAAAGAATACCTTTCAAAAATTAATTTGACCATTCCTGACACACTCTTTTGCTTTTGGCAGTGTTGCATTGTCTTTTCAGACTCATATTTTGATTCAGACAAGCAAATTTCCCAGTCAAATGAGTGGAATATTGAGAAAATGGTCTTTGAGAAATATTTGAACCCTAACCCTAACTAGCAAAACCCGAAGCTAGGGTTAGGGTTTTATTCCCATACAATGTAGACAGTTTTTGATGGCATGGCTGTGTTTTAGGGCTGAAAGGATACCTAGGAATATAGTTCTTTCAATGTTTTCTAAACATTTTTTTCTGACCCATATGGCTGTATACAGTGCTTTGTTCCAAAAAGGAATGGTGTCTGAATTGCCCGACAAGCAACAGTTAGAAAGAACCTGATTTAACTTTCAAACTCTTGCCATGGGCTTTAAAATCAAAGGCTTATTAACAAATAAAGCCAAAATGTATTAGTTGTCTCAGGCTTTTAGGCCACTTAAGCCTAAACGTACATTCATTCAGCACTCCGTTTAACGCATAGTTTCCAATGAAAGAATACCTTTCAAAAATTAATTTGACCATTCCTGACACACTCTTTTGCTTTTGGCAGTGTTGTATTGTCTTTTCAGACTCATATTTTGATTCAGACAAGCAAATTTCACAGTCAAATGAGTGGAATATTGAGAAAATGGTCTTTGATAAATATTTGAACCCTAACCCTAACTAGCAAAACCCGAAGCTAGGGTTAGGGTTTTATTGCCATACAATGTAGACAGTTTTTGATAGCATGGCTGTGTTTTAGGGCTGAAAGGATACCTAGGAATATAGTTCTTTCAATGTTTTCTAAACATTTTTTTCTGACCCATATGGCTGTATACAGTGCTTTTGCTCCAAAAAGGAATGGTGTCTGAATAGCCCGACAAGCAACAGTTAGAAAGAACCTGATTTAACTTTCAAACTCTTGCCATGGGCTTTAAAATCAAAGGCTTATTAACAAATAAAGCCAAAATGTATTAGTTGTCTCAGACTTTTAGGCCACTTAAGCCTAAACGTACATTCATTCAGCACTCCGTTTAACGCATAGTTTCCAATGAAAGAATACCTTTCAAAAATTAATTTGACCATTCCTGACACACTCTTTTGCTTTTGGCAGTGTTGTATTGTCTTTTCAGACTCATATTTTGATTCAGACAAGCAAATTTCACAGTCAAATGAGTGGAATATTGAGAAAATGGTCTTTGATAAATATTTGAACCCTAACCCTAACTAGCAAAACCCGAAGCTAGGGTTAGGGTTTTATTGCCATACAATGTAGACAGTTTTTGATAGCATGGCTGTGTTTTAGGGCTGAAAGGATACCTAGGAATATAGTTCTTTCAATGTTTTCTAAACATTTTTTTCTGACCCATATGGCTGTATACAGTGCTTTGCTCCAAAAAGGAATGGTGTCTGAATTGCCCGACAAGCAACAGTTAGAAAGAACCTGATTTAACTTTCAAACTCTTGCCATGGGCTTTAAAATCAAAGGCTTATTAACAAATAAAGCCAAAATGTATTAGTTGTCTCAGACTTTTAGGCCACATAAGCCTAAACGTACATTCATTCAGCACTCTGTTTAACGCAAAGTTTCCAATGAAAAAATACCTTTCAAAAATTAATTTGACCATTCCTGACACACTCTTTTGCTTTTGGCAGTGTTGTATTGTCTTTTCAGACTCATATTTTGATTCAGACAAGCAAATTTCCCAGTCAAATGAGTGGAATATTGAGAAAATGGTCTTTGAGAAATATTTGAACCCTAACCCTAACTAGCAAAACCCGAAGCTAAGGTTAGGGTTTTATTCCCATACAATGTAGATAGTTTTTGATGGCATGGCTGTGTTTTAGGGCTGAAAGGATACTTAGGAATATAGTTCTTTCAATGTTTTCTAAACATTTTTTTCTGACCCATATGGCTGTATACAGTGCTTTGCTCCAAAAAGGAATGGTGTCTGAATTGCCCGACAAGCAACAGTTAGAAAGAACCTGATTTAACTTTCAAACTCTTGCCATGGGCTTTAAAATCAAAGGCTTATTAACAAATAAAGCCAAAATGTATTAGTTGTCTCAGACTTTTAGGCCACTTAAGCCTAAACGTACATTCATTCAGCACTCCGTTTAACGCAAAGTTTCCAATGAAAGAATACCTTTCAAAAATTAATTTGACCATTCCTGACACACTCTTTTGCTTTTGGCAGTGTTGTATTGTCTTTTCAGACTCATATTTTGATTCAGACAAGCAAATTTCCCAGTCAAATGAGTGGAATATTGAGAAAATGGTCTTTGAGAAATATTTGAACCCTAACCCTAACTAGCAAAACCCGAAGCTAGGGTTAGGGTTTTATTCCCATACAATGTAGACAGTTTTTGATGGCATGGCTGTGTTTTAGGGCTGAAAGGATACCTAGGAATATAGTTCTTTCAATGTTTTCTAAACATTTTTTTCTGACCCATATGGCTGTATACAGTGCTTTGCTCCAAAAAGGAATGGTGTCTGAATAGCCCGACAAGCAACAGTTAGAAAGAACCTGATTTAACTTTCAAACTCTTGCCATGGGCTTTAAAATCAAAGGCTTATTAACAAATAAAGCCAAAATGTATTAGTTGTCTCAGACTTTTAGGCCACTTAAGCCTAAACGTACATTCATTCAGCACTCCGTTTAACGCAAACTTTCCAATGAAAGAATACCTTTCAAAAATTAATTTGACCATTCCTGACACACTCTTTTGCTTTTGGCAGTGTTGCATTGTCTTTTCAGACTCATATTTTGATTCAGACAAGCAAATTTCCCAGTCAAATGAGTGGAATATTGAGAAAATGGTCTTTGAGAAATATTTGAACCCTAACCCTAACTAGCAAAACCCGAAGCTAGGGTTAGGGTTTTATTCCCATACAATGTAGACAGTTTTTGATGGCATGGCTGTGTTTTAGGGCTGAAAGGATACCTAGGAATATAGTTCTTTCAATGTTTTCTAAACATTTTTTTCTGACCCATATGGCTGTATACAGTGCTTTGTTCCAAAAAGGAATGGTGTCTGAATTGCCCGACAAGCAACAGTTAGAAAGAACCTGATTTAACTTTCAAACTCTTGCCATGGGCTTTAAAATCAAAGGCTTATTAACAAATAAAGACAAAATGTATTAGTTGTCTCAGGCTTTTAGGCCACTTAAGCCTAAACGTACATTCATTCAGCACTCCGTTTAACGCATAGTTTCCAATGAAAGAATACCATTCAAAAATTAATTTGACCATTCCTGACACACTCTTTTGCTTTTGGCAGTGTTGTATTGTCTTTTCAGACTCATATTTTGATTCAGACAAGCAAATTTCACAGTCAAATGAGTGGAATATTGAGAAAATGGTCTTTGATAAATATTTGAACCCTAACCCTAACTAGCAAAACCCGAAGCTAGGGTTAGGGTTTTATTGCCATACAATGTAGACAGTTTTTGATAGCATGGCTGTGTTTTAGGGCTGAAAGGATACCTAGGAATATAGTTCTTTCAATGTTTTCTAAACATTTTTTTCTGACCCATATGGCTGTATACAGTGCTTTTGCTCCAAAAAGGAATGGTGTCTGAATAGCCCGACAAGCAACAGTTAGAAAGAACCTGATTTAACTTTCAAACTCTTGCCATGGGCTTTAAAATCAAAGGCTTATTAACAAATAAAGCCAAAATGTATTAGTTGTCTCAGACTTTTAGGCCACTTAAGCCTAAACGTACATTCATTCAGCACTCCGTTTAACGCATAGTTTCCAATGAAAGAATACCTTTCAAAAATTAATTTGACCATTCCTGACACACTCTTTTGCTTTTGGCAGTGTTGTATTGTCTTTTCAGACTCATATTTTGATTCAGACAAGCAAATTTCACAGTCAAATGAGTGGAATATTGAGAAAATGGTCTTTGATAAATATTTGAACCCTAACCCTAACTAGCAAAACCCGAAGCTAGGGTTAGGGTTTTATTGCCATACAATGTAGACAGTTTTTGATAGCATGGCTGTGTTTTAGGGCTGAAAGGATACCTAGGAATATAGTTCTTTCAATGTTTTCTAAACATTTTTTTCTGACCCATATGGCTGTATACAGTGCTTTGCTCCAAAAAGGAATGGTGTCTGAATTGCCCGACAAGCAACAGTTAGAAAGAACCTGATTTAACTTTCAAACTCTTGCCATGGGCTTTAAAATCAAAGGCTTATTAACAAATAAAGCCAAAATGTATTAGTTGTCTCAGACTTTTAGGCCACATAAGCCTAAACGTACATTCATTCAGCACTCTGTTTAACGCAAAGTTTCCAATGAAAAAATACCTTTCAAAAATTAATTTGACCATTCCTGACACACTCTTTTGCTTTTGGCAGTGTTGTATTGTCTTTTCAGACTCATATTTTGTTTCAGACAATCAAATTTCCCAGTCAAATGAGTGGAATATTGAGAAAATGGTCTTTGAGAAATATTTGAACCCTAACCCTAACTAGCAAAACCCGAAGCTAGGGTTAGGGTTTTATTCCCATACAATGTAGACAGTTTCTGATGGCATGGCTGTGTTTTAGGGCTGAAAGGATACCTAGGAATATAGTTCTTTCAATGTTTTCTAAACATTTTTTTCTGACCCATATGGCTGTATACAGTGCTTTGCTCCAAAAAGGAATGGTGTCTGAATTGCCCGACAAGCAACAGTTAGAAAGAACCTGACTTAACTTTCAAACTCTTGCCATGGGCTTTAAAATCAAAGGCTTATTAACAAATAAAGCCAAAATGTATTAGTTGTCTCAGACTTTTAGGCCACTTAAGCCTAAACGTACATTCATTCAGCACTCCGTTTAACGCAAAGTTTCCAATGAAAGAATACCTTTCAAAAATTAATTTGACCATTCCTGACACACTCTTTTGCTTTTGGCAGTGTTGTATTGTCTTTTCAGACTCATATTTTGATTCAGACAAGCAAATTTCCCAGTCAAATGAGTGGAATATTGAGAAAATGGTCTTTGAGAAATATTTGAACCCTAACCCTAACTAGCAAAACCCGAAGCTAGGGTTAGGGTTTTATTCCCATACAATGTAGATAGTTTTTGATGGCATGGCTGTGTTTTAGGGCTGAAAGGATACTTAGGAATATAGATCTTTCAATGTTTTCTAAACATTTTTTTCTGACCCATATGGCTGTATACAGTGCTTTGCTCCAAAAAGGAATGGTGTCTGAATTGCCCGACAAGCAACAGTTAGAAAGAACCTGATTTAACTTTCAAACTCTTGCCATGGGCTTTAAAATCAAAGGCTTATTAACAAATAAAGCCAAAATGTATTAGTTGTCTCAGGCTTTTAGGCCACTTAAGCCTAAACGTACATTCATTCAGCACTCCGTTTAACGCATAGTTTCCAATGAAAGAATACCTTTCAAAAATTAATTTGACCATTCCTGACACACTCTTTTGCTTTTGGCAGTGTTGTATTGTCTTTTCAGACTCATATTTTGATTCAGACAAGCAAATTTCACAGTCAAATGAGTGGAATATTGAGAAAATGGTCTTTGTTAAATATTTGAACCCTAACCCTAACTAGCAAAACCCGAAGCTAGGGTTAGGGTTTTATTGCCATACAATGTAGACAGTTTTTGATAGCATGGCTGTGTTTTAGGGCTGAAAGGATACCTAGGAATATAGTTCTTTCAATGTTTTCTAAACATTTTTTTCTGACCCATATGGCTGTATACAGTGCTTTGCTCCAAAAAGGAATGGTGTCTGAATTGCCCGACAAGCAACAGTTAGAAAGAACCCGATTTAACTTTCAAACTCTTGCCATGGGCTTTAAAATCAAAGGCTTATTAACAAATAAAGCCAAAATGTATTAGTTGTCTCAGACTTTTAGGCCACATAAGCCTAAACGTACATTCATTCAGCACTCTGTTTAACGCAAAGTTTCCAATGAAAAAATACCTTTCAAAAATTAATTTGACCATTCCTGACACACTCTTTTGCTTTTGGCAGTGTTGCATTGTCTTTTCAGACTCATATTTTGTTTCAGACAAGCAAATTTCCCAGTCAAATGAGTGGAATATTGAGAAAATGGTCTTTGAGAAATATTTGAACCCTAACCCTAACTAGCAAAACCCGAAGCTAGGGTTAGGGTTTTATTCCCATACAATGTAGACAGTGTTTGATGGCATGGCTGTGTTTTAGGGCTGAAAGGATACCTAGGAATATAGTTCTTTCAATGTTTTCTAAACATTTTTTTCTGACCCATATGGCTGTATACAGTGCTTTGCTCCAAAAAAGAATGGTGTCTGAATTGCCCGACAAGCAACAGTTAGAAAGAACCTGACTTAACTTTCAAACTCTTGCCATGGGCTTTAAAATCAAAGGCTTATTAACAAATAAAGCCAAAATGTATTAGTTGTCTCAGACTTTTAGGCCACTTAAGCCTAAACGTACATTCATTCAGCACTCTGTTTAACGCAAAGTTTCCAATGAAAAAATACCTTTCAAAAATTAATTTGACCATTCCTGACACACTCTTTTGCTTTTGGCAGTGTTGTATTGTCTTTTCAGACTCATATTTTGTTTCAGACAATCAAATTTCCCAGTCAAATGAGTGGAATATTGAGAAAATGGTCTTTGAGAAATATTTGAACCCTAACCCTAACTAGCAAAACCCGAAGCTAGGGTTAGGGTTTTATTCCCATACAATGTAGACAGTTTCTGATGGCATGGCTGTGTTTTAGGGCTGAAAGGATACCTAGGAATATAGTTCTTTCAATGTTTTCTAAACATTTTTTTCTGACCCATATGGCTGTATACAGTGCTTTGCTCCAAAAAGGAATGGTGTCTGAATTGCCCGACAAGCAACAGTTAGAAAGAACCTGACTTAACTTTCAAACTCTTGCCATGGGCTTTAAAATCAAAGGCTTATTAACAAATAAAGCCAAAATGTATTAGTTGTCTCAGACTTTTAGGCCACTTAAGCCTAAACGTACATTCATTCAGCACTCCGTTTAACGCAAAGTTTCCAATGAAAGAATACCTTTCAAAAATTAATTTGACCATTCCTGACACACTCTTTTGCTTTTGGCAGTGTTGTATTGTCTTTTCAGACTCATATTTTGATTCAGACAAGCAAATTTCCCAGTCAAATGAGTGGAATATTGAGAAAATGGTCTTTGAGAAATATTTGAACCCTAACCCTAACTAGCAAAACCCGAAGCTAGGGTTAGGGTTTTATTCCCATACAATGTAGATAGTTTTTGATGGCATGGCTGTGTTTTAGGGCTGAAAGGATACTTAGGAATATAGTTCTTTCAATGTTTTCTAAACATTTTTTTCTGACCCATATGGCTGTATACAGTGCTTTGCTCCAAAAAGGAATGGTGTCTGAATTGCCCGACAAGCAACAGTTAGAAAGAACCTGATTTAACTTTCAAACTCTTGCCATGGGCTTTAAAATCAAAGGCTTATTAACAAATAAAGCCAAAATGTATTAGTTGTCTCAGACTTTTAGGCCACTTAAGCCTAAACGTACATTCATTCAGCACTCTGTTTAACGCAAAGTTTCCAATGAAAGAATACCTTTCAAAAATTAATTTGACCATTCCTGACACACTCTTTTGCTTTTGGCAGTGTTGCATTGTCTTTTCAGACTCATATTTTGATTCAGACAAGCAAATTTCCCAGTCAAATGAGTGGAATATTGAGAAAATGGTCTTTGAGAAATATTTGAACCCTAACCTTAACTAGCAAAACCCGAAGCTAGGGTTAGGGTTTTATTCCCATACAATGTAGACAGTTTTTGATGGCATGGCTGTGTTTTAGGGCTGAAAGGATACCTAGGAATATAGTTCTTTCAATGTTTTCTAAACATTTTTTTCTGACCCATATGGCTGTATACAGTGCTTTGCTCCAAAAAGGAATGGTGTCTGAATTGCCCGACAAGCAACAGTTAGAAAGAACCTGATTTAACTTTCAAACTCTTGCCATGGGCTTTAAAATCAAAGGCTTATTAACAAATAAAGCCAAAATGATTTAGTTGTCTCAGACTTTTAGGCCACATAAGCCTAAACGTACATTCATTCAGCACTCTGTTTAATGCAAAGTTTCCAATGAAAAAATACCTTTCAAAAATTAATTTGACCATTCCTGACACACTCTTTTGCTTTTGGCAGTGTTGTATTGTCTTTTCAGACTCATATTTTGTTTCAGACAATCAAATTTCCCAGTCAAATGAGTGGAATATTGAGAAAATGGTCTTTGAGAAATATTTGAACCCCTAACCCTAACTAGCAAAACCCGAAGCTAGGGTTAGGGTTTTATTCCCATACAATGTAGACAGTTTCTGATGGCATGGCTGTGTTTTAGGGCTGAAAGGATACCTAGGAATATAGTTCTTTCAATGTTTTCTAAACATTTTTTTCTGACCCATATGGCTGTATACAGTGCTTTGCTCCAAAAAGGAATGGTGTCTGAATTGCCCGACAAGCAACAGTTAGAAAGAACCTGACTTAACTTTCAAACTCTTGCCATGGGCTTTAAAATCAAAGGCTTATTAACAAATAAAGCCAAAATGTATTAGTTGTCTCAGACTTTTAGGCCACTTAAGCCTAAACGTACATTCATTCAGCACTCCGTTTAACGCAAAGTTTCCAATGAAAGAATACCTTTCAAAAATTAATTTGACCATTCCTGACACACTCTTTTGCTTTTGGCAGTGTTGTATTGTCTTTTCAGACTCATATTTTGATTCAGACAAGCAAATTTCCCAGTCAAATGAGTGGAATATTGAGAAAATGGTCTTTGAGAAATATTTGAACCCTAACCCTAACTAGCAAAACCCGAAGCTAGGGTTAGGGTTTTATTCCCATACAATGTAGATAGTTTTTGATGGCATGGCTGTGTTTTAGGGCTGAAAGGATACCTAGGAATATAGTTCTTTCAATGTTTTCTAAACATTTTTTTCTGACCCATATGGCTGTATACAGTGCTTTGCTCCAAAAAGGAATGGTGTCTGAATTGCCCGACAAGCAACAGTTAGAAAGAACCTGATTTAACTTTCAAACTCTTGCCATGGGCTTTAAAATCAAAGGCTTATTAACAAATAAAGCCAAAATGTATTAGTTGTCTCAGACTTTTAGGCCACTTAAGCCTAAACGTACATTCATTCAGCACTCCGTTTAACGCAAAGTTTGCAATGAAAGAATACCTTTCAAAAATTAATTTGACCATTCCTGACACACTCTTTTGCTTTTGGCAGTGTTGCATTGTCTTTTCAGACTCATATTTTGATTCAGACAAGCAAATTTCCCAGTCAAATGAGTGGAATATTGAGAAAATGGTCTTTGAGAAATATTTGAACCCTAACCCTAACTAGCAAAACCCGAAGTTAGGGTTAGGGTTTTATTCCCATACAATGTAGACAGTTTTTGATGGCATGGCTGTGTTTTAGGGCTGAAAGGATACCTAGGAATATAGTTCTTTCAATGTTTTCTAAACATTTTTTTCTGACCAATATGGCTGTATACAGTGCTTTGCTCCAAAAAGGAATGGTGTCTGAATTGCCCGACAAGCAACAGTTAGAAAGAACCTGATTTAACTTTCAAACTCTTGCCATGGGCTTTAAAATCAAAGGCTTATTAACAAATAAAGCCAAAATGTATTAGTTGTCTCAGGCTTTTAGGCCACTTAAGCCTAAACGTACATTCATTCAGCACTCCGTTTAACGCATAGTTTCCAATGAAAGAATACCTTTCAAAAATTAATTTGACCATTCCTGACACACTCTTTTGCTTTTGGCAGTGTTGTATTGTCTTTTCAGACTCATATTTTGATTCAGACAAGCAAATTTCACAGTCAAATGAGTGGAATATTGAGAAAATGGTCTTTGATAAATATTTGAACCCTAACCCTAACTAGCAAAACCCGAAGCTAGGGTTAGGGTTTTATTGCCATACAATGTAGACAGTTTTTGATAGCATGGCTGTGTTTTAGGGCTGAAAGGATACCTAGGAATATAGTTCTTTCAATGTTTTCTAAACATTTTTTTCTGACCCATATGGCTGTATACAGTGCTTTGCTCCAAAAAGGAATGGTGTCTGAATTGCCCGACAAGCAACAGTTAGAAAGAACCTGATTTAACTTTCAAACTCTTGCCATGGGCTTTAAAATCAAAGGCTTATTAACAAATAAAGCCAAAATGTATTAGCTGTCTCAGACTTTTAGGCCACATAAGCCTAAACGTACATTCATTCAGCACTCTGTTTAACGCAAAGTTTCCAATGAAAAAATACCTTTCAAAAATTAATTTGACCATTCCTGACACACTCTTTTGCTTTTGGCAGTGTTGTATTGTCTTTTCAGACTCATATTTTGTTTCAGACAATCAAATTTCCCAGTCAAATGAGTGGAATATTGAGAAAATGGTCTTTGAGAAATATTTGAACCCTAACCCTAACTAGCAAAACCCGAAGCTAGGGTTAGGGTTTTATTCCCATACAATGTAGACAGTTTCTGATGGCATGGCTGTGTTTTAGGGCTGACAGGATACCTAGGAATATAGTTCTTTCAATGTTTTCTAAACATTTTTTCTGACCCATATGGCTTTATACAGTGCTTTGCTCCAAAAAGGAATGGTGTCTGAATTGCCCGACAAGCAACAGTTAGAAAGAACCTGACTTAACTTTCAAACTCTTGCCATGGGCTTTAAAATCAAAGGCTTATTAACAAATAAAGCCAAAATGTATTAGTTGTCTCAGACTTTTAGGCCACTTAAGCCTAAACGTACATTCATTCAGCACTCCGTTTAACGCAAAGTTTCCAATGAAAGAATACCTTTCAAAAATTAATTTGACCATTCCTGACACACTCTTTTGCTTTTGGCAGTGTTGTATTGTCTTTTCAGACTCATATTTTGATTCAGACAAGCACATTTCCCAGTCAAATGAGTGGAATATTGAGAAAATGGTCTTTGAGAAATATTTGAACCCTAACCCTAACTAGCAAAACCCGAAGCTAGGGTTAGGGTTTTATTCCCATACAATGTAGACAGTTTTTGATGGCA
The DNA here is from genome assembly GCF_055471065.1 of Atractosteus spatula. Classification (NCBI taxonomy): domain Eukaryota; kingdom Metazoa; phylum Chordata; class Actinopteri; order Semionotiformes; family Lepisosteidae; genus Atractosteus; species Atractosteus spatula. The sequence continues at coordinate 28,453,490 of NC_142709.1, read as the reverse complement.
TGGCTGTGTTTTAGGGCTGAAAGGATACCTAGGAATATAGTTCTTTCAATGTTTTCTAAACATTTTTTTCTGACCCATATGGCTGTATACAGTGCTTTGCTCCAAAAAGGAATGGTGTCTGAATTGCCCGACAAGCAACAGTTAGAAGGAACCTGATTTAACTTTCAAACTCTTGCCATGGGCTTTAAAATCAAAGGCTTATTAACAAATAAAGCCAAAATGTATTAGTTGTCTCAGACTTTTAGGCCACTTAAGCCTAAACGTACATTCATTCAGCACTCCGTTTAACGCAAAGTTTCCAATGAAAGAATACCTTTCAAAAATTAATTTGACCATTCCTGACACACTCTTTTGCTTTTGGCAGTGTTGTATTGTCTTTTCAGACTCATATTTTGATTCAGACAATCAAATTTCCCAGTCAAATGAGTGGAATATTGAGAAAATGGTCTTTGAGAAATATTTGAACCCTAACCCTAACTAGCAAAACCCGAAGCTAGGGTTAGGGTTTTATTCCCATACAATGTAGACAGTTTCTGATGGCATGGCTGTGTTTTAGGGCTGAAAGGATACCTAGGAATATAGTTCTTTCAATGTTTTCTAAACATTTTTTCTGACCCATATGGCTTTATACAGTGCTTTGCTCCAAAAAGGAATGGTGTCTGAATTGCCCGACAAGCAACAGTTAGAAAGAACCTGACTTAACTTTCAAACTCTTGCCATGGGCTTTAAAATCAAAGGCTTATTAACAAATAAAGCCAAAATGTATTAGTTGTCTCAGACTTTTAGGCCACTTATGCCTAAACGTACATTCATTCAGCACTCCGTTTAACGCAAAGTTTCCAATGAAAGAATACCTTTCAAAAATTAATTTGACCATTCCTGACACACTCTTTTGCTTTTGGCAGTGTTGTATTGTCTTTTCAGACTCATATTTTGATTCAGACAAGCAAATTTCCCAGTCAAATGAGTGGAATATTGAGAAAATGGTCTTTGAGAAATATTTGAACCCTAACCCTAACTAGCAAAACCCGAAGCTAGGGTTAGGGTTTTATTCCCATACAATGTAGATAGTTTTTGATGGCATGGCTGTGTTTTAGGGCTGAAAGGATACTTAGGAATATAGTTCTTTAAATGTTTTCTAAACATTTTTTTCTGACCCATATGGCTGTATACAGTGCTTTGCTCCAAAAAGGAATGGTGTCTGAATTGCCCGACAAGCAACAGTTAGAAAGAACCTGACTTAACTTTCAAACTCTTGCCATGGGCTTTAAAATCAAAGGCTTATTAACAAATAAAGCCAAAATGTATTAGTTGTCTCAGACTTTTAGGCCACTTAAGCCTAAACGTACATTCATTCAGCACTCCGTTTAACGCAAAGTTTCCAATGAAAGAATACCTTTCAAAAATTAATTTGACCATTCCTGACACACTCTTTTGCTTTTGGCAGTGTTGTATTGTCTTTTCAGACTCATATTTTGATTCAGACAAGCAAATTTCCCAGTCAAATGAGTGGAATATTGAGAAAATGGTCTTTGAGAAATATTTGAACCCTAACCCTAACTAGCAAAACCCGAAGCTAGGGTTAGGGTTTTATTCCCATACAATGTAGACAGTTTTTGATGGCATGGCTGTGTTTTAGGGCTGAAAGGATACCTAGGAATATAGTTCTTTCAATGTTTTCTAAACATTTTTTTCTGACCCATATGGCTGTATACAGTGCTTTGCTCCAAAAAGGAATGGTGTCTGAATTACCCGACAAGCAACAGTTAGAAGGAACCTGATTTAACTTTCAAACTCTTGCCATGGGCTTTAAAATCAAAGGCTTATTAACAAATAAAGCCAAAATGTATTAGTTGTCTCAGACTTTTAGGCCACTTAAGCCTAAACGTACATTCATTCAGCACTCCGTTTAACGCAAAGTTTCCAATGAAAGAATACCTTTCAAAAATTAATTTGACCATTCCTGACACACTCTTTTGCTTTTGGCAGTGTTGTATTGTCTTTTCAGACTCATATTTTGATTCAGACAAGCAAATTTCCCAGTCAAATGAGTGGAATATTGAGAAAATGGTCTTTGAGAAATATTTGAACCCTAACCCTAACTAGCAAAACCCGAAGCTAGGGTTAGGGTTTTATTCCCATACAATGTAGACAGTTTTTGATGGCATGGCTGTGTTTTAGGGCTGAAAGGATACCTAGGAATATAGTTCTTTCAATGTTTTCTAAACATTTTTTTCTGACCCATATGGCTGTATACAGTGCTTTGCTCCAAAAAGGAATGGTGTCTGAATTGCCCGACAAGCAACAGTTAGAAGGAACCTGATTTAACTTTCAAACTCTTGCCATGGGCTTTAAAATCAAAGGCTTATTAACAAATAAAGCCAAAATGTATTAGTTGTCTCAGACTTTTAGGCCACTTAAGCCTAAACGTACATTCATTCAGCACTCCGTTTAACGCAAAGTTTCCAATGAAAGAATACCTTTCAAAAATTAATTTGACCATTCCTGACACACTCTTTTGCTTTTGGCAGTGTTGTATTGTCTTTTCAGACTCATATTTTGATTCAGACAAGCAAATTTCCCAGTCAAATGAGTGGAATATTGAGAAAATGGTCTTTGAGAAATATTTGAACCCTAACCCTAACTAGCAAAACCCGAAGCTAGGGTTAGGGTTTTATTCCCATACAATGTAGACAGTTTTTGATGGCATGGCTGTGTTTTAGGGCTGAAAGGATACCTAGGAATATAGTTCTTTCAATGTTTTCTAAACATTTTTTTCTGACCCATATGGCTGTATACAGTGCTTTGCTCCAAAAAGGAATGGTGTCTGAATTGCCCGACAAGCAACAGTTAGAAGGAACCTGATTTAACTTTCAAACTCTTGCCATGGGCTTTAAAATCAAAGGCTTATTAACAAATAAAGCCAAAATGTATTAGTTGTCTCAGACTTTTAGGCCACTTAAGCCTAAACGTACATTCATTCAGCACTCCGTTTAACGCAAAGTTTCCAATGAAAGAATACCTTTCAAAAATTAATTTGACCATTCCTGACACACTCTTTTGCTTTTGGCAGTGTTGTATTGTCTTTTCAGACTCATATTTTGTTTCAGACAAGCAAATTTCCCAGTCAAATGAGTGGAATATTGAGAAAATGGTCTTTGAGAAATATTTGAACCCTAACCCTAACTAGCAAAACCCGAAGCTAGGGTTAGGGTTTTATTCCCATACAATGTAGATAGTTTTTGATGGCATGGCTGTGTTTTAGGGCTGAAAGGATACCTAGGAATATAGTTCTTTCAATGGTTTCTAAACATTTTTTTCTGACCCATATGGCTGTATACAGTGCTTTGCTCCAAAAAGGAATGGTGTCTGAATTGCCCGACAAGCAACAGTTAGAAAGAACCTGATTTAACTTTCAAACTCTTGCCATGGGCTTTAAAATCAAAGGCTTATTAACAAATAAAGCCAAAATGTATTAGTTGTCTCAGACTTTTAGGCCACTTAAGCCTAAACGTACATTCATTCAGCACTCCGTTTAACGCAAACTTTCCAATGAAGGAATACCTTTCAAAAATTAATTTGACCATTCCTGACACACTCTTTTGCTTTTGGCAGTGTTGTATTGTCTTTTCAGACTCATATTTTGATTCAGACAAGCAAATTTCACAGTCAAATGAGTGGAATATTGAGAAAATGGTCTTTGATAAATATTTGAACCCTAACCCTAACTAGCAAAACCCGAAGCTAGGGTTAGGGTTTTATTGCCATACAATGTAGACAGTTTTTGATAGCATGGCTGTGTTTTAGGGCTGAAAGGATACCTAGGAATATAGTTCTTTCAATGTTTTCTAAACATTTTTTTCTGACCCATATGGCTGTATACAGTGCTTTGCTCCAAAAAGGAATGGTGTCTGAATTGCCCGACAAGCAACAGTTAGAAAGAACCTGATTTAACTTTCAAACTCTTGCCATGGGCTTTAAAATCAAAGGCTTATTAACAAATAAAGCCAAAATGTATTAGCTGTCTCAGACTTTTAGGCCACATAAGCCTAAACGTACATTCATTCAGCACTCTGTTTAACGCAAAGTTTCCAATGAAAAAATACCTTTCAAAAATTAATTTGACCATTCCTGACACACTCTTTTGCTTTTGGCAGTGTTGTATTGTCTTTTCAGACTCATATTTTGATTCAGACAAGCAAATTTCCCAGTCAAATGAGTGGAATATTGAGAAAATGGTCTTTGAGAAATATTTGAACCCTAACCCTAACTAGCAAAACCCGAAGCTAGGGTTAGGGTTTTATTCCCATACAATGTAGACAGTTTCTGATGGCATGGCTGTGTTTTAGGGCTGAAAGGATACCTAGGAATATAGTTCTTTCAATGTTTTCTAAACATTTTTTTCTGACCCATATGGCTGTATACAGTGCTTTGCTCCAAAAAGGAATGGTGTCTGAATTGCCCGACAAGCAACAGTTAGAAAGAACCTGACTTAACTTTCAAACTCTTGCCATGGGCTTTAAAATCAAAGGCTTATTAACAAATAAAGCCAAAATGTATTAGTTGTCTCAGACTTTTAGGCCACTTAAGCCTAAACGTACATTCATTCAGCACTCCGTTTAACGCAAAGTTTCCAATGAAAGAATACCTTTCAAAAATTAATTTGACCATTCCTGACACACTCTTTTGCTTTTGGCAGTGTTGTATTGTCTTTTCAGACTCATATTTTGATTCAGACAAGCACATTTCCCAGTCAAATGAGTGGAATATTGAGAAAATGGTCTTTGAGAAATATTTGAACCCTAACCCTAACTAGCAAAACCCGAAGCTAGGGTTAGGGTTTTATTCCCATACAATGTAGACAGTTTTTGATGGCATGGCTGTGTTTTAGGGCTGAAAGGATACCTAGGAATATAGTTCTTTCAATGTTTTCTAAACATTTTTTTCTGACCCATATGGCTGTATACAGTGCTTTGCTCCAAAAAGGAATGGTGTCTGAATTGCCCGACAAGCAACAGTTAGAAGGAACCTGATTTAACTTTCAAACTCTTGCCATGGGCTTTAAAATCAAAGGCTTATTAACAAATAAAGCCAAAATGTATTAGTTGTCTCAGACTTTTAGGCCACTTAAGCCTAAACGTACATTCATTCAGCACTCCGTTTAACGCAAAGTTTCCAATGAAAGAATACCTTTCAAAAATTAATTTGACCATTCCTGACACACTCTTTTGCTTTTGGCAGTGTTGTATTGTCTTTTCAGACTCATATTTTGATTCAGACAATCAAATTTCCCAGTCAAATGAGTGGAATATTGAGAAAATGGTCTTTGAGAAATATTTGAACCCTAACCCTAACTAGCAAAACCCGAAGCTAGGGTTAGGGTTTTATTCCCATACAATGTAGACAGTTTCTGATGGCATGGCTGTGTTTTAGGGCTGAAAGGATACCTAGGAATATAGTTCTTTCAATGTTTTCTAAACATTTTTTCTGACCCATATGGCTTTATACAGTGCTTTGCTCCAAAAAGGAATGGTGTCTGAATTGCCCGACAAGCAACAGTTAGAAAGAACCTGACTTAACTTTCAAACTCTTGCCATGGGCTTTAAAATCAAAGGCTTATTAACAAATAAAGCCAAAATGTATTAGTTGTCTCAGACTTTTAGGCCACTTATGCCTAAACGTACATTCATTCAGCACTCCGTTTAACGCAAAGTTTCCAATGAAAGAATACCTTTCAAAAATTAATTTGACCATTCCTGACACACTCTTTTGCTTTTGGCAGTGTTGTATTGTCTTTTCAGACTCATATTTTGATTCAGACAAGCAAATTTCCCAGTCAAATGAGTGGAATATTGAGAAAATGGTCTTTGAGAAATATTTGAACCCTAACCCTAACTAGCAAAACCCGAAGCTAGGGTTAGGGTTTTATTCCCATACAATGTAGATAGTTTTTGATGGCATGGCTGTGTTTTAGGGCTGAAAGGATACTTAGGAATATAGTTCTTTAAATGTTTTCTAAACATTTTTTTCTGACCCATATGGCTGTATACAGTGCTTTGCTCCAAAAAGGAATGGTGTCTGAATTGCCCGACAAGCAACAGTTAGAAAGAACCTGATTTAACTTTCAAACTCTTGCCATGGGCTTTAAAATCAAAGGCTTATTAACAAATAAAGCCAAAATGTATTAGTTGTCTCAGACTTTTAGGCCACATAAGCCTAAACGTACATTCATTCAGCACTCTGTTTAACGCAAAGTTTCCAATGAAAAAATACCTTTCAAAAATTAATTTGACCATTCCTGACACACTCTTTTGCTTTTGGCAGTGTTGTATTGTCTTTTCAGACTCATATTTTGTTTCAGACAATCAAATTTCCCAGTCAAATGAGTGGAATATTGAGAAAATGGTCTTTGAGAAATATTTGAACCCTAACCCAAACTAGCAAAACCCGAAGCTAGGGTTAGGGTTTTATTCCCATACAATGTAGACAGTTTCTGATGGCATGGCTGTGTTTTAGGGCTGAAAGGATACCTAGGAATATAGTTCTTTCAATGTTTTCTAAACATTTTTTTCTGACCCATATGGCTGTATACAGTGCTTTGCTCCAAAAAGGAATGGTGTCTGAATTGCCCGACAAGCAACAGTTAGAAAGAACCTGACTTAACTTTCAAACTCTTGCCATGGGCTTTAAAATCAAAGGCTTATTAACAAATAAAGCCAAAATGTATTAGTTGTCTCAGACTTTTAGGCCACTTAAGCCTAAACGTACATTCATTCAGCACTCCGTTTAACGCAAAGTTTCCAATGAAAGAATACCTTTCAAAAATTAATTTGACCATTCCTGACACACTCTTTTGCTTTTGGCAGTGTTGTATTGTCTTTTCAGACTCATATTTTGATTCAGACAAGCAAATTTCCCAGTCAAATGAGTGGAATATTGAGAAAATGGTCTTTGAGAAATATTTGAACCCTAACCCTAACTAGCAAAACCCGAAGCTAGGGTTAGGGTTTTATTCCCATACAATGTAGACAGTTTTTGATGGCATGGCTGTGTTTTAGGGCTGAAAGGATACCTAGGAATATAGTTCTTTCAATGTTTTCTAAACATTTTTTTCTGACCCATATGGCTGTATACAGTGCTTTGCTCCAAAAAGGAATGGTGTCTGAATTACCCGACAAGCAACAGTTAGAAGGAACCTGATTTAACTTTCAAACTCTTGCCATGGGCTTTAAAATCAAAGGCTTATTAACAAATAAAGCCAAAATGTATTAGTTGTCTCAGACTTTTAGGCCACTTAAGCCTAAACGTACATTCATTCAGCACTCCGTTTAACGCAAAGTTTCCAATGAAAGAATACCTTTCAAAAATTAATTTGACCATTCCTGACACACTCTTTTGCTTTTGGCAGTGTTGTATTGTCTTTTCAGACTCATATTTTGATTCAGACAAGCAAATTTCCCAGTCAAATGAGTGGAATATTGAGAAAATGGTCTTTGAGAAATATTTGAACCCTAACCCTAACTAGCAAAACCCGAAGCTAGGGTTAGGGTTTTATTCCCATACAATGTAGACAGTTTTTGATGGCATGGCTGTGTTTTAGGGCTGAAAGGATACCTAGGAATATAGTTCTGTCAATGTTTTCTAAACATTTTTTTCTGACCCATATGGCTGTATACAGTGCTTTGCTCCAAAAAGGAATGGTGTCTGAATTGCCCGACAAGCAACAGTTAGAAGGAACCTGATTTAACTTTCAAACTCTTGCCATGGGCTTTAAAATCAAAGGCTTATTAACAAATAAAGCCAAAATGTATTAGTTGTCTCAGACTTTTAGGCCACTTAAGCCTAAACGTACATTCATTCAGCACTCCGTTTAACGCAAAGTTTCCAATGAAAGAATACCTTTCAAAAATTAATTTGACCATTCCTGACACACTCTTTTGCTTTTGGCAGTGTTGTATTGTCTTTTCAGACTCATATTTTGATTCAGACAAGCAAATTTCCCAGTCAAATGAGTGGAATATTGAGAAAATGGTCTTTGAGAAATATTTGAACCCTAACCCTAACTAGCAAAACCCGAAGCTAGGGTTAGGGTTTTATTCCCATACAATGTAGACAGTTTTTGATGGCATGGCTGTGTTTTAGGGCTGAAAGGATACCTAGGAATATAGTTCTTTCAATGTTTTCTAAACATTTTTTTCTGACCCATATGGCTGTATACAGTGCTTTGCTCCAAAAAGGAATGGTGTCTGAATTGCCCGACAAGCAACAGTTAGAAGGAACCTGATTTAACTTTCAAACTCTTGCCATGGGCTTTAAAATCAAAGGCTTATTAACAAATAAAGCCAAAATGTATTAGTTGTCTCAGACTTTTAGGCCACTTAAGCCTAAACGTACATTCATTCAGCACTCCGTTTAACGCAAAGTTTCCAATGAAAGAATACCTTTCAAAAATTAATTTGACCATTCCTGACACACTCTTTTGCTTTTGGCAGTGTTGTATTGTCTTTTCAGACTCATATTTTGATTCAGACAATCAAATTTCCCAGTCAAATGAGTGGAATATTGAGAAAATGGTCTTTGAGAAATATTTGAACCCTAACCCTAACTAGCAAAACCCGAAGCTAGGGTTAGGGTTTTATTCCCATACAATGTAGACAGTTTCTGATGGCATGGCTGTGTTTTAGGGCTGAAAGGATACCTAGGAATATAGTTCTTTCAATGTTTTCTAAACATTTTTTCTGACCCATATGGCTTTATACAGTGCTTTGCTCCAAAAAGGAATGGTGTCTGAATTGCCCGACAAGCAACAGTTAGAAAGAACCTGACTTAACTTTCAAACTCTTGCCATGGGCTTTAAAATCAAAGGCTTATTAACAAATAAAGCCAAAATGTATTAGTTGTCTCAGACTTTTAGGCCACTTATGCCTAAACGTACATTCATTCAGCACTCCGTTTAACGCAAAGTTTCCAATGAAAGAATACCTTTCAAAAATTAATTTGACCATTCCTGACACACTCTTTTGCTTTTGGCAGTGTTGTATTGTCTTTTCAGACTCATATTTTGATTCAGACAAGCAAATTTCCCAGTCAAATGAGTGGAATATTGAGAAAATGGTCTTTGAGAAATATTTGAACCCTAACCCTAACTAGCAAAACCCGAAGCTAGGGTTAGGGTTTTATTCCCATACAATGTAGATAGTTTTTGATGGCATGGCTGTGTTTTAGGGCTGAAAGGATACTTAGGAATATAGTTCTTTAAATGTTTTCTAAACATTTTTTTCTGACCCATATGGCTGTATACAGTGCTTTGCTCCAAAAAGGAATGGTGTCTGAATTGCCCGACAAGCAACAGTTAGAAAGAACCTGACTTAACTTTCAAACTCTTGCCATGGGCTTTAAAATCAAAGGCTTATTAACAAATAAAGCCAAAATGTATTAGTTGTCTCAGACTTTTAGGCCACTTAAGCCTAAACGTACATTCATTCAGCACTCCGTTTAACGCAAAGTTTCCAATGAAAGAATACCTTTCAAAAATTAATTTGACCATTCCTGACACACTCTTTTGCTTTTGGCAGTGTTGTATTGTCTTTTCAGACTCATATTTTGATTCAGACAAGCAAATTTCCCAGTCAAATGAGTGGAATATTGAGAAAATGGTCTTTGAGAAATATTTGAACCCTAACCCTAACTAGCAAAACCCGAAGCTAGGGTTAGGGTTTTATTCCCATACAATGTAGACAGTTTTTGATGGCATGGCTGTGTTTTAGGGCTGAAAGGATACCTAGGAATATAGTTCTTTCAATGTTTTCTAAACATTTTTTTCTGACCCATATGGCTGTATACAGTGCTTTGCTCCAAAAAGGAATGGTGTCTGAATTACCCGACAAGCAACAGTTAGAAGGAACCTGATTTAACTTTCAAACTCTTGCCATGGGCTTTAAAATCAAAGGCTTATTAACAAATAAAGCCAAAATGTATTAGTTGTCTCAGACTTTTAGGCCACTTAAGCCTAAACGTACATTCATTCAGCACTCCGTTTAACGCAAAGTTTCCAATGAAAGAATACCTTTCAAAAATTAATTTGACCATTCCTGACACACTCTTTTGCTTTTGGCAGTGTTGTATTGTCTTTTCAGACTCATATTTTGATTCAGACAAGCAAATTTCCCAGTCAAATGAGTGGAATATTGAGAAAATGGTCTTTGAGAAATATTTGAACCCTAACCCTAACTAGCAAAACCCGAAGCTAGGGTTAGGGTTTTATTCCCATACAATGTAGACAGTTTTTGATGGCATGGCTGTGTTTTAGGGCTGAAAGGATACCTAGGAATATAGTTCTTTCAATGTTTTCTAAACATTTTTTTCTGACCCATATGGCTGTATACAGTGCTTTGCTCCAAAAAGGAATGGTGTCTGAATTGCCCGACAAGCAACAGTTAGAAGGAACCTGATTTAACTTTCAAACTCTTGCCATGGGCTTTAAAATCAAAGGCTTATTAACAAATAAAGCCAAAATGTATTAGTTGTCTCAGACTTTTAGGCCACTTAAGCCTAAACGTACATTCATTCAGCACTCCGTTTAACGCAAAGTTTCCAATGAAAGAATACCTTTCAAAAATTAATTTGACCATTCCTGACACACTCTTTTGCTTTTGGCAGTGTTGTATTGTCTTTTCAGACTCATATTTTGATTCAGACAATCAAATTTCCCAGTCAAATGAGTGGAATATTGAGAAAATGGTCTTTGAGAAATATTTGAACCCTAACCCTAACTAGCAAAACCCGAAGCTAGGGTTAGGGTTTTATTCCCATACAATGTAGACAGTTTTTGATGGCATGGCTGTGTTTTAGGGCTGAAAGGATACCTAGGAATATAGTTCTTTCAATGTTTTCTAAACATTTTTTTCTGACCCATATGGCTGTATACAGTGCTTTGCTCCAAAAAGGAATGGTGTCTGAATTGCCCGACAAGCAACAGTTAGAAGGAACCTGATTTAACTTTCAAACTCTTGCCATGGGCTTTAAAATCAAAGGCTTATTAACAAATAAAGCCAAAATGTATTAGTTGTCTCAGACTTTTAGGCCACTTAAGCCTAAACGTACATTCATTCAGCACTCCGTTTAACGCAAAGTTTCCAATGAAAGAATACCTTTCAAAAATTAATTTGACCATTCCTGACACACTCTTTTGCTTTTGGCAGTGTTGTATTGTCTTTTCAGACTCATATTTTGTTTCAGACAAGCAAATTTCCCAGTCAAATGAGTGGAATATTGAGAAAATGGTCTTTGAGAAATATTTGAACCCTAACCCTAACTAGCAAAACCCGAAGCTAGGGTTAGGGTTTTATTCCCATACAATGTAGATAGTTTTTGATGGCATGGCTGTGTTTTAGGGCTGAAAGGATACCTAGGAATATAGTTCTTTCAATGGTTTCTAAACATTTTTTTCTGACCCATATGGCTGTATACAGTGCTTTGCTCCAAAAAGGAATGGTGTCTGAATTGCCCGACAAGCAACAGTTAGAAAGAACCTGATTTAACTTTCAAACTCTTGCCATGGGCTTTAAAATCAAAGGCTTATTAACAAATAAAGCCAAAATGTATTAGTTGTCTCAGACTTTTAGGCCACTTAAGCCTAAACGTACATTCATTCAGCACTCCGTTTAACGCAAACTTTCCAATGAAGGAATACCTTTCAAAAATTAATTTGACCATTCCTGACACACTCTTTTGCTTTTGGCAGTGTTGTATTGTCTTTTCAGACTCATATTTTGATTCAGACAAGCAAATTTCACAGTCAAATGAGTGGAATATTGAGAAAATGGTCTTTGATAAATATTTGAACCCTAACCCTAACTAGCAAAACCCGAAGCTAGGGTTAGGGTTTTATTGCCATACAATGTAGACAGTTTTTGATAGCATGGCTGTGTTTTAGGGCTGAAAGGATACCTAGGAATATAGTTCTTTCAATGTTTTCTAAACATTTTTTTCTGACCCATATGGCTGTATACAGTGCTTTGCTCCAAAAAGGAATGGTGTCTGAATTGCCCGACAAGCAACAGTTAGAAAGAACCTGATTTAACTTTCAAACTCTTGCCATGGGCTTTAAAATCAAAGGCTTATTAACAAATAAAGCCAAAATGTATTAGCTGTCTCAGACTTTTAGGCCACATAAGCCTAAACGTACATTCATTCAGCACTCTGTTTAACGCAAAGTTTCCAATGAAAAAATACCTTTCAAAAATTAATTTGACCATTCCTGACACACTCTTTTGCTTTTGGCAGTGTTGTATTGTCTTTTCAGACTCATATTTTGATTCAGACAAGCAAATTTCCCAGTCAAATGAGTGGAATATTGAGAAAATGGTCTTTGAGAAATATTTGAACCCTAACCCTAACTAGCAAAACCCGAAGCTAGGGTTAGGGTTTTATTCCCATACAATGTAGACAGTTTCTGATGGCATGGCTGTGTTTTAGGGCTGAAAGGATACCTAGGAATATAGTTCTTTCAATGTTTTCTAAACATTTTTTTCTGACCCATATGGCTGTATACAGTGCTTTGCTCCAAAAAGGAATGGTGTCTGAATTGCCCGACAAGCAACAGTTAGAAAGAACCTGACTTAACTTTCAAACTCTTGCCATGGGCTTTAAAATCAAAGGCTTATTAACAAATAAAGCCAAAATGTATTAGTTGTCTCAGACTTTTAGGCCACTTAAGCCTAAACGTACATTCATTCAGCACTCCGTTTAACGCAAAGTTTCCAATGAAAGAATACCTTTCAAAAATTAATTTGACCATTCCTGACACACTCTTTTGCTTTTGGCAGTGTTGTATTGTCTTTTCAGACTCATATTTTGATTCAGACAAGCACATTTCCCAGTCAAATGAGTGGAATATTGAGAAAATGGTCTTTGAGAAATATTTGAACCCTAACCCTAACTAGCAAAACCCGAAGCTAGGGTTAGGGTTTTATTCCCATACAATGTAGACAGTTTTTGATGGCATGGCTGTGTTTTAGGGCTGAAAGGATACCTAGGAATATAGTTCTTTCAATGTTTTCTAAACATTTTTTTCTGACCCATATGGCTGTATACAGTGCTTTGCTCCAAAAAGGAATGGTGTCTGAATTGCCCGACAAGCAACAGTTAGAAGGAACCTGATTTAACTTTCAAACTCTTGCCATGGGCTTTAAAATCAAAGGCTTATTAACAAATAAAGCCAAAATGTATTAGTTGTCTCAGACTTTTAGGCCACTTAAGCCTAAACGTACATTCATTCAGCACTCCGTTTAACGCAAAGTTTCCAATGAAAGAATACCTTTCAAAAATTAATTTGACCATTCCTGACACACTCTTTTGCTTTTGGCAGTGTTGTATTGTCTTTTCAGACTCATATTTTGATTCAGACAAGCAAATTTCCCAGTCAAATGAGTGGAATATTGAGAAAATGGTCTTTGAGAAATATTTGAACCCTAACCCTAACTAGCAAAACCCGAAGCTAGGGTTAGGGTTTTATTCCCATACAATGTAGATAGTTTTTGATGGCATGGCTGTGTTTTAGGGCTGAAAGGATACTTAGGAATATAGTTCTTTAAATGTTTTCTAAACATTTTTTTCTGACCCATATGGCTGTATACAGTGCTTTGCTCCAAAAAGGAATGGTGTCTGAATTGCCCGACAAGCAACAGTTAGAAAGAACCTGATTTAACTTTCAAACTCTTGCCATGGGCTTTAAAATCAAAGGCTTATTAACAAATAAAGCCAAAATGTATTAGTTGTCTCAGACTTTTAGGCCACATAAGCCTAAACGTACATTCATTCAGCACTCTGTTTAACGCAAAGTTTCCAATGAAAAAATACCTTTCAAAAATTAATTTGACCATTCCTGACACACTCTTTTGCTTTTGGCAGTGTTGTATTGTCTTTTCAGACTCATATTTTGTTTCAGACAATCAAATTTCCCAGTCAAATGAGTGGAATATTGAGAAAATGGTCTTTGAGAAATATTTGAACCCTAACCCAAACTAGCAAAACCCGAAGCTAGGGTTAGGGTTTTATTCCCATACAATGTAGACAGTTTCTGATGGCATGGCTGTGTTTTAGGGCTGAAAGGATACCTAGGAATATAGTTCTTTCAATGTTTTCTAAACATTTTTTTCTGACCCATATGGCTGTATACAGTGCTTTGCTCCAAAAAGGAATGGTGTCTGAATTGCCCGACAAGCAACAGTTAGAAAGAACCTGACTTAACTTTCAAACTCTTGCCATGGGCTTTAAAATCAAAGGCTTATTAACAAATAAAGCCAAAATGTATTAGTTGTCTCAGACTTTTAGGCCACTTAAGCCTAAACGTACATTCATTCAGCACTCCGTTTAACGCAAAGTTTCCAATGAAAGAATACCTTTCAAAAATTAATTTGACCATTCCTGACACACTCTTTTGCTTTTGGCAGTGTTGTATTGTCTTTTCAGACTCATATTTTGATTCAGACAAGCAAATTTCCCAGTCAAATGAGTGGAATATTGAGAAAATGGTCTTTGAGAAATATTTGAACCCTAACCCTAACTAGCAAAACCCGAAGCTAGGGTTAGGGTTTTATTCCCATACAATGTAGACAGTTTTTGATGGCATGGCTGTGTTTTAGGGCTGAAAGGATACCTAGGAATATAGTTCTTTCAATGTTTTCTAAACATTTTTTTCTGACCCATATGGCTGTATACAGTGCTTTGCTCCAAAAAGGAATGGTGTCTGAATTACCCGACAAGCAACAGTTAGAAGGAACCTGATTTAACTTTCAAACTCTTGCCATGGGCTTTAAAATCAAAGGCTTATTAACAAATAAAGCCAAAATGTATTAGTTGTCTCAGACTTTTAGGCCACTTAAGCCTAAACGTACATTCATTCAGCACTCCGTTTAACGCAAAGTTTCCAATGAAAGAATACCTTTCAAAAATTAATTTGACCATTCCTGACACACTCTTTTGCTTTTGGCAGTGTTGTATTGTCTTTTCAGACTCATATTTTGATTCAGACAAGCAAATTTCCCAGTCAAATGAGTGGAATATTGAGAAAATGGTCTTTGAGAAATATTTGAACCCTAACCCTAACTAGCAAAACCCGAAGCTAGGGTTAGGGTTTTATTCCCATACAATGTAGACAGTTTTTGATGGCATGGCTGTGTTTTAGGGCTGAAAGGATACCTAGGAATATAGTTCTGTCAATGTTTTCTAAACATTTTTTTCTGACCCATATGGCTGTATACAGTGCTTTGCTCCAAAAAGGAATGGTGTCTGAATTGCCCGACAAGCAACAGTTAGAAGGAACCTGATTTAACTTTCAAACTCTTGCCATGGGCTTTAAAATCAAAGGCTTATTAACAAATAAAGCCAAAATGTATTAGTTGTCTCAGACTTTTAGGCCACTTAAGCCTAAACGTACATTCATTCAGCACTCCGTTTAACGCAAAGTTTCCAATGAAAGAATACCTTTCAAAAATTAATTTGACCATTCCTGACACACTCTTTTGCTTTTGGCAGTGTTGTATTGTCTTTTCAGACTCATATTTTGATTCAGACAAGCAAATTTCCCAGTCAAATGAGTGGAATATTGAGAAAATGGTCTTTGAGAAATATTTGAACCCTAACCCTAACTAGCAAAACCCGAAGCTAGGGTTAGGGTTTTATTCCCATACAATGTAGACAGTTTTTGATGGCATGGCTGTGTTTTAGGGCTGAAAGGATACCTAGGAATATAGTTCTTTCAATGTTTTCTAAACATTTTTTTCTGACCCATATGGCTGTATACAGTGCTTTGCTCCAAAAAGGAATGGTGTCTGAATTGCCCGACAAGCAACAGTTAGAAGGAACCTGATTTAACTTTCAAACTCTTGCCATGGGCTTTAAAATCAAAGGCTTATTAACAAATAAAGCCAAAATGTATTAGTTGTCTCAGACTTTTAGGCCACTTAAGCCTAAACGTACATTCATTCAGCACTCCGTTTAACGCAAAGTTTCCAATGAAAGAATACCTTTCAAAAATTAATTTGACCATTCCTGACACACTCTTTTGCTTTTGGCAGTGTTGTATTGTCTTTTCAGACTCATATTTTGTTTCAGACAAGCAAATTTCCCAGTCAAATGAGTGGAATATTGAGAAAATGGTCTTTGAGAAATATTTGAACCCTAACCCTAACTAGCAAAACCCGAAGCTAGGGTTAGGGTTTTATTCCCATACAATGTAGATAGTTTTTGATGGCATGGCTGTGTTTTAGGGCTGAAAGGATACCTAGGAATATAGTTCTTTCAATGGTTTCTAAACATTTGTTTCTGACCCATATGGCTGTATACAGTGCTTTGCTCCAAAAAGGAATGGTGTCTGAATTGCCCGACAAGCAACAGTTAGAAAGAACCTGATTTAACTTTCAAACTCTTGCCATGGGCTTTAAAATCAAAGGCTTATTAACAAATAAAGCCAAAATGTATTAGTTGTCTCAGACTTTTAGGCCACTTAAGCCTAAACGTACATTCATTCAGCACTCCGTTTAACGCAAACTTTCCAATGAAGGAATACCTTTCAAAAATTAATTTGACCATTCCTGACACACTCTTTTGCTTTTGGCAGTGTTGCATTGTCTTTTCAGAGTCATATTTTGATTCAGACAAGCAAATTTCCCAGTCAAATGAGTGGAATATTGAGAAAATGGTCTTTGAGAAATATTTGAACCCTAACCCTAACTAGCAAAACCCGAAGCTAGGGTTAGGGTTTTATTCCCATACAATGTAGACAGTTTTTGATGGCATGGCTGTGTTTTAGGGCTGAAAGGATACCTAGGAATATAGTTCTTTCAATGTTTTCTAAACATTTTTTTCTGACCCATATGGCTGTATACAGTGCTTTGCTCCAAAAAGGAATGGTGTCTGAATTGCCCGACAAGCAACAGTTAGAAAGAACCTGATTTAACTTTCAAACTCTTGCCATGGGCTTTAAAATCAAAGGCTTATTAACAAATAAAGCCAAAATGTATTAGTTGTCTCAGGCTTTTAGGCCACTTAAGCCTAAACGTACATTCATTCAGCACTCCGTTTAACGCAAAGTTTCCAATGAAAGAATACCTTTCAAAAATTAATTTGACCATTCCTGACACACTCTTTTGCTTTTGGCAGTGTTGTATTGTCTTTTCAGACTCATATTTTGATTCAGACAAGCAAATTTCACAGTCAAATGAGTGGAATATTGAGAAAATGGTCTTTGATAAATATTTGAACCCTAACCCTAACTAGCAAAACCCGAAGCTAGGGTTAGGGTTTTATTGCCATACAATGTAGACAGTTTTTGATAGCATGGCTGTGTTTTAGGGCTGAAAGGATACCTAGGAATATAGTTCTTTCAATGTTTTCTAAACATTTTTTTCTGACCCATATGGCTGTATACAGTGCTTTGCTCCAAAAAGGAATGGTGTCTGAATTGCCCGACAAGCAACAGTTAGAAAGAACCTGACTTAACTTTCAAACTCTTGCCATGGGCTTTAAAATCAAAGGCTTATTAACAAATAAAGCCAAAATGTATTAGTTGTCTCAGACTTTTAGGCCACTTAAGCCTAAACGTACATTCATTCAGCACTCCGTTTAACGCAAAGTTTCCAATGAAAGAATACCTTTCAAAAATTAATTTGACCATTCCTGACACACTCTTTTGCTTTTGGCAGTGTTGTATTGTCTTTTCAGACTCATATTTTGATTCAGACAAGCACATTTCCCAGTCAAATGAGTGGAATATTGAGAAAATGGTCTTTGAGAAATATTTGAACCCTAACCCTAACTAGCAAAACCCGAAGCTAGGGTTAGGGTTTTATTCCCATACAATGTAGACAGTTTTTGATGGCATGGCTGTGTTTTAGGGCTGAAAGGATACCTAGGAATATAGTTCTTTCAATGTTTTCTAAACATTTTTTTCTGACCCATATGGCTGTATACAGTGCTTTGCTCCAAAAAGGAATGGTGTCTGAATTGCCCGACAAGCAACAGTTAGAAGGAACCTGATTTAACTTTCAAACTCTTGCCATGGGCTTTAAAATCAAAGGCTTATTAACAAATAAAGCCAAAATGTATTAGTTGTCTCAGACTTTTAGGCCACTTAAGCCTAAACGTACATTCATTCAGCACTCCGTTTAACGCAAAGTTTCCAATGAAAGAATACCTTTCAAAAATTAATTTGACCATTCCTGACACACTCTTTTGCTTTTGGCAGTGTTGTATTGTCTTTTCAGACTCATATTTTGATTCAGACAATCAAATTTCCCAGTCAAATGAGTGGAATATTGAGAAAATGGTCTTTGAGAAATATTTGAACCCTAACCCTAACTAGCAAAACCCGAAGCTAGGGTTAGGGTTTTATTCCCATACAATGTAGACAGTTTCTGATGGCATGGCTGTGTTTTAGGGCTGAAAGGATACCTAGGAATATAGTTCTTTCAATGTTTTCTAAACATTTTTTCTGACCCATATGGCTTTATACAGTGCTTTGCTCCAAAAAGGAATGGTGTCTGAATTGCCCGACAAGCAACAGTTAGAAAGAACCTGACTTAACTTTCAAACTCTTGCCATGGGCTTTAAAATCAAAGGCTTATTAACAAATAAAGCCAAAATGTATTAGTTGTCTCAGACTTTTAGGCCACTTATGCCTAAACGTACATTCATTCAGCACTCCGTTTAACGCAAAGTTTCCAATGAAAGAATACCTTTCAAAAATTAATTTGACCATTCCTGACACACTCTTTTGCTTTTGGCAGTGTTGTATTGTCTTTTCAGACTCATATTTTGATTCAGACAAGCAAATTTCCCAGTCAAATGAGTGGAATATTGAGAAAATGGTCTTTGAGAAATATTTGAACCCTAACCCTAACTAGCAAAACCCGAAGCTAGGGTTAGGGTTTTATTCCCATACAATGTAGATAGTTTTTGATGGCATGGCTGTGTTTTAGGGCTGAAAGGATACTTAGGAATATAGTTCTTTAAATGTTTTCTAAACATTTTTTTCTGACCCATATGGCTGTATACAGTGCTTTGCTCCAAAAAGGAATGGTGTCTGAATTGCCCGACAAGCAACAGTTAGAAAGAACCTGATTTAACTTTCAAACTCTTGCCATGGGCTTTAAAATCAAAGGCTTATTAACAAATAAAGCCAAAATGTATTAGTTGTCTCAGACTTTTAGGCCACATAAGCCTAAACGTACATTCATTCAGCACTCTGTTTAACGCAAAGTTTCCAATGAAAAAATACCTTTCAAAAATTAATTTGACCATTCCTGACACACTCTTTTGCTTTTGGCAGTGTTGTATTGTCTTTTCAGACTCATATTTTGTTTCAGACAATCAAATTTCCCAGTCAAATGAGTGGAATATTGAGAAAATGGTCTTTGAGAAATATTTGAACCCTAACCCAAACTAGCAAAACCCGAAGCTAGGGTTAGGGTTTTATTCCCATACAATGTAGACAGTTTCTGATGGCATGGCTGTGTTTTAGGGCTGAAAGGATACCTAGGAATATAGTTCTTTCAATGTTTTCTAAACATTTTTTTCTGACCCATATGGCTGTATACAGTGCTTTGCTCCAAAAAGGAATGGTGTCTGAATTGCCCGACAAGCAACAGTTAGAAAGAACCTGACTTAACTTTCAAACTCTTGCCATGGGCTTTAAAATCAAAGGCTTATTAACAAATAAAGCCAAAATGTATTAGTTGTCTCAGACTTTTAGGCCACTTAAGCCTAAACGTACATTCATTCAGCACTCCGTTTAACGCAAAGTTTCCAATGAAAGAATACCTTTCAAAAATTAATTTGACCATTCCTGACACACTCTTTTGCTTTTGGCAGTGTTGTATTGTCTTTTCAGACTCATATTTTGATTCAGACAAGCAAATTTCCCAGTCAAATGAGTGGAATATTGAGAAAATGGTCTTTGAGAAATATTTGAACCCTAACCCTAACTAGCAAAACCCGAAGCTAGGGTAAGGGTTTTATTCCCATACAATGTAGACAGTTTTTGATGGCATGGCTGTGTTTTAGGGCTGAAAGGATACCTAGGAATATAGTTCTTTCAATGTTTTCTAAACATTTTTTTCTGACCCATATGGCTGTATACAGTGCTTTGCTCCAAAAAGGAATGGTGTCTGAATTACCCGACAAGCAACAGTTAGAAGGAACCTGATTTAACTTTCAAACTCTTGCCATGGGCTTTAAAATCAAAGGCTTATTAACAAATAAAGCCAAAATGTATTAGTTGTCTCAGACTTTTAGGCCACTTAAGCCTAAACGTACATTCATTCAGCACTCCGTTTAACGCAAAGTTTCCAATGAAAGAATACCTTTCAAAAATTAATTTGACCATTCCTGACACACTCTTTTGCTTTTGGCAGTGTTGTATTGTCTTTTCAGACTCATATTTTGATTCAGACAAGCAAATTTCCCAGTCAAATGAGTGGAATATTGAGAAAATGGTCTTTGAGAAATATTTGAACCCTAACCCTAACTAGCAAAACCCGAAGCTAGGGTTAGGGTTTTATTCCCATACAATGTAGACAGTTTTTGATGGCATGGCTGTGTTTTAGGGCTGAAAGGATACCTAGGAATATAGTTCTGTCAATGTTTTCTAAACATTTTTTTCTGACCCATATGGCTGTATACAGTGCTTTGCTCCAAAAAGGAATGGTGTCTGAATTGCCCGACAAGCAACAGTTAGAAGGAACCTGATTTAACTTTCAAACTCTTGCCATGGGCTTTAAAATCAAAGGCTTATTAACAAATAAAGCCAAAATGTATTAGTTGTCTCAGACTTTTAGGCCACTTAAGCCTAAACGTACATTCATTCAGCACTCCGTTTAACGCAAAGTTTCCAATGAAAGAATACCTTTCAAAAATTAATTTGACCATTCCTGACACACTCTTTTGCTTTTGGCAGTGTTGTATTGTCTTTTCAGACTCATATTTTGATTCAGACAAGCAAATTTCCCAGTCAAATGAGTGGAATATTGAGAAAATGGTCTTTGAGAAATATTTGAACCCTAACCCTAACTAGCAAAACCCGAAGCTAGGGTTAGGGTTTTATTCCCATACAATGTAGACAGTTTTTGATGGCATGGCTGTGTTTTAGGGCTGAAAGGATACCTAGGAATATAGTTCTTTCAATGTTTTCTAAACATTTTTTTCTGACCCATATGGCTGTATACAGTGCTTTGCTCCAAAAAGGAATGGTGTCTGAATTGCCCGACAAGCAACAGTTAGAAGGAACCTGATTTAACTTTCAAACTCTTGCCATGGGCTTTAAAATCAAAGGCTTATTAACAAATAAAGCCAAAATGTATTAGTTGTCTCAGACTTTTAGGCCACTTAAGCCTAAACGTACATTCATTCAGCACTCCGTTTAACGCAAAGTTTCCAATGAAAGAATACCTTTCAAAAATTAATTTGACCATTCCTGACACACTCTTTTGCTTTTGGCAGTGTTGTATTGTCTTTTCAGACTCATATTTTGTTTCAGACAAGCAAATTTCCCAGTCAAATGAGTGGAATATTGAGAAAATGGTCTTTGAGAAATATTTGAACCCTAACCCTAACTAGCAAAACCCGAAGCTAGGGTTAGGGTTTTATTCCCATACAATGTAGATAGTTTTTGATGGCATGGCTGTGTTTTAGGGCTGAAAGGATACCTAGGAATATAGTTCTTTCAATGGTTTCTAAACATTTGTTTCTGACCCATATGGCTGTATACAGTGCTTTGCTCCAAAAAGGAATGGTGTCTGAATTGCCCGACAAGCAACAGTTAGAAAGAACCTGATTTAACTTTCAAACTCTTGCCATGGGCTTTAAAATCAAAGGCTTATTAACAAATAAAGCCAAAATGTATTAGTTGTCTCAGACTTTTAGGCCACTTAAGCCTAAACGTACATTCATTCAGCACTCCGTTTAACGCAAACTTTCCAATGAAGGAATACCTTTCAAAAATTAATTTGACCATTCCTGACACACTCTTTTGCTTTTGGCAGTGTTGCATTGTCTTTTCAGAGTCATATTTTGATTCAGACAAGCAAATTTCCCAGTCAAATGAGTGGAATATTGAGAAAATGGTCTTTGAGAAATATTTGAACCCTAACCCTAACTAGCAAAACCCGAAGCTAGGGTTAGGGTTTTATTCCCATACAATGTAGACAGTTTTTGATGGCATGGCTGTGTTTTAGGGCTGAAAGGATACCTAGGAATATAGTTCTTTCAATGTTTTCTAAACATTTTTTTCTGACCCATATGGCTGTATACAGTGCTTTGCTCCAAAAAGGAATGGTGTCTGAATTGCCCGACAAGCAACAGTTAGAAAGAACCTGATTTAACTTTCAAACTCTTGCCATGGGCTTTAAAATCAAAGGCTTATTAACAAATAAAGCCAAAATGTATTAGTTGTCTCAGGCTTTTAGGCCACTTAAGCCTAAACGTACATTCATTCAGCACTCCGTTTAACGCAAAGTTTCCAATGAAAGAATACCTTTCAAAAATTAATTTGACCATTCCTGACACACTCTTTTGCTTTTGGCAGTGTTGTATTGTCTTTTCAGACTCATATTTTGATTCAGACAAGCAAATTTCACAGTCAAATGAGTGGAATATTGAGAAAATGGTCTTTGATAAATATTTGAACCCTAACCCTAACTAGCAAAACCCGAAGCTAGGGTTAGGGTTTTATTGCCATACAATGTAGACAGTTTTTGATAGCATGGCTGTGTTTTAGGGCTGAAAGGATACCTAGGAATATAGTTCTTTCAATGTTTTCTAAACATTTTTTTCTGACCCATATGGCTGTATACAGTGCTTTGCTCCAAAAAGGAATGGTGTCTGAATTGCCCGACAAGCAACAGTTAGAAAGAACCTGATTTAACTTTCAAACTCTTGCCATGGGCTTTAAAATCAAAGGCTTATTAACAAAT
Source organism: Atractosteus spatula (assembly GCF_055471065.1). Classification (NCBI taxonomy): domain Eukaryota; kingdom Metazoa; phylum Chordata; class Actinopteri; order Semionotiformes; family Lepisosteidae; genus Atractosteus; species Atractosteus spatula. The sequence continues at coordinate 28,430,520 of NC_142709.1, read as the reverse complement.
AAAGCCAAAATGTATTAGCTGTCTCAGACTTTTAGGCCACATAAGCCTAAACGTACATTCATTCAGCACTCTGTTTAACGCAAAGTTTCCAATGAAAAAATACCTTTCAAAAATTAATTTGACCATTCCTGACACACTCTTTTGCTTTTGGCAGTGTTGTATTGTCTTTTCAGACTCATATTTTGTTTCAGACAATCAAATTTCCCAGTCAAATGAGTGGAATATTGAGAAAATGGTCTTTGAGAAATATTTGAATCCTAACCCTAACTAGCAAAACCCGAAGCTAGGGTTAGGGTTTTATTCCCATACAATGTAGACAGTTTCTGATGGCATGGCTGTGTTTTAGGGCTGAAAGGATACCTAGGAATATAGTTCTTTCAATGTTTTCTAAACATTTTTTTCTGACCCATATGGCTGTATACAGTGCTTTGCTCCAAAAAGGAATGGTGTCTGAATTGCCCGACAAGCAACAGTTAGAAAGAACCTGATTTAACTTTCAAACTCTTGCCATGGGCTTTAAAATCAAAGCCTTATTAACAAATAAAGCCAAAATGTATTAGTTGTCTCAGACTTTTAGGCCACTTAAGCCTAAACGTACATTCATTCAGCACTCTGTTTAACGCAAAGTTTCCAATGAAAGAATACCTTTCAAAAATTAATTTGACCATTCCTGACACACTCTTTTGCTTTTGGCAGTGTTGTATCGTCTTTTCAGACTCATAATTTGTTTCAGACAAGCAAATTTCCCAGTCAAATGAGTGGAATATTGAGAAAATGGTCTTTGAGAAATATTTGAACCCTAACCCTAACTAGCAAAACCCGAAGCTAGGGTTAGGGTTTTATTCCCATACAATGTAGATAGTTTTTGATGGCATGGCTGTGTGTTAAGGCTGAAAGGATACTTAGGAATATAGTTCTTTCAATGTTTTCTAAACATTTTTTTCTGACCCATATGGCTGTATACAGTGCTTTGCTCCAAAAAGGAATGGTGTCTGAATTGCCCGACAAGCAACAGTTAGAAAGAACCTGATTTAACTTTCAAACTCTTGCCATGGGCTTTAAAATCAAAGGCTTATTAACAAATAAAGCCAAAATGTATTAGTTGTCTCAGACTTTTAGGCCACTTAAGCCTAAACGTACATTCATTCAGCACTCTGTTTAACGCAAAGTTTCCAATGAAAGAATACCTTTCAAAAATTAATTTGACCATTCCTGACACACTCTTTTGCTTTTGGCAGTGTTGTATTGTCTTTTCAGACTCATATTTTGATTCAGACAAGCAAATTTCCCAGTCAAATGAGTGGAGTATTGAGAAAATGGTCTTTGAGAAATATTTGAACCCTAACCCTAACTAGCAAAACCCGAAGCTAGGGTTAGGGTTTTATTCCCATACAATGTAGACAGTTTTTGATAGCATGGCTGTGTTTTAGGGCTGAAAGGATACCTAGGAATATAGTTCATTCAATGTTTTCTAAACATTTTTTTCTGACCCATATGGCTGTATACAGTGCTTTGCTCCAAAAAGGAATGGTGTCTGAATTGCCCGACAAGCAACAGTTAGAAAGAACCTGATTTAACTTTCAAACTCTTGCCATGGGCTTTAAAATCAAAGGCTTATTAACAAATAAAGCCAAAATGTATTAGTTGTCTCAGACTTTTAGGCCACTTAAGCCTAAACGTACATTCATTCAGCACTCTGTTTAACGCAAAGTTTCCAATGAAAGAATACCTTTCAAAAATTAATTTGACCATTCCTGACACACTCTTTTGCTTTTGGCAGTGTTGTATTGTCTTTTCAGACTCATATTTTGTTTCAGACAAGCAAATTTCCCAGTCAAATGAGTGGAATATTGAGAAAATGGTCTTTGAGAAATATTTGAACCCTAACCCTAACTAGCAAAACCCGAAGCTAGGGTTAGGGTTTTATTCCCTTACAATGTAGATAGTTTTTGATGGCATGGCTGTGTTTTAGGGCTGAAAGGATACTTAGGAATATAGTTCTTTCAATGTTTTCTAAACATTTTTTTCTGACCCATATGGCTGTATACAGTGCTTTGCTCCGAAAAGGAATGGTGTCTGAATTGCCCGACAAGCAACAGTTAGAAAGAACTTGATTTAACTTTCAAACTCTTGCCATGGGCTTTAAAATCAAAGGCTTATTAACAAATAAGGACAAAATGTATTAGTTGTCTCAGACTTTTAGGCCACTTAAGCCTAAACGTACATTCATTCAGCACTCCGTTTAACGCAAAGTTTCCATTGAAAGAATACCTTTCAAAAATTAATTTGACCATTCCTGACACACTCTTTTGCTTTTGGCAGTGTTGTATTGTCTTTTCAGACTCATATTTTGATTCAGACAAGCAAATTTCACAGTCAAATGAGTGGAATATTGAGAAAATGGTCTTTGATAAATATTTGAACCCTAACCCTAACTAGCAAAACCCGAAGCTAGGGTTAGGGTTTTATTCCCATACAATGTAGACAGTTTTTGATTGCATGGCTGTGTTTTAGGGCTGAAAGGATACTTAGGAATATAGTTCATTCAATGTTTTCTAAACATTTTTTTCTGACCCATATGGCTGTATACAGTGCTTTGCTCCAAAAAGGAATGGTGTCTGAATTGCCCGACAAGCAACAGTTAGAAAGAACCTGATTTAACTTTCAAACTCTTGCCATGGGCTTTAAAATCAAAGGCTTATTAACAAATAAGGACAAAATGTATTAGTTGTCTCAGACTTTTAGGCCACTTAAGCCTAAACGTACATTCATTCAGCACTCTATTTAACGCAAAGTTTCCAATGAAAGAATACCTTTCAAAAATTAATTTGACCATTCCTGACACACTCTTTTGCTTTTGGCAGTGTTGTATTGTCTTTTCAGACTCATATTTTGATTCAGACAAGCAAATTTCCCAGTCAAATGAGTGGAATATTGAGAAAATGGTCTTTGAGAAATATTTGAACCCTAACCCTAACTAGCAAAACCCGAAGCTAGGGTTAGGGTTTTATTCCCATACAATGTAGATAGTTTTTGATGGCATGGCTGTGTTTTAGGGCTGAAAGGATACTTAGGAATATAGTTCTTTCAATGTTTTCTAAACATTTTTTTCTGACCCATATGGCTGTATACAGTGCTTTGCTCCGAAAAGGAATGGTGTCTGAATTGCCCGACAAGCAACAGTTAGAAAGAACTTGATTTAACTTTCAAAATCTTGCCATGGGCTTTAAAATCAAAGGCTTATTAACAAATAAGGACAAAATGTATTAGTTGTCTCAGACTTTTAGGCCACTTAAGCCTAAACGTACATTCATTCAGCACTCTATTTAACGCAAAGTTTCCAATGAAAGAATACCTTTCAAAAATTAATTTGACCATTCCTGACACACTCTTTTGCTTTTGGCAGTGTTGTATTGTCTTTTCAGACTCATATTTTGATTCAGACAAGCAAATTTCCCAGTCAAATGAGTGGAATATTGAGAAAATGGTCTTTGAGAAATATTTGAACCCTAACCCTAACTAGCAAAACCCGAAGCTAGGGTTAGGGTTTTATTCCCATACAATGTAGACAGTTTCTGATGGCATGGCTGTGTTTTAGGGCTGAAAGGATACCTAGGAATATAGTTCTTTCAATGTTTTCTAAACATTTTTTTCTGACCCATATGGCTGTATACAGTGCTTTGCTCCAAAAAGGAATGGTGTCTGAATTGCCCGACAAGCAACAGTTAGATAGAACCTGATTTAACTTTCAAACTCTTGCCATGGGCTTTAAAATCAAAGGCTTATTAACAAATAAAGCCAAAATGTATTAGTTGTCTCAGACTTTTAGGCCACTTAAGCCTAAACGTACATTCATTCAGCACTCCGTTTAACGCAAAGTTTCCAATGAAAGAATACCTTTCAAAAATTAATTTGACCATTCCTGACACACTCTTTTGCTTTTGGCAGTGTTGTATTGTCTTTTCAGACTCATATTTTGATTCAGACAAGCAAATTTCCCAGTCAAATGAGTGGAGTATTGAGAAAATGGTCTTTGAGAAATATTTGAACCCTAACCCTAACTAGCAAAACCCGAAGCTAGGGTTAGGGTTTTATTCCCATACAATGTAGACAGTTTTTGATAGCATGGCTGTGTTTTAGGGCTGAAAGGATACCTAGGAATATAGTTCATTCAATGTTTTCTAAACATTTTTTTCTGACCCATATGGCTGTATACAGTGCTTTGCTCCGAAAAGGAATGGTGTCTGAATTGCCCGACAAGCAACAGTTAGAAAGAACTTGATTTAACTTTCAAACTCTTGCCATGGGCTTTAAAATCAAAGGCTTATTAACAAATAAGGACAAAATGTATTAGTTGTCTCAGACTTTTAGGCCACTTAAGCCTAAACGTACATTCATTCAGCACTCCGTTTAACGCAAAGTTTCCATTGAAAGAATACCTTTCAAAAATTAATTTGACCATTCCTGACACACTCTTTTGCTTTTGGCAGTGTTGTATTGTCTTTTCAGACTCATATTTTGATTCAGACAAGCAAATTTCACAGTCAAATGAGTGGAATATTGAGAAAATGGTCTTTGATAAATATTTGAACCCTAACCCTAACTAGCAAAACCCGAAGCTAGGGTTAGGGTTTTATTCCCATACAATGTAGACAGTTTTTGATTGCATGGCTGTGTTTTAGGGCTGAAAGGATACCTAGGAATATAGTTCATTCAATGTTTTCTAAACATTTTTTTCTGACCCATATGGCTGTATACAGTGCTTTGCTCCAAAAAGGAATGGTGTCTGAATTGCCCGACAAGCAACAGTTAGAAAGAACCTGATTTAACTTTCAAACTCTTGCCATGGGCTTTAAAATCAAAGGCTTATTAACAAATAAAGCCAAAATGTATTAGTTGTCTCAGACTTTTAGGCCACTTAAGCCTAAACGTACATTCATTCAGCACTCTGTTTAACGCAAAGTTTCCAATGAAAGAATACCTTTCAAAAATTAATTTGACCATTCCTGACACACTCTTTTGCTTTTGGCAGTGTTGTATTGTCTTTTCAGACTCATATTTTGTTTCAGACAAGCAAATTTCCCAGTCAAATGAGTGGAATATTGAGAAAATGGTCTTTGAGAAATATTTGAACCCTAACCCTAACTAGCAAAACCCGAAGCTAGGGTTAGGGTTTTATTCCCATACAATGTAGATAGTTTTTGATGGCATGGCTGTGTTTTAGGGCTGAAAGGATACTTAGGAATATAGTTCTTTCAATGTTTTCTAAACATTTTTTTCTGACCCATATGGCTGTATACAGTGCTTTGCTCCGAAAAGGAATGGTGTCTGAATTGCCCGACAAGCAACAGTTAGAAAGAACTTGATTTAACTTTCAAACTCTTGCCATGGGCTTTAAAATCAAAGGCTTATTAACAAATAAGGACAAAATGTATTAGTTGTCTCAGACTTTTAGGCCACTTAAGCCTAAACGTACATTCATTCAGCACTCTATTTAACGCAAAGTTTCCAATGAAAGAATACCTTTCAAAAATTAATTTGACCATTCCTGACACACTCTTTTGCTTTTGGCAGTGTTGTATTGTCTTTTCAGACTCATATTTTGATTCAGACAAGCAAATTTCCCAGTCAAATGAGTGGAATATTGAGAAAATGGTCTTTGAGAAATATTTGAACCCTAACCCTAACTAGCAAAACCCGAAGCTAGGGTTAGGGTTTTATTCCCATACAATGTAGACAGTTTCTGATGGCATGGCTGTGTTTTAGGGCTGAAAGGATACCTAGGAATATAGTTCTTTCAATGTTTTCTAAACATTTTTTTCTGACCCATATGGCTGTATACAGTGCTTTGCTCCAAAAAGGAATGGTGTCTGAATTGCCCGACAAGCAACAGTTAGAAAGAACCTGACTTAACTTTCAAACTCTTGCCATGGGCTTTAAAATCAAAGGCTTATTAACAAATAAAGCCAAAATGTATTAGTTGTCTCAGACTTTTAGGCCACTTAAGCCTAAACGTACATTCATTCAGCACTCCGTTTAACGCAAAGTTTCCAATGAAAGAATACCTTTCAAAAATTAATTTGACCATTCCTGACACACTCTTTTGCTTTTGGCAGTGTTGCATTGTCTTTTCAGACTCATATTTTGATTCAGACAAGCAAATTTCCCAGTCAAATGAGTGGAATATTGAGAAAATGGTCTTTGAGAAATATTTGAACCCTAACCCTAACTAGCAAAACCCGAAGCTAGGGTTAGGGTTTTATTCCCATACAATGTAGATAGTTTTTGATGGCATGGCTGTGTTTTAGGGCTGAAAGGATACTTAGGAATATAGTTCTTTCAATGTTTTCTAAACATTTTTTTCTGACCCATATGGCTGTATACAGTGCTTTGCTCCGAAAAGGAATGGTGTCTGAATTGCCCGACAAGCAACAGTTAGAAAGAACTTGATTTAACTTTCAAACTCTTGCCATGGGCTTTAAAATCAAAGGCTTATTAACAAATAAGGACAAAATGTATTAGTTGTCTCAGACTTTTAGGCCACTTAAGCCTAAACGTACATTCATTCAGCACTCTATTTAACGCAAAGTTTCCAATGAAAGAATACCTTTCAAAAATTAATTTGACCATTCCTGACACACTCTTTTGCTTTTGGCAGTGTTGTATTGTCTTTTCAGACTCATATTTTGATTCAGACAAGCAAATTTCCCAGTCAAATGAGTGGAATATTGAGAAAATGGTCTTTGAGAAATATTTGAACCCTAACCCTAACTAGCAAAACCCGAAGCTAGGGTTAGGGTTTTATTCCCATACAATGTAGACAGTTTCTGATGGCATGGCTGTGTTTTAGGGCTGAAAGGATACCTAGGAATATAGTTCTTTCAATGTTTTCTAAACATTTTTTTCTGACCCATATGGCTGTATACAGTGCTTTGCTCCAAAAAGGAATGGTGTCTGAATTGCCCGACAAGCAACAGTTAGATAGAACCTGATTTAACTTTCAAACTCTTGCCATGGGCTTTAAAATCAAAGGCTTATTAACAAATAAAGCCAAAATGTATTAGTTGTCTCAGACTTTTAGGCCACTTAAGCCTAAACGTACATTCATTCAGCACTCCGTTTAACGCAAAGTTTCCAATGAAAGAATACCTTTCAAAAATTAATTTGACCATTCCTGACACACTCTTTTGCTTTTGGCAGTGTTGTATTGTCTTTTCAGACTCATATTTTGATTCAGACAAGCAAATTTCCCAGTCAAATGAGTGGAGTATTGAGAAAATGGTCTTTGAGAAATATTTGAACCCTAACCCTAACTAGCAAAACCCGAAGCTAGGGTTAGGGTTTTATTCCCATACAATGTAGACAGTTTTTGATAGCATGGCTGTGTTTTAGGGCTGAAAGGATACCTAGGAATATAGTTCATTCAATGTTTTCTAAACATTTTTTTCTGACCCATATGGCTGTATACAGTGCTTTGCTCCGAAAAGGAATGGTGTCTGAATTGCCCGACAAGCAACAGTTAGAAAGAACCTGACTTAACTTTCAAACTCTTGCCATGGGCTTTAAAATCAAAGGCTTATTAACAAATAAAGCCAAAATGTATTAGTTGTCTCAGACTTTTAGGCCACTTAAGCCTAAACGTACATTCATTCAGCACTCCGTTTAACGCAAAGTTTCCAATGAAAGAATACCTTTCAAAAATTAATTTGACCATTCCTGACACACTCTTTTGCTTTTGGCAGTGTTGCATTGTCTTTTCAGACTCATATTTTGATTCAGACAAGCAAATTTCCCAGTCAAATGAGTGGAATATTGAGAAAATGGTCTTTGAGAAATATTTGAACCCTAACCCTAACTAGCAAAACCCGAAGCTAGGGTTAGGGTTTTATTCACATACAATGTAGACAGTTTTTGATGGCATGGCTGTGTTTTAGGGCTGAAAGGATACCTAGGAATATAGTTCTTTCAATGTTTTCTAAACATTTTTTTCTGACCCATATGGCTGTATACAGTGCTTTGCTCCAAAAAGGAATGGTGTCTGAATAGCCCGACATGCAACAGTTAGAAAGAACCTGATTTAACTTTCAAACTCTTGCCATGGGCTTTAAAATCAAAGGCTTATTAACAAATATAGCCAAAATTTATTAGTTGTCTCAGACTTTTAGGCCACTTAAGCCTAAACATACATTCATTCAGCACTCCGTTTAACGCAAAGTTTCCAATGAAAGAATACCTTTCAAAAATTAATTTGACCATTCCTGACACACTCTTTTGCTTTTGGCAGTGTTGTATTGTCTTTTCAGACTCATATTTTGATTCAGACAAGCAAATTTCCCAGTCAAATGAGTGGAATATTGAGAAAATGGTCTTTGAGAAATATTTGAACCCTAACCCTAACTAGCAAAACCCGAAGCTAGGGTTAGGGTTTTATTCCCATACAATGTAGACAGTTTTTGATAGCATGGCTGTGTTTTAGGGCTGAAAGGATACCTAGGAATATAGTTCATTCAATGTTTTCTAAACATTTTTTTCTGACCCATATGGCTGTATACAGTGCTTTGCTCCAAAAAGGAATGGTGTCTGAATTGCCCGACAAGCAACAGTTAGAAAGAACCTGATTTAACTTTCAAACTCTTGCCATGGGCTTTAAAATCAAAGGCTTATTAACAAATAAAGCCAAAATGTATTAGTTGTCTCAGACTTTTAGGCCACTTAAGCCTAAACGTACATTCATTCAGCACTCCGTTTAACGCAAAGTTTCCAATGAAAGAATACCTTTCAAAAATTAATTTGACCATTCCTGACACACTCTTTTGCTTTTGGCAGTGTTGTATTGTCTTTTCAGACTCATATTTTGTTTCAGACAAGCAAATTTCCCAGTCAAATGAGTGGAATATTGAGAAAATGGTCTTTGAGAAATATTTGAACCCTAACCCTAACTAGCAAAACCCGAAGCTAGGGTTAGGGTTTTATTCACATACAATGTAGACAGTTTTTGATGGCATGGCTGTGTTTTAGGGCTGAAAGGATACCTAGGAATATAGTTCTTTCAATGTTTTCTAAACATTTTTTTCTGACCCATATGGCTGTATACAGTGCTTTGCTCCAAAAAGGAATGGTGTCTGAATAGCCCGACAAGCAACAGTTTGAAAGAACCTGATTTAACTTTCAAACTGTTGCCATGGGCTTTAAAATCAAAGGCTTATTAACAAATAAAGCCAAAATGTATTAGTTGTCTCAGACTTTTAGGCCACTTAAGCCTAAACGTACATTCATTCAGCACTCCGTTTAACGCAAAGTTTCCAATGAAAGAATACCTTTCAAAAATTAATTTGACCATTCCTGACACACTCTTTTGCTTTTGGCAGTGTTGTATTGTCTTTTCAGACTCATATTTTGATTCAGACAAGCAAATTTCCCAGTCAAATGAGTGGAATATTGAGAAAATGGTCTTTGAGAAATATTTGAACCCTAACCCTAACTAGCAAAACCCGAAGCTAGGGTTAGGGTTTTATTCCCATACAATGTAGACAGTTTTTGATAGCATGGCTGTGTTTTAGGGCTGAAAGGATACCTAGGAATATAGTTCTTTCAATGTTTTCTAAACATTTTTTTCTGACCCATATGGCTGTATACAGTGCTTTGCTCCAAAAAGGAATGGTGTCTGAATTGCCGACAAGCAACAGTTAGAAAGAACCTGATTTAACTTTCAAACTCTTGCCATGGGCTTTAAAATCAAAGGCTTATTAACAAATAAAGCCAAAATGTATTAGTTGTCTCAGACTTTTAGGCCACTTAAGCCTAAACGTACGTTCATTCAGCACTCCGTTTAACGCAAAGTTTCCAATGAAAGAATACCTTTCAAAAATTAATTTGACCATTCCTGACACACTCTTTTGCTTTTGGCAGTGTTGTATTGTCTTTTCAGACTCATATTTTGTTTCAGACAAGCAAATTTCCCAGTCAAATGAGTGGAATATTGAGAAAATGGTTTTTGAGAAATATTTGAACCCTAACCCTAACTAGCAAAACCCGAAGCTAGGGTTAGGGTTTTATTCCCATACAATGTAGACAGTTTTTGATGGCATGGCTGTGTTTTAGGGCTGAAAGGATACCTAGGAATATAGTTCTTTCAATGGTTTCTAAACATTTTTTTCTGACCCATATGGCTGTATACAGTGCTTTGCTCCAAAAAGGAATGGTGTCTGAATTGCCCGACAAGCAACAGTTAGAAAGAACCTGATTTAACTTTCAAACTCTTGCCATGGGCTTTAAAATCAAAGGCTTATTAACAAATAAAGCCAAAATGTATTAGTTGTCTCAGACTTTTAGGCCACTTAAGCCTAAACGTACATTCATTCAGCACTCTGTTTAACGCAAAGTTTCCAATGAAAGAATACCTTTCAAAAATTAATTTGACCATTCCTGACACACTCTTTTGCTTTTGGCAGTGTTGTATTGTCTTTTCAGACTCATATTTTGTTTCAGACAAGCAAATTTCCCAGTCAAATGAGTGGAATATTGAGAAAATGGTTTTTGAGAAATATTTGAACCCTAACCCTAACTAGCAAAACCCGAAGCTAGGGTTATGGTTTTATTCCCATACAATGTAGACAGTTTTTGATGGCATGGCTGTGTTTTAGGGCTGAAAGGATACCTAGGAATATAGTTCTTTCAATGGTTTCTAAACATTTTTTTCTGACCCATATGGCTGTATACAGTGCTTTGCTCCGAAAAGGAATGGTGTCTGAATTGCCCGACAAGCAACAGTTAGAAAGAACTTGATTTAACTTTCAAACTCTTGCCATGGGCTTTAAAATCAAAGGCTTATTAACAAATAAGGACAAAATGTATTAGTTGTCTCAGACTTTTAGGCCACTTAAGCCTAAACGTACATTCATTCAGCACTCTATTTAACGCAAAGTTTCCAATGAAAGAATACCTTTCAAAAATTAATTTGACCATTCCTGACACACTCTTTTGCTTTTGGCAGTGTTGTATTGTCTTTTCAGACTCATATTTTGATTCAGACAAGCAAATTTCCCAGTCAAATGAGTGGAATATTGAGAAAATGGTCTTTGAGAAATATTTGAACCCTAACCCTAACTAGCAAAACCCGAAGCTAGGGTTAGGGTTTTATTCCCATACAATGTAGACAGTTTCTGATGGCATGGCTGTGTTTTAGGGCTGAAAGGATACCTAGGAATATAGTTCTTGACATGTTTTCTAAACATTTTTTTCTGACCCATATGGCTGTATACAGTGCTTTGCTCCAAAAAGGAATGGTGTCTGAATTGCCCGACAAGCAACAGTTTGAAAGAACCTGATTTAACTTTCAAACTGTTGCCATGGGCTTTAAAATCAAAGGCTTATTAACAAATAAAGCCAAAATGTATTAGTTGTCTCAGACTTTTAGGCCACTTAAGCCTAAACGTACATTCATTCAGCACTCCGTTTAACGCAAAGTTTCCAATGAAAGAATACCTTTCAAAAATTAATTTGACCATTCCTGACACACTCTTTTGCTTTTGGCAGTGTTGTATTGTCTTTTCAGACTCATATTTTGATTCAGACAAGCAAATTTCCCAGTCAAATGAGTGGAATATTGAGAAAATGGTCTTTGAGAAATATTTGAACCCTAACCCTAACTAGCAAAACCCGAAGCTAGGGTTAGGGTTTTATTCCCATACAATGTAGATAGTTTTTGATAGCATGGCTGTGTTTTAGGGCTGAAAGGATACCTAGGAATATAGTTCTTTCAATGTTTTCTAAACATTTTTTTCTGACCCATATGGCTGTATACAGTGCTTTGCTCCAAAAAGGAATGGTGTCTGAATTGCCCGACAAGCAACAGTTAGAAAGAACCTGACTTAACTTTCAAACTCTTGCCATGGGCTTTAAAATCAAAGGCTTATTAACAAATAAAGCCAAAATGTATTAGTTGTCTCAGACTTTTAGGCCACTTAAGCCTAAACGTACATTCATTCAGCACTCCGTTTAACGCAAAGTTTCCAATGAAAGAATACCTTTCAAAAATTAATTTGACCATTCCTGACACACTCTTTTGCTTTTGGCAGTGTTGCATTGTCTTTTCAGACTCATATTTTGATTCAGACAAGCAAATTTCCCAGTCAAATGAGTGGAATATTGAGAAAATGGTCTTTGAGAAATATTTGAACCCTAACCCTAACTAGCAAAACCCGAAGCTAGGGTTAGGGTTTTATTCACATACAATGTAGACAGTTTTTGATGGCATGGCTGTGTTTTAGGGCTGAAAGGATACCTAGGAATATAGTTCTTTCAATGTTTTCTAAACATTTTTTTCTGACCCATATGGCTGTATACAGTGCTTTGCTCCAAAAAGGAATGGTGTCTGAATAGCCCGACAAGCAACAGTTAGAAAGAACCTGATTTAACTTTCAAACTCTTGCCATGGGCTTTAAAATCAAAGGCTTATTAACAAATATAGCCAAAATTTATTAGTTGTCTCAGACTTTTAGGCCACTTAAGCCTAAACGTACATTCATTCAGCACTCCGTTTAACGCAAAGTTTCCAATGAAAGAATACCTTTCAAAAATTAATTTGACCATTCCTGACACACTCTTTTGCTTTTGGCAGTGTTGTATTGTCTTTTCAGACTCATATTTTGATTCAGACAAGCAAATTTCCCAGTCAAATGAGTGGAATATTGAGAAAATGGTCTTTGAGAAATATTTGAACCCTAACCCTAACTAGCAAAACCCGAAGCTAGGGTTAGGGTTTTATTCACATACAATGTAGACAGTTTTTGATGGCATGGCTGTGTTTTAGGGCTGAAAGGATACCTAGGAATATAGTTCTTTCAATGTTTTCTAAACATTTTTTTCTGACCCATATGGCTGTATACAGTGCTTTGCTCCAAAAAGGAATGGTGTCTGAATAGCCCGACAAGCAACAGTTAGAAAGAACCTGATTTAACTTTCAAACTCTTGCCATGGGCTTTAAAATCAAAGGCTTATTAACAAATATAGCCAAAATTTATTAGTTGTCTCAGACTTTTAGGCCACTTAAGCCTAAACGTACATTCATTCAGCACTCCGTTTAACGCAAAGTTTCCAATGAAAGAATACCTTTCAAAAATTAATTTGACCATTCCTGACACACTCTTTTGCTTTTGGCAGTGTTGTATTGTCTTTTCAGACTCATATTTTGATTCAGACAAGCAAATTTCCCAGTCAAATGAGTGGAATATTGAGAAAATGGTCTTTGAGAAATATTTGAACCCTAACCCTAACTAGCAAAACCCGAAGCTAGGGTTAGGGTTTTATTCCCATCCAATGTAGACAGTTTTTGATGGCATGGCTGTGTTTTAGGGCTGAAAGGATACCTAGGAATATAGTTCTTGACATGTTTTCTAAACATTTTTTTCTGACCCATATGGCTGTATACAGTGCTTTGCTCCAAAAAGGAATGGTGTCTGAATTGCCGACAAGCAACAGTTAGAAAGAACCTGATTTAACTTTCAAACTCTTGCCATGGGCTTTAAAATCAAAGGCTTATTAACAAATAAAGCCAAAATGTATTAGTTGTCTCAGACTTTTAGGCCACTTAAGCCTAAACGTACGTTCATTCAGCACTCCGTTTAACGCAAAGTTTCCAATGAAAGAATACCTTTCAAAAATTAATTTGACCATTCCTGACACACTCTTTTGCTTTTGGCAGTGTTGTATTGTCTTTTCAGACTCATATTTTGTTTCAGACAAGCAAATTTCCCAGTCAAATGAGTGGAATATTGAGAAAATGGTCTTTGAGAAATATTTGAACCCTAACCCTAACTAGCAAAACCCGAAGCTAGGGTTAGGGTTTTATTCCCATACAATGTAGACAGTTTCTGATGGCATGGCTGTGTTTTAGGGCTGAAAGGATACCTAGGAATATAGTTCTTTCAATGTTTTCTAAACATTTTTTTCTGACCCATATGGCTGTATACAGTGCTTTGCTCCAAAAAGGAATGGTGTCTGAATTGCCCGACAAGCAACAGTTAGAAAGAACCTGATTTAACTTTCAAACTCTTGCCATGGGCTTTAAAATCAAAGGCTTATTAACAAATAAAGCCAAAATGTATTAGTTGTCTCAGACTTTTAGGCCACTTAAGCCTAAACGTACATTCATTCAGCACTCCGTTTAACGCAAAGTTTCCAATGAAAGAATACCTTTCAAAAATTAATTTGACCATTCCTGACACACTCTTTTGCTTTTGGCAGTGTTGTATTGTCTTTTCAGACTCATATTTTGATTCAGACAAGCAAATTTCCCAGTCAAATGAGTGGAATATTGAGAAAATGGTCTTTGAGAAATATTTGAACCCTAACCCTAACTAGCAAAACCCGAAGCTAGGGTTAGGGTTTTATTCCCATCCAATGTAGACAGTTTTTGATGGCATGGCTGTGTTTTAGGGCTGAAAGGATACCTAGGAATATAGTTCTTGACATGTTTTCTAAACATTTTTTTCTGACCCATATGGCTGTATACAGTGCTTTGCTCCAAAAAGGAATGGTGTCTGAATTGCCGACAAGCAACAGTTAGAAAGAACCTGATTTAACTTTCAAACTCTTGCCATGGGCTTTAAAATCAAAGGCTTATTAACAAATAAAGCCAAAATGTATTAGTTGTCTCAGACTTTTAGGCCACTTAAGCCTAAACGTACGTTCATTCAGCACTCCGTTTAACGCAAAGTTTCCAATGAAAGAATACCTTTCAAAAATTAATTTGACCATTCCTGACACACTCTTTTGCTTTTGGCAGTGTTGTATTGTCTTTTCAGACTCATATTTTGTTTCAGACAAGCAAATTTCCCAGTCAAATGAGTGGAATATTGAGAAAATGGTCTTTGAGAAATATTTGAACCCTAACCCTAACTAGCAAAACCCGAAGCTAGGGTTAGGGTTTTATTCCCATACAATGTAGACAGTTTTTGATGGCATGGCTGTGTTTTAGGGCTGAAAGGATACCTAGGAATATAGTTCTTTCAATGGTTTCTAAACATTTTTTTCTGACCCATATGGCTGTATACAGTGCTTTGCTCCAAAAAGGAATGGTGTCTGAATTGCCCGACAAGCAACAGTTAGAAAGAACCTGATTTAACTTTCAAACTCTTGCCATGGGCTTTAAAATCAAAGGCTTATTAACAAATAAAGCCAAAATGTATTAGTTGTCTCAGACTTTTAGGCCACTTAATCCTAAACGTACATTCATTCAGCACTCTGTTTAACGCAAAGTTTCCAATGAAAGAATACCTTTCAAAAATTAATTTGACCATTCCTGACACACTCTTTTGCTTTTGGCAGTGTTGTATTGTCTTTTCAGACTCATATTTTGTTTCAGACAAGCAAATTTCCCAGTAAATGAGTGGAATATTGAGAAAATGGTCTTTGAGAAATATTTGAACCCTAACCCTAACTAGCAAAACCCGAAGCTAGGGTTAGGGTTTTATTCCCATACAATGTAGATAGTTTTTGATGGCATGGCTGTGTTTTAGGGCTGAAAGGATACTTAGGAATATAGTTCTTTCAATGTTTTCTAAACATTTTTTTCTGACCCATATGGCTGTATACAGTGCTTTGCTCCGAAAAGGAATGGTGTCTGAATTGCCCGACAAGCAACAGTTAGAAAGAACTTGATTTAACTTTCAAACTCTTGCCATGGGCTTTAAAATCAAAGGCTTATTAACAAATAAGGACAAAATGTATTAGTTGTCTCAGACTTTTAGGCCACTTAAGCCTAAACGTACATTCATTCAGCACTCTATTTAACGCAAAGTTTCCAATGAAAGAATACCTTTCAAAAATTAATTTGACCATTCCTGACACACTCTTTTGCTTTTGGCAGTGTTGTATTGTCTTTTCAGACTCATATTTTGATTCAGACAAGCAAATTTCCCAGTCAAATGAGTGGAATATTGAGAAAATGGTCTTTGAGAAATATTTGAACCCTAACCCTAACTAGCAAAACCCGAAGCTAGGGTTAGGGTTTTATTCCCATCCAATGTAGACAGTTTTTGATGGCATGGCTGTGTTTTAGGGCTGAAAGGATACCTAGGAATATAGTTCTTGACATGTTTTCTAAACATTTTTTTCTGACCCATATGGCTGTATACAGTGCTTTGCTCCAAAAAGGAATGGTGTCTGAATTGCCGACAAGCAACAGTTAGAAAGAACCTGATTTAACTTTCAAACTCTTGCCATGGGCTTTAAAATCAAAGGCTTATTAACAAATAAAGCCAAAATGTATTAGTTGTCTCAGACTTTTAGGCCACTTAAGCCTAAACGTACGTTCATTCAGCACTCCGTTTAACGCAAAGTTTCCAATGAAAGAATACCTTTCAAAAATTAATTTGACCATTCCTGACACACTCTTTTGCTTTTGGCAGTGTTGTATTGTCTTTTCAGACTCATATTTTGTTTCAGACAAGCAAATTTCCCAGTCAAATGAGTGGAATATTGAGAAAATTGTCTTTGAGAAATATTTGAACCCTAACCCTAACTAGCAAAACCCGAAGCTAGGGTTAGGGTTTTATTCCCATCCAATGTAGACAGTTTTTGATGGCATGGCTGTGTTTTAGGGCTGAAAGGATACCTAGGAATATAGTTCTTTCAATGTTTTCTAAACATTTTTTTCTGACCCATATGGCTGTATACAGTGCTTTGCTCCAAAAAGGAATGGTGTCTGAATTGCCGACAAGCAACAGTTAGAAAGAACCTGATTTAACTTTCAAACTCTTGCCATGGGCTTTAAAATCAAAGGCTTATTAACAAATAAAGCCAAAATGTATTAGTTGTCTCAGACTTTTAGGCCACTTAAGCCTAAACGTACGTTCATTCAGCACTCCGTTTAACGCAAAGTTTCCAATGAAAGAATACCTTTCAAAAATTAATTTGACCATTCCTGACACACTCTTTTGCTTTTGGCAGTGTTGTATTGTCTTTTCAGACTCATATTTTGTTTCAGACAAGCAAATTTCCCAGTCAAATGAGTGGAATATTGAGAAAATGGTCTTTGAGAAATATTTGAACCCTAACCCTAACTAGCAAAACCTGAAGCTAGGGTTAGGGTTTTATTCCCATCCAATGTAGACAGTTTTTGATGGCATGGCTGTGTTTTAGGACTGAAAGGATACCTAGGAATATAGTTCTTGACATGTTTTCTAAACATTTTTTTCTGACCCATATGGCTGTATACAGTGCTTTGCTCCAAAAAGGAATGGTGTCTGAATTGCCAACAAGCAACAGTTAGAAAGAACCTGATTTAACTTTCAAACTCTTGCCATGGGCTTTAAAATCAAAGGCTTATTAACAAATAAAGCCAAAATGTATTAGTTGTCTCAGACTTTTAGGCCACTTAAGCCTAAACGTACGTTCATTCAGCACTCTATTTAACGCAAAGTTTCCAATGAAAGAATACCTTTCAAAAATTAATTTGACCATACCTGACACACTCTTTTGCTTTTGGCAGTGTTGTATTGTCTTTTCAGACTCATATTTTGATTCAGACAAGCAAATTTCCCAGTCAAATGAGTGGAATATTGAGAAAATGGTCTTTGAGAAATATTTGAACCCTAACCCTAACTAGCAAAACCCGAAGCTAGGGTTAGGGTTTTATTCCCATACAATGTAGATAGTTTCTGATGGCATGGCTGTGTTTTAGGGGTGAAAGGATACCTAGGAATATAGTTCTTTCAATGTTTTCTAAACATTTTTTTCTGACCCATATGGCTGTATACAGTGCTTTGCTCCAAAAAGGAATGGTGTCTGAATTGCCCGACAAGCAACAGTTAGAAAGAACCTGACTTAACTTTCAAACTCTTGCCATGGGCTTTAAAATCAAAGGCTTATTAACAAATAAAGCCAAAATGTATTAGTTGTCTCAGACTTTTAGGCCACTTAAGCCTAAACGTACATTCATTCAGCAGTCCGTTTAACGCAAACTTTCCAATGAAAGAATACCTTTCAAAAATTAATTTGACCATTCCTGACACACTCTTTTGCTTTTGGCAGTGTTGCATTGTCTTTTCAGAGTCATATTTTGATTCAGACAAGCAAATTTCCCAGTCAAATGAGTGGAATATTGAGAAAATGGTCTTTGAGAAATATTTGAACCCTAACCCTAACTAGCAAAACCCGAAGCTAGGGTTAGGGTTTTATTCCCATTCAATGTAGACAGTTTTTGATAGCATGGCTGTGTTTTAGGGCTGAAAGGATACCTAGGAATATAGTTCTTTCAATGTTTTCTAAACATTTTTTTCTGACCCATATGGCTGTATACAGTGCTTTGCTCCAAAAAGGAATGGTGTCTGAATTGCCCGACAAGCAACAGTTAGAAAGAACCTGACTTAACTTTCAAACTCTTGCCATGGGCTTTAAAATCAAAGGCTTATTAACAAATAAAGCCAAAATGTATTAGTTGTCTCAGACTTTTAGGCCACTTAAGCCTAAACGTACATTCATTCAGCACTCCGTTTAACGCAAAGTTTCCAATGAAAGAATACCTTTCAAAAATTAATTTGACCATTCCTGACACACTCTTTTGCTTTTGGCAGTGTTGCATTGTCTTTTCAGACTCATATTTTGATTCAGACAAGCAAATTTCCCAGTCAAATGAGTGGAATATTGAGAAAATGGTCTTTGAGAAATATTTGAACCCTAACCCTAACTAGCAAAACCCGAAGCTAGGGTTAGGGTTTTATTCCCATACAATGTAGACAGTTTTTGATGGCATGGCTGTGTTTTAGGGCTGAAAGGATACCTAGGAATATAGTTCTTTCAATGTTTTCTAAACATTTTTTTCTGACCCATATGGCTGTATACAGTGCTTTGCTCCAAAAAGGAATGGTGTCTGAATAGCCCGACAAGCAACAGTTAGAAAGAACCTGATTTAACTTTCAAACTCTTGCCATGGGCTTTAAAATCAAAGGCTTATTAACAAATATAGCCAAAATTTATTAGTTGTCTCAGACTTTTAGGCCACTTAAGCCTAAACGTACATTCATTCAGCACTCCGTTTAACGCAAAGTTTCCAATGAAAGAATACCTTTCAAAAATTAATTTGACCATTCCTGACACACTCTTTTGCTTTTGGCAGTGTTGTATTGTCTTTTCAGACTCATATTTTGATTCAGACAAGCAAATTTCCCAGTCAAATGAGTGGAATAGTGAGAAAATGGTCTTTGAGAAATATTTGAACCCTAACCCTAACTAGCAAAACCCGAAGCTAGGGTTAGGGTTTTATTCCCATCCAATGTAGACAGTTTTTGATGGCATGGCTGTGTTTTAGGGCTGAAAGGATACCTAGGAATATAGTTCTTGACATGTTTTCTAAACATTTTTTTCTGACCCATATGGCTGTATACAGTGCTTTGCTCCAAAAAGGAATGGTGTCTGAATTGCCGACAAGCAACAGTTAGAAAGAACCTGATTTAACTTTCAAACTCTTGCCATGGGCTTTAAAATCAAAGGCTTATTAACAAATAAAGCCAAAATGTATTAGTTGTCTCAGACTTTTAGGCCACTTAAGCCTAAACGTACGTTCATTCAGCACTCCGTTTAACGCAAAGTTTCCAATGAAAGAATACCTTTCAAAAATTAATTTGACCATTCCTGACACACTCTTTTGCTTTTGGCAGTGTTGTATTGTCTTTTCAGACTCATATTTTGTTTCAGACAAGCAAATTTCCCAGTCAAATGAGTGGAATATTGAGAAAATTGTCTTTGAGAAATATTTGAACCCTAACCCTAACTAGCAAAACCCGAAGCTAGGGTTAGGGTTTTATTCCCATCCAATGTAGACAGTTTTTGATGGCATGGCTGTGTTTTAGGGCTGAAAGGATACCTAGGAATATAGTTCTTGACATGTTTTCTAAACATTTTTTTCTGACCCATATGGCTGTATACAGTGCTTTGCTCCAAAAAGGAATGGTGTCTGAATTGCCGACAACCAACAGTTAGAAAGAACCTGATTTAACTTTCAAACTCTTGCCATGGGCTTTAAAATCAAAGGCTTATTAACAAATAAAGCCAAAATGTATTAGTTGTCTCAGACTTTTAGGCCACTTAAGCCTAAACGTACGTTCATTCAGCACTCCGTTTAACGCAAAGTTTCCAATGAAAGAATACCTTTCAAAAATTAATTTGACCATTCCTGACACACTCTTTTGCTTTTGGCAGTGTTGTATTGTCTTTTCAGACTCATATTTTGTTTCAGACAAGCAAATTTCCCAGTCAAATGAGTGGAATATTGAGAAAATGGTCTTTGAGAAATATTTGAACCCTAACCCTAACTAGCAAAACCCGAAGCTAGGGTTAGGGTTTTATTCCCATACAATGTAGACAGTTTTTGATGGCATGGCTGTGTTTTAGGGCTGAAAGGATACCTAGGAATATAGTTCTTTCAATGGTTTCTAAACATTTTTTTCTGACCCATATGGCTGTATACAGTGCTTTGCTCCAAAAAGGAATGGTGTCTGAATTGCCCGACAAGCAACAGTTAGAAAGAACCTGATTTAACTTTCAAACTTTTGCCATGGGCTTTAAAATCAAAGGTTTATTAACAAATAAAGCCAAAATGTATTAGTTGTCTCAGACTTTTAGGCCACTTAAGCCTAAACGTACATTCATTCAGCACTCCGTTTAACGCAAACTTTCCAATGAAAGAATACCTTTCAAAAATTAATTTGACCATTCCTGACACACTCTTTTGCTTTTGGCAGTGTTGCATTGTCTTTTCAGAGTCATATTTTGATTCAGACAAGCAAATTTCCCAGTCAAATGAGTGGAATATTGAGAAAATGGTCTTTGAGAAATATTTGAACCCTAACCCTAACTAGCAAAACCCAAAGCTAGGGTTAGGGTTTTATTCCCATACAATGTAGACAGTTTTTGATGGCATGGCTGTGTTTTAGGGCTGAAAGGATACCTAGGAATATAGTTCTTTCAATGTTTTCTAAACATTTTTTTCTGACCCATATGGCTGTATACAGTGCTTTGCTCCAAAAAGGAATGGTGTCTGAATTGCCCGACAAGCAACAGTTAGAAAGAACCTGATTTAACTTTCAAACTCTTGCCATGGGCTTTAAAATCAAAGGCTTATTAACAAATAAAGCCAAAATGTATTAGTTGTCTCAGGCTTTTAGGCCACTTAAGCCTAAACGTACATTCATTCAGCACTCCGTTTATCGCAAAGTTTCCAATGAAAGAATACCTTTCAAAAATTAATTTGACCATTCCTGACACACTCTTTTGCTTTTGGCAGTGTTGTATTGTCTTTTCAGACTCATATTTTGATTCAGACAAGCAAATTTCACAGTCAAATGAGTGGAATATTGAGAAAATGGTCTTTGATAAATATTTGAACCCTAACCCTAACTAGCAAAACCCGAAGCTAGGGTTAGGGTTTTATTGCCATACAATGTAGACAGTTTTTGATAGCATGGCTGTGTTTTAAGGCTGAAAGGATACCTAGGAATATAGTTCTTTCAATGTTTTCTAAACATTTTTTTCTGACCCATATGGCTGTATACAGTGCTTTGCTCCAAAAAGGAATGGTGTCTGAATTGCCCGACAAGCAACAGTTAGAAAGAACCTGATTTAACTTTCAAACTCTTGCCATGGGCTTTAAAATCAAAGGCTTATTAACAAATAAAGCCAAAATGTATTAGCTGTCTCAGACTTTTAGGCCACATAAGCCTAAACGTACATTCATTCAGCACTCTGTTTAACGCAAAGTTTCCAATGAAAAAATACCTTTCAAAAATTAATTTGACCATTCCTGACACACTCTTTTGCTTTTGGCAGTGTTGTATTGTCTTTTCAGACTCATATTTTGTTTCAGACAATCAAATTTCCCAGTCAAATGAGTGGAATATTGAGAAAATGGTCTTTGAGAAATATTTGAACCCTAACCCTAACTAGCAAAACCCGAAGCTAGGGTTAGGGTTTTATTCCCATACAATGTAGACAGTTTTTGATGGCATGGCTGTGTTTTAGGGCTGAAAGGATACCTAGGAATATAGTTCTTTCAATGTTTTCTAAACATTTTTTTCTGACCCATATGGCTGTATACAGTGCTTTGCTCCAAAAAGGAATGGTGTCTGAATAGCCCGACAAGCAACAGTTAGAAAGAACCTGATTTAACTTTCAAACTCTTGCCATGGGCTTTAAAATCAAAGGCTTATTAACAAATAAAGCCAAAATGTATTAGTTGTCTCAGACTTTTAGGCCACTTAAGCCTAAACGTACATTCATTCAGCACTCCGTTTAACGCAAAGTTTCCAATGAAAGAATACCTTTCAAAAATTAATTTGACCATTCCTGACACACCCTTTTGCTTTTGGCAGTGTTGCATTGTCTTTTCAGACTCATATTTTGATTCAGACAAGCAAATTTCCCAGTCAAATGAGTGGAATATTGAGAAAATGGTCTTTGAGAAATATTTGAACCCTAACCCTAACTAGCAAAACCCGAAGCTAGGGTTAGGGTTTTATTCCCATACAATGTAGATAGTTTTTGATAGCATGGCTGTGTTTTAGGGCTGAAAGGATACCTAGGAATATAGTTCTTTCAATGTTTTCTAAACATTTTTTTCTGACCCATATGGCTGTATACAGTGCTTTGCTCCAAAAAGGAATGGTGTCTGAATTGCCCGACAAGCAACAGTTAGAAAGAACCTGATTTAACTTTCAAACTCTTGCCATGAGCTTTAAAATCAAAGGCTTATTAACAAATAAAGCCAAAATGTATTAGTTGTCTCAGACTTTTAGGCCACTTAAGCCTAAACGTACATTCATTCAGCACTCCGTTTAACGCAAAGTTTCCAATGAAAGAATACCTTTCAAAAATTAATTTGACCATTCCTGACACACTCTTTTGCTTTTGGCAGTGTTGCATTGTCTTTTCAGACTCATATTTTGATTCAGACAAGCAAATTTCCCAGTCAAATGAGTGGAATATTGAGAAAATGGTCTTTGAGAAATATTTGAACCCTAACCCTAACTAGCAAAACCCGAAGCTAGGGTTAGGGTTTTATTCCCATACAATGTAGACAGTTTTTGATGGCATGGCTGTGTTTTAGGGCTGAAAGGATACCTAGGAATATAGTTCTTTCAATGGTTTCTAAACATTTTTTTCTGACCCATATGGCTGTATACAGTGCTTTGCTCCAAAAAGGAATGGTGTCTGAATAGCCCGACAAGCAACAGTTAGAAAGAACGTCATTTAACTTTCAAACTCTTGCCATGGGCTTTAAACTCAAAGGCTTATTAACAAATAAAGCCAAAATGTATTAGTTGTCTCAGACGTTTAGGCCACTTAAGCCTAAACGTACATTCATTCAGCACTCCGTTTAACGCAAAGTTTCCAATGAAAGAATACCTTTCAAAAATTAATTTGACCATTCCTGACACACTCTTTTGCTTTTGGCAGTGTTGCATTGTCTTTTCAGACTCATATTTTGATTCAGACAAGCAAATTTCCCAGTCAAATGAGTGGAATATTGAGAAAATGGTCTTTGAGAAATATTTGAACCCTAACCCTAACTAGCAAAACCCGAAGCTAGGGTTAGGGTTTTATTCCCATACAATGTAGACAGTTTTTGATGGCATGGATGTGTTTTAGGGCTGAAAGGATACCTAGGAATATAGTTCTTTCAATGTTTTCTAAACATTTTTTTCTGACCCATATGGCTGTATACAGTGCTTTGCTCCAAAAAGGAATGGTGTCTGAATTGCCGACAAGCAACAGTTAGAAAGAACCTGATTTAACTTTCAAACTCTTGCCATGGGCTTTAAAATCAAAGGCTTATTAACAAATAAAGCCAAAATGTATTAGTTGTCTCAGACTTTTAGGCCACTTAAGCCTAAACGTACATTCATTCAGCAGTCCGTTTAACGCAAAGTTTCCAATGAAAGAATACCTTTCAAAAATTAATTTGACCATTCCTGACACACTCTTTTGTTTTTGGCAGTGTTGTATTGTCTTTTCAGACTCATATTTTGATTCAGACAAGCAAATTTCCCAGTCAAATGAGTGGAATATTGAGAAAATGGTCTTTGAGAAATATTTGAACCCTAACCCTAACTAGCAAAACCCGAAGCTAGGGTTAGGGTTTTATTCACATACAATGTAGACAGTTTTTGATGGCATGGCTGTGTTTTAGGGCTGAAAGGATACCTAGGAATATAGTTCTTTCAATGTTTTCTAAACATTTTTTTCTGACCCATATGGCTGTATACAGTGCTTTGCTCCAAAAAGGAATGGTGTCTGAATAGCCCGACAAGCAACAGTTAGAAAGAACGTCATTTAACTTTCAAACTCTTGCCATGGGCTTTAAACTCAAAGGCTTATTAACAAATAAAGCCAAAATGTATTAGTTGTCTCAGACTTTTAGGCCACTTAAGCCTAAACGTACATTCATTCAGCACTCCGTTTAACGCAAAGTTTCCAATGAAAGAATACCTTTCAAAAATTAATTTGACCATTCCTGACACACTCTTTTGCTTTTGGCAGTGTTGCATTGTCTTTTCAGACTCATATTTTGATTCAGACAAGCAAATTTCCCAGTCAAATGAGTGGAATATTGAGAAAATTGTCTTTGAGAAATATTTGAACCCTAACCCTAACTAGCAAAACCCGAAGCTAGGGTTAGGGTTTTATTCCCATCCAATGTAGACAGTTTTTGATGGCATGGCTGTGTTTTAGGGCTGAAAGGATACCTAGGAATATAGTTCTTGACATGTTTTCTAAACATTTTTTTCTGACCCATATGGCTGTATACAGTGCTTTGCTCCAAAAAGGAATGGTGTCTGAATTGCCGACAAGCAACAGTTAGAAAGAACCTGATTTAACTTTCAAACTCTTGCCATGGGCTTTAAAATCAAAGGCTTATTAACAAATAAAGCCAAAATGTATTAGTTGTCTCAGACTTTTAGGCCACTTAAGCCTAAACGTACGTTCATTCAGCACTCCGTTTAACGCAAAGTTTCCAATGAAAGAATACCTTTCAAAAATTAATTTGACCATTCCTGACACACTCTTTTGCTTTTGGCAGTGTTGTATTGTCTTTTCAGACTCATATTTTGTTTCAGACAAGCAAATTTCCCAGTCAAATGAGTGGAATATTGAGAAAATGGTCTTTGAGAAATATTTGAACCCTAACCCTAACTAGCAAAACCCGAAGCTAGGGTTAGGGTTTTATTCCCATACAATGTAGACAGTTTTTGATGGCATGGCTGTGTTTTAGGGCTGAAAGGATACCTAGGAATATAGTTCTTTCAATGGTTTCTAAACATTTTTTTCTGACCCATATGGCTGTATACAGTGCTTTGCTCCAAAAAGGAATGGTGTCTGAATTGCCCGACAAGCAACAGTTAGAAAGAACCTGATTTAACTTTCAAACTTTTGCCATGGGCTTTAAAATCAAAGGTTTATTAACAAATAAAGCCAAAATGTATTAGTTGTCTCCGACTTTTAGGCCACTTAAGCCTAAACGTACATTCATTCAGCACTCTATTTAACGCAAAGTTTCCAATGAAAGAATACCTTTCAAAAATTAATTTGACCATACCTGACACACTCTTTTGCTTTTGGCAGTGTTGTATTGTCTTTTCAGACTCATATTTTGATTCAGACAAGCAAATTTCCCAGTCAAATGAGTGGAATATTGAGAAAATGGTCTTTGAGAAATATTTGAACCCTAACACTTACTAGCAAAACCCGAAGCTAGGGTTAGGGTTTTATTCCCATACAATGTAGACAGTTTTTGATGGCATGGCTGTGTTTTAGGGCTGAAAGGATACCTAGGAATATAGTTCTTTCAATGTTTTCTAAACATTTTTTTCTGACCCATATGGCTGTATACAGTGCTTTGCTCCAAAAAGGAATGGTGTCTGAATTGCCCGACAAGCAACAGTTAGAAGGAACCTGATTTAACTTTCAAACTCTTGCCATGGGATTTAAAATCAAAGGCTTATTAACAAATAAAGCCAAAATGTATTAGTTGTCTCAGACTTTTAGGCCACTTAAGCCTAAACGTACATTCATTCAGCACTCCGTTTAACGCAAACTTTCCAATGAAAGAATACCTTTCAAAAATTAATTTGACCATTCCTGACACACTCTTTTGCTTTTGGCAGTGTTGCATTGTCTTTTCAGAGTCATATTTTGATTCAGACAAGCAAATTTCCCAGTCAAATGAGTGGAATATTGAGAAAATGGTCTTTGAGAAATATTTGAACCCTAACCCTAACTAGCAAAACCCAAAGCTAGGGTTAGGGTTTTATTCCCATACAATGTAGACAGTTTTTGATGGCATGGCTGTGTTTTAGGGCTGAAAGGATACCTAGGAATATAGTTCTTTCAATGTTTTCTAAACATTTTTTTCTGACCCATATGGCTGTATACAGTGCTTTGCTCCAAAAAGGAATGGTGTCTGAATTGCCCGACAAGCAACAGTTAGAAAGAACCTGATTTAACTTTCAAACTCTTGCCATGGGCTTTAAAATCAAAGGCTTATTAACAAATAAAGCCAAAATGTATTAGTTGTCTCAGGCTTTTAGGCCACTTAAGCCTAAACGTACATTCATTCAGCACTCCGTTTATCGCAAAGTTTCCAATGAAAGAATACCTTTCAAAAATTAATTTGACCATTCCTGACACACTCTTTTGCTTTTGGCAGTGTTGTATTGTCTTTTCAGACTCATATTTTGATTCAGACAAGCAAATTTCACAGTCAAATGAGTGGAATATTGAGAAAATGGTCTTTGATAAATATTTGAACCCTAACCCTAACTAGCAAAACCCGAAGCTAGGGTTAGGGTTTTATTGCCATACAATGTAGACAGTTTTTGATAGCATGGCTGTGTTTTAAGGCTGAAAGGATACCTAGGAATATAGTTCTTTCAATGTTTTCTAAACATTTTTTTCTGACCCATATGGCTGTATACAGTGCTTTGCTCCAAAAAGGAATGGTGTCTGAATTGCCCGACAAGCAACAGTTAGAAAGAACCTGATTTAACTTTCAAACTCTTGCCATGGGCTTTAAAATCAAAGGCTTATTAACAAATAAAGCCAAAATGTATTAGCTGTCTCAGACTTTTAGGCCACATAAGCCTAAACGTACATTCATTCAGCACTCTGTTTAACGCAAAGTTTCCAATGAAAAAATACCTTTCAAAAATTAATTTGACCATTCCTGACACACTCTTTTGCTTTTGGCAGTGTTGTATTGTCTTTTCAGACTCATATTTTGTTTCAGACAATCAAATTTCCCAGTCAAATGAGTGGAATATTGAGAAAATGGTCTTTGAGAAATATTTGAACCCTAACCCTAACTAGCAAAACCCGAAGCTAGGGTTAGGGTTTTATTCCCATACAATGTAGACAGTTTTTGATGGCATGGCTGTGTTTTAGGGCTGAAAGGATACCTAGGAATATAGTTCTTTCAATGTTTTCTAAACATTTTTTTCTGACCCATATGGCTGTATACAGTGCTTTGCTCCAAAAAGGAATGGTGTCTGAATAGCCCGACAAGCAACAGTTAGAAAGAACCTGATTTAACTTTCAAACTCTTGCCATGGGCTTTAAAATCAAAGGCTTATTAACAAATAAAGCCAAAATGTATTAGTTGTCTCAGACTTTTAGGCCACTTAAGCCTAAACGTACATTCATTCAGCACTCCGTTTAACGCAAAGTTTCCAATGAAAGAATACCTTTCAAAAATTAATTTGACCATTCCTGACACACCCTTTTGCTTTTGGCAGTGTTGCATTGTCTTTTCAGACTCATATTTTGATTCAGACAAGCAAATTTCCCAGTCAAATGAGTGGAATATTGAGAAAATGGTCTTTGAGAAATATTTGAACCCTAACCCTAACTAGCAAAACCCGAAGCTAGGGTTAGGGTTTTATTCCCATACAATGTAGATAGTTTTTGATAGCATGGCTGTGTTTTAGGGCTGAAAGGATACCTAGGAATATAGTTCTTTCAATGTTTTCTAAACATTTTTTTCTGACCCATATGGCTGTATACAGTGCTTTGCTCCAAAAAGGAATGGTGTCTGAATTGCCCGACAAGCAACAGTTAGAAAGAACCTGATTTAACTTTCAAACTCTTGCCATGAGCTTTAAAATCAAAGGCTTATTAACAAATAAAGCCAAAATGTATTAGTTGTCTCAGACTTTTAGGCCACTTAAGCCTAAACGTACATTCATTCAGCACTCCGTTTAACGCAAAGTTTCCAATGAAAGAATACCTTTCAAAAATTAATTTGACCATTCCTGACACACTCTTTTGCTTTTGGCAGTGTTGCATTGTCTTTTCAGACTCATATTTTGATTCAGACAAGCAAATTTCCCAGTCAAATGAGTGGAATATTGAGAAAATGGTCTTTGAGAAATATTTGAACCCTAACCCTAACTAGCAAAACCCGAAGCTAGGGTTAGGGTTTTATTCCCATACAATGTAGACAGTTTTTGATGGCATGGCTGTGTTTTAGGGCTGAAAGGATACCTAGGAATATAGTTCTTTCAATGGTTTCTAAACATTTTTTTCTGACCCATATGGCTGTATACAGTGCTTTGCTCCAAAAAGGAATGGTGTCTGAATAGCCCGACAAGCAACAGTTAGAAAGAACGTCATTTAACTTTCAAACTCTTGCCATGGGCTTTAAACTCAAAGGCTTATTAACAAATAAAGCCAAAATGTATTAGTTGTCTCAGACGTTTAGGCCACTTAAGCCTAAACGTACATTCATTCAGCACTCCGTTTAACGCAAAGTTTCCAATGAAAGAATACCTTTCAAAAATTAATTTGACCATTCCTGACACACTCTTTTGCTTTTGGCAGTGTTGCATTGTCTTTTCAGACTCATATTTTGATTCAGACAAGCAAATTTCCCAGTCAAATGAGTGGAATATTGAGAAAATGGTCTTTGAGAAATATTTGAACCCTAACCCTAACTAGCAAAACCCGAAGCTAGGGTTAGGGTTTTATTCCCATACAATGTAGACAGTTTTTGATGGCATGGCTGTGTTTTAGGGCTGAAAGGATACCTAGGAATATAGTTCTTTCAATGTTTTCTAAACATTTTTTTCTGACCCATATGGCTGTATACAGTGCTTTGCTCCAAAAAGGAATGGTGTCTGAATTGCCGACAAGCAACAGTTAGAAAGAACCTGATTTAACTTTCAAACTCTTGCCATGGGCTTTAAAATCAAAGGCTTATTAACAAATAAAGCCAAAATGTATTAGTTGTCTCAGACTTTTAGGCCACTTAAGCCTAAACGTACATTCATTCAGCAGTCCGTTTAACGCAAAGTTTCCAATGAAAGAATACCTTTCAAAAATTAATTTGACCATTCCTGACACACTCTTTTGTTTTTGGCAGTGTTGTATTGTCTTTTCAGACTCATATTTTGATTCAGACAAGCAAATTTCCCAGTCAAATGAGTGGAATATTGAGAAAATGGTCTTTGAGAAATATTTGAACCCTAACCCTAACTAGCAAAACCCGAAGCTAGGGTTAGGGTTTTATTCACATACAATGTAGACAGTTTTTGATGGCATGGCTGTGTTTTAGGGCTGAAAGGATACCTAGGAATATAGTTCTTTCAATGTTTTCTAAACATTTTTTTCTGACCCATATGGCTGTATACAGTGCTTTGCTCCAAAAAGGAATGGTGTCTGAATAGCCCGACAAGCAACAGTTAGAAAGAACGTCATTTAACTTTCAAACTCTTGCCATGGGCTTTAAACTCAAAGGCTTATTAACAAATAAAGCCAAAATGTATTAGTTGTCTCAGACTTTTAGGCCACTTAAGCCTAAACGTACATTCATTCAGCACTCCGTTTAACGCAAAGTTTCCAATGAAAGAATACCTTTCAAAAATTAATTTGACCATTCCTGACACACTCTTTTGCTTTTGGCAGTGTTGCATTGTCTTTTCAGACTCATATTTTGATTCAGACAAGCAAATTTCCCAGTCAAATGAGTGGAATATTGAGAAAATGGTCTTTGAGAAATATTTGAACCCTAACCCTAACTAGCAAAACCCGAAGCTAGGGTTAGGGTTTTATTCCCATACAATGTAGACAGTTTTTGATGGCATGGCTGTGTTTTAGGGCTGAAAGGATACCTAGGAATATAGTTCTTTCAATGTTTTCTAAACATTTTTTTCTGACCCATATGGCTGTATACAGTGCTTTGCTCCAAAAAGGAATGGTGTCTGAATTGCCCGACAAGCAACAGTTAGAAGGAACTTGATTTAACTTTCAAACTCTTGCCATGGGCTTTAAAATCAAAGGCTTATTAACAAATAAAGCCAAAATGTATTAGTTGTCTCAGACTTTTAGGCCGCTTAAGCCTAAACGTACATTCATTCAGCACTGTTTAACGCAAAGTTTTCAATGAAAGAATACCTTTCAAAAATTAATTTGACCATTCCTGACACACTCTTTTGCTTTTGGCAGTGTTGTATTTTCTTTTCAGACTCATATTTTGATTCAGACAAGCAAATTTCCCAGTCAAATGAGTGGAATATTGAGAAAATGGTCTTTGAGAAATATTTGAACCCTAACCCTAACTAGCAAAACCCGAAGCTAGGGTTAGGGTTTTATTCCCATCCAATGTAGACAGTTTTTGATGGCATGGCTGTGTTTTAGGGCTGAAAGGATACCTAGGAATATAGTTCTTGAAATGTTTTCTAAACATTTTTTTCTGACCCATATGGCTGTATACAGTGCTTTGCTTCAAAAAGGAATGGTGTCTGAATTGCCGACAAGCAACAGTTAGAAAGAACCTGATTTAACTTTCAAACTCTTGCCATGGGCTTTAAAATCAAAGGCTTATTAACAAATAAAGCCAAAATGTATTAGTTGTCTCAGACTTTTAGGCCACTTAAGCCTAAACGTACATTCATTCAGCAGTCCGTTTAACGCAAAGTTTCCAATGAAAGAATACCTTTCAAAAATTAATTTGACCATTCCTGACACACTCTTTTGTTTTTGGCAGTGTTGTATTGTCTTTTCAGACTCATATTTTGATTCAGACAAGCAAATTTCCCAGTCAAATGAGTGGAATATTGAGAAAATGGTCTTTGAGAAATATTTGAACCCTAACCCTAACTAGCAAAACCCGAAGCTAGGGTTAGGGTTTTATTCACATACAATGTAGACAGTTTTTGATGGCATGGCTGTGTTTTAGGGCTGAAAGGATACCTAGGAATATAGTTCTTTCAATGTTTTCTAAACATTTTTTTCTGACCCATATGGCTGTATACAGTGCTTTGCTCCAAAAAGGAATGGTGTCTGAATTGCCCGACAAGCAACAGTTAGAAAGAACCTGATTTAACTTTCAAACTCTTGCCATGGGCTTTAAAATCAAAGGCTTATTAACAAATAAGGACAAAATGTATTAGTTGTCTCAGACTTTTAGGCCACTTAAGCCTAAACGTACATTCATTCAGCACTCCGTTTAACGCAAAGTTTCCAATGAAAGAATACCTTTCAAAAATTAATTTGACCATTCCTGACACACTCTTTTGCTTTTGGCAGTGTTGTATTGTCTTTTCAGACTCATATTTTGATTCAGACAAGCAAATTTCCCAGTCAAATGAGTGGAATATTGAGAAAATGGTCTTTGAGAAATATTTGAACCCTAACCCTAACTAGCAAAACCCGAAGCTAGGGTTAGGGTTTTATTCCCATACAATGTAGATAGTTTTTGATAGCATGGCTGTGTTTTAGGGCTGAAAGGATACCTAGGAATATAGTTCTTTCAATGTTTTCTAAACATTTTTTTCTGACCCATATGGCTGTATACAGTGCTTTGCTCCAAAAAGGAATGGTGTCTGAATTGCCCGACAAGCAACAGTTAGAAAGAACCTGACTTAACTTTCAAACTCTTGCCATGGGCTTTAAAATCAAAGGCTTATTAACAAATAAAGCCAAAATGTATTAGTTGTCTCAGACTTTTAGGCCACTTAAGCCTAAACGTACATTCATTCAGCACTCCGTTTAACGCAAAGTTTCCAATGAAAGAATACCTTTCAAAAATTAATTTGACCATTCCTGACACACTCTTTTGCTTTTGGCAGTGTTGCATTGTCTTTTCAGACTCATATTTTGATTCAGACAAGCAAATTTCCCAGTCAAATGAGTGGAATATTGAGAAAATGGTCTTTGAGAAATATTTGAACCCTAACCCTAACTAGCAAAACCCGAAGCTAGGGTTAGGGTTTTATTCCCATACAATGTAGACAGTTTTTGATGGCATGGCTGTGTTTTAGGGCTGAAAGGATACCTAGGAATATAGTTCTTTCAATGTTTTCTAAACATTTTTTTCTGACCCATATGGCTGTATACAGTGCTTTGCTCCAAAAAGGAATGGTGTCTGAATTGCCCGACAAGCAACAGTTAGAAGGAACTTGATTTAACTTTCAAACTCTTGCCATGGGCTTTAAAATCAAAGGCTTATTAACAAATAAAGCCAAAATGTATTAGTTGTCTCAGACTTTTAGGCCGCTTAAGCCTAAACGTACATTCATTCAGCACTGTTTAACGCAAAGTTTTCAATGAAAGAATACCTTTCAAAAATTAATTTGACCATTCCTGACACACTCTTTTGCTTTTGGCAGTGTTGCATTGTCTTTTCAGACTCATATTTTGATTCAGACAAGCAAATTTCCCAGTCAAATGAGTGGAATATTGAGAAAATGGTCTTTGAGAAATATTTGAACCCTAACCCTAACTAGCAAAACCCGAAGCTAGGGTTAGGGTTTTATTCCCATACAATGTAGACAGTTTTTGATGGCATGGCTGTGTTTTAGGGCTGAAAGGATACCTAGGAATATAGTTCTTTCAATGTTTTCTAAACATTTTTTTCTGACCCATATGGCTGTATACAGTGCTTTGCTCCAAAAAGGAATGGTGTCTGAATTGCCCGACAAGCAACAGTTAGAAGGAACTTGATTTAACTTTCAAACTCTTGCCATGGGCTTTAAAATCAAAGGCTTATTAACAAATAAAGCCAAAATGTATTAGTTGTCTCAGACTTTTAGGCCGCTTAAGCCTAAACGTACATTCATTCAGCACTGTTTAACGCAAAGTTTTCAATGAAAGAATACCTTTCAAAAATTAATTTGACCATTCCTGACACACTCTTTTGCTTTTGGCAGTGTTGTATTGTCTTTTCAGACTCATATTTTGATTCAGACAAGCAAATTTCCCAGTCAAATGAGTGGAATATTGAGAAAATGGTCTTTGAGAAATATTTGAACCCTAACCCTAACTAGCAAAACCCGAAGCTAGGGTTAGGGTTTTATTCCCATACAATGTAGACAGTTTTTGATGGCATGGCTGTGTTTTAGGGCTGAAAGGATACCTAGGAATATAGTTCTTTCAATGTTTTCTAAACATTTTTTTCTGACCCATATGGCTGTATACAGTGCTTTGCTCCAAAAAGGAATGGTGTCTGAATTGCCCGACAAGCAACAGTTAGAAGGAACTTGATTTAACTTTCAAACTCTTGCCATGGGATTTAAAATCAAAGGCTTATTAACAAATAAAGCCAAAATGTATTAGTTGTCTCAGACTTTTAGGCCGCTTAAGCCTAAACGTACATTCATTCAGCACTGTTTAACGCAAAGTTTTCAATGAAAGAATACCTTTCAAAAATTAATTTGACCATTCCTGACACACTCTTTTGCTTTTGGCAGTGTTGCATTGTCTTTTCAGACTCATATTTTGATTCAGACAAGCAAATTTCCCAGTCAAATGAGTGGAATATTGAGAAAATGGTCTTTGAGAAATATTTGAACCCTAACCCTAACTAGCAAAACCCGAAGCTAGGGTTAGGGTTTTATTCCCATACAATGTAGACAGTTTTTGATGGCATGGCTGTGTTTTAGGGCTGAAAGGATACCTAGGAATATAGTTCTTTCAATGTTTTCTAAACATTTTTTTCTGACCCATATGGCTGTATACAGTGCTTTGCTCCAAAAAGGAATGGTGTCTGAATTGCCCGACAAGCAACAGTTAGAAGGAACTTGATTTAACTTTCAAACTCTTGCCATGGGCTTTAAAATCAAAGGCTTATTAACAAATAAAGCCAAAATGTATTAGTTGTCTCAGACTTTTAGGCCGCTTAAGCCTAAACGTACATTCATTCAGCACTGTTTAACGCAAAGTTTTCAATGAAAGAATACCTTTCAAAAATTAATTTGACCATTCCTGACACACTCTTTTGCTTTTGGCAGTGTTGTATTGTCTTTTCAGACTCATATTTTGATTCAGACAAGCAAATTTCCCAGTCAAATGAGTGGAATATTGAGAAAATGGTCTTTGAGAAATATTTGAACCCTAACCCTAACTAGCAAAACCCGAAGCTAGGGTTAGGGTTTTATTCCCATACAATGTAGACAGTTTTTGATGGCATGGCTGTGTTTTAGGGCTGAAAGGATACCTAGGAATATAGTTCTTTCAATGGTTTCTAAACATTTTTTTCTGACCCATATGGCTGTATACAGTGCTTTGCTCCAAAAAGGAATGGTGTCTGAATTGCCCGACAAGCAACAGTTAGAAGGAACCTGATTTAACTTTCAAACTCTTGCCATGGGATTTAAAATCAAAGGCTTATTAACAAATAAAGCCAAAATGTATTAGTTGTCTCAGACTTTTAGGCCACTTAAGCCTAAACGTACATTCATTCAGCACTCCGTTTAACGCAAAGTTTCCAATGAAAGAATACCTTTCAAAAATTAATTTGACCTTTCCTGACACACTCTTTTGCTTTTGGCAGTGTTGTATTGTCTTTTCAGACTCATATTTTGTTTCAGACAAGCAAATTTCCCAGTCAAATGAGTGGAATATTGAGAAAATGGTCTTTGAGAAATATTTGAACCCTAACCCTAACTAGCAAAACCCGAAGCTAGGGTTAGGGTTTTATTCCCATACAATGTAGATAGTTTCTGATGGCATGGCTGTGTTTTAGGGGTGAAAGGATACCTAGGAATATAGTTCTTTCAATGTTTTCTAAACATTTTTTTCTGACCCATATGGCTGTATACAGTGCTTTGCTCCAAAAAGGAATGGTGTCTGAATTGCCCGACAAGCAACAGTTAGAAAGAACCTGACTTAACTTTCAAACTCTTGCCATGGGCTTTAAAATCAAAGGCTTATTAACAAATAAAGCCAAAATGTATTAGTTGTCTCAGACTTTTAGGCCACTTAAGCCTAAACGTACATTCATTCAGCACTCCGTTTAACGCAAAGTTTCCATTGAAAGAATACCTTTCAAAAATTAATTTGACCATTCCTGACACACTCTTTTGCTTTTGGCAGTGTTGTATTGTCTTTTCAGACTCATATTTTGATTCAGACAAGCAAATTTCACAGTCAAATGAGTGGAATATTGAGAAAATGGTCTTTGAGAAATATTTGAACCCTAACCCTAACTAGCAAAACCCGAAGCTAGGGTTAGGGTTTTATTCCCATACAATGTAGATAGTTTTTGATGGCATGGCTGTGTTTTAGGGCTGAAAGGATACTTAAGAATATAGTTCTTTCAATGTTTTCTAAACATTTTTTTCTGACCCATATGGCTGTATACAGTGCTTTGCTCCGAAAAGGAATGGTGTCTGAATTGCCCGACAAGCAACAGTTAGAAAGAACCTGATTTAACTTTCAAACTCTTGCCATTTGCTTTAAAATCAAAGGCTTATTAACAAATAAGGACAAAATGTATTAGTTGTCTCAGACTTTTAGGCCACTTAAGCCTAAACGTACATTCATTCAGCACTCTATTTAACGCAAAGTTTCCAATGAAAGAATACCTTTCAAAAATTAATTTGACCATTCCTGACACACTCTTTTGCTTTTGGCAGTGTTGTATTGTCTTTTCAGACTCATATTTTGATTCAGACAAGCAAATTTCCCAGTCAAATGAGTGGAATATTGAGAAAATGGTCTTTGAGAAATATTTGAACCCTAACCCTAACTAGCAAAACCCGAAGCTAGGGTTAGGGTTTTATTCCCATACAATGTAGACAGTTTCTGATGGCATGGCTGTGTTTTAGGGCTGAAAGGATACCTAGGAATATAGTTCTTTCAATGTTTTCTAAACATTTTTTTCTGACCCATATGGCTGTATACAGTGCTTTGCTCCAAAAAGGAATGGTGTCTGAATTGCCCGACAAGCAACAGTTAGAAAGAACCTGATTTAACTTTCAAACTCTTGCCATGGGCTTTAAAATCAAAGGCTTATTAACAAATAAAGCCAAAATGTATTAGTTGTCTCAGACTTTTAGGCCACTTAAGCCTAAACGTACATTCATTCAGCACTCCGTTTAACGCAAAGTTTCCAATGAAAGAATACCTTTCAAAAATTAATTTGACCATTCCTGACACACTCTTTTGCTTTTGGCAGTGTTGCATTGTCTTTTCAGACTCATATTTTGATTCAGACAAGCAAATTTCCCAGTCAAATGAGTGGAATATTGAGAAAATGGTCTTTGAGAAATATTTGAACCCTAACCCTAACTAGCAAAACCCGAAGCTAGGGTTAGGGTTTTATTCCCATCCAATGTAGACAGTTTTTGATGGCATGGCTGTGTTTTAGGGCTGAAAGGATACCTAGGAATATAGTTCTTGACATGTTTTCTAAACATTTTTTTCTAACCCATATGGCTGTATACAGTGCTTTGCTCCAAAAAGGAATGGTGTCTGAATTGCCGACAAGCAACAGTTAGAAAGAACCTGATTTAACTTTCAAACTCTTGCCATGGGCTTTAAAATCAAAGGCTTATTAACAAATAAAGCCAAAATGTATTAGTTGTCTCAGACTTTTAGGCCACTTAAGCCTAAACGTACGTTCATTCAGCACTCCGTTTAACGCAAAGTTTCCAATGAAAGAATACCTTTCAAAAATTAATTTGACCATTCCTGACACACTCTTTTGCTTTTGGCAGTGTTGTATTGTCTTTTCAGACTCATATCTTGTTTCAGACAAGCAAATTTCCCAGTCAAATGAGTGGAATATTGAGAAAATGGTCTTTGAGAAATATTTGAACCCTAACCCTAACTAGCAAAACCCGAAGCTAGGGTTAGGGTTTTATTCCCATACAATGTAGATAGTTTCTGATGGCATGGCTGTGTTTTAGGGGTGAAAGGATACCTAGGAATATAGTTCTTTCAATGTTTTCTAAACATTTTTTTCTGACCCATATGGCTGTATACAGTGCTTTGCTCCAAAAAGGAATGGTGTCTGAATTGCCCGACAAGCAACAGTTAGAAAGAACCTGACTTAACTTTCAAACTCTTGCCATGGGCTTTAAAATCAAAGGCTTATTAACAAATAAAGCCAAAATGTGTTAGTTGTCTCAGACTTTTAGGCCACTTAAGCCTAAACGTACATTCATTCAGCACTCCGTTTAACGCAAAGTTTCCATTGAAAGAATACCTTTCAAAAATTAATTTGACCATTCCTGACACACTCTTTTGCTTTTGGCAGTGTTGTATTGTCTTTTCAGACTCATATTTTGATTCAGACAAGCAAATTTCACAGTCAAATGAGTGGAATATTGAGAAAATGGTCTTTGAGAAATATTTGAACCCTAACCCTAACTAGCAAAACCCGAAGCTAGGGTTAGGGTTTTATTCCCATACAATGTAGATAGTTTTTGATGGCATGGCTGTGTTTTAGGGCTGAAAGGATACTTAAGAATATAGTTCTTTCAATGTTTTCTAAACATTTTTTTCTGACCCATATGGCTGTATACAGTGCTTTGCTCCGAAAAGGAATGGTGTCTGAATTGCCCGACAAGCAACAGTTAGAAAGAACCTGATTTAACTTTCAAACTCTTGCCATTTGCTTTAAAATCAAAGGCTTATTAACAAATAAGGACAAAATGTATTAGTTGTCTCAGACTTTTAGGCCACTTAAGCCTAAACGTACATTCATTCAGCACTCTATTTAACGCAAAGTTTCCAATGAAAGAATACCTTTCAAAAATTAATTTGACCATTCCTGACACACTCTTTTGCTTTTGGCAGTGTTGTATTGTCTTTTCAGACTCATATTTTGATTCAGACAAGCAAATTTCCCAGTCAAATGAGTGGAATATTGAGAAAATGGTCTTTGAGTAATATTTGAACCCTAACCCTAACTAGCAAAACCCGAAGCTAGGGTTAGGGTTTTATTCCCATACAATGTAGACAGTTTCTGATGGCATGGCTGTGTTTTAGGGCTGAAAGGATACCTAGGAATATAGTTCTTTCAATGTTTTCTAAACATTTTTTTCTGACCCATATGGCTGTATACAGTGCTTTGCTCCAAAAAGGAATGGTGTCTGAATTGCCCGACAAGCAACAGTTAGAAAGAACCTGATTTAACTTTCAAACTCTTGCCATGGGCTTTAAAATCAAAGGCTTATTAACAAATAAAGCCAAAATGTATTAGTTGTCTCAGACTTTTAGGCCACTTAAGCCTAAACGTACATTCATTCAGCACTCCGTTTAACGCAAAGTTTCCAATGAAAGAATACCTTTCAAAAATTAATTTGACCATTCCTGACACACTCTTTTGCTTTTGGCAGTGTTGCATTGTCTTTTCAGACTCATATTTTGATTCAGACAAGCAAATTTCCCAGTCAAATGAGTGGAATATTGAGAAAATGGTCTTTGAGAAATATTTGAACCCTAACCCTAACTAGCAAAACCCGAAGCTAGGGTTAGGGTTTTATTCACATACAATGTAGACAGTTTTTGATGGCATGGCTGTGTTTTAGGGCTGAAAGGATACCTAGGAATATAGTTCTTTCAATGTTTTCTAAACATTTTTTTCTGACCCATATGGCTGTATACAGTGCTTTGCTCCAAAAAGGAATGGTGTCTGAATAGCCCGACAAGCAACAGTTAGAAAGAACCTGATTTAACTTTCAAACTCTTGCCATGGGCTTTAAAATCAAAGGCTTATTAACAAATATAGCCAAAATTTATTAGTTGTCTCAGACTTTTAGGCCACTTAAGCCTAAACGTACGTTCATTCAGCACTCCGTTTAACGCAAAGTTTCCAATGAAAGAATACCTTTCAAAAATTAATTTGACCATTCCTGACACACTCTTTTGCTTTTGGCAGTGTTGTATTGTCTTTTCAGACTCATATCTTGTTTCAGACAAGCAAATTTCCCAGTCAAATGAGTGGAATATTGAGAAAATGGTCTTTGAGAAATATTTGAACCCTAACCCTAACTAGCAAAACCCGAAGCTAGGGTTAGGGTTTTATTCCCATACAATGTAGACAGTTTTTGATGGCATGGCTGTGATTTAGGGCTGAAAGGATACCTAGGAATATAGTTCTTTCAATGGTTTCTAAACATTTTTTTCTGACCCATATGGCTGTATACAGTGCTTTGCTCCAAAAAGGAATGGTGTCTGAATTGCCCGACAAGCAACAGTTAGAAGGAACCTGATTTAACTTTCAAACTCTTGCCATGGGATTTAAAATCAAAGGCTTATTAACAAATAAAGCCAAAATGTATTAGTTGTCTCAGACTTTTAGGCCACTTAAGCCTAAACGTACATTCATTCAGCACTCCGTTTAACGCAAAGTTTCCAATGAAAGAATACCTTTCAAAAATTAATTTGACCTTTCCTGACACACTCTTTTGCTTTTGGCAGTGTTGTATTGTCTTTTCAGACTCATATTTTGTTTCAGACAAGCAAATTTCCCAGTCAAATGAGTGGAATATTGAGAAAATGGTCTTTGAGAAATATTTGAACCCTAACCCTAACTAGCAAAACCCGAAGCTAGGGTTAGGGTTTTAGTCCCATACAATGTAGATAGTTTCTGATGGCATGGCTGTGTTTTAGGGGTGAAAGGATACCTAGGAATATAGTTCTTTCAATGTTTTCTAAACATTTTTTTCTGACCCATATGGCTGTATACAGTGCTTTGCTCCAAAAAGGAATGGTGTCTGAATTGCCCGACAAGCAACAGTTAGAAAGAACCTGACTTAACTTTCAAACTCTTGCCATGGGCTTTAAAATCAAAGGCTTATTAACAAATAAAGCCAAAATGTATTAGTTGTCTCAGACTTTTAGGCCACTTAAGCCTAAACGTACATTCATTCAGCACTCCGTTTAACGCAAAGCTTCCATTGAAAGAATACCTTTCAAAAATTAATTTGACCATTCCTGACACACTCTTTTGCTTTTGGCAGTGTTGTATTGTCTTTTCAGACTCATATTTTGATTCAGACAAGCAAATTTCACAGTCAAATGAGTGGAATATTGAGAAAATGGTCTTTGATAAATATTTGAACCCTAACCCTAACTAGCAAAACCCGAAGCTAGGGTTAGGGTTTTATTCCCATACAATGTAGACAGTTTTTGATAGCATGGCTGTGTTTTAGGGCTGAAAGGATACCTAGGAATATAGTTCTTTCAATGTTTTCTAAACATTTTTTTCTGACCCATATGGCTGTATACAGTGCTTTGCTCCAAAAAGGAATGGTGTCTGAATTGCCCGACAAGCAACAGTTAGAAAGAACCTGATTTAACTTTCAAACTCTTGCCATGGGCTTTAAAATCAAAGGCTTATTAACAAATAAAGCCAAAATGTATTAGTTGTCTCAGACTTTTAGGCCACTTAAGCCTAAACGTACATTCATTCAGCACTCTGTTTAACGCAAAGTTTCCAATGAAAGAATACCTTTCAAAAATTAATTTGACCATTCCTGACACACTCTTTTGCTTTTGGCAGTGTTGTATTGTCTTTTCAGACTCATATTTTGTTTCAGACAAGCAAATTTCCCAGTCAAATGAGTGGAATATTGAGAAAATGGTCTTTGAGAAATATTTGAACCCTAACCCTAACTAGCAAAACCCGAAGCTAGGGTTAGGGTTTTATTCCCATACAATGTAGATAGTTTTTGATGGCATGGCTGTGTTTTAGGGCTGAAAGGATACTTAGGAATATAGTTCTTTCAATGTTTTCTAAACCTTTTTTTCTGACCCATATGGCTGTATACAGTGCTTTGCTCCGAAAAGGAATGGTGTCTGAATTGCCCGACAAGCAACAGTTAGAAAGAACCTGATTTAACTTTCAAACTCTTGCCATGGGCTTTAAAATCAAAGGCTTATTAACAAATAAGGACAAAATGTATTAGTTGTCTCAGACTTTTAGGCCACTTAAGCCTAAACGTACATTCATTCAGCACTCTATTTAACGCAAAGTTTCCAATGAAAGAATACCTTTCAAAAATTAATTTGACCATTCCTGACACACTCTTTTGCTTTTGGCAGTGTTGTATTGTCTTTTCAGACTCATATTTTGATTCAGACAAGCAAATTTCCCAGTCAAATGAGTGGAATATTGAGAAAATGGTCTTTGAGAAATATTTGAACCCTAACCCTAACTAGCAAAACCCGAAGCTAGGGTTAGGGTTTTATTCCCATACAATGTAGACAGTTTCTGATGGCATGGCTGTGTTTTAGGGCTGAAAGGATACCTAGGAATATAGTTCTTTCAATGTTTTCTAAACATTTTTTTCTGACCCATATGGCTGTATACAGTGCTTTGCTCCAAAAAGGAATGGTGTCTGAATTGCCCGACAAGCAACAGTTAGAAAGAACCTGATTTAACTTTCAAACTCTTGCCATGGGCTTTAAAATCAAAGGCTTATTAACAAATAAAGCCAAAATGTATTAGTTATCTCAGACTTTTAGGCCACTTAAGCCTAAACGTACATTCATTCAGCACTCCGTTTAACGCAAAGTTTCCAATGAAAGAATACCTTTCAAAAATTAATTTGACCATTCCTGACACACTCTTTTGCTTTTGGCAGTGTTGTATTGTCTTTTCAGACTCATATTTTGATTCAGACAAGCAAATTTCCCAGTCAAATGAGTGGAATATTGAGAAAATGGTCTTTGAGAAATATTTGAACCCTAACCCTAACTAGCAAAACCCGAAGCTAGGGTTAGGGTTTTATTCCCATACAATGTAGATAGTTTTTGATAGCATGGCTGTGTTTTAGGGCTGAAAGGATACCTAGGAATATAGTTCTTTCAATGTTTTCTAAACATTTTTTTCTGACCCATATGGCTGTATACAGTGCTTTGCTCCAAAAAGGAATGGTGTCTGAATTGCCCGACAAGCAACAGTTAGAAAGAACCAGACTTAACTTTCAAACTCTTGCCATGGGCTTTAAAATCAAAGGCTTATTAACAAATAAAGCCAAAATGTATTAGTTGTCTCAGACTTTTAGGCCACTTAAGCCTAAACGTACATTCATTCAGCACTCCGTTTAACGCAAAGTTTCCATTGAAAGAATACCTTTCAAAAATTAATTTGACCATTCCTGACACACTCTTTTGCTTTTGGCAGTGTTGTATTGTCTTTTCAGACTCATATTTTGATTCAGACAAGCAAATTTCCCAGTCAAATGAGTGGAATATTGAGAAAATGGTCTTTGAGAAATATTTGAACCCTAACCCTAACTAGCAAAACCCGAAGCTAGGGTTAGGGTTTTATTCCCATACAATGTAGATAGTTTTTGATGGCATGGCTGTGTTTTAGGGCTGAAAGGATACTTAGGAATATAGTTCTTTCAATGTTTTCTAAACCTTTTTTTCTGACCCATATGGCTGTATACAGTGCTTTGCTCCGAAAAGGAATGGTGTCTGAATTGCCCGACAAGCAACAGTTAGAAAGAACCTGATTTAACTTTCAAACTCTTGCCATGGGCTTTAAAATCAAAGGCTTATTAACAAATAAGGACAAAATGTATTAGTTGTCTCAGACTTTTAGGCCACTTAAGCCTAAACGTACATTCATTCAGCACTCTATTTAACGCAAAGTTTCCAATGAAAGAATACCTTTCAAAAATTAATTTGACCATTCCTGACACACTCTTTTGCTTTTGGCAGTGTTGTATTGTCTTTTCAGACTCATATTTTGATTCAGACAAGCAAATTTCCCAGTCAAATGAGTGGAATATTGAGAAAATGGTCTTTGAGAAATATTTGAACCCTAACCCTAACTAGCAAAACCCGAAGCTAGGGTTAGGGTTTTATTCCCATACAATGTAGACAGTTTCTGATGGCATGGCTGTGTTTTAGGGCTGAAAGGATACCTAGGAATATAGTTCTTTC
The DNA here is from genome assembly GCF_055471065.1 of Atractosteus spatula. Lineage (NCBI taxonomy): Eukaryota > Metazoa > Chordata > Actinopteri > Semionotiformes > Lepisosteidae > Atractosteus > Atractosteus spatula. The sequence goes on along the minus strand of NC_142709.1, from coordinate 28,387,347 downwards.
AATGTTTTCTAAACATTTTTTTCTGACCCATATGGCTGTATACAGTGCTTTGCTCCAAAAAGGAATGGTGTCTGAATTGCCCGACAAGCAACAGTTAGAAAGAACCTGACTTAACTTTCAAACTCTTGCCATGGGCTTTAAAATCAAAGGCTTATTAACAAATAAAGCCAAAATGTATTAGTTGTCTCAGACTTTTAGGCCACTTAAGCCTAAACGTACATTCATTCAGCACTCCGTTTAACGCAAAGTTTCCATTGAAAGAATACCTTTCAAAAATTAATTTGACCATTCCTGACACACTCTTTTGCTTTTGGCAGTGTTGTATTGTCTTTTCAGACTCATATTTTGATTCAGACAAGCAAATTTCACAGTCAAATGAGTGGAATATTGAGAAAATGGTCTTTGATAAATATTTGAACCCTAACCCTAACTAGCAAAACCCGAAGCTAGGGTTAGGGTTTTATTCCCATACAATGTAGACAGTTTTTGATAGCATGGCTGTGTTTTAGGGCTGAAAGGATACCTAGGAATATAGTTCTTTCAATGTTTTCTAAACATTTTTTTCTGACCCATATGGCTGTATACAGTGCTTTGCTCCAAAAAGGAATGGTGTCTGAATTGCCCGACAAGCAACAGTTAGAAAGAACCTGATTTAACTTTCAAACTCTTGCCATGGGCTTTAAAATCAAAGGCTTATTAACAAATAAAGCCAAAATGTATTAGTTGTCTCAGACTTTTAGGCCACTTAAGCCTAAACGTACATTCATTCAGCACTCCGTTTAACGCAAAGTTTCCAATGAAAGAATACCTTTCAAAAATTAATTTGACCTTTCCTGACACACTCTTTTGCTTTTGGCAGTGTTGTATTGTCTTTTCAGACTCATATTTTGTTTCAGACAAGCAAATTTCCCAGTCAAATGAGTGGAATATTGAGAAAATGGTCTTTGAGAAATATTTGAACCCTAACCCTAACTAGCAAAACCCGAAGCTAGGGTTAGGGTTTTAGTCCCATACAATGTAGATAGTTTCTGATGGCATGGCTGTGTTTTAGGGGTGAAAGGATACCTAGGAATATAGTTCTTTCAATGTTTTCTAAACATTTTTTTCTGACCCATATGGCTGTATACAGTGCTTTGCTCCAAAAAGGAATGGTGTCTGAATTGCCCGACAAGCAACAGTTAGAAAGAACCTGACTTAACTTTCAAACTCTTGCCATGGGCTTTAAAATCAAAGGCTTATTAACAAATAAAGCCAAAATGTATTAGTTGTCTCAGACTTTTAGGCCACTTAAGCCTAAACGTACATTCATTCAGCACTCCGTTTAACGCAAAGCTTCCATTGAAAGAATACCTTTCAAAAATTAATTTGACCATTCCTGACACACTCTTTTGCTTTTGGCAGTGTTGTATTGTCTTTTCAGACTCATATTTTGATTCAGACAAGCAAATTTCACAGTCAAATGAGTGGAATATTGAGAAAATGGTCTTTGATAAATATTTGAACCCTAACCCTAACTAGCAAAACCCGAAGCTAGGGTTAGGGTTTTATTCCCATACAATGTAGACAGTTTTTGATAGCATGGCTGTGTTTTAGGGCTGAAAGGATACCTAGGAATATAGTTCTTTCAATGTTTTCTAAACATTTTTTTCTGACCCATATGGCTGTATACAGTGCTTTGCTCCAAAAAGGAATGGTGTCTGAATTGCCCGACAAGCAACAGTTAGAAAGAACCTGATTTAACTTTCAAACTCTTGCCATGGGCTTTAAAATCAAAGGCTTATTAACAAATAAAGCCAAAATGTATTAGTTGTCTCAGACTTTTAGGCCACTTAAGCCTAAACGTACATTCATTCAGCACTCTGTTTAACGCAAAGTTTCCAATGAAAGAATACCTTTCAAAAATTAATTTGACCATTCCTGACACACTCTTTTGCTTTTGGCAGTGTTGTATTGTCTTTTCAGACTCATATTTTGTTTCAGACAAGCAAATTTCCCAGTCAAATGAGTGGAATATTGAGAAAATGGTCTTTGAGAAATATTTGAACCCTAACCCTAACTAGCAAAACCCGAAGCTAGGGTTAGGGTTTTATTCCCATACAATGTAGATAGTTTTTGATGGCATGGCTGTGTTTTAGGGCTGAAAGGATACTTAGGAATATAGTTCTTTCAATGTTTTCTAAACCTTTTTTTCTGACCCATATGGCTGTATACAGTGCTTTGCTCCGAAAAGGAATGGTGTCTGAATTGCCCGACAAGCAACAGTTAGAAAGAACCTGATTTAACTTTCAAACTCTTGCCATGGGCTTTAAAATCAAAGGCTTATTAACAAATAAGGACAAAATGTATTAGTTGTCTCAGACTTTTAGGCCACTTAAGCCTAAACGTACATTCATTCAGCACTCTATTTAACGCAAAGTTTCCAATGAAAGAATACCTTTCAAAAATTAATTTGACCATTCCTGACACACTCTTTTGCTTTTGGCAGTGTTGTATTGTCTTTTCAGACTCATATTTTGATTCAGACAAGCAAATTTCCCAGTCAAATGAGTGGAATATTGAGAAAATGGTCTTTGAGAAATATTTGAACCCTAACCCTAACTAGCAAAACCCGAAGCTAGGGTTAGGGTTTTATTCCCATACAATGTAGACAGTTTCTGATGGCATGGCTGTGTTTTAGGGCTGAAAGGATACCTAGGAATATAGTTCTTTCAATGTTTTCTAAACATTTTTTTCTGACCCATATGGCTGTATACAGTGCTTTGCTCCAAAAAGGAATGGTGTCTGAATTGCCCGACAAGCAACAGTTAGAAAGAACCTGATTTAACTTTCAAACTCTTGCCATGGGCTTTAAAATCAAAGGCTTATTAACAAATAAAGCCAAAATGTATTAGTTATCTCAGACTTTTAGGCCACTTAAGCCTAAACGTACATTCATTCAGCACTCCGTTTAACGCAAAGTTTCCAATGAAAGAATACCTTTCAAAAATTAATTTGACCATTCCTGACACACTCTTTTGCTTTTGGCAGTGTTGTATTGTCTTTTCAGACTCATATTTTGATTCAGACAAGCAAATTTCCCAGTCAAATGAGTGGAATATTGAGAAAATGGTCTTTGAGAAATATTTGAACCCTAACCCTAACTAGCAAAACCCGAAGCTAGGGTTAGGGTTTTATTCCCATACAATGTAGATAGTTTTTGATAGCATGGCTGTGTTTTAGGGCTGAAAGGATACCTAGGAATATAGTTCTTTCAATGTTTTCTAAACATTTTTTTCTGACCCATATGGCTGTATACAGTGCTTTGCTCCAAAAAGGAATGGTGTCTGAATTGCCCGACAAGCAACAGTTAGAAAGAACCAGACTTAACTTTCAAACTCTTGCCATGGGCTTTAAAATCAAAGGCTTATTAACAAATAAAGCCAAAATGTATTAGTTGTCTCAGACTTTTAGGCCACTTAAGCCTAAACGTACATTCATTCAGCACTCCGTTTAACGCAAAGTTTCCATTGAAAGAATACCTTTCAAAAATTAATTTGACCATTCCTGACACACTCTTTTGCTTTTGGCAGTGTTGTATTGTCTTTTCAGACTCATATTTTGATTCAGACAAGCAAATTTCCCAGTCAAATGAGTGGAATATTGAGAAAATGGTCTTTGAGAAATATTTGAACCCTAACCCTAACTAGCAAAACCCGAAGCTAGGGTTAGGGTTTTATTCCCATACAATGTAGATAGTTTTTGATGGCATGGCTGTGTTTTAGGGCTGAAAGGATACTTAGGAATATAGTTCTTTCAATGTTTTCTAAACCTTTTTTTCTGACCCATATGGCTGTATACAGTGCTTTGCTCCGAAAAGGAATGGTGTCTGAATTGCCCGACAAGCAACAGTTAGAAAGAACCTGATTTAACTTTCAAACTCTTGCCATGGGCTTTAAAATCAAAGGCTTATTAACAAATAAGGACAAAATGTATTAGTTGTCTCAGACTTTTAGGCCACTTAAGCCTAAACGTACATTCATTCAGCACTCTATTTAACGCAAAGTTTCCAATGAAAGAATACCTTTCAAAAATTAATTTGACCATTCCTGACACACTCTTTTGCTTTTGGCAGTGTTGTATTGTCTTTTCAGACTCATATTTTGATTCAGACAAGCAAATTTCCCAGTCAAATGAGTGGAATATTGAGAAAATGGTCTTTGAGAAATATTTGAACCCTAACCCTAACTAGCAAAACCCGAAGCTAGGGTTAGGGTTTTATTCCCATACAATGTAGATAGTTTTTGATGGCATGGCTGTGTTTTAGGGCTGAAAGGATACTTAGGAATATAGTTCTTTCAATGTTTTCTAAACCTTTTTTTCTGACCCATATGGCTGTATACAGTGCTTTGCTCCGAAAAGGAATGGTGTCTGAATTGCCCGACAAGCAACAGTTAGAAAGAACCTGATTTAACTTTCAAACTCTTGCCATGGGCTTTAAAATCAAAGGCTTATTAACAAATAAGGACAAAATGTATTAGTTGTCTCAGACTTTTAGGCCACTTAAGCCTAAACGTACATTCATTCAGCACTCTATTTAACGCAAAGTTTCCAATGAAAGAATACCTTTCAAAAATTAATTTGACCATTCCTGACACACTCTTTTGCTTTTGGCAGTGTTGTATTGTCTTTTCAGACTCATATTTTGATTCAGACAAGCAAATTTCCCAGTCAAATGAGTGGAATATTGAGAAAATGGTCTTTGAGAAATATTTGAACCCTAACCCTAACTAGCAAAACCCGAAGCTAGGGTTAGGGTTTTATTCCCATACAATGTAGACAGTTTCTGATGGCATGGCTGTGTTTTAGGGCTGAAAGGATACCTAGGAATATAGTTCTTTCAATGTTTTCTAAACATTTTTTTCTGACCCATATGGCTGTATACAGTGCTTTGCTCCAAAAAGGAATGGTGTCTGAATTGCCCGACAAGCAACAGTTAGAAAGAACCTGATTTAACTTTCAAACTCTTGCCATGGGCTTTAAAATCAAAGGCTTATTAACAAATAAAGCCAAAATGTATTAGTTATCTCAGACTTTTAGGCCACTTAAGCCTAAACGTACATTCATTCAGCACTCCGTTTAACGCAAAGTTTCCAATGAAAGAATACCTTTCAAAAATTAATTTGACCATTCCTGACACACTCTTTTGCTTTTGGCAGTGTTGTATTGTCTTTTCAGACTCATATTTTGATTCAGACAAGCAAATTTCCCAGTCAAATGAGTGGAATATTGAGAAAATGGTCTTTGAGAAATATTTGAACCCTAACCCTAACTAGCAAAACCCGAAGCTAGGGTTAGGGTTTTATTCCCATACAATGTAGATAGTTTTTGATAGCATGGCTGTGTTTTAGGGCTGAAAGGATACCTAGGAATATAGTTCTTTCAATGTTTTCTAAACATTTTTTTCTGACCCATATGGCTGTATACAGTGCTTTGCTCCAAAAAGGAATGGTGTCTGAATTGCCCGACAAGCAACAGTTAGAAAGAACCAGACTTAACTTTCAAACTCTTGCCATGGGCTTTAAAATCAAAGGCTTATTAACAAATAAAGCCAAAATGTATTAGTTGTCTCAGACTTTTAGGCCACTTAAGCCTAAACGTACATTCATTCAGCACTCCGTTTAACGCAAAGTTTCCATTGAAAGAATACCTTTCAAAAATTAATTTGACCATTCCTGACACACTCTTTTGCTTTTGGCAGTGTTGTATTGTCTTTTCAGACTCATATTTTGATTCAGACAAGCAAATTTCCCAGTCAAATGAGTGGAATATTGAGAAAATGGTCTTTGAGAAATATTTGAACCCTAACCCTAACTAGCAAAACCCGAAGCTAGGGTTAGGGTTTTATTCCCATACAATGTAGATAGTTTTTGATGGCATGGCTGTGTTTTAGGGCTGAAAGGATACTTAGGAATATAGTTCTTTCAATGTTTTCTAAACCTTTTTTTCTGACCCATATGGCTGTATACAGTGCTTTGCTCCGAAAAGGAATGGTGTCTGAATTGCCCGACAAGCAACAGTTAGAAAGAACCTGATTTAACTTTCAAACTCTTGCCATGGGCTTTAAAATCAAAGGCTTATTAACAAATAAGGACAAAATGTATTAGTTGTCTCAGACTTTTAGGCCACTTAAGCCTAAACGTACATTCATTCAGCACTCTATTTAACGCAAAGTTTCCAATGAAAGAATACCTTTCAAAAATTAATTTGACCATTCCTGACACACTCTTTTGCTTTTGGCAGTGTTGTATTGTCTTTTCAGACTCATATTTTGATTCAGACAAGCAAATTTCCCAGTCAAATGAGTGGAATATTGAGAAAATGGTCTTTGAGAAATATTTGAACCCTAACCCTAACTAGCAAAACCCGAAGCTAGGGTTAGGGTTTTATTCCCATACAATGTAGACAGTTTCTGATGGCATGGCTGTGTTTTAGGGCTGAAAGGATACCTAGGAATATAGTTCTTTCAATGTTTTCTAAACATTTTTTTCTGACCCATATGGCTGTATACAGTGCTTTGCTCCAAAAAGGAATGGTGTCTGAATTGCCCGACAAGCAACAGTTAGAAAGAACCTGACTTAACTTTCAAACTCTTGCCATGGGCTTTAAAATCAAAGGCTTATTAACAAATAAAGCCAAAATGTATTAGTTGTCTCAGACTTTTAGGCCACTTAAGCCTAAACGTACATTCATTCAGCACTCCGTTTAACGCAAAGTTTCCATTGAAAGAATACCTTTCAAAAATTAATTTGACCATTCCTGACACACTCTTTTGCTTTTGGCAGTGTTGTATTGTCTTTTCAGACTCATATTTTGATTCAGACAAGCAAATTTCACAGTCAAATGAGTGGAATATTGAGAAAATGGTCTTTGATAAATATTTGAACCCTAACCCTAACTAGCAAAACCCGAAGCTAGGGTTAGGGTTTTATTCCCATACAATGTAGACAGTTTTTGATAGCATGGCTGTGTTTTAGGGCTGAAAGGATACCTAGGAATATAGTTCTTTCAATGTTTTCTAAACATTTTTTTCTGACCCATATGGCTGTATACAGTGCTTTGCTCCAAAAAGGAATGGTGTCTGAATTGCCCGACAAGCAACAGTTAGAAAGAACCTGATTTAACTTTCAAACTCTTGCCATGGGCTTTAAAATCAAAGGCTTATTAACAAATAAAGCCAAAATGTATTAGTTGTCTCAGACTTTTAGGCCACTTAAGCCTAAACGTACATTCATTCAGCACTCTGTTTAACGCAATGTTTCCAATGAAAGAATACCTTTCAAAAATTAATTTGACCATTCCTGACACACTCTTTTGCTTTTGGCAGTGTTGTATTGTCTTTTCAGACTCATATTTTGTTTCAGACAAGCAAATTTCCCAGTCAAATGAGTGGAATATTGAGAAAATGGTCTTTGAGAAATATTTGAACCCTAACCCTAACTAGCAAAACCCGAAGCTAGGGTTAGGGTTTTATTCCCATACAATGTAGATAGTTTTTGATGGCATGGCTGTGTTTTAGGGCTGAAAGGATACTTAGGAATATAGTTCTTTCAATGTTTTCTAAACATTTTTTTCTGACCCATATGGCTGTATACAGTGCTTTGCTCCGAAAAGGAATGGTGTCTGAATTGCCCGACAAGCAACAGTTAGAAAGAACCTGATTTAACTTTCAAACTCTTGCCATGGGCTTTAAAATCAAAGGCTTATTAACAAATAAGGACAAAATGTATTAGTTGTCTCAGACTTTTAGGCCACTTAAGCCTAAACGTACATTCATTCAGCACTCTATTTAACGCAAAGTTTCGAATGAAAGAATACCTTTCAAAAATTAATTTGACCATTCCTGACACACTCTTTTGCTTTTGGCAGTGTTGTATTGTCTTTTCAGACTCATATTTTGATTCAGACAAGCAAATTTCCCAGTCAAATGAGTGGAATATTGAGAAAATGGTCTTTGAGAAATATTTGAACCCTAACCCTAACTAGCAAAACCCGAAGCTAGGGTTAGGGTTTTATTCCCATCCAATGTAGACAGTTTTTGATGGCATGGCTGTGTTTTAGGGCTGAAAGGATACCTAGGAATATAGTTCTTGACATGTTTTCTAAACATTTTTTTCTGACCCATATGGCTGTATACAGTGCTTTGCTCCAAAAAGGAATGGTGTCTGAATTGCCCGACAAGCAACAGTTAGAAAGAACCTGATTTAACTTTCAAACTCTTGCCATGGGCTTTAAAATCAAAGGCTTATTAACAAATAAAGCCAAAATGTATTAGTTGTCTCAGACTTTTAGGCCACTTAAGCCTAAACGTACATTCATTCAGCACTCCGTTTAACGCAAAGTTTCCAATGAAAGAATACCTTTCAAAAATTAATTTGACCATTCCTGACACACTCTTTTGCTTTTGGCAGTGTTGTATTGTCTTTTCAGACTCATATTTTGATTCAGACAAGCAAATTTCCCAGTCAAATGAGTGGAATATTGAGAAAATGGTCTTTGAGAAATATTTGAACCCTAACCCTAACTAGCAAAACCCGAAGCTAGGGTTAGGGTTTTATTCCCATATAATGTAGATAGTTTTTGATAGCATGGCTGTGTTTTAGGGCTGAAAGGATACCTAGGAATATAGTTCTTTCAATGTTTTCTAAACATTTTTTTCTGACCCATATGGCTGTATACAGTGCTTTGCTCCAAAAAGGAATGGTGTCTGAATTGCCCGACAAGCAACAGTTAGAAAGAACCTGACTTAACTTTCAAACTCTTGCCATGGGCTTTAAAATCAAAGGCTTATTAACAAATAAAGCCAAAATGTATTAGTTGTCTCAGACTTTTAGGCCACTTAAGCCTAAACGTACATTCATTCAGCACTCCGTTTAACGCAAAGTTTCCAATGAAAGAATACCTTTCAAAAATTAATTTGACCATTCCTGACACACTCTTTTGCTTTTGGCAGTGTTGCATTGTCTTTTCAGACTCATATTTTGATTCAGACAAGCAAATTTCCCAGTCAAATGAGTGGAATATTGAGAAAATGGTCTTTGAGAAATATTTGAACCCTAACCCTAACTAGCAAAACCCGAAGCTAGGGTTAGGGTTTTATTCACATACAATGTAGACAGTTTTTGATTTCATGGCTGTGTTTTAGGGCTGAAAGGATACCTAGGAATATAGTTCTTTCAATGTTTTCTAAACATTTTTTTCTGACCCATATGGCTGTATACAGTGCTTTGCTCCAAAAAGGAATGGTGTCTGAATAGCCCGACAAGCAACAGTTAGAAAGAACCTGATTTAACTTTCAAACTCTTGCCATGGGCTTTAAAATCAAAGGCTTATTAACAAATATAGCCAAAATTTATTAGTTGTCTCAGACTTTTAGGCCACTTAAGCCTAAACGTACATTCATTCAGCACTCCGTTTAACGCAAAGTTTCCAATGAAAGAATACCTTTCAAAAATTAATTTGACCATTCCTGACACACTCTTTTGCTTTTGGCAGTGTTGTATTGTCTTTTCAGACTCATATTTTGATTCAGACAAGCAAATTTCCCAGTCAAATGAGTGGAATATTGAGAAAATGGTCTTTGAGAAATATTTGAACCCTAACCCTAACTAGCAAAACCCGAAGCTAGGTTTAGGGTTTTATTCCCATCCAATGTAGACAGTTTTTGATGGCATGGCTGTGTTTTAGGGCTGAAAGGATACCTAGGAATATAGTTCTTGACATGTTTTCTAAACATTTTTTTCTAACCCATATGGCTGTATACAGTGCTTTGCTCCAAAAAGGAATGGTGTCTGAATTGCCGACAAGCAACAGTTAGAAAGAACCTGATTTAACTTTCAAACTCTTGCCATGGGCTTTAAAATCAAACGCTTATTAACAAATAAAGCCAAAATGTATTAGTTGTCTCAGACTTTTAGGCCACTTAAGCCTAAACGTACATTCATTCAGCAGTCCGTTTAACGCAAAGTTTCCAATGAAAGAATACCTTTCAAAAATTAATTTGACCATTCCTGACACACTCTTTTGTTTTTGGCAGTGTTGTATTGTCTTTTCAGACTCATATTTTGATTCAGACAAGCAAATTTCCCAGTCAAATGAGTGGAATATTGAGAAAATGGTCTTTGAGAAATATTTGAACCCTAACCCTAACTAGCAAAACCCGAAGCTAGGGTTAGGGTTTTATTCACATACAATGTAGACAGTTTTTGATGGCATGGCTGTGTTTTAGGGCTGAAAGGATACCTAGGAATATAGTTCTTTCAATGTTTTCTAAACATTTTTTTCTGACCCATATGGCTGTATACAGTGCTTTGCTCCGAAAAGGAATGGTGTCTGAATTGCCCGACAAGCAACAGTTAGAAAGAACCTGATTTAACTTTCAAACTCTTGCCATGGGCTTTAAAATCAAAGGCTTATTAACAAATAAGGACAAAATGTATTAGTTGTCTCAGACTTTTAGGCCACTTAAGCCTAAACGTACATTCATTCAGCACTCTATTTAACGCAAAGTTTCCAATGAAAGAATACCTTTCAAAAATTAATTTGACCATTCCTGACACACTCTTTTGCTTTTGGCAGTGTTGTATTGTCTTTTCAGACTCATATTTTGATTCAGACAAGCACATTTCCCAGTCAAATGAGTGGAATATTGAGAAAATGGTCTTTGAGAAATATTTGAACCCTAACCCTAACTAGCAAAACCCGAAGCTAGGGTTAGGGTTTTATTCCCATACAATATAGATAGTTTTTGATGGCATGGCTGTGTTTTAGGGCTGAAAGGATACTTAGGAATATAGTTCTTTCAATGTTTTCTAAACATTTTTTTCTGACCCATATGACTGTATACAGTGCTTTGCTCCAAAAAGGAATGGTGTCTGAATTGCCCGACAAGCAACAGTTAGAAGGAACCTGATTTAACTTTCAAACTCTTGCCATGGGATTTAAAATCAAAGGCTTATTAACAAATAAAGCCAAAATGTATTAGTTGTCTCAGACTTTTAGGCCACTTAAGCCTAAACGTACATTCATTCAGCACTCCGTTTAACGCAAAGTTTCCAATGAAAGAATACCTTTCAAAAATTAATTTGACCTTTCCTGACACACTCTTTTGCTTTTGGCAGTGTTGTATTGTCTTTTCAGACTCATATTTTGTTTCAGACAAGCAAATTTCCCAGTCAAATGAGTGGAATATTGAGAAAATGGTCTTTGAGAAATATTTGAACCCTAACCCTAACTAGCAAAACCCGAAGCTAGGGTTAGGGTTTTATTCCCATACAATATAGATAGTTTTTGATAGCATGGCTGTGTTTTAGGGCTGAAAGGATACCTAGGAATATAGATCTTTCAATGTTTTCTAAACATTTTTTTCTGACCCATATGGCTGTATACAGTGCTTTGCTCCAAAAAGGAATGGTGTCTGAATTGCCCGACAAGCAACAGTTAGAAAGAACCTGACTTAACTTTCAAACTCTTGCCATGGGCTTTAAAATCAAAGGCTTATTAACAAATAAAGCCAAAATGTATTAGTTGTCTCAGACTTTTAGGCCACTTAAGCCTAAACGTACATTCATTCAGCACTCCGTTTAACGCAAAATTTCCAATGAAAGAATACCTTTCAAAAATTAATTTGACCATTCCTGACACACTCTTTTGCTTTTGGCAGTGTTGCATTGTCTTTTCAGACTCATATTTTGATTCAGACAAGCAAATTTCCCAGTCAAATGAGTGGAATATTGAGAAAATGGTCTTTGAGAAATATTTGAACCCTAACCCTAACTAGCAAAACCCGAAGCTAGGGTTAGGGTTTTATTCACATACAATGTAGACAGTTTTTGATGGCATGGCTGTGTTTTAGGGCTGAAAGGATACCTAGGAATATAGTTCTTTCAATGTTTTCTAAACATTTTTTTCTGACCCATATGGCTGTATACAGTGCTTTGCTCCAAAAAGGAATGGTGTCTGAATAGCCCGACAAGCAACAGTTAGAAAGAACCTGATTTAACTTTCAAACTCTTGCCATGGGCTTTAAAATCAAAGGCTTATTAACAAATATAGCCAAAATTTATTAGTTGTCTCAGACTTTTAGGCCACTTAAGCCTAAACGTACATTCATTCAGCACTCCGTTTAACGCAAAGTTTCCAATGAAAGAATACCTTTCAAAAATTAATTTGACCATTCCTGACACACTCTTTTGCTTTTGGCAGTGTTGTATTGTCTTTTCAGACTCATATTTTGATTCAGACAAGCAAATTTCCCAGTCAAATGAGTGGAATATTGAGAAAATGGTCTTTGAGAAATATTTGAACCCTAACCCTAACTAGCAAAACCCGAAGCTAGGTTTAGGGTTTTATTCCCATCCAATGTAGACAGTTTTTGATGGCATGGCTGTGTTTTAGGGCTGAAAGGATACCTAGGAATATAGTTCTTGACATGTTTTCTAAACATTTTTTTCTAACCCATATGGCTGTATACAGTGCTTTGCTCCAAAAAGGAATGGTGTCTGAATTGCCGACAAGCAACAGTTAGAAAGAACCTGATTTAACTTTCAAACTCTTGCCATGGGCTTTAAAATCAAAGGCTTATTAACAAATAAAGCCAAAATGTATTAGTTGTCTCAGACTTTTAGGCCACTTAAGCCTAAACGTACATTCATTCAGCAGTCCGTTTAACGCAAAGTTTCCAATGAAAGAATACCTTTCAAAAATTAATTTGACCATTCCTGACACACTCTTTTGTTTTTGGCAGTGTTGTATTGTCTTTTCAGACTCATATTTTGATTCAGACAAGCAAATTTCCCAGTCAAATGAGTGGAATATTGAGAAAATGGTCTTTGAGAAATATTTGAACCCTAACCCTAACTAGCAAAACCCGAAGCTAGGGTTAGGGTTTTATTCACATACAATGTAGACAGTTTTTGATGGCATGGCTGTGTTTTAGGGCTGAAAGGATACCTAGGAATATAGTTCTTTCAATGTTTTCTAAACATTTTTTTCTGACCCATATGGCTGTATACAGTGCTTTGCTCCGAAAAGGAATGGTGTCTGAATTGCCCGACAAGCAACAGTTAGAAAGAACCTGATTTAACTTTCAAACTCTTGCCATGGGCTTTAAAATCAAAGGCTTATTAACAAATAAGGACAAAATGTATTAGTTGTCTCAGACTTTTAGGCCACTTAAGCCTAAACGTACATTCATTCAGCACTCTATTTAACGCAAAGTTTCCAATGAAAGAATACCTTTCAAAAATTAATTTGACCATTCCTGACACACTCTTTTGCTTTTGGCAGTGTTGTATTGTCTTTTCAGACTCATATTTTGATTCAGACAAGCAAATTTCCCAGTCAAATGAGTGGAATATTGAGAAAATGGTCTTTGAGAAATATTTGAACCCTAACCCTAACTAGCAAAACCCGAAGCTAGGGTTAGGGTTTTATTCCCATACAATATAGATAGTTTTTGATGGCATGGCTGTGTTTTAGGGCTGAAAGGATACTTAGGAATATAGTTCTTTCAATGTTTTCTAAACATTTTTTTCTGACCCATATGACTGTATACAGTGCTTTGCTCCAAAAAGGAATGGTGTCTGAATTGCCCGACAAGCAACAGTTAGAAGGAACCTGATTTAACTTTCAAACTCTTGCCATGGGATTTAAAATCAAAGGCTTATTAACAAATAAAGCCAAAATGTATTAGTTGTCTCAGACTTTTAGGCCACTTAAGCCTAAACGTAGATTCATTCAGCACTCCGTTTAACGCAAAGTTTCCATTGAAAGAATACCTTTCAAAAATTAATTTGACCATTCCTGACACACTCTTTTGCTTTTGGCAGTGTTGTATTGTCTTTTCAGACTCATATTTTGATTCAGACAAGCAAATTTCACAGTCAAATGAGTGGAATATTGAGAAAATGGTCTTTGATAAATATTTGAACCCTAACCCTAACTAGCAAAACCCGAAGCTAGGGTTAGGGTTTTATTCCCATACAATGTAGACAGTTTTTGATAGCATGGCTGTGTTTTAGGGCTGAAAGGATACCTAGGAATATAGTTCTTTCAATGTTTTCTAAACATTTTTTTCTGACCCATATGGCTGTATACAGTGCTTTGCTCCAAAAAGGAATGGTGTCTGAATTGCCCGACAAGCAACAGTTAGAAAGAACCTGATTTAACTTTCAAACTCTTGCCATGGGCTTTAAAATCAAAGGCTTATTAACAAATAAAGCCAAAATGTATTAGTTGTCTCAGACTTTTAGGCCACTTAAGCCTAAACGTACATTCATTCAGCACTCTGTTTAACGCAAAGTTTCCAATGAAAGAATACCTTTCAAAAATTAATTTGACCATTCCTGACACACTCTTTTGCTTTTGGCAGTGTTGTATTGTCTTTTCAGACTCATATTTTGTTTCAGACAAGCAAATTTCCCAGTCAAATGAGTGGAATATTGAGAAAATGGTCTTTGAGAAATATTTGAACCCTAACCCTAACTAGCAAAACCCGAAGCTAGGGTTAGGGTTTTATTCCCATACAATGTAGATAGTTTTTGATGGCATGGCTGTGTTTTAGGGCTGAAAGGATACTTAGGAATATAGTTCTTTCAATGTTTTCTAAACATTTTTTTCTGACCCATATGGCTGTATACAGTGCTTTGCTCCGAAAAGGAATGGTGTCTGAATTGCCCGACAAGCAACAGTTAGAAAGAACCTGATTTAACTTTCAAACTCTTGCCATGGGCTTTAAAATCAAAGGCTTATTAACAAATAAGGACAAAATGTATTAGTTGTCTCAGACTTTTAGGCCACTTAAGCCTAAACGTACATTCATTCAGCACTCTATTTAACGCAAAGTTTCGAATGAAAGAATACCTTTCAAAAATTAATTTGACCATTCCTGACACACTCTTTTGCTTTTGGCAGTGTTGTATTGTCTTTTCAGACTCATATTTTGATTCAGACAAGCAAATTTCCCAGTCAAATGAGTGGAATATTGAGAAAATGGTCTTTGAGAAATATTTGAACCCTAACCCTAACTAGCAAAACCCGAAGCTAGGGTTAGGGTTTTATTCCCATACAATGTAGACAGTTTCTGATGGCATGGCTGTGTTTTAGGGCTGAAAGGATACCTAGGAATATAGTTCTTTCAATGTTTTCTAAACATTTTTTTCTGACCCATATGGCTGTATACAGTGCTTTGCTCCAAAAAGGAATGGTGTCTGAATTGCCCGACAAGCAACAGTTAGAAAGAACCTGATTTAACTTTCAAACTCTTGCCATGGGCTTTAAAATCAAAGGCTTATTAACAAATAAAGCCAAAATGTATTAGTTGTCTCAGACTTTTAGGCCACTTAAGCCTAAACGTACATTCATTCAGCACTCCGTTTAACGCAAAGTTTCCAATGAAAGAATACCTTTCAAAAATTAATTTGACCATTCCTGACACACTCTTTTGCTTTTGGCAGTGTTGTATTGTCTTTTCAGACTCATATTTTGATTCAGACAAGCAAATTTCCCAGTCAAATGAGTGGAATATTGAGAAAATGGTCTTTGAGAAATATTTGAACCCTAACCCTAACTAGCAAAACCCGAAGCTAGGGTTAGGGTTTTATTCCCATACAATGTAGATAGTTTTTGATAGCATGGCTGTGTTTTAGGGCTGAAAGGATACCTAGGAATATAGTTCTTTCAATGGTTTCTAAACATTTTTTTCTGACCCATATGGCTGTATACAGTGCTTTGCTCCAAAAAGGAATGGTGTCTGAATTGCCCGACAAGCAACAGTTAGAAAGAACCTGACTTAACTTTCAAACTCTTGCCATGGGCTTTAAAATCAAAGGCTTATTAACAAATAAAGCCAAAATGTATTAGTTGTCTCAGACTTTTAGGCCACTTAAGCCTAAACGTACATTCATTCAGCACTCCGTTTAACGCAAAGTTTCCAATGAAAGAATACCTTTCAAAAATTAATTTCACCATTCCTGACACACTCTTTTGCTTTTGGCAGTGTTGCATTGTCTTTTCAGACTCATATTTTGATTCAGACAAGCAAATTTCCCAGTCAAATGAGTGGAATATTGAGAAAATGGTCTTTGAGAAATATTTGAACCCTAACCCTAACTAGCAAAACCCGAAGCTAGGGTTAGGGTTTTATTCACATACAATGTAGACAGTTTTTGATGGCATGGCTGTGTTTTAGGGCTGAAAGGATACCTAGGAATATAGTTCTTTCAATGTTTTCTAAACATTTTTTTCTGACCCATATGGCTGTATACAGTGCTTTGCTCCAAAAAGGAATGGTGTCTGAATAGCCCGACAAGCAACAGTTAGAAAGAACCTGATTTAACTTTCAAACTCTTGCCATGGGCTTTAAAATCAAAGGCTTATTAACAAATATAGCCAAAATTTATTAGTTGTCTCAGACTTTTAGGCCACTTAAGCCTAAACGTACATTCATTCAGCACTCCGTTTAACGCAAAGTTTCCAATGAAAGAATACCTTTCAAAAATTAATTTGACCATTCCTGACACACTCTTTTGCTTTTGGCAGTGTTGTATTGTCTTTTCAGACTCATATTTTGATTCAGACAAGCAAATTTCCCAGTCAAATGAGTGGAATATTGAGAAAATGGTCTTTGAGAAATATTTGAACCCTAACCCTAACTAGCAAAACCCGAAGCTAGGGTTAGGGTTTTATTCCCATCCAATGTAGACAGTTTTTGATGGCATGGCTGTGTTTTAGGGCTGAAAGGATACCTAGGAATATAGTTCTTGACATGTTTTCTAAACATTTTTTTCTAACCCATATGGCTGTATACAGTGCTTTGCTCCAAAAAGGAATGGTGTCTGAATTGCCGACAAGCAACAGTTAGAAAGAACCTGATTTAACTTTCAAACTCTTGCCATGGGCTTTAAAATCAAAGGCTTATTAACAAATAAAGCCAAAATGTATTAGTTGTCTCAGACTTTTAGGCCACTTAAGCCTAAACGTACGTTCTTTCAGCACTCCGTTTAACGCAAAGTTTCCAATGAAAGAATACCTTTCAAAAATTAATTTGACCACTCCTGACACACTCTTTTGCTTTTGGCAGTGTTGTATTGTCTTTTCAGACTCATATCTTGTTTCAGACAAGCAAATTTCCCAGTCAAATGAGTGGAATATTGAGAAAATGGTCTTTGAGAAATATTTGAACCCTAACCCTAACTAGCAAAACCCGAAGCTAGGGTTAGGGTTTTATTCCCATACAATGTAGATAGTTTCTGATGGCATGGCTGTGTTTTAGGGGTGAAAGGATACCTAGGAATATAGTTCTTTCAATGTTTTCTAAACATTTTTTTCTGACCCATATGGCTGTATACAGTGCTTTGCTCCAAAAAGGAATGGTGTCTGAATTGCCCGACAAGCAACAGTTAGAAAGAACCTGACTTAACTTTCAAACTCTTGCCATGGGCTTTAAAATCAAAGGCTTATTAACAAATAAAGCCAAAATGTATTAGTTGTCTCAGACTTTTAGGCCACTTAAGCCTAAACGTACATTCATTCAGCAGTCCGTTTAACGCAAAGTTTCCAATGAAAGAATACCTTTCAAAAATTAATTTGACCATTCCTGACACACTCTTTTGTTTTTGGCAGTGTTGTATTGTCTTTTCAGACTCATATTTTGATTCAGACAAGCAAATTTCCCAGTCAAATGAGTGGAATATTGAGAAAATGGTCTTTGAGAAATATTTGAACCCTAACCCTAACTAGCAAAACCCGAAGCTAGGGTTAGGGTTTTATTCACATACAATGTAGACAGTTTTTGATGGCATGGCTGTGTTTTAGGGCTGAAAGGATACCTAGGAATATAGTTCTTTCAATGTTTTCTAAACATTTTTTTCTGACCCATATGGCTGTATACAGTGCTTTGCTCCGAAAAGGAATGGTGTCTGAATTGCCCGACAAGCAACAGTTAGAAAGAACCTGACTTAACTTTCAAACTCTTGCCATGGGCTTTAAAATCAAAGGCTTATTAACAAATAAAGCCAAAATGTATTAGTTGTCTCAGACTTTTAGGCCACTTAAGCCTAAACGTACATTCATTCAGCAGTCCGTTTAACGCAAAGTTTCCAATGAAAGAATACCTTTCAAAAATTAATTTGACCATTCCTGACACACTCTTTTGTTTTTGGCAGTGTTGTATTGTCTTTTCAGACTCATATTTTGATTCAGACAAGCAAATTTCCCAGTCAAATGAGTGGAATATTGAGAAAATGGTCTTTGAGAAATATTTGAACCCTAACCCTAACTAGCAAAACCCGAAGCTAGGGTTAGGGTTTTATTCACATACAATGTAGACAGTTTTTGATGGCATGGCTGTGTTTTAGGGCTGAAAGGATACCTAGGAATATAGTTCTTTCAATGTTTTCTAAACATTTTTTTCTGACCCATATGGCTGTATACAGTGCTTTGCTCCGAAAAGGAATGGTGTCTGAATTGCCCGACAAGCAACAGTTAGAAAGAACCTGATTTAACTTTCAAACTCTTGCCATGGGCTTTAAAATCAAAGGCTTATTAACAAATAAGGACAAAATGTATTAGTTGTCTCAGACTTTTAGGCCACTTAAGCCTAAACGTACATTCATTCAGCACTCTATTTAACGCAAAGTTTCCAATGAAAGAATACCTTTCAAAAATTAATTTGACCATTCCTGACACACTCTTTTGCTTTTGGCAGTGTTGTATTGTCTTTTCAGACTCATATTTTGATTCAGACAAGCAAATTTCCCAGTCAAATGAGTGGAATATTGAGAAAATGGTCTTTGAGAAATATTTGAACCCTAACCCTAACTAGCAAAACCCGAAGCTAGGGTTAGGGTTTTATTCCCATACAATGTAGACAGTTTCTGATGGCATGGCTGTGTTTTAGGGCTGAAAGGATACCTAGGAATATAGTTCTTTCAATGTTTTCTAAACATTTTTTTCTGACCCATATGGCTGTATACAGTGCTTTGCTCCAAAAAGAAATGGTGTCTGAATTGCCCGACAAGCAACAGTTAGAAAGAACCTGATTTAACTTTCAAACTCTTGCCATGGGCTTTAAAATCAAAGGCTTATTAACAAATAAAGCCAAAATGTATTAGTTGTCTCAGACTTTTAGGCCACTTAAGCCTAAACTTACATTCATTCAGCACTCCGTTTAACGCAAAGTTTCCAATGAAAGAATACCTTTCAAAAATTAATTTGACCATTCCTGACACACTCTTTTGCTTTTGGCAGTGTTGTATTGTCTTTTCAGACTCATATTTTGTTTCAGACAAGCAAATTTCCCAGTCAAATGAGTGGAATATTGAGAAAATGGTCTTTGAGAAATATTTGAACCCTAACCCTAACTAGCAAAACCGGAAGCTAGGGTTAGGGTTTTATTCCCATACAATGTAGATAGTTTTTGATGGCATGGCTGTGTGTTAATGCTGAAAGGATACTTAGGAATATAGTTCTTTCAATGGTTTCTAAACATTTTTTTCTGACCCATATGGCTGTATACAGTGCTTTGCTCCAAAAAGGAATGGTGTCTGAATTGCCCGACAAGCAACAGTTAGAAAGAACCTGATTTAACTTTCAAACTCTTGCCATGGGCTTTAAAATCAAAGGCTTATTAACAAATAAAGCCAAAATGTATTAGTTGTCTCAGACTTTTAGGCCACTTAAGCCTAAACGTACATTCATTCAGCACTCTGTTTAACGCAAAGTTTCCAATGAAAGAATACCTTTCAAAAATTAGTTTGACCATACCTGACACACTCTTTTGCTTTTGGCAGTGTTGTATTGTCTTTTCAGACTCATATTTTGATTCAGACAAGCAAATTTCCCAGTCAAATGAGTGGAATATTGAGAAAATGGTCTTTGAGAAATATTTGAACCCTAACACTAACTAGCAAAACCCGAAGCTAGGGTTAGGGTTTTATTCCCATACAATGTAGACAGTTTCTGATGTTATAGCTGTGTTTTAGGGCTGAAAGGATACCTAGGAATATAGTTCTTTCAATGTTTTCTAAACATTTTTTTCTGACCCATATGGCTGTATACAGTGCTTTGCTCCAAAAAGGAATGGTGTCTGAATTGCCCGACAAACAACAGTTAGAAGGAACCTGATTTAACTTTCAAACTCTTGCCATGGGATTTAAAATCAAAGGCTTATTAACAAATAAAGCCAAAATGTATTAGTTGTCTCAGACTTTTAGGCCACTTAAGCCTAAACGTACATTCATTCAGCACTCCGTTTAACGCAAAGTTTCCAATGAAAGAATACCTTTCAAAAATTAATTTGACCATTCCTGACACACTCTTTTGCTTTTGGCAGTGTTGTATTGTCTTTTCAGACTCATATTTTGTTTCAGACAAGCAAATTTCCCAGTCAAATGAGTGGAATATTGAGAAAATGGTCTTTGAGAAATATTTGAACCCTAACCCTAACTAGCAAAACCCGAAGCTAGGGTTAGGGTTTTATTCCCATACAATGTAGATAGTTTATGATGGCATGGCTGTGTTTTAGGGGTGAAAGGATACCTAGGAATATAGTTCTTTCAATGTTTTCTAAACATTTTTTTCTGACCCATATGGCTGTATACAGTGCTTTGCTCCAAAAAGGAATGGTGTCTGAATAGCCAGACAAGCAACAGTTAGAAAGAACCTGATTTAACTTTCAAACTCTTGCCATGGGCTTTAAAATCAAAGGCTTATTAACAAATACAGCCAAAATGTATTAGTTGTCTCAGACTTTTAGGCCACTTAAGCCTAAACGTACATTCATTCAGCACTCCGTTTAACGCAAAGTTTCCATTGAAAGAATACCTTTCAAAAATTAATTTGACCATTCCTGACACACTCTTTTGCTTTTGGCAGTGTTGTATTGTCTTTTCAGACTCATATTTTGATTCAGACAAGCAAATTTCACAGTCAAATGAGTGGAATATTGAGAAAATGGTCTTTGAGAAATATTTGAACCCTAACCCTAACTAGCAAAACCCGAAGCTAGGGTTAGGGTTTTATTCCCATACAATGTAGATAGTTTTTGATGGCATGGCTGTGTTTTAGGGCTGAAAGGATCCTTAGGAATATAGTTCTTTCAATGTTTTCTAAACATTTTTTTCTGACCCATATGGCTGTATACAGTGCTTTGCTCCGAAAAGGAATGGTGTCTGAATTGCCCGACAAGCAACAGTTAGAAAGAACTTGATTTAACTTTCAAACTCTTGCCATGGGCTTTAAAATCAAAGGCTTATTAACAAATAAGGACAAAATGTATTAGTTGTCTCAGACTTTTAGGCCACTTAAGCCTAAACGTACATTCATTCAGCACTCTATTTAACGCAAAGTTTCCAATGAAAGAATACCTTTCAAAAATTAATTTGACCATTCCTGACACACTCTTTTGCTTTTGGCAGTGTTGTATTGTCTTTTCAGACTCATATTTTGATTCAGACAAGCAAATTTCCCAGTCAAATGAGTGGAATATTGAGAAAATGGTATTTGAGAAATATTTGAACCCTAACCCTAACTAGCAAAACCCGAAGCTAGGGTTAGGGTTTTATTCCCATACAATGTAGATAGTTTTTGATGTCATGGCTGTGTTTTAGGGCTGAAAGGATACTTAGGAATATAGTTCTTTCAATGTTTTCTAAACATTTTTTTCTGACCCATATGGCTGTATACAGTGCTTTGCTCCGAAAAGGAATGGTGTCTGAATTGCCCGACAAGCAACAGTTAGAAAGATATTGATTTAACTTTCAAACTCTTGCCATGGGCTTTAAAATCAAAGGCTTATTAACAAATAAGGACAAAATGTATTAGTTGTCTCAGACTTTTAGGCCACTTAAGCCTAAACGTACATTCATTCAGCACTCCGGTTAACGCAAAGTTTCCAATGAAAGAATACCTTTCAAAAATTAATTTGACCATTCCTGACACACTCTTTTGCTTTTGGCAGTGTTGTATTGTCTTTTCAGACTCATATTTTGATTCAGACAAGCAAATTTCACAGTCAAATGAGTGGAATATTGAGAAAATGGTCTTTGAGAAATATTTGAACCCTAACCCTAACTAGCAAAACCCGAAGCTAGGGTTAGGGTTTTATTCCCATACAATGTAGATAGTTTTTGATGGCATGGCTGTGTTTTAGGGCTGAAAGGATCCTTAGGAATATAGTTCTTTCAATGTTTTCTAAACATTTTTTTCTGACCCATATGGCTGTATACAGTGCTTTGCTCCGAAAAGGAATGGTGTCTGAATTGCCCGACAAGCAACAGTTAGAAAGAACTTGATTTAACTTTCAAACTCTTGCCATGGGCTTTAAAATCAAAGGCTTATTAACAAATAAGGACAAAATGTATTAGTTGTCTCAGACTTTTAGGCCACTTAAGCCTAAACGTACATTCATTCAGCACTCTATTTAACGCAAAGTTTCCAATGAAAGAATACCTTTCAAAAATTAATTTGACCATTCCTGACACACTCTTTTGCTTTTGGCAGTGTTGTATTGTCTTTTCAGACTCATATTTTGATTCAGACAAGCAAATTTCCCAGTCAAATGAGTGGAATATTGAGAAAATGGTATTTGAGAAATATTTGAACCCTAACCCTAACTAGCAAAACCCGAAGCTAGGGTTAGGGTTTTATTCCCATACAATGTAGACAGTTTCTGATGGCATGGCTGTGTTTTAGGGCTGAAAGGATACCTAGGAATATAGTTCTTTCAATGTTTTCTAAACATTTTTTTCTGACCCATATGGCTGTATACAGTGCTTTGCTCCAAAAAGGAATGGTGTCTGAATTGCCCGACAAGCAACAGTTAGAAAGAACCTGATTTAACTTTCAAACTCTTGCCATGGGCTTTAAAATCAAAGGCTTATTAACAAATAAAGCCAAAATGTATTAGTTGTCTCAGACTTTTAGGCCACTTAAGCCTAAACGTACATTCATTCAGCACTCCGTTTAACGCAAAGTTTCCAATGAAAGAATACCTTTCAAAAATTAATTTGACCATTCCTGACACACTCTTTTGCTTTTGGCAGTGTTGTATTGTCTTTTCAGACTCATATTTTGATTCAGACAAGCAAATTTCCCAGTCAAATGAGTGGAATATTGAGAAAATGGTCTTTGAGAAATATTTGAACCCTAACCCTAACTAGCAAAACCCGAAGCTAGGGTTAGGGTTTTATTCCCATACAATGTAGACAGTTTTTGATAGCATGGCTGTGTTTTAGGGCTGAAAGGATACCTAGGAATATAGTTCATTCAATGTTTTCTAAACATTTTTTTCTGACCCATATGGCTGTATACAGTGCTTTGCTCCAAAAAGGAATGGTGTCTGAATTGCCCGACAAGCAACAGTTAGAAAGAACCTGATTTAACTTTCAAACTCTTGCCATGGGCTTTAAAATCAAAGGCTTATTAACAAATAAAGCCAAAATGTATTAGTTGTCTCAGACTTTTAGGCCACTTAAGCCTAAACGTACATTCATTCAGCACTCTGTTTAACGCAAAGTTTCCAATGAAAGAATACCTTTCAAAAATTAATTTGACCATTCCTGACACACTCTTTTGCTTTTGGCAGTGTTGTATTGTCTTTTCAGACTCATATTTTGTTTCAGACAAGCATATTTCCCAGTCAAATGAGTGGAATATTGAGAAAATGGTCTTTGAGAAATATTTGAACCCTAACCCTAACTAGCAAAACCCGAAGCTAGGGTTAGGGTTTTATTCCCATACAATGTAGATAGTTTTTGATGGCATGGCTGTGTTTTAGGGCTGAAAGGATACTTAGGAATATAGTTCTTTCAATGTTTTCTAAACATTTTTTTCTGACCCATATGGCTGTATACAGTGCTTTGCTCCAAAAAGGAATGGTGTCTGAATAGCCAGACAAGCAACAGTTAGAAAGAACCTGATTTAACTTTCAAACTCTTGCCATGGGCTTTAAAATCAAAGGCTTATTAACAAATAAAGCCAAAATGTATTACTTGTCTCAGACTTTTAGGCCACTTAAGCCTAAACGTACATTCATTCAGCACTCCGTTTAACGCAAAGTTTCCATTGAAAGAATACCTTTCAAAAATTAATTTGACCATTCCTGACACACTCTTTTGCTTTTGGCAGTGTTGTATTGTCTTTTCAGACTCATATTTTGATTCAGACAAGCAAATTTCACAGTCAAATGAGTGGAATATTGAGAAAATGGTCTTTGATAAATATTTGAACCCTAACCCTAACTAGCAAAACCCGAAGCTAGGGTTAGGGTTTTATTCCCATACAATGTAGACAGTTTTTGATAGCATGGCTGTGTTTTAGGGCTGAAAGGATACCTAGGAATATAGTTCTTTCAATGTTTTCTAAACATTTTTTTCTGACCCATATGGCTGTATACAGTGCTTTGCTCCAAAAAGGAATGGTGTCTGAATTGCCCGACAAGCAACAGTTAGAAAGAACCTGATTTAACTTTCAAACTCTTGCCATGGGCTTTAAAATCAAAGGCTTATTAACAAATAAAGCCAAAATGTATTAGTTGTCTCAGACTTTTAGGCCACTTAAGCCTAAACGTACATTCATTCAGCACTCTGTTTAACGCAAAGTTTCCAATGAAAGAATACCTTTCAAAAATTAATTTGACCATTCCTGACACACTCTTTTGCTTTTGGCAGTGTTGTATTGTCTTTTCAGACTCATATTTTGTTTCAGACAAGCAAATTTCCCAGTCAAATGAGTGGAATATTGAGAAAATGGTCTTTGAGAAATATTTGAACCCTAACCCTAACTAGCAAAACCCGAAGCTAGGGTTAGGGTTTTATTCCCATACAATGTAGATAGTTTTTGATGGCATGGCTGTGTTTTAGGGCTGAAAGGATACTTAGGAATATAGTTCTTTCAATGTTTTCTAAACATTTTTTTCTGACCCATATGGCTGTATACAGTGCTTTGCTCCGAAAAGGAATGGTGTCTGAATTGCCCGACAAGCAACAGTTAGAAAGAACTTGATTTAACTTTCAAACTCTTGCCATGGGCTTTAAAATCAAAGGCTTATTAACAAATAAGGACAAAATGTATTAGTTGTCTCAGACTTTTAGGCCACTTAAGCCTAAACGTACATTCATTCAGCACTCTATTTAACGCAAAGTTTCCAATGAAAGAATACCTTTCAAAAATTAATTTGACCATTCCTGACACACTCTTTTGCTTTTGGCAGTGTTGTATTGTCTTTTCAGACTCATATTTTGATTCAGACAAGCAAATTTCCCAGTCAAATGAGTGGAATATTGAGAAAATGGTCTTTGAGAAATATTTGAACCCTAACCCTAACTAGCAAAACCCGAAGCTAGGGTTAGGGTTTTATTCCCATACAATGTAGACAGTTTTTGATAGCATGGCTGTGTTTTAGGGCTGAAAGGATACCTAGGAATATAGTTCATTCAATGTTTTCTAAACATTTTTTTCTGACCCATATGGCTGTATACAGTGCTTTGCTCCAAAAAGGAATGGTGTCTGAATTGCCCGACAAGCAACAGTTAGAAAGAACCTGATTTAACTTTCAAACTCTTGCCATGGGCTTTAAAATCAAAGGCTTATTAACAAATAAAGCCAAAATGTATTAGTTGTCTCAGACTTTTAGGCCACTTAAGCCTAAACGTACATTCATTCAGCACTCTGTTTAACGCAAAGTTTCCAATGAAAGAATACCTTTCAAAAATTAATTTGACCATTCCTGACACACTCTTTTGCTTTTGGCAGTGTTGTATTGTCTTTTCAGACTCATATTTTGTTTCAGACAAGCAAATTTCCCAGTCAAATGAGTGGAATATTGAGAAAATGGTCTTTGAGAAATATTTGAACCCTAACCCTAACTAGCAAAACCCGAAGCTAGGGTTAGGGTTTTATTCCCATACAATGTAGATAGTTTTTGATGGCATGGCTGTGTTTTAGGGCTGAAAGGATACTTAGGAATATAGTTCTTTCAATGTTTTCTAAACATTTTTTTCTGACCCATATGGCTGTATACAGTGCTTTGCTCCGAAAAGGAATGGTGTCTGAATTGCCCGACAAGCAACAGTTAGAAAGAACTTGATTTAACTTTCAAACTCTTGCCATGGGCTTTAAAATCAAAGGCTTATTAACAAATAAGGACAAAATGTATTAGTTGTCTCAGACTTTTAGGCCACTTAAGCCTAAACGTACATTCATTCAGCACTCCGTTTAACGCAAAGTTTCCAATGAAAGAATACCTTTCAAAAATTAATTTGACCATTCCTGACACACTCTTTTGCTTTTGGCAGTGTTGTATTGTCTTTTCAGACTCATATTTTGTTTCAGACAAGCAAATTTCCCAGTCAAATGAGTGGAATATTGAGAAAATGGTCTTTGAGAAATATTTGAACCCTAACCCTAACTAGCAAAACCCGAAGCTAGGGTTAGGGTTTTATTCCCATACAATGTAGACAGTTTTTGATAGCATGGCTGTGTTTTAGGGCTGAAAGGATACCTAGGAATATAGTTCTTTCAATGTTTTCTAAACATTTTTTTCTGACCCATATGGCTGTATACAGTGCTTTGCTCCAAAAAGGAATGGTGTCTGAATTGCCCGACAAGCAACAGTTAGAAAGAACCTGATTTAACTTTCAAACTCTTGCCATGGGCTTTAAAATCAAAGGCTTATTAACAAATAAAGCCAAAATGTATTAGTTGTCTCAGACTTTTAGGCCACTTAAGCCTAAACGTACATTCATTCAGCACTCTGTTTAACGCAAAGTTTCCAATGAAAGAATACCTTTCAAAAATTAATTTGACCATTCCTGACACACTCTTTTGCTTTTGGCAGTGTTGTATTGTCTTTTCAGACTCATATTTTGTTTCAGACAAGCAAATTTCCCAGTCAAATGAGTGGAATATTGAGAAAATGGTCTTTGAGAAATATTTGAACCCTAACCCTAACTAGCAAAACCCGAAGCTAGGGTTAGGGTTTTATTCCCATACAATGTAGATAGTTTTTGATGGCATGGCTGTGTTTTAGGGCTGAAAGGATACCTAGGAATATAGTTCTTTCAATGTTTTCTAAACATTTTTTTCTGACCCATATGGCTGTATACAGTGCTTTGCTCCGAAAAGGAATGGTGTCTGAATTGCCCGACAAGCAACAGTTAGAAAGAACTTGATTTAACTTTCAAACTCTTGCCATGGGCTTTAAAATCAAAGGCTTATTAACAAATAAGGACAAAATGTATTAGTTGTCTCAGACTTTTAGGCCACTTAAGCCTAAACGTACATTCATTCAGCACTCTATTTAACGCAAAGTTTCCAATGAAAGAATACCTTTCAAAAATTAATTTGACCATTCCTGACACACTCTTTTGCTTTTGGCAGTGTTGTATTGTCTTTTCAGACTCATATTTTGATTCAGACAAGCAAATTTCCCAGTCAAATGAGTGGAATATTGAGAAAATGGTCTTTGAGAAATATTTGAACCCTAACCCTAACTAGCAAAACCCGAAGCTAGGGTTAGGGTTTTATTCCCATACAATGTAGACAGTTTTTGATAGCATGGCTGTGTTTTAGGGCTGAAAGGATACCTAGGAATATAGTTCATTCAATGTTTTCTAAACATTTTTTTCTGACCCATATGGCTGTATACAGTGCTTTGCTCCAAAAAGGAATGGTGTCTGAATTGCCCGACAAGCAACAGTTAGAAAGAACCTGATTTAACTTTCAAACTCTTGCCATGGGCTTTAAAATCAAAGGCTTATTAACAAATAAAGCCAAAATGTATTAGTTGTCTCAGACTTTTAGGCCACTTAAGCCTAAACGTACATTCATTCAGCACTCTGTTTAACGCAAAGTTTCCAATGAAAGAATACCTTTCAAAAATTAATTTGACCATTCCTGACACACTCTTTTGCTTTTGGCAGTGTTGTATTGTCTTTTCAGACTCATATTTTGTTTCAGACAAGCAAATTTCCCAGTCAAATGAGTGGAATATTGAGAAAATGGTCTTTGAGAAATATTTGAACCCTAACCCTAACTAGCAAAACCCGAAGCTAGGGTTAGGGTTTTATTCCCATACAATGTAGATAGTTTTTGATGGCATGGCTGTGTTTTAGGGCTGAAAGGATACTTAGGAATATAGTTCTTTCAATGTTTTCTAAACATTTTTTTCTGACCCATATGGCTGTATACAGTGCTTTGCTCCGAAAAGGAATGGTGTCTGAATTGCCCGACAAGCAACAGTTAGAAAGAACTTGATTTAACTTTCAAACTCTTGCCATGGGCTTTAAAATCAAAGGCTTATTAACAAATAAGGACAAAATGTATTAGTTGTCTCAGACTTTTAGGCCACTTAAGCCTAAACGTACATTCATTCAGCACTCCGTTTAACGCAAAGTTTCCAATGAAAGAATACCTTTCAAAAATTAATTTGACCATTCCTGACACACTCTTTTGCTTTTGGCAGTGTTGTATTGTCTTTTCAGACTCATATTTTGTTTCAGACAAGCAAATTTCCCAGTCAAATGAGTGGAATATTGAGAAAATGGTCTTTGAGAAATATTTGAACCCTAACCCTAACTAGCAAAACCCGAAGCTAGGGTTAGGGTTTTATTCCCATACAATGTAGATAGTTTCTGATGGCATGGCTGTGTTTTAGGGGTGAAAGGATACCTAGGAATATAGTTCTTTCAATGTTTTCTAAACATTTTTTTCTGACCCATATGGCTGTATACAGTGCTTTGCTCCAAAAAGGAATGGTGTCTGAATAGCCAGACAAGCAACAGTTAGAAAGAACCTGATTTAACTTTCAAACTCTTGCCATGGGCTTTAAAATCAAAGGCTTATTAACAAATAAAGCCAAAATGTATTACTTGTCTCAGACTTTTAGGCCACTTAAGCCTAAACGTACATTCATTCAGCACTCCGTTTAACGCAAAGTTTCCATTGAAAGAATACCTTTCAAAAATTAATTTGACCATTCCTGACACACTCTTTTGCTTTTGGCAGTGTTGTATTGTCTTTTCAGACTCATATTTTGATTCAGACAAGCAAATTTCACAGTCAAATGAGTGGAATATTGAGAAAATGGTCTTTGATAAATATTTGAACCCTAACCCTAACTAGCAAAACCCGAAGCTAGGGTTAGGGTTTTATTCCCATACAATGTAGACAGTTTTTGATAGCATGGCTGTGTTTTAGGGCTGAAAGGATACCTAGGAATATAGTTCTTTCAATGTTTTCTAAACATTTTTTTCTGACCCATATGGCTGTATACAGTGCTTTGCTCCAAAAAGGAATGGTGTCTGAATTGCCCGACAAGCAACAGTTAGAAAGAACCTGATTTAACTTTCAAACTCTTGCCATGGGCTTTAAAATCAAAGGCTTATTAACAAATAAAGCCAAAATGTATTAGTTGTCTCAGACTTTTAGGCCACTTAAGCCTAAACGTACATTCATTCAGCACTCTGTTTAACGCAAAGTTTCCAATGAAAGAATACCTTTCAAAAATTAATTTGACCATTCCTGACACACTCTTTTGCTTTTGGCAGTGTTGTATTGTCTTTTCAGACTCATATTTTGTTTCAGACAAGCAAATTTCCCAGTCAAATGAGTGGAATATTGAGAAAATGGTCTTTGAGAAATATTTGAACCCTAACCCTAACTAGCAAAACCCGAAGCTAGGGTTAGGGTTTTATTCCCATACAATGTAGATAGTTTTTGATGGCATGGCTGTGTTTTAGGGCTGAAAGGATACTTAGGAATATAGTTCTTTCAATGTTTTCTAAACATTTTTTTCTAACCCATATGGCTGTATACAGTGCTTTGCTCCGAAAAGGAATGGTGTCTGAATTGCCCGACAAGCAACAGTTAGAAAGAACTTGATTTAACTTTCAAACTCTTGCCATGGGCTTTAAAATCAAAGGCTTATTAACAAATAAGGACAAAATGTATTAGTTGTCTCAGACTTTTAGGCCACTTAAGCCTAAACGTACATTCATTCAGCACTCTATTTAACGCAAAGTTTCCAATGAAAGAATACCTTTCAAAAATTAATTTGACCATTCCTGACACACTCTTTTGCTTTTGGCAGTGTTGTATTGTCTTTTCAGACTCATATTTTGATTCAGACATGCAAATTTCCCAGTCAAATGAGTGGAATATTGAGAAAATGGTCTTTGAGAAATATTTGAACCCTAACCCTAACTAGCAAAACCCGAAGCTAGGGTTAGGGTTTTATTCCCATACAATGTAGACAGTTTCTGATGGCATGGCTGTGTTTTAGGGCTGAAAGGATACCTAGGAATATAGTTCTTTCAATGTTTTCTAAACATTTTTTTCTGACCCATATGGCTGTATACAGTGCTTTGCTCCAAAAAGGAATGGTGTCTGAATTGCCCGACAAGCAACAGTTAGAAAGAACCTGATTTAACTTTCAAACTCTTGCCATGGGCTTTAAAATCAAAGGCTTATTAACAAATAAAGCCAAAATGTATTAGTTGTCTCAGACTTTTAGGCCACTTAAGCCTAAACGTACATTCATTCAGCACTCCGTTTAACGCAAAGTTTCCAATGAAAGAATACCTTTCAAAAATTAATTTGACCATTCCTGACACACTCTTTTGCTTTTGGCAGTGTTGTATTGTCTTTTCAGACTCATATTTTGATTCAGACAAGCAAATTTCCCAGTCAAATGAGTGGAATATTGAGAAAATGGTCTTTGAGAAATATTTGAACCCTAACCCTAACTAGCAAAACCCGAAGCTAGGGTTAGGGTTTTATTCCCATACAATGTAGACAGTTTTTGATAGCATGGCTGTGTTTTAGGGCTGAAAGGATACCTAGGAATATAGTTCATTCAATGTTTTCTAAACATTTTTTTCTGACCCATATGGCTGTATACAGTGCTTTGCTCCAAAAAGGAATGGTGTCTGAATTGCCCGACAAGCAACAGTTAGAAAGAACCTGATTTAACTTTCAAACTCTTGCCATGGGCTTTAAAATCAAAGGCTTATTAACAAATAAAGCCAAAATGTATTAGTTGTCTCAGACTTTTAGGCCACTTAAGCCTAAACGTACATTCATTCAGCACTCTGTTTAACGCAAAGTTTCCAATGAAAGAATACCTTTCAAAAATTAATTTGACCATTCCTGACACACTCTTTTGCTTTTGGCAGTGTTGTATTGTCTTTTCAGACTCATATTTTGTTTCAGACAAGCAAATTTCCCAGTCAAATGAGTGGAATATTGAGAAAATGGTCTTTGAGAAATATTTGAACCCTAACCCTAACTAGCAAAACCCGAAGCTAGGGTTAGGGTTTTATTCCCATACAATGTAGATAGTTTTTGATGGCATGGCTGTGTTTTAGGGCTGAAAGGATACTTAGGAATATAGTTCTTTCAATGTTTTCTAAACATTTTTTTCTGACCCATATGGCTGTATACAGTGCTTTGCTCCGAAAAGGAATGGTGTCTGAATTGCCCGACAAGCAACAGTTAGAAAGAACTTGATTTAACTTTCAAACTCTTGCCATGGGCTTTATAATCAAAGGCTTATTAACAAATAAGGATAAAATGTATTAGTTGTCTCAGACTTTTAGGCCACTTAAGCCTAAACGTACATTCATTCAGCACTCCGTTTAACGCAAAGTTTCCATTGAAAGAATACCTTTCAAAAATTAATTTGACCATTCCTGACACACTCTTTTGCTTTTGGCAGTGTTGTATTGTCTTTTCAGACTCATATTTTGATTCAGACAAGCAAATTTCACAGTCAAATGAGTGGAATATTGAGAAAATGGTCTTTGATAAATATTTGAACCCTAACCCTAACTAGCAAAACCCGAAGCTAGGGTTAGGGTTTTATTCCCATACAATGTAGACAGTTTCTGATGGCATGGCTGTGTTTTAGGGCTGAAAGGATACCTAGGAATATAGTTCTTTCAATGTTTTCTAAACATTTTTTTCTGACCCATATGGCTGTATACAGTGCTTTGCTCCAAAAAGGAATGGTGTCTGAATTGCCCGACAAGCAACAGTTAGAAAGAACCTGACTTAACTTTCAAACTCTTGCCATGGGCTTTAAAATCAAAGGCTTATTAACAAATAAAGCCAAAATGTATTAGTTGTCTCAGACTTTTAGGCCACTTAAGCCTAAACGTACATTCATTCAGCACTCCGTTTAACGCAAAGTTTCCAATGAAAGAATACCTTTCAAAAATTAATTTGACCATTCCTGACACACTCTTTTGCTTTTGGCAGTGTTGCATTGTCTTTTCAGACTCATATTTTGATTCAGACAAGCAAATTTCCCAGTCAAATGAGTGGAATATTGAGAAAATGGTCTTTGAGAAATATTTGAACCCTAACCCTAACTAGCAAAACCCGAAGCTAGGGTTAGGGTTTTATTCACATACAATGTAGACAGTTTTTGATGGCATGGCTGTGTTTTAGGGCTGAAAGGATACCTAGGAATATAGTTCTTTCAATGTTTTCTAAACATTTTTTTCTGACCCATATGGCTGTATACAGTGCTTTGCTCCAAAAAGGAATGGTGTCTGAATAGCCCGACAAGCAACAGTTAGAAAGAACCTGATTTAACTTTCAAACTCTTGCCATGGGCTTTAAAATCAAAGGCTTATTAACAAATATAGCCAAAATTTATTAGTTGTCTCAGACTTTTAGGCCACTTAAGCCTAAGCGTACATTCATTCAGCACTCCGTTTAACGCAAAGTTTCCAATGAAAGAATACCTTTCAAAAATTAATTTGACCATTCCTGACACACTCTTTTGCTTTTGGCAGTGTTGTATTGTCTTTTCAGACTCATATTTTGATTCAGACAAGCAAATTTCCCAGTCAAATGAGTGGAATATTGAGAAAATGGTCTTTGAGAAATATTTGAACCCTAACCCTAACTAGCAAAACCCGAAGCTAGGGTTAGGGTTTTATTCCCATACAATGTAGACAGTTTTTGATAGCATGGCTGTGTTTTAGGGCTGAAAGGATACCTAGGAATATAGTTCATTCAATGTTTTCTAAACATTTTTTTCTGACCCATATGGCTGTATACAGTGCTTTGCTCCAAAAAGGAATGGTGTCTGAATTGCCCGACAAGCAACAGTTAGAAAGAACCTGATTTAACTTTCAAACTCTTGCCATGGGCTTTAAAATCAAAGGCTTATTAACAAATAAAGCCAAAATGTATTAGTTGTCTCAGACTTTTAGGCCACTTAAGCCTAAACGTACATTCATTCAGCACTCCGTTTAACGCAAAGTTTCCAATGAAAGAATACCTTTCAAAAATTAATTTGACCATTCCTGACACACTCTTTTGCTTTTGGCAGTGTTGTATTGTCTTTTCAGACTCATATTTTGTTTCAGACAAGCAAATTTCCCAGTCAAATGAGTGGAATATTGAGAAAATGGTCTTTGAGAAATATTTGAACCCTAACCCTAACTAGCAAAACCCGAAGCTAGGGTTAGGGTTTTATTCCCATACAATGTAGATAGTTTTTGATGGCATGGCTGTGTTTTAGGGCTGAAAGGATACTTAGGAATATAGTTCTTTCAATGTTTTCTAAACATTTTTTTCTGACCCATATGGCTGTATACAGTGCTTTCCCCCGAAAAGGAATGGTGTCTGAATTGCCCGACAAGCAACAGTTAGAAAGAACTTGATTTAACTTTCAAACTCTTGCCATGGGCTTTAAAATCAAAGGCTTATTAACAAATAAGGACAAAATGTATTAGTTGTCTCAGACTTTTAGGCCACTTAAGCCTAAACGTACATTCATTCAGCACTCCGTTTAACGCAAAGTTTCCAATGAAAGAATACCTTTCAAAAATTAATTTGACCATTCCTGACACACTCTTTTGCTTTTGGCAGTGTTGTATTGTCTTTTCAGACTCATATTTTGATTCAGACAAGCAAATTTCCCAGTCAAATGAGTGGAATATTGAGAAAATGGTCTTTGAGAAATATTTGAACCCTAACCCTAACTAGCAAAACCCGAAGCTAGGGTTAGGGTTTTATTCTCATACAATGTAGATAGTTTTTGATAGCATGGCTGTGTTTTAGGGCTGAAAGGATACCTAGGAATATAGTTCTTTCAATGTTTTCTAAACATTTTTTTCTGACCCATATGGCTGTATACAGTGCTTTGCTCCAAAAAGGAATGGTGTCTGAATTGCCCGACAAGCAACAGTTAGAAAGAACCTGACTTAACTTTCAAACTCTTGCCATGGGCTTTAAAATCAAAGGCTTATTAACAAATAAAGCCAAAATGTATTAGTTGTCTCAGACTTTTAGGCCACTTAAGCCTAAACGTACATTCATTCAGCACTCCGTTTAACGCAAAGTTTCCAATGAAAGAATACCTTTCAAAAATTAATTTGACCATTCCTGACACACTCTTTTGCTTTTGGCAGTGTTGCATTGTCTTTTCAGACTCATATTTTGATTCAGACAAGCAAATTTCCCAGTCAAATGAGTGGAATATTGAGAAAATGGTCTTTGAGAAATATTTGAACCCTAACCCTAACTAGCAAAACCCGAAGCTAGGGTTAGGGTTTTATTCACATACAATGTAGACAGTTTTTGATGGCATGGCTGTGTTTTAGGGCTGAAAGGATACCTAGGAATATAGTTCTTTCAATGTTTTCTAAACATTTTTTTCTGACCCATATGGCTGTATACAGTGCTTTGCTCCAAAAAGGAATGGTGTCTGAATAGCCCGACAAGCAACAGTTAGAAAGAACCTGATTTAACTTTCAAACTCTTGCCATGGGCTTTAAAATCAAAGGCTTATTAACAAATATAGCCAAAATTTATTAGTTGTCTCAGACTTTTAGGCCACTTAAGCCTAAACGTACATTCATTCAGCACTCCGTTTAACGCAAAGTTTCCAATGAAAGAATACCTTTCAAAAATTAATTTGACCATTCCTGACACACTCTTTTGCTTTTGGCAGTGTTGTATTGTCTTTTCAGACTCATATTTTGTTTCAGACAAGCAAATTTCCCAGTCAAATGAGTGGAATATTGAGAAAATGGTTTTTGAGAAATATTTGAACCCTAACCCTAACTAGCAAAACCCGAAGCTAGGGTTAGGGTTTTATTCCCATACAATGTAGACAGTTTTTGATGGCATGGCTGTGTTTTAGGGCTGAAAGGATACCTAGGAATATAGTTCTTTCAATGGTTTCTAAACATTTTTTTCTGACCCATATGGCTGTATACAGTGCTTTGCTCCAAAAAGGAATGGTGTCTGAATTGCCCGACAAGCAACAGTTAGAAAGAACCTGATTTAACTTTCAAACTCTTGCCATGGGCTTTAAAATCAAAGGCTTATTAACAAATAAAGCCAAAATGTATTAGTTGTCTCAGACTTTTAGGCCACTTAAGCCTAAACGTACATTCATTCAGCACTCTGTTTAACGCAAAGTTTCCAATGAAAGAATACCTTTCAAAAATTAATTTGACCATTCCTGACACACTCTTTTGCTTTTGGCAGTGTTGTATTGTCTTTTCAGACTCATATTTTGTTTCAGACAAGCAAATTTCCCAGTCAAATGAGTGGAATATTGAGAAAATGGTTTTTGAGAAATATTTGAACCCTAACCCTAACTAGCAAAACCCGAAGCTAGGGTTAGGGTTTTATTCCCATACAATGTAGACAGTTTTTGATGGCATGGCTGTGTTTTAGGGCTGAAAGGATACCTAGGAATATAGTTCTTTCAATGGTTTCTAAACATTTTTTTCTGACCCATATGGCTGTATACAGTGCTTTGCTCCAAAAAGGAATGGTGTCTGAATTGCCCGACAAGCAACAGTTAGAAAGAACCTGATTTAACTTTCAAACTCTTGCCATGGGCTTTAAAATCAAAGGCTTATTAACAAATAAAGCCAAAATGTATTAGTTGTCTCAGACTTTTAGGCCACTTAAGCCTAAACGTACATTCATTCAGCACTCTGTTTAACGCAAAGTTTCCAATGAAAGAATACCTTTCAAAAATTAATTTGACCATTCCTGACACACTCTTTTGCTTTTGGCAGTGTTGTATTGTCTTTTCAGACTCATATTTTGTTTCAGACAAGCAAATTTCCCAGTCAAATGAGTGGAATATTGAGAAAATGGTCTTTGAGAAATATTTGAACCCTAACCCTAACTAGCAAAACCCGAAGCTAGGGTTAGGGTTTTATTCCCATACAATGTAGATAGTTTTTGATGGCATGGCTGTGTTTTAGGGCTGAAAGGATACCTAGGAATATAGTTCTTTCAATGGTTTCTAAACATTTTTTTCTGACCCATATGGCTGTATACAGTGCTTTGCTCCAAAAAGGAATGGTGTCTGAATTGCCCGACAAGCAACAGTTAGAAAGAACCTGATTTAACTTTCAAACTCTTGCCATGGGCTTTAAAATCAAAGGCTTATTAACAAATAAGGACAAAATGTATTAGTTGTCTCAGACTTTTAGGCCACTTAAGCCTAAACGTACATTCATTCAGCACTCTATTTAACGCAAAGTTTCCAATGAAAGAATACCTTTCAAAAATTAATTTGACCATTCCTGACACACTCTTTTGCTTTTGGCAGTGTTGTATTGTCTTTTCAGACTCATATTTTGATTCAGACAAGCAAATTTCCCAGTCAAATGAGTGGAATATTGAGAAAATGGTCTTTGAGAAATATTTGAACCCTAACCCTAACTAGCAAAACCCGAAGCTAGGGTTAGGGTTTTATTCCCATACAATGTAGACAGTTTCTGATGGCATGGCTGTGTTTTAGGGCTGAAAGGATACCTAGGAATATAGTTCTTTCAATGTTTTCTAAACATTTTTTTCTGACCCATATGGCTGTATACAGTGCTTTGCTCCAAAAAGGAATGGTGTCTGAATTGCCCGACAAGCAACAGTTAGAAAGAACCTGATTTAACTTTCAAACTCTTGCCATGGGCTTTAAAATCAAAGGCTTATTAACAAATAAAGCCAAAATGTATTAGTTGTCTCAGACTTTTAGGCCACTTAAGCCTAAACATACATTCATTCAGCACTCCGTTTAACGCAAAGTTTCCAATGAAAGAATACCTTTCAAAAATTAATTTGACCATTCCTGACACACTCTTTTGCTTTTGGCAGTGTTGTATTGTCTTTTCAGACTCATATCTTGATTCAGACAAGCAAATTTCCCAGTCAAATGAGTGGAATATTGAGAAAATGGTCTTTGAGAAATATTTGAACCCTAACCCTAACTAGCAAAACCCGAAGCTAGGGTTAGGGTTTTATTCCCATACAATGTAGATAGTTTTTGATAGCATGGCTGTGTTTTAGGGCTGATAGGATACCTAGGAATATAGTTCTTTCAATGTTTTCTAAACATTTTTTTCTGACCCATATGGCTGTATACAGTGCTTTGCTCCAAAAAGGAATGGTGTCTGAATTGCCCGACAAGCAACAGTTAGAAAGAACCTGATTTAACTTTCAAACTCTTGCCATGGGCTTTAAAATCAAAGGCTTATTAACAAATATAGCCAAAATTTATTAGTTGTCTCAGACTTTTAGGCCACTTAAGCCTAAACGTACATTCATTCAGCACTCCGTTTAACGCAAAGTTTCCAATGAAAGAATACCTTTCAAAAATTAATTTGACCATTCCTGACACACTCTTTTGCTTTTGGCAGTGTTGTATTGTCTTTTCAGACTCATATTTTGATTCAGACAAGCAAATTTCCCAGTCAAATGAGTGGAATATTGAGAAAATGGTCTTTGAGAAATATTTGAACCCTAACCCTAACTAGCAAAACCCGAAGCTAGGGTTAGGGTTTTATTCCCATCCAATGTAGACAGTTTTTGATGGCATGGCTGTGTTTTAGGGCTGAAAGGATACCTAGGAATATAGTTCTTGACATGTTTTCTAAACATTTTTTTCTGACCCATATGGCTGTATACAGTGCTTTGCTCCAAAAAGGAATGGTGTCTGAATTGCCGACAAGCAACAGTTAGAAAGAACCTGATTTAACTTTCAAACTCTTGCCATGGGCTTTAAAATCAAAGGCTTATTAACAAATAAAGCCAAAATGTATTAGTTGTCTCAGACTTTTAGGCCACTTAAGCCTAAACGTACGTTCATTCAGCACTCCGTTTAACGCAAAGTTTCCAATGAAAGAATACCTTTCAAAAATTAATTTGACCATTCCTGACACACTCTTTTGCTTTTGGCAGTGTTGTATTGTCTTTTCAGACTCATATTTTGTTTCAGACAAGCAAATTTCCCAGTCAAATGAGTGGAATATTGAGAAAATGGTCTTTGAGAAATATTTGAACCCTAACCCTAACTAGCAAAACCCGAAGCTAGGGTTAGGGTTTTATTC
Organism: Atractosteus spatula; assembly: GCF_055471065.1. Lineage (NCBI taxonomy): Eukaryota > Metazoa > Chordata > Actinopteri > Semionotiformes > Lepisosteidae > Atractosteus > Atractosteus spatula. Next base: position 28,348,945 of record NC_142709.1, on the reverse strand, counting down.
CCATACAATGTAGACAGTTTTTGATGGCATGGCTGTGTTTTAGGGCTGAAAGGATACCTAGGAATATAGTTCTTTCAATGGTTTCTAAACATTTTTTTCTGACCCATATGGCTGTATACAGTGCTTTGCTCCAAAAAGGAATGGTGTCTGAATTGCCCGACAAGCAACAGTTAGAAAGAACCTGATTTAACTTTCAAACTCTTGCCATGGGCTTTAAAATCAAAGGCTTATTAACAAATAAAGCCAAAATGTATTAGTTGTCTCAGACTTTTAGGCCACTTAATCCTAAACGTACATTCATTCAGCACTCTGTTTAACGCAAAGTTTCCAATGAAAGAATACCTTTCAAAAATTAATTTGACCATTCCTGACACACTCTTTTGCTTTTGGCAGTGTTGTATTGTCTTTTCAGACTCATATTTTGTTTCAGACAAGCAAATTTCCCAGTAAATGAGTGGAATATTGAGAAAATGGTCTTTGAGAAATATTTGAACCCTAACCCTAACTAGCAAAACCCGAAGCTAGGGTTAGGGTTTTATTCCCATACAATGTAGATAGTTTTTGATGGCATGGCTGTGTTTTAGGGCTGAAAGGATACTTAGGAATATAGTTCTTTCAATGTTTTCTAAACATTTTTTTCTGACCCATATGGCTGTATACAGTGCTTTGCTCCGAAAAGGAATGGTGTCTGAATTGCCCGACAAGCAACAGTTAGAAAGAACTTGATTTAACTTTCAAACTCTTGCCATGGGCTTTAAAATCAAAGGCTTATTAACAAATAAGGACAAAATGTATTAGTTGTCTCAGACTTTTAGGCCACTTAAGCCTAAACGTACATTCATTCAGCACTCTATTTAACGCAAAGTTTCCAATGAAAGAATACCTTTCAAAAATTAATTTGACCATTCCTGACACACTCTTTTGCTTTTGGCAGTGTTGTATTGTCTTTTCAGACTCATATTTTGATTCAGACAAGCAAATTTCCCAGTCAAATGAGTGGAATATTGAGAAAATGGTCTTTGAGAAATATTTGAACCCTAACCCTAACTAGCAAAACCCGAAGCTAGGGTTAGGGTTTTATTCCCATCCAATGTAGACAGTTTTTGATGGCATGGCTGTGTTTTAGGGCTGAAAGGATACCTAGGAATATAGTTCTTGACATGTTTTCTAAACATTTTTTTCTGACCCATATGGCTGTATACAGTGCTTTGCTCCAAAAAGGAATGGTGTCTGAATTGCCGACAAGCAACAGTTAGAAAAAACCTGATTTAACTTTCAAACTCTTGCCATGGGCTTTAAAATCAAAGGCTTATTAACAAATAAAGCCAAAATGTATTAGTTGTCTCAGACTTTTAGGCCACTTAAGCCTAAACGTACGTTCATTCAGCACTCCGTTTAACGCAAAGTTTCCAATGAAAGAATACCTTTCAAAAATTAATTTGACCATTCCTGACACACTCTTTTGCTTTTGGCAGTGTTGTATTGTCTTTTCAGACTCATATTTTGTTTCAGACAAGCAAATTTCCCAGTCAAATGAGTGGAATATTGAGAAAATTGTCTTTGAGAAATATTTGAACCCTAACCCTAACTAGCAAAACCCGAAGCTAGGGTTAGGGTTTTATTCCCATCCAATGTAGACAGTTTTTGATGGCATGGCTGTGTTTTAGGGCTGAAAGGATACCTAGGAATATAGTTCTTTCAATGTTTTCTAAACATTTTTTTCTGACCCATATGGCTGTATACAGTGCTTTGCTCCAAAAAGGAATGGTGTCTGAATTGCCGACAAGCAACAGTTAGAAAGAACCTGATTTAACTTTCAAACTCTTGCCATGGGCTTTAAAATCAAAGGCTTATTAACAAATAAAGCCAAAATGTATTAGTTGTCTCAGACTTTTAGGCCACTTAAGCCTAAACGTACGTTCATTCAGCACTCCGTTTAACGCAAAGTTTCCAATGAAAGAATACCTTTCAAAAATTAATTTGACCATTCCTGACACACTCTTTTGCTTTTGGCAGTGTTGTATTGTCTTTTCAGACTCATATTTTGTTTCAGACAAGCAAATTTCCCAGTCAAATGAGTGGAATATTGAGAAAATGGTCTTTGAGAAATATTTGAACCCTAACCCTAACTAGCAAAACCCGAAGCTAGGGTTAGGGTTTTATTCCCATCCAATGTAGACAGTTTTTGATGGCATGGCTGTGTTTTAGGACTGAAAGGATACCTAGGAATATAGTTCTTGACATGTTTTCTAAACATTTTTTTCTGACCCATATGGCTGTATACAGTGCTTTGCTCCAAAAAGGAATGGTGTCTGAATTGCCAACAAGCAACAGTTAGAAAGAACCTGATTTAACTTTCAAACTCTTGCCATGGGCTTTAAAATCAAAGGCTTATTAACAAATAAAGCCAAAATGTATTAGTTGTCTCAGACTTTTAGGCCACTTAAGCCTAAACGTACGTTCATTCAGCACTCTATTTAACGCAAAGTTTCCAATGAAAGAATACCTTTCAAAAATTAATTTGACCATACCTGACACACTCTTTTGCTTTTGGCAGTGTTGTATTGTCTTTTCAGACTCATATTTTGATTCAGACAAGCAAATTTCCCAGTCAAATGAGTGGAAAATTGAGAAAATGGTCTTTGAGAAATATTTGAACCCTAACCCTAACTAGCAAAACCCGAAGCTAGGGTTAGGGTTTTATTCCCATTCAATGTAGACAGTTTTTGATAGCATGGCTGTGTTTTAGGGCTGAAAGGATACCTAGGAATATAGTTCTTTCAATGTTTTCTAAACATTTTTTTCTGACCCATATGGCTGTATACAGTGCTTTGCTCCAAAAAGGAATGGTGTCTGAATTGCCCGACAAGCAACAGTTAGAAAGAACCTGACTTAACTTTCAAACTCTTGCCATGGGCTTTAAAATCAAAGGCTTATTAACAAATAAAGCCAAAATGTATTAGTTGTCTCAGACTTTTAGGCCACTTAAGCCTAAACGTACATTCATTCAGCACTACGTTTAACGCAAAGTTTCCAATGAAAGAATACCTTTCAAAAATTAATTTGACCATTCCTGACACACTCTTTTGCTTTTGGCAGTGTTGCATTGTCTTTTCAGACTCATATTTTGATTCAGACAAGCAAATTTCCCAGTCAAATGAGTGGAATATTGAGAAAATGGTCTTTGAGAAATATTTGAACCCTAACCCTAACTAGCAAAACCCGAAGCTAGGGTTAGGGTTTTATTCACATACAATGTAGACAGTTTTTGATGGCATGGCTGTGTTTTAGGGCTGAAAGGATACCTAGGAATATAGTTCTTTCAATGTTTTCTAAACATTTTTTTCTGACCCATATGGCTGTATACAGTGCTTTGCTCCAAAAAGGAATGGTGTCTGAATAGCCCGACAAGCAACAGTTAGAAAGAACCTGATTTAACTTTCAAACTCTTGCCATGGGCTTTAAAATCAAAGGCTTATTAACAAATATAGCCAAAATTTATTAGTTGTCTCAGACTTTTAGGCCACTTAAGCCTAAACGTACATTCATTCAGCACTCCGTTTAACGCAAAGTTTCCAATGAAAGAATACCTTTCAAAAATTAATTTGACCATTCCTGACACACTCTTTTGCTTTTGGCAGTGTTGTATTGTCTTTTCAGACTCATATTTTGATTCAGACAAGCAAATTTCCCAGTCAAATGAGTGGAATATTGAGAAAATGGTCTTTGAGAAATATTTGAACCCTAACCCTAACTAGCAAAACCCGAAGCTAGGGTTAGGGTTTTATTCCCATCCAATGTAGACAGTTTTTGATGGCATGGCTGTGTTTTAGGACTGAAAGGATACCTAGGAATATAGTTCTTGACATGTTTTCTAAACATTTTTTTCTGACCCATATGGCTGTATACAGTGCTTTGCTCCAAAAAGGAATGGTGTCTGAATTGCCAACAAGCAACAGTTAGAAAGAACCTGATTTAACTTTCAAACTCTTGCCATGGGCTTTAAAATCAAAGGCTTATTAACAAATAAAGCCAAAATGTATTAGTTGTCTCAGACTTTTAGGCCACTTAAGCCTAAACGTACGTTCATTCAGCACTCTATTTAACGCAAAGTTTCCAATGAAAGAATACCTTTCAAAAATTAATTTGACCATACCTGACACACTCTTTTGCTTTTGGCAGTGTTGTATTGTCTTTTCAGACTCATATTTTGATTCAGACAAGCAAATTTCCCAGTCAAATGAGTGGAATATTGAGAAAATGGTCTTTGAGAAATATTTGAACCCTAACCCTAACTAGCAAAACCCGAAGCTAGGGTTAGGGTTTTATTCCCATACAATGTAGATAGTTTCTGATGGCATGGCTGTGTTTTAGGGGTGAAAGGATACCTAGGAATATAGTTCTTTCAATGTTTTCTAAACATTTTTTTCTGACCCATATGGCTGTATACAGTGCTTTGCTCCAAAAAGGAATGGTGTCTGAATTGCCCGACAAGCAACAGTTAGAAAGAACCTGACTTAACTTTCAAACTCTTGCCATGGGCTTTAAAATCAAAGGCTTATTAACAAATAAAGCCAAAATGTATTAGTTGTCTCAGACTTTTAGGCCACTTAAGCCTAAACGTACATTCATTCAGCACTCCGTTTAACGCAAACTTTCCAATGAAAGAATACCTTTCAAAAATTAATTTGACCATTCCTGACACACTCTTTTGCTTTTGGCAGTGTTGCATTGTCTTTTCAGAGTCATATTTTGATTCAGACAAGCAAATTTCCCAGTCAAATGAGTGGAATATTGAGAAAATGGTCTTTGAGAAATATTTGAACCCTAACCCTAACTACCAAAACCCGAAGCTAGGGTTAGGGTTTTATTCCCATTCAATGTAGACAGTTTTTGATAGCATGGCTGTGTTTTAGGGCTGAAAGGATACCTAGGAATATAGTTCTTTCAATGTTTTCTAAACATTTTTTTCTGACCCATATGGCTGTATACAGTGCTTTGCTCCAAAAAGGAATGGTGTCTGAATTTCCCGACAAGCAACAGTTAGAAAGAACCTGATTTAACTTTCAAACTCTTGCCATGGGCTTTAAAATCAAAGGCTTATTAACAAATAAAGCCAAAATGTATTAGTTGTCTCAGACTTTTAGGCCACTTAAGCCTAAACGTACATTCATTCAGCACTCCGTTTAACGCAAAGTTTCCAATGAAAGAATACCTTTCAAAAATTAATTTGACCATTCCTGACACACTCTTTTGCTTTTGGCAGTGTTGCATTGTCTTTTCAGACTCATATTTTGATTCAGACAAGCAAATTTCCCAGTCAAATGAGTGGAATATTGAGAAAATGGTCTTTGAGAAATATTTGAACCCTAACCCTAACTAGCAAAACCCGAAGCTAGGGTTAGGGTTTTATTCCCATACAATGTAGACAGTTTTTGATGGCATGGCTGTGTTTTAGGGCTGAAAGGATACCTAGGAATATAGTTCTTTCAATGTTTTCTAAACATTTTTTTCTGACCCATATGGCTGTATACAGTGCTTTGCTCCAAAAAGGAATGGTGTCTGAATTGCCCGACAAGCAACAGTTAGAAAGAACGTGATTTAACTTTCAAACTCTTGCCATGGGCTTTAAAATCAAAGGCTTATTAACAAATAAAGCCAAAATGTATTAGTTGTCTCAGACTTTTAGGCCACTTAAGCCTAAACGTACATTCATTCAGCACTCCGTTTAACGCAAAGTTTCCAATGAAAGAATACCTTTCAAAAATTAATTTGACCATTCCTGACACACTCTTTTGCTTTTGGCAGTGTTGCATTGTCTTTTCAGACTCATATTTTGATTCAGACAAGCAAATTTCCCAGTCAAATGAGTGGAATATTGAGAAAATGGTCTTTGAGAAATATTTGAACCCTAACCCTAACTAGCAAAACCCGAAGCTAGGGTTAGGGTTTTATTCCCATACAATGTAGACAGTTTTTGATGGCATGGCTGTGTTTTAGGGCTGAAAGGATACCTAGGAATATAGTTCTTTCAATGTTTTCTAAACATTTTTTTCTGACCCATATGGCTGTATACAGTGCTTTGCTCCAAAAAGGAATGGTGTCTGAATTGCCGACAAGCAACAGTTAGAAAGAACCTGATTTAACTTTCAAACTCTTGCCATGGGCTTTAAAATCAAAGGCTTATTAACAAATAAAGCCAAAATGTATTAGTTGTCTCAGACTTTTAGGCCACTTAAGCCTAAATGTACATTCATTCAGCACTCCGTTTAACGCAAAGTTTCCAATGAAAGAATACCTTTCAAAAATTAATTTGACCATTCCTGACACACTCTTTTGCTTTTGGCAGTGTTGTATTGTCTTTTCAGACTCATATTTTGATTCAGACAAGCAAATTTCCCAGTCAAATGAGTGGAATATTGAGAAAATGGTCTTTGAGAAATATTTGAACCCTAACCCTAACTAGCAAAACCCGAAGCTAGGGTTAGGGTTTTATTCCCATACAATGTAGACAGTTTTTGATGGCATAGCTGTGTTTTAGGGCTGAAAGGATACCTAGGAATATAGTTCTTTCAATGTTTTCTAAACATTTTTTTCTGACCCATATGGCTGTATACAGTGCTTTGCTCCAAAAAGGAATGTTGTCTGAATTGCCCGACAAGCAACAGTTAGAAAGAACCTGATTTAACTTTCAAACTCTTGCCATGGGCTTTAAAATCAAAGGCTTATTAACAAATAAAGCCAAAATGTATTACTTGTCTCAGACTTTTAGGCCACTTAAGCCTAAACGTACATTCATTCAGCACTCTGTTTAACGCAAAGTTTCCAATGAAAGAATACCTTTCAAAAATTAATTTGACCATTCCTGACACACTCTTTTGCTTTTGGCAGTGTTGTATTGTCTTTTCAGACTCATATTTTGATTCAGACAAGCAAATTTCCCAGTCAAATGAGTGGAATATTGAGAAAATGGTCTTTGAGAAATATTTGAACCCTAACCCTAACTAGCAAAACCCGAAGCTAGGGTTAGGGTTTTATTCCCATACATTGTAGACAGTTTTTGATGGCATGGCTGTGTTTTAGGGCTGAAAGGATACCTAGGAATATAGTTCTTTCAATGTTTTCTAAACATTTTTTTCTGACCCATATGGCTGTATACAGTGCTTTGCTCCAAAAAGGAATGGTGTCTGAATTGCCGACAAGCAACAGTTAGAAAGAACCTGATTTAACTTTCAAACTCTTGCCATGGGCTTTAAAATCAAAGGCTTATTAACAAATAAAGCCAAAATGTATTAGTTGTCTCAGACTTTTAGGCCACTTAAGCCTAAACCTACATACATTCAGCACTCCGTTTAACGCAAAGTTTCCAATGAAAGAATACCTTTCAAAAATTAATTTGACCATTCCTGACACACTCTTTTGCTTTTGGCAGTGTTGTATTGTCTTTTCAGACTCATATTTTGTTTCAGACAAGCAAATTTCCCAGTCAAATGAGTGGAATATTGAGAAAATGGTCTTTGAGAAATATTTGAACCCTAACCCTAACTAGCAAAACCCGAAGCTAGGGTTAGGGTTTTATTCCCATACAATGTAGATAGTTTTTGATGGCATGGCTGTGTGTTAAGGCTGAAAGGATACTTAGGAATATAGTTCTTTCAATGTTTTCTAAACATTTTTTTCTGACCCATATGGCTGTATACAGTGCTTTGCTCCAAAAAGGAATGGTGTCTGAATTGCCCGACAAGCAACAGTTAGAAAGAACCTGATTTAACTTTCAAACTCTTGCCATGGGCTTTAAAATCAAAGGCTTATTAACAAATAAAGCCAAAATGTATTAGTTGTCTCAGACTTTTAGGCCACTTAAGCCTAAACGTACATTCATTCAGCACTCTGTTTAACGCAAAGTTTCCAATGAAAGAATACCTTTCAAAAATTAATTTGACCATTCCTGACACACTCTTTTGCTTTTGGCAGTGTTGTATTGTCTTTTCAGACTCATAATTTGTTTCAGACAAGCAAATTTCCCAGTCAAATGAGTGGAATATTGAGAAAATGGTCTTTGAGAAATATTTGAACCCTAACCCTAACTAGCAAAACCCGAAGCTAGGGTTAGGGTTTTATTCCCATACAATGTAGACAGTTTTTGATGGCATGGCTGTGTTTTAGGGCTGAAAGGATACCTAGGAATATAGTTCTTTCAATGTTTTCTAAACATTTTTTTCTGACCCATATGGCTGTATACAGTGCTTTGCTCCAAAAAGGAATGGTGTCTGAATTGCCCGACAAGCAACAGTTAGAAGGAACCTGATTTAACTTTCAAACTCTTGCCATGGGCTTTAAAATCAAAGGCTTATTAACAAATAAAGCCAAAATGTATTAGTTGTCTCAGACTTTTAGGCCGCTTAAGCCTAAACGTACATTCATTCAGCACTGTTTAACGCAAAGTTTCCAATGAAAGAATACCTTTCAAAAATTAATTTGACCATTCCTGACACACTCTTTTGCTTTTGGCAGTGTTGTATTTTCTTTTCAGACTCATATTTTGATTCAGACAAGCAAATTTCCCAGTCAAATGAGTGGAATATTGAGAAAATGGTCTTTGAGAAATATTTGAACCCTAACCCTAACTAGCAAAACCCGAAGCTAGGGTTAGGGTTTTATTCCCATACAATGTAGACAGTTTTTGATGGCATGGCTGTGTTTTAGGGCTGAAAGGATACCTAGGAATATAGTTCTTGAAATGTTTTCTAAACATTTTTTTCTGACCCATATGGCTGTATACAGTGCTTTGCTCCAAAAAGGAATGGTGTCTGAATTGCCGACAAGCAACAGTTAGAAAGAACCTGATTTAACTTTCAAACTCTTGCCATGGGCTTTAAAATCAAAGGCTTATTAACAAATCAAGCCAAAATGTATTAGTTGTCTCAGACTTTTAGGCCACTTAAGCCTAAACGTACAATCATTCAGCACTCTGTTTAACGCAAAGTTTCCAATGATAGAATACCTTTCAAAAACTAATTTGACCATTCCTGACACACTCTTTTGCTTTTAGCAGTGTTGTGTTGTCTTTTCAGACTCATATGTTGATTTAGAAAAGCAAATTTCCCAGTCAAATGAGTGGAATATTGAGAAAATGGTCTTTGAGAAATATTTGAACCCTAACCCTAACTAGCAAAACCCGAAGCTAGGGTTAGGGTTTTATTCCCATACAATGTAGACAGTTTTTGATAGCATGGCTGTGTTTAAGGGCTGAAAGGATACCTAGGAATATAGTTCTTTCAATGGTTTCTAAACATTTTTTTCTGACCCATATGGCTGTATACAGTGCTTTGCTCCAAAAAGGAATGGTGTCTGAATTGCCCGACAAGCAACAGTTAGAAAGAACCTGACTTAACTTTTAAACTCTTGCCATGGGCTTTAAAATCAAAGGCTTATTAACAAATAAAGCCAAAATGTATTAGTTGTCTCAGACTTTTAGGCCACTTAAGCCTAAACGTACATTCATTCAGCACTCCGTTTAACGCAAAGTTTCCAATGAAAGAATACCTTTCAAAAATTAATTTGACCATTCCTGACACACTCTTTTGCTTTTGGCAGTGTTGTATTGTCTTTTCAGACTCATATTTTGATTCAGACAAGCAAATTTCCCAGTCAAATGAGTGGAATATTGAGAAAATGGTCTTTGAGAAATATTTGAACCCTAACCCTAACTAGCAAAACCCGAAGCTAGGGTTAGGGTTTTATTCCCATACAATGTAGACAGTTTTTGATGGCATGGCTGTGTTTTAGGGCTGAAAGGATACCTAGGAATATAGTTCTTTCAATGGTTTCTAAACATTTTTTTCTGACCCATATGGCTGTATACAGTGCTTTGCTCCAAAAAGGAATGGTGTCTGAATAGCCCGACAAGCAACAGTTAGAAAGAACGTGATTTAACTTTCAAACTCTTGCCATGGGCTTTAAAATCAAAGGCTTATTAACAAATAAAGCCAAAATGTATTAGTTGTCTCAGACTTTTAGGCCACTTAAGCCTAAACGTACATTCATTCAGCACTCCGTTTAACGCAAAGTTTCCAATGAAAGAATACCTTTCAAAAATTAATTTGACCATTCCTGACACACTCTTTTGCTTTTGGCAGTGTTGCATTGTCTTTTCAGACTCATATTTTGATTCAGACAAGCAAATTTCCCAGTCAAATGAGTGGAATATTGAGAAAATGGTCTTTGAGAAATATTTGAACCCTAACCCTAACTAGCAAAACCCGAAGCTAGGGTTAGGGTTTTATTCCCATACAATGTAGACAGTTTTTGATGGCATGGCTGTGTTTTAGGGCTGAAAGGATACCTAGGAATATAGTTCTTTCAATGTTTTCTAAACATTTTTTTCTGACCCATATGGCTGTATACAGTGCTTTGCTCCAAAAAGGAATGGTGTCTGAATTGCCGACAAGCAACAGTTAGAAAGAACCTGATTTAACTTTCAAACTCTTGCCATGGGCTTTAAAATCAAAGGCTTATTAACAAATAAAGCCAAAATGTATTAGTTGTCTCAGACTTTTAGGCCACTTAAGCCTAAACGTACATTCATTCAGCACTCCGTTTAACGCAAAGTTTCCAATGAAAGAATACCTTTCAAAAATTAATTTGACCATTCCTGACACACTCTTTTGCTTTTGGCAGTGTTGTATTGTCTTTTCAGACTCATATTTTGATTCAGACAAGCAAATTTCCCAGTCAAATGAGTGGAATATTGAGAAAATGGTCTTTGAGAAATATTTGAACCCTAACCCTAACTAGCAAAACCCGAAGCTAGGGTTAGGGTTTTATTCCCATACAATGTAGACAGTTTTTGATGGCATGGCTGTGTTTTAGGGCTGAAAGGATACCTAGGAATATAGTTCTTTCAATGTTTTCTAAACATTTTTTTCTGACCCATATGGCTGTATACAGTGCTTTGCTCCAAAAAGGAATGTTGTCTGAATTGCCCGACAAGCAACAGTTAGAAAGAACCTGATTTAACTTTCAAACTCTTGCCATGGGCTTTAAAATCAAAGGCTTATTAACAAATAAAGCCAAAATGTATTACTTGTCTCAGACTTTTAGGCCACTTAAGCCTAAACGTACATTCATTCAGCACTCTGTTTAACGCAAAGTTTCCAATGAAAGAATACCTTTCAAAAATTAATTTGACCATTCCTGACACACTCTTTTGCTTTTGGCAGTGTTGTATTGTCTTTTCAGACTCATATTTTGATTCAGACAAGCAAATTTCCCAGTCAAATGAGTGGAATATTGAGAAAATGGTCTTTGAGAAATATTTGAACCCTAACCCTAACTAGCAAAACCCGAAGCTAGGGTTAGGGTTTTATTCCCATACATTGTAGACAGTTTTTGATGGCATGGCTGTGTTTTAGGGCTGAAAGGATACCTAGGAATATAGTTCTTTCAATGTTTTCTAAACATTTTTTTCTGACCCATATGGCTGTATACAGTGCTTTGCTCCAAAAAGGAATGGTGTCTGAATTGCCGACAAGCAACAGTTAGAAAGAACCTGATTTAACTTTCAAACTCTTGCCATGGGCTTTAAAATCAAAGGCTTATTAACAAATAAAGCCAAAATGTATTAGTTGTCTCAGACTTTTAGGCCACTTAAGCCTAAACCTACATACATTCAGCACTCCGTTTAACGCAAAGTTTCCAATGAAAGAATACCTTTCAAAAATTAATTTGACCATTCCTGACACACTCTTTTGCTTTTGGCAGTGTTGTATTGTCTTTTCAGACTCATATTTTGTTTCAGACAAGCAAATTTCCCAGTCAAATGAGTGGAATATTGAGAAAATGGTCTTTGAGAAATATTTGAACCCTAACCCTAACTAGCAAAACCCGAAGCTAGGGTTAGGGTTTTATTCCCATACAATGTAGATAGTTTTTGATGGCATGGCTGTGTGTTAAGGCTGAAAGGATACTTAGGAATATAGTTCTTTCAATGTTTTCTAAACATTTTTTTCTGACCCATATGGCTGTATACAGTGCTTTGCTCCAAAAAGGAATGGTGTCTGAATTGCCCGACAAGCAACAGTTAGAAAGAACCTGATTTAACTTTCAAACTCTTGCCATGGGCTTTAAAATCAAAGGCTTATTAACAAATAAAGCCAAAATGTATTAGTTGTCTCAGACTTTTAGGCCACTTAAGCCTAAACGTACATTCATTCAGCACTCTGTTTAACGCAAAGTTTCCAATGAAAGAATACCTTTCAAAAATTAATTTGACCATTCCTGACACACTCTTTTGCTTTTGGCAGTGTTGTATTGTCTTTTCAGACTCATAATTTGTTTCAGACAAGCAAATTTCCCAGTCAAATGAGTGGAATATTGAGAAAATGGTCTTTGAGAAATATTTGAACCCTAACCCTAACTAGCAAAACCCGAAGCTAGGGTTAGGGTTTTATTCCCATACAATGTAGACAGTTTTTGATGGCATGGCTGTGTTTTAGGGCTGAAAGGATACCTAGGAATATAGTTCTTTCAATGTTTTCTAAACATTTTTTTCTGACCCATATGGCTGTATACAGTGCTTTGCTCCAAAAAGGAATGGTGTCTGAATTGCCCGACAAGCAACAGTTAGAAGGAACCTGATTTAACTTTCAAACTCTTGCCATGGGCTTTAAAATCAAAGGCTTATTAACAAATAAAGCCAAAATGTATTAGTTGTCTCAGACTTTTAGGCCGCTTAAGCCTAAACGTACATTCATTCAGCACTGTTTAACGCAAAGTTTCCAATGAAAGAATACCTTTCAAAAATTAATTTGACCATTCCTGACACACTCTTTTGCTTTTGGCAGTGTTGTATTTTCTTTTCAGACTCATATTTTGATTCAGACAAGCAAATTTCCCAGTCAAATGAGTGGAATATTGAGAAAATGGTCTTTGAGAAATATTTGAACCCTAACCCTAACTAGCAAAACCCGAAGCTAGGGTTAGGGTTTTATTCCCATACAATGTAGACAGTTTTTGATGGCATGGCTGTGTTTTAGGGCTGAAAGGATACCTAGGAATATAGTTCTTGAAATGTTTTCTAAACATTTTTTTCTGACCCATATGGCTGTATACAGTGCTTTGCTCCAAAAAGGAATGGTGTCTGAATTGCCGACAAGCAACAGTTAGAAAGAACCTGATTTAACTTTCAAACTCTTGCCATGGGCTTTAAAATCAAAGGCTTATTAACAAATCAAGCCAAAATGTATTAGTTGTCTCAGACTTTTAGGCCACTTAAGCCTAAACGTACAATCATTCAGCACTCTGTTTAACGCAAAGTTTCCAATGATAGAATACCTTTCAAAAACTAATTTGACCATTCCTGACACACTCTTTTGCTTTTAGCAGTGTTGTGTTGTCTTTTCAGACTCATATGTTGATTTAGAAAAGCAAATTTCCCAGTCAAATGAGTGGAATATTGAGAAAATGGTCTTTGAGAAATATTTGAACCCTAACCCTAACTAGCAAAACCCGAAGCTAGGGTTAGGGTTTTATTCCCATACAATGTAGACAGTTTTTGATAGCATGGCTGTGTTTAAGGGCTGAAAGGATACCTAGGAATATAGTTCTTTCAATGGTTTCTAAACATTTTTTTCTGACCCATATGGCTGTATACAGTGCTTTGCTCCAAAAAGGAATGGTGTCTGAATTGCCCGACAAGCAACAGTTAGAAAGAACCTGACTTAACTTTTAAACTCTTGCCATGGGCTTTAAAATCAAAGGCTTATTAACAAATAAAGCCAAAATGTATTAGTTGTCTCAGACTTTTAGGCCACTTAAGCCTAAACGTACATTCATTCAGCACTCCGTTTAACGCAAAGTTTCCAATGAAAGAATACCTTTCAAAAATTAATTTGACCATTCCTGACACACTCTTTTGCTTTTGGCAGTGTTGTATTGTCTTTTCAGACTCATATTTTGATTCAGACAAGCAAATTTCCCAGTCAAATGAGTGGAATATTGAGAAAATGGTCTTTGAGAAATATTTGAACCCTAACCCTAACTAGCAAAACCCGAAGCTAGGGTTAGGGTTTTATTCCCATACAATGTAGACAGTTTTTGATGGCATGGCTGTGTTTTAGGGCTGAAAGGATACCTAGGAATATAGTTCTTTCAATGGTTTCTAAACATTTTTTTCTGACCCATATGGCTGTATACAGTGCTTTGCTCCAAAAAGGAATGGTGTCTGAATAGCCCGACAAGCAACAGTTAGAAAGAACGTGATTTAACTTTCAAACTCTTGCCATGGGCTTTAAAATCAAAGGCTTATTAACAAATAAAGCCAAAATGTATTAGTTGTCTCAGACTTTTAGGCCACTTAAGCCTAAACGTACATTCATTCAGCACTCCGTTTAACGCAAAGTTTCCAATGAAAGAATACCTTTCAAAAATTAATTTGACCATTCCTGACACACTCTTTTGCTTTTGGCAGTGTTGCATTGTCTTTTCAGACTCATATTTTGATTCAGACAAGCAAATTTCCCAGTCAAATGAGTGGAATATTGAGAAAATGGTCTTTGAGAAATATTTGAACCCTAACCCTAACTAGCAAAACCCGAAGCTAGGGTTAGGGTTTTATTCCCATACAATGTAGACAGTTTTTGATGGCATGGCTGTGTTTTAGGGCTGAAAGGATACCTAGGAATATAGTTCTTTCAATGTTTTCTAAACATTTTTTTCTGACCCATATGGCTGTATACAGTGCTTTGCTCCAAAAAGGAATGGTGTCTGAATTGCCGACAAGCAACAGTTAGAAAGAACCTGATTTAACTTTCAAACTCTTGCCATGGGCTTTAAAATCAAAGGCTTATTAACAAATAAAGCCAAAATGTATTAGTTGTCTCAGACTTTTAGGCCACTTAAGCCTAAACGTACATTCATTCAGCACTCCGTTTAACGCAAAGTTTCCAATGAAAGAATACCTTTCAAAAATTAATTTGACCATTCCTGACACACTCTTTTGCTTTTGGCAGTGTTGTATTGTCTTTTCAGACTCATATTTTGATTCAGACAAGCAAATTTCCCAGTCAAATGAGTGGAATATTGAGAAAATGGTCTTTGAGAAATATTTGAACCCTAACCCTAACTAGCAAAACCCGAAGCTAGGGTTAGGGTTTTATTCCCATACAATGTAGACAGTTTTTGATGGCATGGCTGTGTTTTAGGGCTGAAAGGATACCTAGGAATATAGTTCTTTCAATGTTTTCTAAACATTTTTTTCTGACCCATATGGCTGTATACAGTGCTTTGCTCCAAAAAGGAATGTTGTCTGAATTGCCCGACAAGCAACAGTTAGAAAGAACCTGATTTAACTTTCAAACTCTTGCCATGGGCTTTAAAATCAAAGGCTTATTAACAAATAAAGCCAAAATGTATTACTTGTCTCAGACTTTTAGGCCACTTAAGCCTAAACGTACATTCATTCAGCACTCTGTTTAACGCAAAGTTTCCAATGAAAGAATACCTTTCAAAAATTAATTTGACCATTCCTGACACACTCTTTTGCTTTTGGCAGTGTTGTATTGTCTTTTCAGACTCATATTTTGATTCAGACAAGCAAATTTCCCAGTCAAATGAGTGGAATATTGAGAAAATGGTCTTTGAGAAATATTTGAACCCTAACCCTAACTAGCAAAACCCGAAGCTAGGGTTAGGGTTTTATTCCCATACATTGTAGACAGTTTTTGATGGCATGGCTGTGTTTTAGGGCTGAAAGGATACCTAGGAATATAGTTCTTTCAATGTTTTCTAAACATTTTTTTCTGACCCATATGGCTGTATACAGTGCTTTGCTCCAAAAAGGAATGGTGTCTGAATTGCCGACAAGCAACAGTTAGAAAGAACCTGATTTAACTTTCAAACTCTTGCCATGGGCTTTAAAATCAAAGGCTTATTAACAAATAAAGCCAAAATGTATTAGTTGTCTCAGACTTTTAGGCCACTTAAGCCTAAACCTACATACATTCAGCACTCCGTTTAACGCAAAGTTTCCAATGAAAGAATACCTTTCAAAAATTAATTTGACCATTCCTGACACACTCTTTTGCTTTTGGCAGTGTTGTATTGTCTTTTCAGACTCATATTTTGTTTCAGACAAGCAAATTTCCCAGTCAAATGAGTGGAATATTGAGAAAATGGTCTTTGAGAAATATTTGAACCCTAACCCTAACTAGCAAAACCCGAAGCTAGGGTTAGGGTTTTATTCCCATACAATGTAGATAGTTTTTGATGGCATGGCTGTGTGTTAAGGCTGAAAGGATACTTAGGAATATAGTTCTTTCAATGTTTTCTAAACATTTTTTTCTGACCCATATGGCTGTATACAGTGCTTTGCTCCAAAAAGGAATGGTGTCTGAATTGCCCGACAAGCAACAGTTAGAAAGAACCTGATTTAACTTTCAAACTCTTGCCATGGGCTTTAAAATCAAAGGCTTATTAACAAATAAAGCCAAAATGTATTAGTTGTCTCAGACTTTTAGGCCACTTAAGCCTAAACGTACATTCATTCAGCACTCTGTTTAACGCAAAGTTTCCAATGAAAGAATACCTTTCAAAAATTAATTTGACCATTCCTGACACACTCTTTTGCTTTTGGCAGTGTTGTATTGTCTTTTCAGACTCATAATTTGTTTCAGACAAGCAAATTTCCCAGTCAAATGAGTGGAATATTGAGAAAATGGTCTTTGAGAAATATTTGAACCCTAACCCTAACTAGCAAAACCCGAAGCTAGGGTTAGGGTTTTATTCCCATACAATGTAGACAGTTTTTGATGGCATGGCTGTGTTTTAGGGCTGAAAGGATACCTAGGAATATAGTTCTTTCAATGTTTTCTAAACATTTTTTTCTGACCCATATGGCTGTATACAGTGCTTTGCTCCAAAAAGGAATGGTGTCTGAATTGCCCGACAAGCAACAGTTAGAAGGAACCTGATTTAACTTTCAAACTCTTGCCATGGGCTTTAAAATCAAAGGCTTATTAACAAATAAAGCCAAAATGTATTAGTTGTCTCAGACTTTTAGGCCGCTTAAGCCTAAACGTACATTCATTCAGCACTGTTTAACGCAAAGTTTCCAATGAAAGAATACCTTTCAAAAATTAATTTGACCATTCCTGACACACTCTTTTGCTTTTGGCAGTGTTGTATTTTCTTTTCAGACTCATATTTTGATTCAGACAAGCAAATTTCCCAGTCAAATGAGTGGAATATTGAGAAAATGGTCTTTGAGAAATATTTGAACCCTAACCCTAACTAGCAAAACCCGAAGCTAGGGTTAGGGTTTTATTCCCATACAATGTAGACAGTTTTTGATGGCATGGCTGTGTTTTAGGGCTGAAAGGATACCTAGGAATATAGTTCTTGAAATGTTTTCTAAACATTTTTTTCTGACCCATATGGCTGTATACAGTGCTTTGCTCCAAAAAGGAATGGTGTCTGAATTGCCGACAAGCAACAGTTAGAAAGAACCTGATTTAACTTTCAAACTCTTGCCATGGGCTTTAAAATCAAAGGCTTATTAACAAATCAAGCCAAAATGTATTAGTTGTCTCAGACTTTTAGGCCACTTAAGCCTAAACGTACAATCATTCAGCACTCTGTTTAACGCAAAGTTTCCAATGATAGAATACCTTTCAAAAACTAATTTGACCATTCCTGACACACTCTTTTGCTTTTAGCAGTGTTGTGTTGTCTTTTCAGACTCATATGTTGATTTAGAAAAGCAAATTTCCCAGTCAAATGAGTGGAATATTGAGAAAATGGTCTTTGAGAAATATTTGAACCCTAACCCTAACTAGCAAAACCCGAAGCTAGGGTTAGGGTTTTATTCCCATACAATGTAGACAGTTTTTGATAGCATGGCTGTGTTTAAGGGCTGAAAGGATACCTAGGAATATAGTTCTTTCAATGGTTTCTAAACATTTTTTTCTGACCCATATGGCTGTATACAGTGCTTTGCTCCAAAAAGGAATGGTGTCTGAATTGCCCGACAAGCAACAGTTAGAAAGAACCTGACTTAACTTTTAAACTCTTGCCATGGGCTTTAAAATCAAAGGCTTATTAACAAATAAAGCCAAAATGTATTAGTTGTCTCAGACTTTTAGGCCACTTAAGCCTAAACGTACATTCATTCAGCACTCCGTTTAACGCAAAGTTTCCAATGAAAGAATACCTTTCAAAAATTAATTTGACCATTCCTGACACACTCTTTTGCTTTTGGCAGTGTTGTATTGTCTTTTCAGACTCATATTTTGATTCAGACAAGCAAATTTCCCAGTCAAATGAGTGGAATATTGAGAAAATGGTCTTTGAGAAATATTTGAACCCTAACCCTAACTAGCAAAACCCGAAGCTAGGGTTAGGGTTTTATTCCCATACAATGTAGACAGTTTTTGATGGCATGGCTGTGTTTTAGGGCTGAAAGGATACCTAGGAATATAGTTCTTTCAATGGTTTCTAAACATTTTTTTCTGACCCATATGGCTGTATACAGTGCTTTGCTCCAAAAAGGAATGGTGTCTGAATAGCCCGACAAGCAACAGTTAGAAAGAACGTGATTTAACTTTCAAACTCTTGCCATGGGCTTTAAAATCAAAGGCTTATTAACAAATAAAGCCAAAATGTATTAGTTGTCTCAGACTTTTAGGCCACTTAAGCCTAAACGTACATTCATTCAGCACTCCGTTTAACGCAAAGTTTCCAATGAAAGAATACCTTTCAAAAATTAATTTGACCATTCCTGACACACTCTTTTGCTTTTGGCAGTGTTGCATTGTCTTTTCAGACTCATATTTTGATTCAGACAAGCAAATTTCCCAGTCAAATGAGTGGAATATTGAGAAAATGGTCTTTGAGAAATATTTGAACCCTAACCCTAACTAGCAAAACCCGAAGCTAGGGTTAGGGTTTTATTCCCATACAATGTAGACAGTTTTTGATGGCATGGCTGTGTTTTAGGGCTGAAAGGATACCTAGGAATATAGTTCTTTCAATGTTTTCTAAACATTTTTTTCTGACCCATATGGCTGTATACAGTGCTTTGCTCCAAAAAGGAATGGTGTCTGAATTGCCGACAAGCAACAGTTAGAAAGAACCTGATTTAACTTTCAAACTCTTGCCATGGGCTTTAAAATCAAAGGCTTATTAACAAATAAAGCCAAAATGTATTAGTTGTCTCAGACTTTTAGGCCACTTAAGCCTAAACGTACATTCATTCAGCACTCCGTTTAACGCAAAGTTTCCAATGAAAGAATACCTTTCAAAAATTAATTTGACCATTCCTGACACACTCTTTTGCTTTTGGCAGTGTTGTATTGTCTTTTCAGACTCATATTTTGATTCAGACAAGCAAATTTCCCAGTCAAATGAGTGGAATATTGAGAAAATGGTCTTTGAGAAATATTTGAACCCTAACCCTAACTAGCAAAACCCGAAGCTAGGGTTAGGGTTTTATTCCCATACAATGTAGACAGTTTTTGATGGCATGGCTGTGTTTTAGGGCTGAAAGGATACCTAGGAATATAGTTCTTTCAATGTTTTCTAAACATTTTTTTCTGACCCATATGGCTGTATACAGTGCTTTGCTCCAAAAAGGAATGTTGTCTGAATTGCCCGACAAGCAACAGTTAGAAAGAACCTGATTTAACTTTCAAACTCTTGCCATGGGCTTTAAAATCAAAGGCTTATTAACAAATAAAGCCAAAATGTATTACTTGTCTCAGACTTTTAGGCCACTTAAGCCTAAACGTACATTCATTCAGCACTCTGTTTAACGCAAAGTTTCCAATGAAAGAATACCTTTCAAAAATTAATTTGACCATTCCTGACACACTCTTTTGCTTTTGGCAGTGTTGTATTGTCTTTTCAGACTCATATTTTGATTCAGACAAGCAAATTTCCCAGTCAAATGAGTGGAATATTGAGAAAATGGTCTTTGAGAAATATTTGAACCCTAACCCTAACTAGCAAAACCCGAAGCTAGGGTTAGGGTTTTATTCCCATACATTGTAGACAGTTTTTGATGGCATGGCTGTGTTTTAGGGCTGAAAGGATACCTAGGAATATAGTTCTTTCAATGTTTTCTAAACATTTTTTTCTGACCCATATGGCTGTATACAGTGCTTTGCTCCAAAAAGGAATGGTGTCTGAATTGCCGACAAGCAACAGTTAGAAAGAACCTGATTTAACTTTCAAACTCTTGCCATGGGCTTTAAAATCAAAGGCTTATTAACAAATAAAGCCAAAATGTATTAGTTGTCTCAGACTTTTAGGCCACTTAAGCCTAAACGTACATACATTCAGCACTCCGTTTAACGCAAAGTTTCCAATGAAAGAATACCTTTCAAAAATTAATTTGACCATTCCTGACACACTCTTTTGCTTTTGGCAGTGTTGTATTGTCTTTTCAGACTCATATTTTGTTTCAGACAAGCAAATTTCCCAGTCAAATGAGTGGAATATTGAGAAAATGGTCTTTGAGAAATATTTGAACCCTAACCCTAACTAGCAAAACCCGAAGCTAGGGTTAGGGTTTTATTCCCATACAATGTAGATAGTTTTTGATGGCATGGCTGTGTGTTAAGGCTGAAAGGATACTTAGGAATATAGTTCTTTCAATGTTTTCTAAACATTTTTTTCTGACCCATATGGCTGTATACAGTGCTTTGCTCCAAAAAGGAATGGTGTCTGAATTGCCCGACAAGCAACAGTTAGAAAGAACCTGATTTAACTTTCAAACTCTTGCCATGGGCTTTAAAATCAAAGGCTTATTAACAAATAAAGCCAAAATGTATTAGTTGTCTCAGACTTTTAGGCCACTTAAGCCTAAACGTACATTCATTCAGCACTCTGTTTAACGCAAAGTTTCCAATGAAAGAATACCTTTCAAAAATTAATTTGACCTTTCCTGACACACTCTTTTGCTTTTGGCAGTGTTGTATTGTCTTTTCAGACTCATAATTGGTTTCAGACAAGCAAATTTCCCAGTCAAATGAGTGGAATATTGAGAAAATGGTCTTTGAGAAATATTTGAACCCTAACCCTAACTAGCAAAACCCGAAGCTAGGGTTAGGGTTTTATTCCCATACAATATAGATAGTTTTTGATGGAATGGCTGTGTTTTAGGGCTGAAAGGATACTTAGGAATATAGTTCTTTCAATGTTTTCTAAACATTTTTTTCTGACCCATATGGCTGTATACAGTGCTTTGCTCCAAAAAGGAATGGTGTCTGAATTGCCCGACAAGCAACAGTTAGAAAGAACCTGACTTAACTTTCAAACTCTTGCCATGGGCTTTAAAATCAAAGGCTTATTAACAAATAAAGCCAAAATGTATTAGTTGTCTCAGACTTTTAGGCCACTTAAGCCTAAACGTACATTCATTCAGCACTCCGTTTAACGCAAAGTTTCCAATGAAAGAATACCTTTCAAAAATTAATTTGACCATTCCTGACACACTCTTTTGCTTTTGGCAGTGTTGTATTGTCTTTTCAGACTCATATTTTGATTCAGACAAGCAAATTTCCCAGTCAAATGAGTGGAATATTGAGAAAATGGTCTTTGAGAAATATTTGAACCCTAACCCTAACTAGCAAAACCCGAAGCTAGGGTTAGGGTTTTATTCCCATACAATGTAGACAGTTTTTGATGGCATGGCTGTGTTTTAGGGCTGAAAGGATACCTAGGAATATAGTTCTTTCAATGTTTTCTAAACATTTTTTTCTGACCCATATGGCTGTATACAGTGCTTTGCTCCAAAAAGGAATGGTGTCTGAATAGTCCGACAAGCAACAGTTAGAAAGAACCTGATTTAACTTTCAAACTCTTGCCATGGGCTTTAAAATCAAAGGCTTATTAACAAATAAAGCCAAAATGTATTAGTTGTCTCAGACTTTTAGGCCACTTAAGCCTAAATGTACATTCATTCAGCACTCTATTTAACGCAAAGTTTCCAATGAAAGAATACCTTTCAAAAATTAATTTGACCATTCCTGACACACTCTTTTGCTTTTGGCAGTGTTGTATTGTCTTTTCAGACTCATATTTTGTTTCAGACAAGCAAATTTCCCAGTCAAATGAGTGGAATATTGAGAAAATGGTCTTTGAGAAATATTTGAACCCTAACCCTAACTAGCAAAACCCGAAGCTAGGGTTAGGGTTTTATTCCCATACAATGTAGATAGTTTTTGATGGCATGGCTGTGTGTTAAGGCTGAAAGGATACTTAGGAATATAGTTCTTTCAATGTTTTCTAAACATTTTTTTCTGACCCATATGGCTGTATACAGTGCTTTGCTCCAAAAAGGAATGGTGTCTGAATTGCCCGACAAGCAACAGTTAGAAAGAACCTGATTTAACTTTCAAACTCTTGCCATAGGCTTTAAAATCAAAGGCTTATTAACAAATAAAGCCAAAATGTATTAGTTGTCTCAGACTTTTAGGCCACTTAAGCCTAAACGTACATTCATTCAGCACTCTATTTAACGCAAAGTTTCCAATGAAAGAATACCTTTCAAAAATTAATTTGACCATTCCTGACACACTCTTTTGCTTTTGGCAGTGTTGTATTGTCTTTTCAGACTCATATTTTGATTCAGACAAGCAAACTTCCCAGTCAAATGAGTGGAATATTGAGAAAATGATCTTTGAGAAATATTTGAACCCTAACCCTAACTAGCAAAACCCGAAGCTAGGGTTAGGGTTTTATTCCCATACAATGTAGACAGTTTCTGATGGCATGGCTGTGTTTTAGGGCTGAAAGGATACCTAGGAATATAGTTCTTTCAATGTTTTCTAAACATTTTTTTCTGACCCATATGGCTGTATACAGTGCTTTGCTCCAAAAAGGAATGGTGTCTGAATTGCCCGACAAGCAACAGTTAGAAAGAACCTGATTTAACTTTCAAACTCTTGCCATGGGCTTTAAAATCAAAGGCTTATTAACAAATAAAGCCAAAATGTATTACTTGTCTCAGACTTTTAGGCCACTTAAGCCTAAACGTACATTCATTCAGCACTCCGTTTAACGCAAAGTTTCCAATGAAAGAATACCTTTCAAAAATTAATTTGACCATTCCTGACACACTCTTTTGCTTTTGGCAGTGTTGCATTGTCTTTTCAGACTCATATTTTGATTCAGACAAGCAAATTTCCCAGTCAAATGAGTGGAATATTGAGAAAATGGTCTTTGAGAAATATTTGAACCCTAACCCTAACTAGCAAAACCCGAAGCTAGGGTTAGGGTTTTATTCCCCTACAATGTAGACAGTTTTTGATGGCATGGCTGTGTTTTAGGGCTGAAAGGATACCTAGGAATATAGTTCTTTCAATGTTTTCTAAACATTTTTTTCTGACCCATATGGCTGTATACAGTGCTTTGCTCCAAAAAGGAATGGTGTCTGAATTGCCCGACAAGCAACAGTTAGAAAGAACCTGATTTAACTTTCAAACTCTTGCCATGGGCTTTAAAATCAAAGGCTTATTAACAAATAAAGCCAAAATGTATTAGTTGTCTCAGACTTTTAGGCCACTTAAGCCTAAACGTACATTCATTCAGCACTCCGTTTAACGCAAAGTTTCCAATGAAAGAATACCTTTCAAAAATTAATTTGACCATTCCTGACACACTCTTTTGCTTTTGGCAGTGTTGTATTGTCTTTTCAGACTCATATTTTGATTCAGACAAGCAAATTTCCCAGTCAAATGAGTGGAATATTGAGAAAATGGTCTTTGAGAAATATTTGAACCCTAACCCTAACTAGCAAAACCCGAAGCTAGGGTTAGGGTTTTATTCCCATACAATGTAGACAGTTTTTGATGGCATGGCTGTGTTTTAGGGCTGAAAGGATACCTAGGAATATAGTTCTTTCAATGTTTTCTAAACATTTTTTTCTGACCCATATGGCTGTATACAGTGCTTTGCTCCAAAAAGGAATGGTGTCTGAATAGTCCGACAAGCAACAGTTAGAAAGAACCTGATTTAACTTTCAAACTCTTGCCATGGGCTTTAAAATCAAAGGCTTATTAACAAATAAAGCCAAAATGTATTAGTTGTCTCAGACTTTTAGGCCACTTAAGCCTAAATGTACATTCATTCAGCACTCTATTTAACGCAAAGTTTCCAATGAAAGAATACCTTTCAAAAATTAATTTGACCATTCCTGACACACTCTTTTGCTTTTGGCAGTGTTGTATTGTCTTTTCAGACTCATATTTTGATTCAGACAAGCAAACTTCCCAGTCAAATGAGTGGAATATTGAGAAAATGGTCCTTGAGAAATATTTGAACCCTAACCCTAACTAGCAAAACCCGAAGCTAGGGTTAGGGTTTTATTCCCATACAATGTAGACAGTTTCTGATGGCATGGCTGTGTTTTAGGGCTGAAAGGATACCTAGGAATATAGTTCTTTCAATGTTTTCTAAACATTTTTTTCTGACCCATATGGCTGTATACAGTGCTTTGCTCCAAAAAGGAATGGTGTCTGAATTGCCCGACAAGCAACAGTTAGAAAGAACCTGACTTAACTTTCAAACTCTTGCCATGGGCTTTAAAATCAAAGGCTTATTAACAAATAAAGCCAAAATGTATTAGTTGTCTCAGACTTTTAGGCCACTTAAGCCTAAACGTACATTCATTCAGCACTCTATTTAACGCAAAGTTTCCAATGAAAGAATACCTTTCAAAAATTAATTTGACCATTCCTGACACACTCTTTTGCTTTTGGCAGTGTTGTATTCTCTTTTCAGACTCATATTTTGATTCAGACAAGCAAACTTCCCAGTCAAATGAGTGGAATATTGAGAAAATGGTCTTTGAGAAATATTTGAACCCTAACCCTAACTAGCAAAACCCGAAGCTAGGGTTAGGGTTTTATTCCCATACAATGTAGACAGTTTCTGATGGCATGGCTGTGTTTTAGGGCTGAAAGGATACCTAGGAATATAGTTCTTTCAATGTTTTCTAAACATTTTTTTCTGACCCATATGGCTGTATACAGTGCTTTGCTCCAAAAAGGAATGGTGTCTGAATTGCCCGACAAGCAACAGTTAGAAAGAACCTGACTTAACTTTCAAACTCTTGCCATGGGCTTTAAAATCAAAGGCTTATTAACAAATAAAGCCAAAATGTATTAGTTGTCTCAGACTTTTAGGCCACTTAAGCCTAAACGTACATTCATTCAGCACTGTTTAACGCAAAGTTTCCAATGAAAGAATACCTTTCAAAAATTAATTTGACCATTCCTGACACACTCTTTTGCTTTTGGCAGTGTTGTATTGTCTTTTCAGACTCATATTTTGTTTCAGACAAGCAAATTTCCCAGTCAAATGAGTGGAATATTGAGAAAATGGTCTTTGAGAAATATTTGAACCCTAACCCTAACTAGCAAAACCCGAAGCTAGGGTTAGGGTTTTATTCCCATACAATGTAGATAGTTTTTGATGGCATGGCTGTGTGTTAAGGCTGAAAGGATACTTAGGAATATAGTTCTTTCAATGTTTTCTAAACATTTTTTTCTGACCCATATGGCTGTATACAGTGCTTTGCTCCAAAAAGGAATGGTGTCTGAATTGCCCGACAAGCAACAGTTAGAAAGAACCTGATTTAACTTTCAAACTCTTGCCATAGGCTTTAAAATCAAAGGCTTATTAACAAATAAAGCCAAAATGTATTAGTTGTCTCAGACTTTTAGGCCACTTAAGCCTAAACGTACATTCATTCAGCACTCTATTTAACGCAAAGTTTCCAATGAAAGAATACCTTTCAAAAATTAATTTGACCATTCCTGACACACTCTTTTGCTTTTGGCAGTGTTGTATTGTCTTTTCAGACTCATATTTTGATTCAGACAAGCAAACTTCCCAGTCAAATGAGTGGAATATTGAGAAAATGATCTTTGAGAAATATTTGAACCCTAACCCTAACTAGCAAAACCCGAAGCTAGGGTTAGGGTTTTATTCCCATACAATGTAGACAGTTTCTGATGGCATGGCTGTGTTTTAGGGCTGAAAGGATACCTAGGAATATAGTTCTTTCAATGTTTTCTAAACATTTTTTTCTGACCCATATGGCTGTATACAGTGCTTTGCTCCAAAAAGGAATGGTGTCTGAATTGCCCGACAAGCAACAGTTAGAAAGAACCTGATTTAACTTTCAAACTCTTGCCATGGGCTTTAAAATCAAAGGCTTATTAACAAATAAAGCC
This sequence comes from Atractosteus spatula, assembly GCF_055471065.1. NCBI lineage: Eukaryota > Metazoa > Chordata > Actinopteri > Semionotiformes > Lepisosteidae > Atractosteus > Atractosteus spatula. The sequence goes on along the minus strand of NC_142709.1, from coordinate 28,322,708 downwards.
AAAATGTATTACTTGTCTCAGACTTTTAGGCCACTTAAGCCTAAACGTACATTCATTCAGCACTCCGTTTAACGCAAAGTTTCCAATGAAAGAATACCTTTCAAAAATTAATTTGACCATTCCTGACACACTCTTTTGCTTTTGGCAGTGTTGCATTGTCTTTTCAGACTCATATTTTGATTCAGACAAGCAAATTTCCCAGTCAAATGAGTGGAATATTGAGAAAATGGTCTTTGAGAAATATTTGAACCCTAACCCTAACTAGCAAAACCCGAAGCTAGGGTTAGGGTTTTATTCCCCTACAATGTAGACAGTTTTTGATGGCATGGCTGTGTTTTAGGGCTGAAAGGATACCTAGGAATATAGTTCTTTCAATGTTTTCTAAACATTTTTTTCTGACCCATATGGCTGTATACAGTGCTTTGCTCCAAAAAGGAATGGTGTCTGAATTGCCCGACAAGCAACAGTTAGAAAGAACCTGATTTAACTTTCAAACTCTTGCCATGGGCTTTAAAATCAAAGGCTTATTAACAAATAAAGCCAAAATGTATTAGTTGTCTCAGACTTTTAGGCCACTTAAGCCTAAACGTACATTCATTCAGCACTCCGTTTAACGGAAAGTTTCCAATGAAAGAATACCTTTCAAAAATTAATTTGACCATTCCTGACACACTCTTTTGCTTTTGGCAGTGTTGTATTGTCTTTTCAGACTCATATTTTGATTCAGAAAAGCAAATTTCCCAGTCAAATGAGTGGAATATTGAGAAAATGGTCTTTGAGAAATATTTGAACCCTAACCCTAACTAGCAAAACCCGAAGCTAGGGTTAGGGTTTTATTCCCATACAATGTAGACAGTTTTTGATAGCATGGCTGTGTTTTAGGGCTGAAAGGATACCTAGGAATATAGTTCTTTCAATGTTTTCTAAACATTTTTTTCTGACCCATATGGCTGTATACAGTGCTTTGCTCCAAAAAGGAATGGTGTCTGAATTGCCCGACAAGCAACAGTTAGAAAGAACCTGACTTAACTTTCAAACTCTTGCCATGGGCTTTAAAATCAAAGGCTTATTAACAAATAAAGCCAAAATGTATTAGTTGTCTCAGACTTTTAGGCCACTTAAGCCTAAACGTACATTCATTCAGCACTCTATTTAACGCAAAGTTTCCAATGAAAGAATACCTTTCAAAAATTAATTTGACCATTCCTGACACACTCTTTTGCTTTTGGCAGTGTTGTATTGTCTTTTCAGACTCATATTTTGATTCAGACAAGCAAATTTCCCAGTCAAATGAGTGGAAATTTGAGAAAATGGTCTTTGAGAAATATTTGAACCCTAACCCTAACTAGCAAAACCCGAAGCTAGGGTTAGGGTTTTATTCCCATACAATATAGATAGTTTTTGATGGCATGGCTGTGTTTTAGGGCTGAAAGGATACTTAGGAATATAGTTCTTTCAATGTTTTCTAAACATTTTTTTCTGACCCATATGGCTGTATACAGTGCTTTGCTCCAAAAAGGAATGTGTCTGAATTGCCCGACAAGCAACAGTTAGAAAGAACCTGATTTAACTTTCAAACTCTTGCCATGGGCTTTAAAATCAAAGGCTTATTAACAAATAAAGCCAAAATGTATTAGTTGTCTCAGACTTTTAGGCCACTTAAGCCTAAACGTACATTCATTCAGCACTCTATTTAACGCAAAGTTTCCAATGAAAGAATACCTTTCAAAAATTAATTTGACCATTCCTGACACACTCTTTTGCTTTTGGCAGTGTTGTATTGTCTTTTCAGACTCATATTTTGATTCAGACAAGCAAACTTCCCAGTCAAATGAGTGGAATATTGAGAAAATGGTCTTTGAGAAATATTTGAACCCTAACCCTAACTAGCAAAACCCGAAGCTAGGGTTAGGGTTTTATTCCCATACAATGTAGACAGTTTCTGATGGCATGGCTGTGTTTTAGGGCTGAAAGGATACCTAGGAATATAGTTCTTTCAATGTTTTCTAAACATTTTTTTCTGACCCATATGGCTGTATACAGTGCTTTGCTCCAAAAAGGAATGGTGTCTGAATTGCCCGACAAGCAACAGTTAGAAAGAACCTGATTTAACTTTCAAACTCTTGCCATGGGCTTTAAAATCAAAGGCTTATTAACAAATAAAGCCAAAATGTATTACTTGTCTCAGACTTTTAGGCCACTTAAGCCTAAACGTACATTCATTCAGCACTCCGTTTAACGGAAAGTTTCCAATGAAAGAATACCTTTCAAAAATTAATTTGACCATTCCTGACACACTCTTTTGCTTTTGGCAGTGTTGCATTGTCTTTTCAGACTCATATTTTGATTCAGACAAGCAAATTTCCCAGTCAAATGAGTGGAATATTGAGAAAATGGTCTTTGAGAAATATTTGAACCCTAACCCTAACTAGCAAAACCCGAAGCTAGGGTTAGGGTTTTATTCCCCTACAATGTAGACAGTTTTTGATAGCATGGCTGTGTTTTAGGGCTGAAAGGATACCTAGGAATATAGTTCTTTCAATGTTTTCTAAACATTTTTTCTGACCCATATGGCTGTATACAGTGCTTTGCTCCAAAAAGGAATGGTGTCTGAATTGCCCGACAAGCAACAGTTAGAAAGAACCTGACTTAACTTTCAAACTCTTGCCATGGGCTTTAAAATCAAAGGATTATTAACAAATAAAGCCAAAATGTATTAGTTGTCTCAGACTTTTAGGCCACTTAAGCCTAAACGTACATTCATTCAGCACTCCGTTTAACGCAAAGTTTCCAATGAAAGAATACCTTTCAAAAATTAATTTGACCATTCCTGACACACTCTTTTGCTTTTGGCAGTGTTGCATTGTCTTTTCAGACTCATATTTTGATTCAGACAAGCAAATTTCCCAGTCAAATGAGTGGAAATTTGAGAAAATGGTCTTTGAGAAATATTTGAACCCTAACCCTAACTAGCAAAACCCGAAGCTAGGGTTAGGGTTTTATTCCCATACAATGTAGACAGTTTTTGATAGCATGGCTGTGTTTTAGGGCTGAAAGGATACTTAGGAATATAGTTCTTTCAATGTTTTCTAAACATTTTTTTCTGACCCATATGGCTGTATACAGTGCTTTGCTCCAAAAAGGAATGGTGTCTGAATAGCCCGACAACCAACAGTTAGAAAGAACCTGATTTAACTTTCAAATTCTTGCCATGGGCTTTAAAATCAAAGGCTTATTAACAAATAAAGCCAAAATGTATTAGTTGTCTCAGACTTTTAGGCCACTTAAGCCTAAACGTACATTCATTCAGCACTCCGTTTAACGCAAAGTTTCCAATGAAAGAATACCTTTCAAAAATTAATTTGACCATTCCTGACACACTCTTTTGCTTTTGGCAGTGTTGCATTGTCTTTTCAGACTCATATTTTGATTCAGACAAGCAAATTTCCCAGTCAAATGAGTGGAATATTGAGAAAATGGTCTTTGAGAAATATTTGAACCCTAACCCTAACTAGCAAAACCCGAAGCTAGGGTTAGGGTTTTATTCCCATACAATGTAGACAGTTTCTGATGGCATGGCTGTGTTTTAGGGCTGAAAGGATACCTAGGAATATAGTTCTTTCAATGTTTTCTAAACATTTTTTTCTGACCAATATGGCTGTATACAGTGCTTTGCTCCAAAAAGGAATGGTGTCTGAATTGCCCGACAAGCAACAGTTAGAAAGAACCTGACTTAACTTTCAAACTCTTGCCATGGGCTTTAAAATCAAAGGCTTATTAACAAATAAAGCCAAAATGTATTACTTGTCTCAGACTTTTAGGCCACTTAAGCCTAAACGTACATTCATTCAGCACTCCGTTTAACGCAAAGTTTCCAATGAAAGAATACCTTTCAAAAATTAATTTGACCATTCCTGACACACTCTTTTGCTTTTGGCAGTGTTGCATTGTCTTTTCAGACTCATATTTTGATTCAGACAAGCAAATTTCCCAGTCAAATGAGTGGAATATTGAGAAAATGGTCTTTGAGAAATATTTGAACCCTAACCCTAACTAGCAAAACCCGAAGCTAGGGTTAGGGTTTTATTCCCCTACAATGTAGACAGTTTTTGATGGCATGGCTGTGTTTTAGGGCTGAAAGGATACCTAGGAATATAGTTCTTTCAATGTTTTCTAAACATTTTTTTCTGACCCATATGGCTGTATACAGTGCTTTGATCCAAAAAGGAATGGTGTCTGAATTGCCCGACAAGCAACAGTTAGAAAGAACCTGATTTAACTTTCAAACTCTTGCCATGGGCTTTAAAATCAAAGGCTTATTAACAAATAAAGCCAAAATGTATTACTTGTCTCAGACTTTTAGGCCACTTAAGCCTAAACGTACATTCATTCAGCACTCCGTTTAACGCAAAGTTTCCAATGAAAGAATACCTTTCAAAAATTAATTTGACCATTCCTGACACACTCTTTTGCTTTTGGCAGTGTTGTATTGTCTTTTCAGACTCATATTTTGATTCAGAAAAGCAAATTTCCCAGTCAAATGAGTGGAATATTGAGAAAATGGTCTTTGAGAAATATTTGAACCCTAACCCTAACTAGCAAAACCCGAAGCTAGGGTTAGGGTTTTATTCCCATACAATGTAGACAGTTTTTGATAGCATGGCTGTGTTTTAGGGCTGAAAGGATACCTAGGAATATAGTTCTTTCAATGTTTTCTAAACATTTTTTCTGACCCATATGGCTGTATACAGTGCTTTGCTCCAAAAAGGAATGGTGTCTGAATTGCCCGACAAGCAACAGTTAGAAAGAACCTGACTTAACTTTCAAACTCTTGCCATGGGCTTTAAAATCAAAGGATTATTAACAAATAAAGCCAAAATGTATTAGTTGTCTCAGACTTTTAGGCCACTTAAGCCTAAACGTACATTCATTCAGCACTGTTTAACGCAAAGTTTCCAATGAAAGAATACCTTTCAAAAATTAATTTGACCATTCCTGACACACTCTTTTGCTTTTGGCAGTGTTGCATTGTCTTTTCAGACTCATATTTTGATTCAGACAAGCAAATTTCCCAGTCAAATGAGTGGAAATTTGAGAAAATGGTCTTTGAGAAATATTTGAACCCTAACCCTAACTAGCAAAACCCGAAGCTAGGGTTAGGGTTTTATTCCCATACAATGTAGACAGTTTTTGATAGCATGGCTGTGTTTTAGGGCTGAAAGGATACTTAGGAATATAGTTCTTTCAATGTTTTCTAAACATTTTTTTCTGACCCATATGGCTGTATACAGTGCTTTGCTCCAAAAAGGAATGGTGTCTGAATAGCCCGACAAGCAACAGTTAGAAAGAACCTGATTTAACTTTCAAATTCTTGCCATGGGCTTTAAAATCAAAGGCTTATTAACAAATAAAGCCAAAATGTATTAGTTGTCTCAGACTTTTAGGCCACTTAAGCCTAAACGTACATTCATTCAGCACTCCGTTTAACGCAAAGTTTCCAATGAAAGAATACCTTTCAAAAATTAATTTGACCATTCCTGACACACTCTTTTGCTTTTGGCAGTGTTGCATTGTCTTTTCAGACTCATATTTTGATTCAGACAAGCAAATTTCCCAGTCAAATGAGTGGAATATTGAGAAAATGGTCTTTGAGAAATATTTGAACCCTAACCCTAACTAGCAAAACCCGAAGCTAGGGTTAGGGTTTTATTCCCATACAATGTAGACAGTTTCTGATGGCATGGCTGTGTTTTAGGGCTGAAAGGATACCTAGGAATATAGTTCTTTCAATGTTTTCTAAACATTTTTTTCTGACCAATATGGCTGTATACAGTGCTTTGCTCCAAAAAGGAATGGTGTCTGAATTGCCCGACAAGCAAAAGTTAGAAAGAACCTGATTTAACTTTCAAACTCTTGCCATGGGCTTTAAAATCAAAGGCTTATTAACAAATAAAGCCAAAATGTATTACTTGTCTCAGACTTTTAGGCCACTTAAGCCTAAACGTACATTCATTCAGCACTCCGTTTAACGCAAAGTTTCCAATGAAAGAATACCTTTCAAAAATTAATTTGACCATTCCTGACACACTCTTTTGCTTTTGGCAGTGTTGCATTGTCTTTTCAGACTCATATTTTGATTCAGACAAGCAAATTTCCCAGTCAAATGAGTGGAATATTGAGAAAATGGTCTTTGAGAAATATTTGAACCCTAACCCTAACTAGCAAAACCCGAAGCTAGGGTTAGGGTTTTATTCCCCTACAATGTAGACAGTTTTTGATGGCATGGCTGTGTTTTAGGGCTGAAAGGATACCTAGGAATATAGTTCTTTCAATGTTTTCTAAACATTTTTTCTGACCCATATGGCTGTATACAGTGCTTTGCTCCAAAAAGGAATGGTGTCTGAATTGCCCGACAAGCAACAGTTAGAAAGAACCTGATTTAACTTTCAAACTCTTGCCATAGGCTTTAAAATCAAAGGCTTATTAACAAATAAAGCCAAAATGTATTAGTTGTCTCAGACTTTTAGGCCACTTAAGCCTAAACGTACATTCATTCAGCACTCTATTTAACGCAAAGTTTCCAATGAAAGAATACCTTTCAAAAATTAATTTGACCATTCCTGACACACTCTTTTGCTTTTGGCAGTGTTGTATTGTCTTTTCAGACTCATATTTTGATTCAGACAAGCAAACTTCCCAGTCAAATGAGTGGAATATTGAGAAAATGATCTTTGAGAAATATTTGAACCCTAACCCTAACTAGCAAAACCCGAAGCTAGGGTTAGGGTTTTATTCCCATACAATGTAGACAGTTTCTGATGGCATGGCTGTGTTTTAGGGCTGAAAGGATACCTAGGAATATAGTTCTTTCAATGTTTTCTAAACATTTTTTTCTGACCCATATGGCTGTATACAGTGCTTTGCTCCAAAAAGGAATGGTGTCTGAATTGCCCGACAAGCAACAGTTAGAAAGAACCTGATTTAACTTTCAAACTCTTGCCATGGGCTTTAAAATCAAAGGCTTATTAACAAATAAAGCCAAAATGTATTACTTGTCTCAGACTTTTAGGCCACTTAAGCCTAAACGTACATTCATTCAGCACTCCGTTTAACGCAAAGTTTCCAATGAAAGAATACCTTTCAAAAATTAATTTGACCATTCCTGACACACTCTTTTGCTTTTGGCAGTGTTGCATTGTCTTTTCAGACTCATATTTTGATTCAGACAAGCAAATTTCCCAGTCAAATGAGTGGAATATTGAGAAAATGGTCTTTGAGAAATATTTGAACCCTAACCCTAACTAGCAAAACCCGAAGCTAGGGTTAGGGTTTTATTCCCCTACAATGTAGACAGTTTTTGATGGCATGGCTGTGTTTTAGGGCTGAAAGGATACCTAGGAATATAGTTCTTTCAATGTTTTCTAAACATTTTTTTCTGACCCATATGGCTGTATACAGTGCTTTGCTCCAAAAAGGAATGGTGTCTGAATTGCCCGACAAGCAACAGTTAGAAAGAACCTGATTTAACTTTCAAACTCTTGCCATGGGCTTTAAAATCAAAGGCTTATTAACAAATAAAGCCAAAATGTATTAGTTGTCTCAGACTTTTAGGCCACTTAAGCCTAAACGTACATTCATTCAGCACTCCGTTTAACGGAAAGTTTCCAATGAAAGAATACCTTTCAAAAATTAATTTGACCATTCCTGACACACTCTTTTGCTTTTGGCAGTGTTGTATTGTCTTTTCAGACTCATATTTTGATTCAGAAAAGCAAATTTCCCAGTCAAATGAGTGGAATATTGAGAAAATGGTCTTTGAGAAATATTTGAACCCTAACCCTAACTAGCAAAACCCGAAGCTAGGGTTAGGGTTTTATTCCCATACAATGTAGACAGTTTTTGATAGCATGGCTGTGTTTTAGGGCTGAAAGGATACCTAGGAATATAGTTCTTTCAATGTTTTCTAAACATTTTTTTCTGACCCATATGGCTGTATACAGTGCTTTGCTCCAAAAAGGAATGGTGTCTGAATTGCCCGACAAGCAACAGTTAGAAAGAACCTGACTTAACTTTCAAACTCTTGCCATGGGCTTTAAAATCAAAGGCTTATTAACAAATAAAGCCAAAATGTATTAGTTGTCTCAGACTTTTAGGCCACTTAAGCCTAAACGTACATTCATTCAGCACTCTATTTAACGCAAAGTTTCCAATGAAAGAATACCTTTCAAAAATTAATTTGACCATTCCTGACACACTCTTTTGCTTTTGGCAGTGTTGTATTGTCTTTTCAGACTCATATTTTGATTCAGACAAGCAAATTTCCCAGTCAAATGAGTGGAAATTTGAGAAAATGGTCTTTGAGAAATATTTGAACCCTAACCCTAACTAGCAAAACCCGAAGCTAGGGTTAGGGTTTTATTCCCATACAATATAGATAGTTTTTGATGGCATGGCTGTGTTTTAGGGCTGAAAGGATACTTAGGAATATAGTTCTTTCAATGTTTTCTAAACATTTTTTTCTGACCCATATGGCTGTATACAGTGCTTTGCTCCAAAAAGGAATGTGTCTGAATTGCCCGACAAGCAACAGTTAGAAAGAACCTGATTTAACTTTCAAACTCTTGCCATGGGCTTTAAAATCAAAGGCTTATTAACAAATAAAGCCAAAATGTATTAGTTGTCTCAGACTTTTAGGCCACTTAAGCCTAAACGTACATTCATTCAGCACTCTATTTAACGCAAAGTTTCCAATGAAAGAATACCTTTCAAAAATTAATTTGACCATTCCTGACACACTCTTTTGCTTTTGGCAGTGTTGTATTGTCTTTTCAGACTCATATTTTGATTCAGACAAGCAAACTTCCCAGTCAAATGAGTGGAATATTGAGAAAATGGTCTTTGAGAAATATTTGAACCCTAACCCTAACTAGCAAAACCCGAAGCTAGGGTTAGGGTTTTATTCCCATACAATGTAGACAGTTTCTGATGGCATGGCTGTGTTTTAGGGCTGAAAGGATACCTAGGAATATAGTTCTTTCAATGTTTTCTAAACATTTTTTTCTGACCCATATGGCTGTATACAGTGCTTTGCTCCAAAAAGGAATGGTGTCTGAATTGCCCGACAAGCAACAGTTAGAAAGAACCTGATTTAACTTTCAAACTCTTGCCATGGGCTTTAAAATCAAAGGCTTATTAACAAATAAAGCCAAAATGTATTACTTGTCTCAGACTTTTAGGCCACTTAAGCCTAAACGTACATTCATTCAGCACTCCGTTTAACGGAAAGTTTCCAATGAAAGAATACCTTTCAAAAATTAATTTGACCATTCCTGACACACTCTTTTGCTTTTGGCAGTGTTGCATTGTCTTTTCAGACTCATATTTTGATTCAGACAAGCAAATTTCCCAGTCAAATGAGTGGAATATTGAGAAAATGGTCTTTGAGAAATATTTGAACCCTAACCCTAACTAGCAAAACCCGAAGCTAGGGTTAGGGTTTTATTCCCCTACAATGTAGACAGTTTTTGATAGCATGGCTGTGTTTTAGGGCTGAAAGGATACCTAGGAATATAGTTCTTTCAATGTTTTCTAAACATTTTTTCTGACCCATATGGCTGTATACAGTGCTTTGCTCCAAAAAGGAATGGTGTCTGAATTGCCCGACAAGCAACAGTTAGAAAGAACCTGACTTAACTTTCAAACTCTTGCCATGGGCTTTAAAATCAAAGGATTATTAACAAATAAAGCCAAAATGTATTAGTTGTCTCAGACTTTTAGGCCACTTAAGCCTAAACGTACATTCATTCAGCACTCCGTTTAACGCAAAGTTTCCAATGAAAGAATACCTTTCAAAAATTAATTTGACCATTCCTGACACACTCTTTTGCTTTTGGCAGTGTTGCATTGTCTTTTCAGACTCATATTTTGATTCAGACAAGCAAATTTCCCAGTCAAATGAGTGGAAATTTGAGAAAATGGTCTTTGAGAAATATTTGAACCCTAACCCTAACTAGCAAAACCCGAAGCTAGGGTTAGGGTTTTATTCCCATACAATGTAGACAGTTTTTGATAGCATGGCTGTGTTTTAGGGCTGAAAGGATACTTAGGAATATAGTTCTTTCAATGTTTTCTAAACATTTTTTTCTGACCCATATGGCTGTATACAGTGCTTTGCTCCAAAAAGGAATGGTGTCTGAATAGCCCGACAACCAACAGTTAGAAAGAACCTGATTTAACTTTCAAATTCTTGCCATGGGCTTTAAAATCAAAGGCTTATTAACAAATAAAGCCAAAATGTATTAGTTGTCTCAGACTTTTAGGCCACTTAAGCCTAAACGTACATTCATTCAGCACTCCGTTTAACGCAAAGTTTCCAATGAAAGAATACCTTTCAAAAATTAATTTGACCATTCCTGACACACTCTTTTGCTTTTGGCAGTGTTGCATTGTCTTTTCAGACTCATATTTTGATTCAGACAAGCAAATTTCCCAGTCAAATGAGTGGAATATTGAGAAAATGGTCTTTGAGAAATATTTGAACCCTAACCCTAACTAGCAAAACCCGAAGCTAGGGTTAGGGTTTTATTCCCATACAATGTAGACAGTTTCTGATGGCATGGCTGTGTTTTAGGGCTGAAAGGATACCTAGGAATATAGTTCTTTCAATGTTTTCTAAACATTTTTTTCTGACCAATATGGCTGTATACAGTGCTTTGCTCCAAAAAGGAATGGTGTCTGAATTGCCCGACAAGCAACAGTTAGAAAGAACCTGACTTAACTTTCAAACTCTTGCCATGGGCTTTAAAATCAAAGGCTTATTAACAAATAAAGCCAAAATGTATTACTTGTCTCAGACTTTTAGGCCACTTAAGCCTAAACGTACATTCATTCAGCACTCCGTTTAACGCAAAGTTTCCAATGAAAGAATACCTTTCAAAAATTAATTTGACCATTCCTGACACACTCTTTTGCTTTTGGCAGTGTTGCATTGTCTTTTCAGACTCATATTTTGATTCAGACAAGCAAATTTCCCAGTCAAATGAGTGGAATATTGAGAAAATGGTCTTTGAGAAATATTTGAACCCTAACCCTAACTAGCAAAACCCGAAGCTAGGGTTAGGGTTTTATTCCCCTACAATGTAGACAGTTTTTGATGGCATGGCTGTGTTTTAGGGCTGAAAGGATACCTAGGAATATAGTTCTTTCAATGTTTTCTAAACATTTTTTTCTGACCCATATGGCTGTATACAGTGCTTTGATCCAAAAAGGAATGGTGTCTGAATTGCCCGACAAGCAACAGTTAGAAAGAACCTGATTTAACTTTCAAACTCTTGCCATGGGCTTTAAAATCAAAGGCTTATTAACAAATAAAGCCAAAATGTATTACTTGTCTCAGACTTTTAGGCCACTTAAGCCTAAACGTACATTCATTCAGCACTCCGTTTAACGCAAAGTTTCCAATGAAAGAATACCTTTCAAAAATTAATTTGACCATTCCTGACACACTCTTTTGCTTTTGGCAGTGTTGTATTGTCTTTTCAGACTCATATTTTGATTCAGAAAAGCAAATTTCCCAGTCAAATGAGTGGAATATTGAGAAAATGGTCTTTGAGAAATATTTGAACCCTAACCCTAACTAGCAAAACCCGAAGCTAGGGTTAGGGTTTTATTCCCATACAATGTAGACAGTTTTTGATAGCATGGCTGTGTTTTAGGGCTGAAAGGATACCTAGGAATATAGTTCTTTCAATGTTTTCTAAACATTTTTTCTGACCCATATGGCTGTATACAGTGCTTTGCTCCAAAAAGGAATGGTGTCTGAATTGCCCGACAAGCAACAGTTAGAAAGAACCTGACTTAACTTTCAAACTCTTGCCATGGGCTTTAAAATCAAAGGATTATTAACAAATAAAGCCAAAATGTATTAGTTGTCTCAGACTTTTAGGCCACTTAAGCCTAAACGTACATTCATTCAGCACTGTTTAACGCAAAGTTTCCAATGAAAGAATACCTTTCAAAAATTAATTTGACCATTCCTGACACACTCTTTCGCTTTTGGCAGTGTTGCATTGTCTTTTCAGACTCATATTTTGATTCAGACAAGCAAATTTCCCAGTCAAATGAGTGGAAATTTGAGAAAATGGTCTTTGAGAAATATTTGAACCCTAACCCTAACTAGCAAAACCCGAAGCTAGGGTTAGGGTTTTATTCCCATACAATGTAGACAGTTTTTGATAGCATGGCTGTGTTTTAGGGCTGAAAGGATACTTAGGAATATAGTTCTTTCAATGTTTTCTAAACATTTTTTTCTGACCCATATGGCTGTATACAGTGCTTTGCTCCAAAAAGGAATGGTGTCTGAATAGCCCGACAAGCAACAGTTAGAAAGAACCTGATTTAACTTTCAAATTCTTGCCATGGGCTTTAAAATCAAAGGCTTATTAACAAATAAAGCCAAAATGTATTAGTTGTCTCAGACTTTTAGGCCACTTAAGCCTAAACGTACATTCATTCAGCACTCCGTTTAACGCAAAGTTTCCAATGAAAGAATACCTTTCAAAAATTAATTTGACCATTCCTGACACACTCTTTTGCTTTTGGCAGTGTTGCATTGTCTTTTCAGACTCATATTTTGATTCAGACAAGCAAATTTCCCAGTCAAATGAGTGGAATATTGAGAAAATGGTCTTTGAGAAATATTTGAACCCTAACCCTAACTAGCAAAACCCGAAGCTAGGGTTAGGGTTTTATTCCCATACAATGTAGACAGTTTCTGATGGCATGGCTGTGTTTTAGGGCTGAAAGGATACCTAGGAATATAGTTCTTTCAATGTTTTCTAAACATTTTTTTCTGACCAATATGGCTGTATACAGTGCTTTGCTCCAAAAAGGAATGGTGTCTGAATTGCCCGACAAGCAAAAGTTAGAAAGAACCTGATTTAACTTTCAAACTCTTGCCATGGGCTTTAAAATCAAAGGCTTATTAACAAATAAAGCCAAAATGTATTACTTGTCTCAGACTTTTAGGCCACTTAAGCCTAAACGTACATTCATTCAGCACTCCGTTTAACGCAAAGTTTCCAATGAAAGAATACCTTTCAAAAATTAATTTGACCATTCCTGACACACTCTTTTGCTTTTGGCAGTGTTGCATTGTCTTTTCAGACTCATATTTTGATTCAGACAAGCAAATTTCCCAGTCAAATGAGTGGAATATTGAGAAAATGGTCTTTGAGAAATATTTGAACCCTAACCCTAACTAGCAAAACCCGAAGCTAGGGTTAGGGTTTTATTCCCCTACAATGTAGACAGTTTTTGATGGCATGGCTGTGTTTTAGGGCTGAAAGGATACCTAGGAATATAGTTCTTTCAATGTTTTCTAAACATTTTTTCTGACCCATATGGCTGTATACAGTGCTTTGCTCCAAAAAGGAATGGTGTCTGAATTGCCCGACAAGCAACAGTTAGAAAGAACCTGACTTAACTTTCAAACTCTTGCCATGGGCTTTAAAATCAAAGGATTATTAACAAATAAAGCCAAAATGTATTAGTTGTCTCAGACTTTTAGGCCACTTAAGCCTAAACGTACATTCATTCAGCACTCTATTTAACGCAAAGTTTCCAATGAAAGAATACCTTTCAAAAATTAATTTGACCATTCCTGACACACTCTTTTGCTTTTGGCAGTGTTGTATTGTCTTTTCAGACTCATATTTTGATTCAGAAAAGCAAATTTCCCAGTCAAATGAGTGGAATATTGAGAAAATGGTCTTTGAGAAATATTTGAACCCTAACCCTAACTAGCAAAACCCGAAGCTAGGGTTAGGGTTTTATTCCCATACAATGTAGACAGTTTTTGATAGCATGGCTGTGTTTTAGGGCTGAAAGGATACCTAGGAACATAGTTCTTTCAATGTTTTCTAAACATTTTTTTCTGACCCATATGGCTGTATACAGTGCTTTGCTCCAAAAAGGAATGGTGTCTGAATAGCCCGACAAGCAACAGTTAGAAAGAACCTGATGTAACTTTCAAACTCTTGCCATGGGCTTTAAAATCAAAGGCTTATTAACAAATAAAGCCAAAATGTATTAGTTGTCTCAGACTTATAGGCCGCTTAAGCCTAAACGTACATTCATTCAGCACTGTTTAACGCAAAGTTTCCAATGAAAGAATACCTTTCAAAAATTAATTTGACCATTCCTGACACACTCTTTTGCTTTTGGCAGTGTTGTATTGTCTTTTCAGACTCATATTTTGATTCAGACAAGCAAATTTCCCAGTCAAATGAGTGGCATATTGAGAAAATGGTCTTTGAGAAATATTTGAACCCTAACCCTAACTAGTAAAACCCGAAGCTAGGGTTAGGGTTTTATTCCCATACAATGTAGACAGTTTTTGATAGCATAGCTGTGTTTTAGGGCTGAAAGGATACCTAGGAATATAGTTCTTTCAATGTTTTCTAAACATTTTTTTCTGACCCATATGGCTGTATACAGTGCTTTGCTCCAAAAAGGAATGGTGTCTGAATAGCCCGACAAGCAACAGTTAGAAAGAACGTGATTTAACTTTCAAACTCTTGCCATGGGCTTTAAAATCAAAGGCTTATTAACAAATAAAGCCAAAATGTATTAGTTGTCTCAGACTTTTAGGCCGCTTAAGCCTAAACGTACATTCATTCAGCACTGTTTAACGCAAAGTTTCCAATGAAAGAATACCTTTCAAAAATTAATTTGACCATTCCTGACACACTCTTTTGCTTTTGGCAGTGTTGTATTGTCTTTTCAGACTCATATTTTGATTCAGACAAGCAAATTTCCGAGTCAAATGAGTGGAATATTGAGAAAATGGTCTTTGAGAAATATTTGAACCCTAACCCTAACTAGCAAAACCCGAAGCTAGGGTTAGGGTTTTATTCCCATACAATGTAGACAGTTTCTGATGGCATGGCTGTGTTTTAGGGCTGAAAGAATACCTAGGAATATAGTTCTTTCAATGTTTTCTAAACATTTTTTTCTGACCCATATGGCTGTATACAGTGCTTTGCTCCAAAAAGGAATGGTGTCTGAATTGCCCGACAAGCAACAGTTAGAAAGAACCTGATGTAACTTTCAAACTCTTGCCATGGGCTTTAAAATCAAAGGCTTATTAACGAATAAAGCCAAAATGTATTACTTGTCTCAGACTTTTAGGCCACTTAAGCCTAAACGTACATTCATTCAGCACTCCGTTTAACGCAAAGTTTCCAATGAAAGAATACCTTTCAAAAATTAATTTGACCATTCCTGACACACTCTTTTGCTGTTGGCAGTGTTGTATTGTCTTTTCAGACTCATATTTTGATTCAGACAAGTAAATTTCCCAGTCAAATGAGTGGAATATTGAGAAAATGGTCTTTGAGAAATATTTGAACCCTAACCCTAACTAGCAAAACCCAAAGCTAGGGTTAGGGTTTTATTCCCCTACAATGTAGACAGTTTTTGATGGCATGGCTGTGTTTTAGGGCTGAAAGGATACCTAGGAATATAGTTCTTTCAATGTTTTCTAAACATTTTTTTCTGACCCATATGGCTGTATACAGTGCTTTGCTCCAAAAAGGAATGGTGTCTGAATTGCCCGACAAGCAACAGTTAGAAAGAACCTGATTTAACTTTTAAACTCTTGCCATGGGCTTTAAAATCAAAGGCTTATTAACAAATAAAGCCAAAATGTATTAGTTGTCTCAGACTTTTAGGCCACTTAAGCCTAAACGTACAATCATTCAGCACTCTGTTTAACGCAAAGTTTCCAATGAAAGAATACCTTTCAAAAACTAATTTGACCATTCCTGACACACTCTTTTGCTTTTGGCAGTGTTGTATTGTCTTTTTAGACTCATATTTTGATTCAGACAAGCAAATTTCCCAGTCAAATGAGTGGCATATTGAGAAAATGCTTTGAGAAATATTTGAACCCTAACCCTAACTAGTAAAACCCGAAGCTAGGGTTAGGGTTTTATTCCCATACAATGTAGACAGTTTTTGATAGCATAGCTGTGTTTTAGGGCTGAAAGGATACCTAGGAATATAGTTCTTTCAATGTTTTCTAAACATTTTTTTCTGACCCATATGGCTGTATACAGTGCTTTGCTCCAAAAAGGAATGGTGTCTGAATAGCCCAACAAGCAACAGTTAGAAAGAACCTGATTTAACTTTCAAACTCTTGCCATGGGCTTTAAAATCAAAGGCTTATTAACAAAGAAAGCCAAAATGTATTAGTTGTCTCAGACTTTTAGGCCACTTAAGCCTAAACGTACAATCATTCAGCACTCTATTTAACGCAAAGTTTCCAATGAAAGAATACCTTTCAAAAACTAATTTGACCATTCCTGACACACTCTTTTGCTTTTGGCAGTGTTGTATTGTCTCTTCAGACTCATATTTTGATTCAGAAAAGGAAATTTCCCAGTCAAATGAGTGGAATATTGAGAAAATGGTCTTTGAGAAATATTTGAACCCTAACCCTAACTAGCGAAACCCGAAGCTAGGGTTAGGGTTTTATTCCCATACAATGTAGACAGTTTTTGATAGCATGGCTGTGTTTTAGGGCTGAAAGGATACCTAGGAATATAGTTCTTTCAATGTTTTCTAAACATTTTTTTCTGACCCATATGGCTGTATACAGTGCTTTGCTCCAAAAAGGAATGGTGTCTGAATAGCCCGACAAGCAACAGTTAGAAAGAACCTGATTTAACTTTCAAACTCTTGCCATGGGCTTTAAAATCAAAGGCTTATTAACAAATAAAGCCAAAATGTATTAGTTGTCTCAGACTTTTAGGCCACTTAAGCCTAAACGTACATTCATTCAGCACTCCGTTTAACGCAAAGTTTCCAATGAAAGAATACCTTTCAAAAATTAATTTGACCATTCCTGACACACTCTTTTGCTTTTGGCAGTGTTGCACTGTCTTTTCAGACTCATATTTTGATTCAGACAAGCAAATTTCCCAGTCAAATGAGTGGAATATTGAGAAAATGGTCTTTGAGAAATATTTGAACCCTAACCCTAACTAGCAAAACCCGAAGCTAGGGTTAGGGTTTTATTCCCATACAATGTAGACAGTTTTTGATGGCATGGCTGTGTTTTAGGGCTGAAAGGATACCTAGGAATATAGTTCTTTCAATGTTTTCTAAACATTTTTTTCTGACCCATATGGCTGTATACAGTGCTTTGCTCCAAAAAGGAATGATGTCTGAATTGCCCGAAAAGCAACAGTTAGAAAGAACCTGATTTAACTTTCAAACTCTTGCCATGGGCTTTAAAATCAAAGGCTTATTAACAAATAAAGCCAAAATGTATTACTTGTCTCAGACTTTTAGGCCACTTAAGCCTAAACGTACATTCATTCAGCACTCCGTTTAACGCAAAGTTTCCAATGAAAGAATACCTTTCAAAAATTAATTTGACCATTCCTGACACACTCTTTTGCTTTTGGCAGTCTTGTATTGTCTTTTCAGACTCATATTTTGATTCAGACAAGCAAATTTCCCAGTCAGATGAGTGGAATATTGAGAAAATGGTCTTTGAGAAATATTTGAACCCTAACCCTAACTAGCAAAACCCGAAGCTAGGGTTAGGGTTTTATTCCCCTACAATGTAGACAGTTTTTGATGGCATGGCTGTGTTTTAGGGCTGAAAGGATACCTAGGAATATAGTTCTTTCAATGTTTTCTAAACATTTTTTTCTGACCCATATGGCTGTATACAGTGCTTTGCTCCATAAAGGAATGGTGTCTGAATTGCCCGACAAGCAACAGTTACAAAGAACCTGATTTAACTTTCAAACTCTTGCCATGGGCTTTAAAATCAAAGGCTTATTAACAAATAAAGCCAAAATGTATTACTTGTCTCAGACTTTTAGGCCACTTAAGCCTAAACGTACATTCATTCAGCACTCCGTTTAACGCAAAGTTTCCAATGAAAGAATACCTTTCAAAAATTAATTTGACCATTCCTGACACACTCTTTTGCTTTTGGCAGTGTTGTATTGTCTTTTCAGACTCATATTTTGATTCAGAAAAGCAAATTTCCCAGTCAAATGAGTGGAATATTGAGAAAATGGTCTTTGAGAAATATTTGAACCCTAACCCTAACTAGCAAAACCCGAAGCTAGGGTTAGGGTTTTATTCCCATCCAATGTAGACAGTTCTTGATGGCATGGCTGTGTTTTAGGGCTGAAAGGATACCTAGGAATATAGTTCTTTCAATGTTTTCTAAACATTTTTTTCTGACCCATATGGCTGTATACAGTGCTTTGCTCCAAAAAGGAATGGTGTCTGAATTGCCGACAAGCAACAGTTAGAAAGAACCTGATTTAACTTTCAAACTCTTGCCATGGGCTTTAAAATCAAAGGCTTATTAACAAATAAAGCCAAAATGTATTAGTTGTCTCAGACTTTTAGGCCACTTAAGCCTAAACGTACAATCATTCAGCACTCTGTTTAACGCAAAGTTTCCAATGAAAGAATACCTTTCAAAAACTAATTTGACCATTCCTGACACACTCTTTTGCTTTTGGCAGTGTTGTATTGTCTTTTCAGACTCATATTTTGATTCAGACAAGCAAATTTCCCAGTCAAATGAGTGGAATATTGAGAAAATGGTCTTTGAGAAATATTTGAACCCTAACCCTAACTAGCAAAACCCGAAGCTAGGGTTAGGGTTTTATTCCCATACAATGTAGACAGTTTTTGATAGCATGGCTGTGTTTTAGGGCTGAAAGGATACCTAGGAATATAGTTCTTTCAATGTTTTCTAAACATTTTTTTCTGACCCATATGGCTGTATACAGTGCTTTGCTCCAAAAAGGAATGGTGTCTGAATTGCCCGACAAGCAACAGTTAGAAAGAACCTGATTTAACTTTCAAACTCTTGCCATGGGCTTTAAAATCAAAGGCTTATTAACGAATAAAGCCAAAATGTATTACTTGTCTCAGACTTTTAGGCCACTTAAGCCTAAACGTACATTCATTCAGCACTCCGTTTAACGCAAAGTTTCCAATGAAAGAATACCTTTCAAAAATTAATTTGACCATTCCTGACAGACTCTTTTGCTTTTGGCAGTGTTGTATTGTCTTTTCAGACTCATATTTTGATTCAGAAAAGCAAATTTCCCAGTCAAATGAGTGGAATATTGAGAAAATGGTCTTTGAGAAATATTTGAACCCTAACCCTAACTAGCAAAACCCGAAGCTAGGGTTAGGGTTTTAATCCCATCCAATGTAGACAGTTTTTGATGGCATGGCTGTGTTTTAGGGCTGAAAGGATACCTAGGAATATAGTTCTTTCAATGTTTTCTAAACATTTTTTTCTGACCCATATGGCTGTATACAGTGCTTTGCTCCAAAAAGGAATGGTGTCTGAATAGCCCGACAAGCAACAGTTAGAAAGAACCTGATTTAACTTTCAAACTCTTGCCATGGGCTTTAAAATCAAAGGCTTATTAACAAATAAAGCCAAAATGTATTAGTTGTCTCAGACTTTTAGGCCACTTAAGCCTATACGTACATTCATTCAGCACTCCGTTTAACGCAAAGTTTCCAATAAAAGAATACCTTTCAAAAATTAATTTGACCATTCCTGACACACTCTTTTGCTTTTGGCAGTGTTGTATTGTCTTTTCAGACTCATATTTTGATTCAGAAAAGCAAATTTCCCAGTCAAATGAGTGGAATATTGAGAAAATGGTCTTTGAGAAATATTTGAACCCTAACCCTAACTAGCAAAACCCGAAGCTAGGGTTAGGGTTTTATTCCCATACAATGTAGACAGTTTTTGATAGCATGGCTGTGTTTTAGGGCTGAAAGGATACCTAGGAATATAGTTCTTTCAATGTTTTCTAAACATTTTTTTCTGACTCATATGGCTGTATACAGTGCTTTGCTCCAAAAAGGAATGGTGTCTGAATAGCCCGACAAGCAACAGTTAGAAAGAACCTGATGTAACTTTCAAACTCTTGCCATGGGCTTTAAAATCAAAGCCTTATTAACAAATAAAGCCAAAATGTATTAGTTGTCTCAGACTTTTAGGCCACTTAAGCCTAAACGTACATTCATTCAGCACTCCGTTTAACGCAAAGTTTCCAATGAAAGAATACCTTTCAAAAATAAATTTGACCATTCCTGACACACTCTTTTGCTGTTGGCAGTGTTGTATTGTCTTTTCAGACTCATATTTTGATTCAGACAAGCAAATTTCCCAGTCAAATCAGTGGAATATTGAGAAAATGGTCTTTGAGAAATATTTGAACCCTAACCCTAACTAGCAAAACCCGAAGCTAGGGTTAGGGTTTTATTCCCATACAATGTAGACAGTTTTTGATGGCATGGCTGTGTTTTAGGGCTGAAAGGATACCTAGGAATATAGTTCTTTCAATGGTTTCTAAACATTTTTTTCTGACCCATATGGCTGTATACAGTGCTTTGCTCCAAAAAGGAATGGTGTCTGAATAGCCCGACAAGCAACAGTTAGAAAGAACGTGATTTAACTTTCAAACTCTTGCCATGGGCTTTAAACTCAAAGGCTTATTAACAAATAAAGCCAAAATGTATTAGTTGTCTCAGACTTTTAGGCCACTTAAGCCTAAACGTACATTCATTCAGCACTCCGTTTAACGCAAAGTTTCCAATGAAAGAATACCTTTCAAAAATTAATTTGACCATTCCTGACACACTCTTTTGCTTTTGGCAGTGTTGTATTGTCTTTTCAGACTCATATTTTGATTCAGAAAAGCAAATTTCCCAGTCAAATGAGTGGAATATTGAGAAAATGGTCTTTGAGAAATATTTGAACCCTAACCCTAACTAGCAAAACCCGAAGCTAGGGTTAGGGTTTTATTCCCATACAATGTAGACAGTTTTTGATAGCATGGCTGTGTTTTAGGGCTGAAAGGATACCTAGGAATATAGTTCTTTCAATGTTTTCTAAACATTTATTTCTGACCCATATGGCTGTATACAGTGCTTTGCTCCAAAAAGGAATGGTGTCTGAATAGCCCGACAAGCAACAGTTAGAAAGAACCTGATTTAACTTTCAAACTCTTGCCATGGGCTTTAAAATCAAAGGCTTATTAACAAATAAAGCCAAAATGTATTAGTTGTCTCAGACTTTTAGGCCACTTAAGCCTAAACGTACATTCATTCAGCACTCCGTTTAACGCAAAGTTTCCAATGAAAGAATACCTTTCAAAAATTAATTTGACCATTCCTGACACACTCTTTTGCTTTTGGCAGTGTTGTATTGTCTTTTCAGACTCATATTTTGATTCAGACAAGCAAATTTCCCAGTCAAATGAGTGGAATATTGAGAAAATGGTCTTTGAGAAATATTTGAACCCTAACCCTAACTAGCAAAACCCGAAGCTAGGGTTAGGGTTTTATTCCCATACAATGTAGACAGTTTTTGATAGCATGGCTGTGTTTTAGGGCTGAAAGGATACCTAGGAATATAGTTCTTTCAATGTTTTCTAAACATTTTTTTCTGACTCATATGGCTGTACACAGTGCTTTGCTCCAAAAAGGAATGGTGTCTGAATAGCCCGACAAGCAACAGTTAGAAAGAACCTGATGTAACTTTCAAACTCTTGCCATGGGCTTTAAAATCAAAGGCTTATTAACAAATAAAGCCAAAATGTATTAGTTGTCTCAGACTTTTAGGCCACTTAAGCCTAAACGTACATTCATTCAGCACTCTGTTTAACGCAAAGTTTCCAATGAAAGAATACCTTTCAAAAATTAATTTGACCATTCCTGACACACTCTTTTGCTTTTGGCAGTGTTGTATTGTCTTTTCAGACTCATATTTTGATTCAGACAAGCAAATTTCCCTGTCAAATGAGTGGAATATTGAGAAAACGGTCTTTGAGAAATATTTGAACCCTAACCCTAACTAGCAAAACCCGAAGCTAGGGTTAGGGTTTTATTCCCATACAATGTAGACAGTTTTTGATGGCATGGCTGTGTTTTAGGGCTGAAAGAATACCTAGGAATATAGTTCTTTCAATGTTTTCTAAACATTTTTTTCTGACCCATATGGCTGTATACAGTGCTTTGCTCCAAAAAGGAATGGTGTCTGAATTGCCCGACAAGCAACAGTTAGAAAGAACCTGATTTAACTTTCAAACTCTTGCCATGGGCTTTAAAATCAAAGGCTTATTAACGAATAAAGCCAAAATGTATTACTTGTCTCAGACTTTTAGGCCACTTAAGCCTAAACGTACATTCATTCAGCACTCCGTTTAACGCAAAGTTTCCAATGAAAGAATACCTTTCAAAAATTAATTTGACCATTCCTGACACACTCTTTTGCTGTTGGCAGTGTTGTATTGTCTTTTCAGACTCATATTTTGATTCAGACAAGCAAATTTCCCAGTCAAATCAGTGGAATATTGAGAAAATGGTCTTTGAGAAATATTTGAACCCTAACCCTAACTAGCAAAACCCGAAGCTAGGGTTAGGGTTTTATTCCCATACAATGTAGACAGTTTTTGATGGCATGGCTGTGTTTTAGGGCTGAAAGGATACCTAGGAATATAGTTCTTTCAATGGTTTCTAAACATTTTGTTCTGACCCATATGGCTGTATACAGTGCTTTGCTCCAAAAAGGAATGGTGTCTGAATAGCCCGACAAGCAACAGTTAGAAAGAACGTGATTTAACTTTCAAACTCTTGCCATGGGCTTTAAACTCAAAGGCTTATTAAAAAATAAAGCCAAAATGTATTAGTTGTCTCAGACTTTTAGGCCACTTAAGCCTAAACGTACATTCATTCAGCACTCCGTTTAACGCAAAGTTTCCAATGAAAGAATACCTTTCAAAAATTAATTTGACCATTCCTGACACACTCTTTTGCTTTTGGCAGTGTTGTATTGTCTTTTCAGACTCATATTTTGATTCAGAAAAGCAAATTTCCCAGTCAAATGAGTGGAATATTGAGAAAATGGTCTTTGAGAAATATTTGAACCCTAACCCTAACTAGCAAAACCCGAAGCTAGGGTTAGGGTTTTATTCCCATCCAATGTAGACAGTTCTTGATGGCATGGCTGTGTTTTAGGGCTGAAAGGATACCTAGGAATATAGTTCTTTCAATGTTTTCTAAACATTTTTTTCTGACCCATATGGCTGTATACAGTGCTTTGCTCCAAAAAGGAATGGTGTCTGAATTGCCGACAAGCAACAGTTAGAAAGAACCTGATTTAACTTTCAAACTCTTGCCATGGGCTTTAAAATCAAAGGCTTATTAACAAATAAAGCCAAAATGTATTAGTTGTCTCAGACTTTTAGGCCACTTAAGCCTAAACGTACAATCATTCAGCACTCTGTTTAACGCAAAGTTTCCAATGAAAGAATACCTTTCAAAAACTAATTTGACCATTCCTGACACACTCTTTTGCTTTTGGCAGTGTTGTATTGTCTTTTCAGACTCATATTTTGATTCAGACAAGCAAATTTCCCAGTCAAATGAGTGGAATATTGAGAAAATGGTCTTTGAGAAATATTTGAACCCTAACCCTAACTAGCAAAACCCGAAGCTAGGGTTAGGGTTTTATTCCCATACAATGTAGACAGTTTTTGATAGCATGGCTGTGTTTTAGGGCTGAAAGGATACCTAGGAATATAGTTCTTTCAATGTTTTCTAAACATTTTTTTCTGACCCATATGGCTGTATACAGTGCTTTGCTCCAAAAAGGAATGGTGTCTGAATTGCCCGACAAGCAACAGTTAGAAAGAACCTGATTTAACTTTCAAACTCTTGCCATGGGCTTTAAAATCAAAGGCTTATTAACGAATAAAGCCAAAATGTATTACTTGTCTCAGACTTTTAGGCCACTTAAGCCTAAACGTACATTCATTCAGCACTCCGTTTAACGCAAAGTTTCCAATGAAAGAATACCTTTCAAAAATTAATTTGACCATTCCTGACAGACTCTTTTGCTTTTGGCAGTGTTGTATTGTCTTTTCAGACTCATATTTTGATTCAGAAAAGCAAATTTCCCAGTCAAATGAGTGGAATATTGAGAAAATGGTCTTTGAGAAATATTTGAACCCTAACCCTAACTAGCAAAACCCGAAGCTAGGGTTAGGGTTTTAATCCCATCCAATGTAGACAGTTTTTGATGGCATGGCTGTGTTTTAGGGCTGAAAGGATACCTAGGAATATAGTTCTTTCAATGTTTTCTAAACATTTTTTTCTGACCCATATGGCTGTATACAGTGCTTTGCTCCAAAAAGGAATGGTGTCTGAATAGCCCGACAAGCAACAGTTAGAAAGAACCTGATTTAACTTTCAAACTCTTGCCATGGGCTTTAAAATCAAAGGCTTATTAACAAATAAAGCCAAAATGTATTAGTTGTCTCAGACTTTTAGGCCACTTAAGCCTATACGTACATTCATTCAGCACTCCGTTTAACGCAAAGTTTCCAATAAAAGAATACCTTTCAAAAATTAATTTGACCATTCCTGACACACTCTTTTGCTTTTGGCAGTGTTGTATTGTCTTTTCAGACTCATATTTTGATTCAGAAAAGCAAATTTCCCAGTCAAATGAGTGGAATATTGAGAAAATGGTCTTTGAGAAATATTTGAACCCTAACCCTAACTAGCAAAACCCGAAGCTAGGGTTAGGGTTTTATTCCCATACAATGTAGACAGTTTTTGATAGCATGGCTGTGTTTTAGGGCTGAAAGGATACCTAGGAATATAGTTCTTTCAATGTTTTCTAAACATTTTTTTCTGACTCATATGGCTGTATACAGTGCTTTGCTCCAAAAAGGAATGGTGTCTGAATAGCCCGACAAGCAACAGTTAGAAAGAACCTGATGTAACTTTCAAACTCTTGCCATGGGCTTTAAAATCAAAGCCTTATTAACAAATAAAGCCAAAATGTATTAGTTGTCTCAGACTTTTAGGCCACTTAAGCCTAAACGTACATTCATTCAGCACTCCGTTTAACGCAAAGTTTCCAATGAAAGAATACCTTTCAAAAATAAATTTGACCATTCCTGACACACTCTTTTGCTGTTGGCAGTGTTGTATTGTCTTTTCAGACTCATATTTTGATTCAGACAAGCAAATTTCCCAGTCAAATCAGTGGAATATTGAGAAAATGGTCTTTGAGAAATATTTGAACCCTAACCCTAACTAGCAAAACCCGAAGCTAGGGTTAGGGTTTTATTCCCATACAATGTAGACAGTTTTTGATGGCATGGCTGTGTTTTAGGGCTGAAAGGATACCTAGGAATATAGTTCTTTCAATGGTTTCTAAACATTTTTTTCTGACCCATATGGCTGTATACAGTGCTTTGCTCCAAAAAGGAATGGTGTCTGAATAGCCCGACAAGCAACAGTTAGAAAGAACGTGATTTAACTTTCAAACTCTTGCCATGGGCTTTAAACTCAAAGGCTTATTAACAAATAAAGCCAAAATGTATTAGTTGTCTCAGACTTTTAGGCCACTTAAGCCTAAACGTACATTCATTCAGCACTCCGTTTAACGCAAAGTTTCCAATGAAAGAATACCTTTCAAAAATTAATTTGACCATTCCTGACACACTCTTTTGCTTTTGGCAGTGTTGTATTGTCTTTTCAGACTCATATTTTGATTCAGAAAAGCAAATTTCCCAGTCAAATGAGTGGAATATTGAGAAAATGGTCTTTGAGAAATATTTGAACCCTAACCCTAACTAGCAAAACCCGAAGCTAGGGTTAGGGTTTTATTCCCATACAATGTAGACAGTTTTTGATAGCATGGCTGTGTTTTAGGGCTGAAAGGATACCTAGGAATATAGTTCTTTCAATGTTTTCTAAACATTTATTTCTGACCCATATGGCTGTATACAGTGCTTTGCTCCAAAAAGGAATGGTGTCTGAATAGCCCGACAAGCAACAGTTAGAAAGAACCTGATTTAACTTTCAAACTCTTGCCATGGGCTTTAAAATCAAAGGCTTATTAACAAATAAAGCCAAAATGTATTAGTTGTCTCAGACTTTTAGGCCACTTAAGCCTAAACGTACATTCATTCAGCACTCCGTTTAACGCAAAGTTTCCAATGAAAGAATACCTTTCAAAAATTAATTTGACCATTCCTGACACACTCTTTTGCTTTTGGCAGTGTTGTATTGTCTTTTCAGACTCATATTTTGATTCAGACAAGCAAATTTCCCAGTCAAATGAGTGGAATATTGAGAAAATGGTCTTTGAGAAATATTTGAACCCTAACCCTAACTAGCAAAACCCGAAGCTAGGGTTAGGGTTTTATTCCCATACAATGTAGACAGTTTTTGATAGCATGGCTGTGTTTTAGGGCTGAAAGGATACCTAGGAATATAGTTCTTTCAATGTTTTCTAAACATTTTTTTCTGACTCATATGGCTGTACACAGTGCTTTGCTCCAAAAAGGAATGGTGTCTGAATAGCCCGACAAGCAACAGTTAGAAAGAACCTGATGTAACTTTCAAACTCTTGCCATGGGCTTTAAAATCAAAGGCTTATTAACAAATAAAGCCAAAATGTATTAGTTGTCTCAGACTTTTAGGCCACTTAAGCCTAAACGTACATTCATTCAGCACTCTGTTTAACGCAAAGTTTCCAATGAAAGAATACCTTTCAAAAATTAATTTGACCATTCCTGACACACTCTTTTGCT
Source organism: Atractosteus spatula (assembly GCF_055471065.1). Taxonomy (NCBI): domain Eukaryota; kingdom Metazoa; phylum Chordata; class Actinopteri; order Semionotiformes; family Lepisosteidae; genus Atractosteus; species Atractosteus spatula. The sequence continues at coordinate 28,296,030 of NC_142709.1, read as the reverse complement.
TTTGGCAGTGTTGTATTGTCTTTTCAGACTCATATTTTGATTCAGACAAGCAAATTTCCCTGTCAAATGAGTGGAATATTGAGAAAACGGTCTTTGAGAAATATTTGAACCCTAACCCTAACTAGCAAAACCCGAAGCTAGGGTTAGGGTTTTATTCCCATACAATGTAGACAGTTTTTGATGGCATGGCTGTGTTTTAGGGCTGAAAGAATACCTAGGAATATAGTTCTTTCAATGTTTTCTAAACATTTTTTTCTGACCCATATGGCTGTATACAGTGCTTTGCTCCAAAAAGGAATGGTGTCTGAATTGCCCGACAAGCAACAGTTAGAAAGAACCTGATTTAACTTTCAAACTCTTGCCATGGGCTTTAAAATCAAAGGCTTATTAACGAATAAAGCCAAAATGTATTACTTGTCTCAGACTTTTAGGCCACTTAAGCCTAAACGTACATTCATTCAGCACTCCGTTTAACGCAAAGTTTCCAATGAAAGAATACCTTTCAAAAATTAATTTGACCATTCCTGACACACTCTTTTGCTGTTGGCAGTGTTGTATTGTCTTTTCAGACTCATATTTTGATTCAGACAAGCAAATTTCCCAGTCAAATCAGTGGAATATTGAGAAAATGGTCTTTGAGAAATATTTGAACCCTAACCCTAACTAGCAAAACCCGAAGCTAGGGTTAGGGTTTTATTCCCATACAATGTAGACAGTTTTTGATGGCATGGCTGTGTTTTAGGGCTGAAAGGATACCTAGGAATATAGTTCTTTCAATGGTTTCTAAACATTTTGTTCTGACCCATATGGCTGTATACAGTGCTTTGCTCCAAAAAGGAATGGTGTCTGAATAGCCCGACAAGCAACAGTTAGAAAGAACGTGATTTAACTTTCAAACTCTTGCCATGGGCTTTAAACTCAAAGGCTTATTAAAAAATAAAGCCAAAATGTATTAGTTGTCTCAGACTTTTAGGCCACTTAAGCCTAAACGTACATTCATTCAGCACTCCGTTTAACGCAAAGTTTCCAATGAAAGAATACCTTTCAAAAATTAATTTGACCATTCCTGACACACTCTTTTGCTTTTGGCAGTGTTGTATTGTCTTTTCAGACTCATATTTTGATTCAGAAAAGCAAATTTCCCAGTCAAATGAGTGGAATATTGAGAAAATGGTCTTTGAGAAATATTTGAACCCTAACCCTAACTAGCAAAACCCGAAGCTAGGGTTAGGGTTTTATTCCCATACAATGTAGACAGTTTTTGATAGCATGGCTGTGTTTTAGGGCTGAAAGGATACCTAGGAATATAGTTCTTTCAATGTTTTCTAAACATTTTTTCTGACCCATATGGCTGTATACAGTGCTTTGCTCCAAAAAGGAATGGTGTCTGAATAGCCCGACAAGCAACAGTTAGAAAGAACCTGACTTAACTTTCAAACTCTTGCCATGGGCTTTAAAATCAAAGGCTTATTAACAAATAAAGCCAAAATGTATTAGTTGTCTCAGACTTTTAGGCCACTTAAGCCTAAACGTACATTCATTCAGCACTCCGTTTAACGCAAAGTTTCCAATGAAAGAATACCTTTCAAAAATTAATTTGACCATTCCTGACACACTCTTTTGCTTTTGGCAGTGTTGTATTGTCTTTTCAGACTCATATTTTGATTCAGACAAGAAAATTTCCCAGTCAAATGAGTGGAATATTGAGAAAATGGTCTTTGAGAAATATTTGAACCCTAACCCTAACTAGCAAAACCCGAAGCTAGGGTTAGGGTTTTATTCCCATACAATGTAGACAGTTTTTGATGGCATGGCTGTGTTTTAGGGCTGAAAAGATACCTAGGAATATAGTTCTTTCAATGGTTTCTAAACATTTTTTTGTGACCCATATGGCTGTATACAGTGCTTTGCTCCAAAAAGGAATGGTGTCTGAATAGCCCGACAAGCAACAGTTAGAAAGAACGTGATTTAACTTTCAAACTCTTGCCATGGGCTTTAAAATCAAAGGCTTATTAACAAATAAAGCCAAAATGTATTAGTTGTCTCAGACTTTTAGGCCACTCAAGCCTAAACGTACATTCATTCAGCACTCCGTTTAACGCAAAGTTTCCAATGAAAGAATACCTTTCAAAAATTAATTTGACCATTCCTGACACACTCTTTTGCTTTTGGCAGTGTTGCATTGTCTTTTCAGACTCATATTTTGATTCAGACAAGCAAATTTCCCAGTCAAATGAGTGGAATATTGAGAAAATGGTCTTTGAGAAATATTTGAACCCTAACCCTAACTAGCAAAACCCGAAGCTAGGGTTAGGGTTTTATTCCCATACAATGTAGGCAGTTTTTGATGGCATGGCTGTGTTTTAGGGCTGAAAGGATACCTAGGAATATAGTTCTTTCAATGTTTTCTAAACATTTTTTTCTGACCCATATGGCTGTATACAGTGCTTTGCTCCAAAAAGGAATGGTGTCTGAATTGCCCGACAAGCAACAGTTAGAAGGAACCTGATTTAACTTTCAAACTCTTGCCATGGGCTTTAAAATCAAAGGCTTATTAACAAATAAAGCCAAAATGTATTACTTGTCTCAGACTTTTAGGCCACTTAAGCCTAAACGTACATTCATTCAGCACTCCGTTTAACGCAAAGTTTCCAATGAAAGAATACCTTTCAAAAATTAATTTGACCATTCCTGACACACTCTTTTGCTTTTGGCAGTGTTGTATTGTCTTTTCAGACTCATATTTTGATTCAGACAAGCAAATTTCCCAGTCAAATGAGTGGAATATTGAGAAATTGGTCTTTGAGAAATATTTGAACCCTAACCCTAACTAGCAAAACCCGAAGCTAGGGTTAGGGTTTTATTCCCATACAATGTAGACAGTTTTTGATGGCATGGCTGTGTTTTAGGGCTGAAAGGATACCTAGGAATATAGTTCTTTCAATGGTTTCTAAACATTTTTTTCTGACCCATATGGCTGTATACAGTGCTTTGCTCCAAAAAGGAATGGTGTCTGAATAGCCCGACAAGCAACAGTTAGAAAGAACGTGATTTAACTTTCAAACTCTTGCCATGGGCTTTAAACTCAAAGGCTTATTAAAAAATAAAGCCAAAATGTATTAGTTGTCTCAGACTTTTAGGCCACTTAAGCCTAAACGTACATTCATTCAGCACTCTGTTTAACGCAAAGTTTCCAATGAAAGAATACCTTTCAAAAATTAATTTGACCATTCCTGACACACTCTTTTGCTTTTGGCAGTGTTGTATTGTCTTTTCAGACTCATATTTTGATTCAGACAAGCAAATTTCCCTGTCAAATGAGTGGAATATTGAGAAAACGGTCTTTGAGAAATATTTGAACCCTAACCCTAACTAGCAAAACCCGAAGCTAGGGTTAGGGTTTTATTCCCATACAATGTAGACAGTTTTTGATGGCATGGCTGTGTTTTAGGGCTGAAAGAATACCTAGGAATATAGTTCTTTCAGTGTTTTCTGAACATTTTTTTCTGACCCATATGGCTGTATACAGTGCTTTGCTCCAAAAAGGAATGGTGTCTGAATTGCCCGACAAGCAACAGTTAGAAAGAACCTGATTTAACTTTCAAACTCTTGCCATGGGCTTTAAAATCAAAGGCTTATTAACGAATAAAGCCAAAATGTATTACTTGTCTCAGACTTTTAGGCCACTTAAGCCTAAACGTACATTCATTCAGCACTCCGTTTAACGCAAAGTTTCCAATGAAAGAATACCTTTCAAAAATTAATTTGACCATTCCTGACACACTCTTTTGCTGTTGGCAGTGTTGTATTGTCTTTTCAGACTCATATTTTGATTCAGACAAGCAAATTTCCCAGTCAAATCAGTGGAATATTGAGAAAATGGTCTTTGAGAAATATTTGAACCCTAACCCTAACTAGCAAAACCCGAAGCTAGGGTTAGGGTTTTATTCCCATACAATGTAGACAGTTTTTGATGGCATGGCTGTGTTTTAGGGCTGAAAGGATACCTAGGAATATAGTTCTTTCAATGGTTTCTAAACATTTTTTTCTGACCCATATGGCTGTATACAGTGCTTTGCTCCAAAAAGGAATGGTGTCTGAATAGCCCGACAAGCAACAGTTAGAAAGAACGTGATTTAACTTTCAAACTCTTGCCATGGGCTTTAAACTCAAAGGCTTATTAAAAAATAAAGCCAAAATGTATTAGTTGTCTCAGACTTTTAGGCCACTTAAGCCTAAACGTACATTCATTCAGAACTCCGTTTAACGCAAAGTTTCCAATGAAAGAATACCTTTCAAAAATTAATTTGACCATTCCTGACACACTCTTTTGCTTTTGGCAGTGTTGTATTGTCTTTTCAGACTCATATTTTGATTCAGAAAAGCAAATTTCCCAGTCAAATGAGTGGAATATTGAGAAAATGGTCTTTGAGAAATATTTGAACCCTAACCCTAACTAGCAAAACCCGAAGCTAGGGTTAGGGTTTTATTCCCATACAATGTAGACAGTTTTTGATAGCATGGCTGTGTTTTAGGGCTGAAAGGATACCTAGGAATATAGTTCTTTCAATGTTTTCTAAACATTTTTTTCTGACCCATATGGCTGTATACAGTGCTTTGCTCCAAAAAGGAATGGTGTCTGAATAGCCCGACAAGCAACAGTTAGAAAGAACCTGATTTAACTTTCAAACTCTTGCCATGGGCTTTAAAATCAAAGGCTTATTAACAAATAAAGCCAAAATGTATTAGTTGTCTCAGACTTTTAGGCCACTTAAGCCTAAACGTACATTCATTCAGCACTCCGTTTAACGCAAAGTTTCCAATGAAAGAATACCTTTCAAAAATTAATTTGACCATTCCTGACACACTCTTTTGCTTTTGGCAGTGTTGTATTGTCTTTTCAGACTCATATTTTGATTCAGACAAGAAAATTTCCCAGTCAAATGAGTGGAATATTGAGAAAATGGTCTTTGAGAAATATTTGAACCCTAACCCTAACTAGCAAAACCCGAAGCTAGGGTTAGGGTTTTATTCCCATACAATGTAGACAGTTTTTGATGGCATGGCTGTGTTTTAGGGCTGAAAGGATACCTAGGAATATAGTTCTTTCAATGGTTTCTAAACATTTTTTTCTGACCCATATGGCTGTATACAGTGCTTTGCTCCAAAAAGGAATGGTGTCTGAATAGCCCGACAAGCAACAGTTAGAAAGAACGTGATTTAACTTTCAAACTCTTGCCATGGGCTTTAAACTCAAAGGCTTATTAACAAATAAAGCCAAAATGTATTAGTTGTCTCAGACTTTTAGGCCACTTAAGCCTAAACGTACATTCATTCAGCACTCCGTTTAACGCAAAGTTTCCAATGAAAGAATACCTTTCAAAAATTAATTTGACCATTCCTGACACACTCTTTTGCTTTTGGCAGTGTTGTATTGTCTTTTCAGACTCATATTTTGATTCAGACAAGCAAATTTCCCAGTCAAATGAGTGGAATATTGAGAAAATGGTCTTTGAGAAATATTTGAACCCTAACCCTAACTAGCAAAACCCGAAGCTAGGGTTAGGGTTTTATTCCCATACAATGTAGACAGTTTTTGATGGCATGGCTGTGTTTTAGGGCTGAAAAGATACCTAGGAATATAGTTCTTTCAATGGTTTCTAAACATTTTTTTCTGACCCATATGGCTGTATACAGTGCTTTGCTCCAAAAAGGAATGGTGTCTGAATAGCCCGACAAGCAACAGTTAGAAAGAACGTGATTTAACTTTCAAACTCTTGCCATGGGCTTTAAAATCAAAGGCTTATTAACAAATAAAGCCAAAATGTATTAGTTGTCTCAGACTTTTAGGCCACTCAAGCCTAAACGTACATTCATTCAGCACTCCGTTTAACGCAAAGTTTCCAATGAAAGAATACCTTTCAAAAATTAATTTGACCATTCCTGACACACTCTTTTGCTTTTGGCAGTGTTGCATTGTCTTTTCAGACTCATATTTTGATTCAGACAAGCAAATTTCCCAGTCAAATGAGTGGAATATTGAGAAAATGGTCTTTGAGAAATATTTGAACCCTAACCCTAACTAGCAAAACCCGAAGCTAGGGTTAGGGTTTTATTCCCATACAATGTAGGCAGTTTTTGATGGCATGGCTGTGTTTTAGGGCTGAAAGGATACCTAGGAATATAGTTCTTTCAATGTTTTCTAAACATTTTTTTCTGACCGATATGGCTGTATACAGTGCTTTGCTCCAAAAAGGAATGGTGTCTGAATTGCCCGACAAGCAACAGTTAGAAGGAACCTGATTTAACTTTCAAACTCTTGCCATGGGCTTTAAAATCAAAGGCTTATTAACAAATAAAGCCAAAATGTATTAGTTGTCTCAGACTTTTAGGCCACTTAAGCCTAAACGTACATTCATTCAGCACTCCGTTTAACGCAAAGTTTCCAATGAAAGAATACCTTTCAAAAATTAATTTGACCATTCCTGACACACTCTTTTGCTTTTGGCAGTGTTGTATTGTCTTTTCAGACTCATATTTTGATTCAGACAAGCAAATTTCCCAGTCAAATGAGTGGAATATTGAGAAATTGGTCTTTGAGAAATATTTGAACCCTAACCCTAACTAGCAAAACCCGAAGCCAGGGTTAGGGTTTTATTCCCATACAATGTAGACAGTTTTTGATGGCATGGCTGTGTTTTAGGGCTGAAAGGATACCTAGGAATATAGTTCTTTCAATGGTTTCTAAACATTTTTTTCTGACCCATATGGCTGTATACAGTGCTTTGCTCCAAAAAGGAATGGTGTCTGAATAGCCCGACAAGCAACAGTTAGAAAGAACGTGATTTAACTTTCAAACTCTTGCCATGGGCTTTAAACTCAAAGGCTTATTAAAAAATAAAGCCAAAATGTATTAGTTGTCTCAGACTTTTAGGCCACTTAAGCCTAAACGTACATTGATTCAGCACTCCGTTTAACGCAAAGTTTCCAATGAAAGAATACCTTTCAAAAATTAATTTGACCATTCCTGACACACTCTTTTGCTTTTGGCAGTGTTGTATTGTCTTTTCAGACTCATATTTTGATTCAGAAAAGCAAATTTCCCAGTCAAATGAGTGGAATATTGAGAAAATGGTCTTTGAGAAATATTTGAACCCTAACCCTAACTAGCAAAACCCGAAGCCAGGGTTAGGGTTTTATTCCCATACAATGTAGACAGTTTTTGATGGCATGGCTGTGTTTTAGGGCTGAAAGGATACCTAGGAATATAGTTCTTTCAATGTTTTCTAAACATTTTTTTCTGACCCATATGGCTGTATACAGTGCTTTGCTCCAAAAAGGAATGGTGTCTGAATAGCCCGACAAGCAACAGTTAGAAAGAACCTGATTTAACTTTCAAACTCTTGCCATGGGCTTTAAAATCAAAGGCTTATTAACAAATAAAGCCAAAATGTATTAGTTGTCTCAGACCTTTAGGCCACTTAAGCCTAAACGTACATTCATTCAGCACTCCGTTTAACGCAAAGTTTCCAATGAAAGAATACCTTTCAAAAATTAATTTGACCATTCCTGCCACACTCTTTTGCTTTTGGCAGTGTTGTATTGTCTTTTCAGACTCATATTTTGATTCAGACAAGCAAATTTCCCAGTCAAATGAGTGGAATATTGAGAAAATGGTCTTTGAGAAATATTTGAACCCTAACCCTAACTAGCAAAACCCGAAGCTAGGGTTAGGGTTTTATTCCCATACAATGTAGACAGTTTTTGATGGCATGGCTGTGTTTTAGGGCTGAAAAGATACCTAGGAATATAGTTCTTTCAATGGTTTCTAAACATTTTTTTCTGACCCATATGGCTGTATACAGTGCTTTGCTCCAAAAAGGAATGGTGTCTGAATAGCCCGACAAGCAACAGTTAGAAAGAACGTGATTTAACTTTCAAACACTTGCCATGGGCTTTAAAATCAAAGGCTTATTAACAAATAAAGCCAAAATGTATTAGTTGTCTCAGACTTTTAGGCCACTCAAGCCTAAACGTACATTCATTCAGCACTCCGTTTAACGCAAAGTTTCCAATGAAAGAATACCTTTCAAAAATTAATTTGACCATTCCTGACACACTCTTTTGCTTTTGGCAGTGTTGCATTCTCTTTTCAGACTCATATTTTGATTCAGACAAGCAAATTTCCCAGTCAAATGAGTGGAATATTGAGAAAATGGTCTTTGAGAAATATTTGAACCCTAACCCTAACTAGCAAAACCCGAAGCTAGGGTTAGGGTTTTATTCCCATACAATGTAGGCAGTTTTTGATGGCATGGCTGTGTTTTAGGGCTGAAAGGATACCTAGGAATATAGTTCTTTCAATGTTTTCTAAACATTTTTTTCTGACCCATATGGCTGTATACAGTGCTTTGCTCCAAAAAGGAATGCTGTCTGAATTGCCCGACAAGCAACAGTTAGAAGGAACCTGATTTAACTTTCAAACTCTTGCCATGGGCTTTAAAATCAAAGGCTTATTAACAAATAAAGCCAAAATGTATTAGTTGTCTCAGACTTTTAGGCCACTTAAGCCTAAACGTACATTCATTCAGCACTCCGTTTAACGCAAAGTTTCCAATGAAAGAATACCTTTCAAAAATTAATTTGACCATTCCTGACACACTCTTTTGCTTTTGGCAGTGTTGTATTGTCTTTTCAGACTCATATTTTGATTCAGACAAGCAAATTTCCCAGTCAAATGAGTGGAATATTGAGAAAATGGTCTTTGAGAAATATTTGAACCCTAACCCTAACTAGCAAGACCCGAAGCTAGGGTTAGGGTTTTATTCCCATACAATGTAGACAGTTTTTGATGGCATGGCTGTGTTTTAGGGCTGAAAGGATACCTAGGAATATAGTTCTTTCAATGGTTTCTAAACATTTTTTTCTGACCCATATGGCTGTATACAGTGCTTTGATCCAAAAAGGAATGGTGTCTGAATAGCCCGACAAGCAACAGTTAGAAAGAACGTGATTTAACTTTCAAACACTTGCCATGGGCTTTAAAATCAAAGGCTTATTAACAAATAAAGCCAAAATGTATTACTTGTCTCAGACTTTTAGGCCACTCAAGCCTAAACGTACATTCATTCAGCACTCCGTTTAACGCAAAGTTTCCAATGAAAGAATACCTTTCAAAAATTAATTTGACCATTCCTGACACACTCTTTTGCTTTTGGCAGTGTTGCATTCTCTTTTCAGACTCATATTTTGATTCAGACAAGCAAATTTCCCAGTCAAATGAGTGGAATATTGAGAAAATGGTCTTTGAGAAATATTTGAACCCTAACCCTAACTAGCAAAACCCGAAGCTAGGGTTAGGGTTTTATTCCCATACAATGTAGGCAGTTTTTGATGGCATGGCTGTGTTTTAGGGCTGAAAGGATACCTAGGAATATAGTTCTTTCAATGTTTTCTAAACATTTTTTTCTGACCCATATGGCTGTATACAGTGCTTTGCTCCAAAAAGGAATGCTGTCTGAATTGCCCGACAAGCAACAGTTAGAAGGAACCTGATTTAACTTTCAAACTCTTGCCATGGGCTTTAAAATCAAAGGCTTATTAACAAATAAAGCCAAAATGTATTAGTTGTCTCAGACTTTTAGGCCACTTAAGCCTAAACGTACATTCATTCAGCACTCCGTTTAACGCAAAGTTTCCAATGAAAGAATACCTTTCAAAAATTAATTTGACCATTCCTGACACACTCTTTTGCTTTTGGCAGTGTTGTATTGTCTTTTCAGACTCATATTTTGATTCAGAAAAGCAAATTTCCCAGTCAAATGAGTGGAATATTGAGAAAATGGTCTTTGAGAAATATTTGAACCCTAACGCTAACTAGCAAAACCCGAAGCTAGGGTTAGGGTTTTATTCCCATCCAATGTAGACAGTTTTTGATGGCATGGCTGTGTTTTAGGGCTGAAAGGATACCTAGGAATATAGTTCTTTCAATGTTTTCTAAACATTTTTTTCTGACCCATATGGCTGTATACAGTGCTTTGCTCCAAAAAGGAATGGTGTCTGAATTGCCCGACAAGCAACAGTTAGAAAGAACCTGATTTAACTTTCAAACTCTTGCCATGGGCTTTAAAATCAAAGGCTTATTAACAAATAAAGCCAAAATGTATTAGTTGTCTCAGACTTTTAGGCCACTTAAGCCTAAACGTACATTCATTCAGCACTCCGTTTAAAGCAAAGTTTCCAGTGAAAGAATACCTTTCAAAAATTAATTTGACCATTCCTGACACACTCTTTTGCTTTTGGCAGTGTTGTATTGTCTTTTCAGACTCATATTTTGATTCAGACAAGCAAATTTCCCAGTCAAATGAGTGGAATATTGAGAAAATGGTCTTTGAGAAATATTTGAACCCTAACCCTAACTAGTAAAACCCGAAGCTAGGGTTAGGGTTTTATTCCCATACAATGTAGACAGTTTTTGATAACATAGCTGTGTTTTGAGCTGAAAGGATACCTAGGAATATAGTTCTTTCAATGTTTTCTACACATTTTTTTCTGACCCATATGGGTGTATACCGTGCTTTGCTCCAAAAAGGAATGGTGTCTGAATTGCCCGACAAGCAACAGTTAGAAAGAACTTGATTTAACTTTCAAACTCTTGCCATGTGCTTTAAAATCAAAGGCTTATTAACAAATAAAGCCAAAATGTATTACTTGTCTCAGACTTTTAGGCCACTTAAGCCTAAACGTACATTCATTCAGCACTCCGTTTAAAGCAAAGTTTCCAATGAAAGAATACCTTTCAAAAATTAATTTGACCATTCCTGACACACTCTTTTGCTTTTGGCAGTGTTGTATTGTCTTTTCAGACTCATATTTTGATTCAGACAAGCAAATTTCCCAGTCAAATGAGTGGAATATTGAGAAAATGGTCTTTGAGAAATATTTGAACCCTAACCCTAACTAGCAAAACCCGAAGCTAGGGTTAGGGTTTTATTCCCCTACAATGTAGACAGTTTTTGATGGCATGGCTGTGTTTTAGGGCTGAAAGGATACCTAGGAATATAGTTCTTTCAATGTTTTCTAAACATTTTTTTCTGACCCATATGGCTGTATACAGTGCTTTGCTCCAAAAAGGAATGGTGTCTGAATTGCCCCACAAGCAACAGTTAGAAAGAACCTGATTTAACTTTCAAACTCTTGCCATGGGCTTTAAAATCAAAGGCTTATTAACAAATAATGCCAAAATGTATTACTTGTCTCAGACTTTTAGGCCACTTAAGCCTAAACGTACATTCATTCAGCACTCCGTTTAACGCAAAGTTTCCAATGAAAGAATACCTTTCAAAAATTAATTTGACCATTCCTGACACACTCTTTTGCTTTTGGAAGTGTTGTATTGTCTTTTCAGACTCATATTTTGATTCAGAAAAGCAAATTTCCCAGTCAAATCAGTGGAATATTGAGAAAATGGTCTTTGAGAAATATTTGAACCCTAACCCTAACTAGCAAAACCCGAAGCTAGGGTTAGGGTTTTATTCCCATACAATGTAGACAGTTTTTGATGGCATGGCTGTGTTTTAGGGCTGAAAGGATACCTAGGAATATAGTTCTTTCAGTGTTTTCTAAACATTTTTTTCTGACCCATATGGGTGTATACCGTGCTTTGCTCCAAAAAGGAATGGTGTCTGAATTGCCCGACAAGCAACAGTTAGAAAGAACCTGATTTAACTTTCAAACTCTTGCCATGGGCTTTAAAATCAAAGGCTTATTAACAAATAAAGCCAAAATGTATTACTTGTCTCAGACTTTTAGGCCACTTAAGCCTAAACGTACATTCATTCAGCACTCCGTTTAACGCAAAGTTTCCAATGAAAGAATACCTTTCAAAAATTAATTTGACCATTCCTGACACACTCTTTTGCTTTTGGCAGTGTTGTATTGTCTTTTCAGACTCATATTTTGATTCAGACAAGCAAATTTCCCAGTCAAATGAGTGGAATATTGAGAAAATGGTCTTTGAGAAATATTTGAACCCTAACCCTAACTAGCAAAACCCGAAGCTAGGGTTAGGGTTTTATTCCCATACAATGTAGACAGTTTTTGATGGCATGGCTGTGTTTTAGGGCTGAAAAGATACCTAGGAATATAGTTCTTTCAATGGTTTCTAAACATTTTTTTCTGACCCATATGGCTGTATACAGTGCTTTGCTCCAAAAAGGAATGGTGTCTGAATAGCCCGACAAGCAACAGTTAGAAAGAACGTGATTTAACTTTCAAACACTTGCCATGGGCTTTAAAATCAAAGGCTTATTAACAAATAAAGCCAAAATGTATTAGTTGTCTCAGACTTTTAGGCCACTCAAGCCTAAACGTACATTCATTCAGCACTCCGTTTAACGCAAAGTTTCCAATGAAAGAATACCTTTCAAAAATTAATTTGACCATTCCTGACACACTCTTTTGCTTTTGGCAGTGTTGCATTGTCTTTTCAGACTCATATTTTGATTCAGACAAGCAAATTTCCCAGTCAAATGAGTGGAATATTGAGAAAATGGTCTTTGAGAAATATTTGAACCCTAACCCTAACTAGTAAAACCCGAAGCTAGGGTTAGGGTTTTATTCCCATACAATGTAGACAGTTTTTGATAACATAGCTGTGTTTTGAGCTGAAAGGATACCTAGGAATATAGTTCTTTCAATGTTTTCTAAACATTTTTTTCTGACCCATATGGGTGTATACCGTGCTTTGCTCCAAAAAGGAATGGTGTCTGAATTGCCCGACAAGCAACAGTTAGAAAGAACCTGATTTAACTTTCAAACTCTTGCCATGGGCTTTAAAATCAAAGGCTTATTAACAAATAAAGCCAAAATGTATTACTTGTCTCAGACTTTTAGGCCACTTAAGCCTAAACGTACATTCATTCAGCACTCCGTTTAAAGCAAAGTTTCCAATGAAAGAATACCTTTCAAAAATTAATTTGACCATTCCTGACACACTCTTTTGCTTTTGGCAGTGTTGTATTGTCTTTTCAGACTCATATTTTGATTCAGACAAGCAAATTTCCCAGTCAAATGAGTGGAATATTGAGAAAATGGTCTTTGAGAAATATTTGAACCCTAACCCTAACTAGCAAAACCCGAAGCTAGGGTTAGGGTTTTATTCCCCTACAATGTAGACAGTTTTTGATGGCATGGCTGTGTTTTAGGGCTGAAAGGATACCTAGGAATATAGTTATTTCAATGTTTTCTAAACATTTTTTTCTGACCCATATGGCTGTATACAGTGCTTTGCTCCAAAAAGGAATGGTGTCTGAATTGCCCGACAAGCAACAGTTAGAAAGAACCTGATTTAACTTTCAAACTCTTGCCATGGGCTTTAAAATCAAAGGCTTATTAACAAATAAAGCCAAAATGTATTACTTGTCTCAGACTTTTAGGCCACTTAAGCCTAAACGTACATTCATTCAGCACTCCGTTTAACGCAAAGTTTCCAATGAAAGAATACCTTTCAAAAATTAATTTGACCATTCCTGACACACTCTTTTGCTTTTGGCAGTGTTGTATTGTCTTTTCAGACTCATATTTTGATTCAGACAAGCAAATTTCCCAGTCAAATGAGTGGAATATTGAGAAAATGGTCTTTGAGAAATATTTGAACCCTAACCCTAACTAGCAAAACCCGAAGCTAGGGTTAGGGTTTTATTCCCATACAATGTAGACAGTTTTTGATAGCATGGCTGTGTTTTAGGGCTGAAAGGATACCTAGGAATATAGTTCTTTCAATGTTTTCTAAACATTTTTTTCTGACCCATATGGCTGTATACAGTGCTTTGCTCCAAAAAGGAATGGTGTCTGAATTGCCCGACAAGCAACAGTTAGAAAGAACCTGATTTAACTTTCAAACTCTTGCCATGGGCTTTAAAATCAAAGGCTTATTAACAAATAAAGCCAAAATGTATTAGTTGTCTCAGACTTTTAGGCCACTTAAGCCTAAACGTACAATCATTCAGCACTCTGTTTAACGCAGTTTCCAATGAAAGAATACCTTTCAAAAACTAATTTGACCATTCCTGACACACTCTTTTGCTTTTGGCAGTGTTGTATTGTCTTTTCAGACTCATATTTTGATTCAGAAAAGCAAATTTCCCAGTCAAATCAGTGGAATATTGAGAAAATGGTCTTTGAGAAATATTTGAACCCTAACCCTAAATAGCAAAACCCGAAGCTAGGGTTAGGGTTTTATTCCCATACAATGTAGACAGTTTTTGATAACATAGCTGTGTTTTGAGCTGAAAGGATACCTAGGAATATAGTTCTTTCAATGTTTTCTAAACATTTTTTTCTGACCCATATGGGTGTATACCGTGCTTTGCTCCAAAAAGGAATGGTGTCTGAATTGCCCGACAAGCAACAGTTAGAAAGAACCTGATTTAACTTTCAAACTCTTGCCATGGGCTTTAAAATCAAAGGCTTATTAACAAATAAAGCCAAAATGTATTACTTGTCTCAGACTTTTAGGCCACTTAAGCCTAAACGTACATTCATTCAGCACTCCGTTTAACGCAAAGTTTCCAATGAAAGAATACCTTTCAAAAATTAATTTGACCATTCCTGACACACTCTTTTGCTTTTGGCAGTGTTGTATTGTCTTTTCAGACTCATATTTTGATTCAGACAAGCAAATTTCCCAGTCAAATGAGTGGAATATTGAGAAAATGGTCTTTGAGAAATATTTGAACCCTAACCCTAACTAGCAAAACCCGAAGCTAGGGTTAGGGTTTTATTCCCCTACAATGTAGACAGTTTTTGATGGCATGGCTGTGTTTTAGGGCTGAAAGGATACCTAGGAATATAGTTCTTTCAATGTTTTCTAAACATTTTTTTCTGACCCATATGGCTGTATACAGTGCTTTGCTCCAAAAAGGAATGGTGTCTGAATTGCCCGACAAGCAACAGTTAGAAAGAACCTGATTTAACTTTCAAACTCTTGCCATGGGCTTTAAAATCAAAGGCTTATTAACAAATAAAGCCAAAATGTATTACTTGTCTCAGACTTTTAGGCCACTTAAGCCTAAACGTACATTCATTCAGCACTCCGTTTAACACAAAGTTTCCAATGAAAGAATACCTTTCAAAAATTAATTTGACCATTCCTGACACACTCTTTTGCTTTTGGCAGTGTTGTATTGTCTTTTCAGACTCATATTTTGATTCAGAAAAGCAAATTTCCCAGTCAAATCAGTGGAATATTGAGAAAATGGTCTTTGAGAAATATTTGAACCCTAACCCTAAATAGCAAAACCCGAAGCTAGGGTTAGGGTTTTATTCCCATACAATGTAGACAGTTTTTGATGGCATGGCTGTGTTTTAGGGCTGAAAGGATACCTAGGAATATAGTTCTTTCAATGTTTTCTAAACATTTTTTTCTGACCCATATGGCTGTATACAGTGCTTTGCTCCAAAAAGGAATGGTGTCTGAATTGCCCGACAAGCAACAGTTAGAAAGAACCTGATTTAACTTTCAAACTCTTGCCATGGGCTTTAAAATCAAAGGCTTATTAACAAATAAAGCCAAAATGTATTACTTGTCTCAGACTTTTAGGCCACTTAAGCCTAAACGTACATTCATTCAGCACTCCGTTTAACGCAAAGTTTCCAATGAAAGAATACCTTTCAAAAATTAATTTGACCATTCCTGACACACTCTTTTGCTTTTGGCAGTGTTGTATTGTCTTTTCAGACTCATATTTTGATTCAGAAAAGCAAATTTCCCAGTCAAATGAGTGGAATATTGAGAAAATGGTCTTTGAGAAATATTTGAACCCTAACCCTAACTAGCAAAACCCGAAGCTAGGGTTAGGGTTTTATTCCCATACAATGTAGACAGTTTTTGATAGCATGGCTGTGTTTTAGGGCTGAAAGGATACCTAGGAATATAGTTCTTTCAATGTTTTCTAAACATTTTTTTCTGACCCATATGGCTGTATACAGTGCTTTGCTCCAAAAAGGAATGGTGTCTGAATTGCCCGACAAGCAACAGTTAGAAAGAACCTGATTTAACTTTCAAACTCTTGCCATGGGCTTTAAAATCAAAGGCTTATTAACAAATAAAGCCAAAATGTATTACTTGTCTCAGACTTTTAGGCCACTTAAGCCTAAACGTACATTCATTCAGCACTCCGTTTAACGCAAAGTTTCCAATGAAAGAATACCTTTCAAAAATTAATTTGACCATTCCTGACACACTCTTTTGCTTTTGGCAGTGTTGTATTGTCTTTTCAGACTCATATTTTGATTCAAAAAAGCAAATTTCCCAGTCAAATGAGTGGAATATTGAGAAAATGGTCTTTGAGAAATATTTGAACCCTAACCCTAACTAGCAAAACCCGAAGCTAGGGTTAGGGTTTTATTCCCATACAATGTAGACAGTTTTTGATAGCATGGCTGTGTTTTAGGGCTGAAAGGATACCTAGGAATATAGTTCTTTCAATGTTTTCTAAACATTTTTTTCTGACCCATATGGCTGTATACAGTGCTTTGCTCCAAAAAGGAATGGTGTCTGAATTGCCCGACAAGCAACAGTTAGAAAGAACCTGATTTAACTTTCAAACTCTTGCCATGGGCTTTAAAATCAAAGGCTTATTAACAAATAAAGCCAAAATGTATTAGTTGTCTCAGACTTTTAGGCCACTTAAGCCTAAACGTACAATAATTCAGCACTCTGTTTAACGCAAAGTTTCCAATGAAAGAATACCTTTCAAAAACTAATTTGACCATTCCTGACACACTCTTTTGCTTTTGGCAGTGTTGTATTGTCTTTTCAGACTCATAATTTGATTCAGAAAAGCAAATTTCCCAGTCAAATGAGTGGAATATTGAGAAAATGGTCTTTGAGAAATATTTGAACCCTAATCCTAACTAGCAAAACCCGAAGCTAGGGTTAGGGTTTTATTCCCATACAATGTAGACAGTTTTTGATAGCATGGCTGTGTTTTAGGGCTGAAAGGATACCTAGGAATATAGTTCTTTCAATGTTTTCTAAACATTTTTTTCTGACCCATATGGCTGTATACAGTGCTTTGCTCCAAAAAGGAATGGTGTCTGAATTGCCCGACAAGCAACAGTTAGAAAGAACCTGATTTAACTTTCAAACTCTTGCCATGGGCTTTAAAATCAAAGGCTTATTAACAAATAAAGCCAAAATGTATTACTTGTCTCAGACTTTTAGGCCACTTAAGCCTAAACGTACATTCATTCAGCACTCCGTTTAACGCAAAGTTTCCAATGAAAGAATACCTTTCAAAAATTAATTTGACCATTCCTGACACACTCTTTTGCTTTTGGCAGTGTTGTATTGTCTTTTCAGACTCATATTTTGATTCAGAAAAGCAAATTTCCCAGTCAAATGAGTGGAATATTGAGAAAATGGTCTTTGAGAAATATTTGAACCCTAACCCTAACTAGCAAAACCCGAAGCTAGGGTTAGGGTTTTATTCCCATACAATGTAGACAGTTTTTGATGGCATGGCTGTGTTTTAGGGCTGAAAGGATACCGAGGAATATAGTTCTTTCAATGTTTTCTAAACATTTTTTTCTGACCCATATGGCTGTATACAGTGCTTTGCTCCAAAAAGGAATGGTGTCTGAATTGCCCGACAAGCAACAGTTAGAAAGAACCTGATTTAACTTTCAAACTCTTGCCATGGGCTTTAAAATCAAAGGCTTATTAACAAATAAAGCCAAAATGTATTAGTTGTCTCAGACTTTTAGGCCACTTAAGCCTAAACGTACAATCATTCAGCACTCTGTTTAACGCAAAGTTTCCAATGAAAGAATACCTTTCAAAAACTAATTTGACCATTCCTGACACACTCTTTTGCTTTTGGCAGTGTTGTATTGTCTTTTCAGACTCATATTTTGATTCAGACAAGCAAATTTCCCAGTCAAATGAGTGGAATATTGAGAAAATGGTCTTTGAGAAATATTTGAACCCTAACCCTAACTAGCAAAACCCGAAGCTAGGTTTAGGGTTTTATTCCCATACAATGTAGACAGTTTTTGATAGCATGGCTGTGTTTTAGGGCTGAAAGGATACCTAGGAATATAGTTCTTTCAATGTTTTCTAAACATTTTTTTCTGACCCATATGGCTGTATACAGTGCTTTGCTCCAAAAAGGAATGGTGTCTGAATTGCCCGACAAGCAACAGTTAGAAAGAACCTGATTTAACTTTCAAACTCTTGCCATGGGCTTTAAAATCAAAGGCTTATTAACAAATAAAGCCAAAATGTATTAGTTGTCTCAGACTTTTAGGCCACTTAAGCCTAAACGTACAATCATTCAGCACTCTGTTTAACGCAAAGTTTCCAATGAAAGAATACCTTTCAAAAACTAATTTGACCATTCCTGACACACTCTTTTGCTTTTGGCAGTGTTGTATTGTCTTTTCAGACTCATATTTTGATTCAGAAAAGCAAATTTCCCAGTCAAATGAGTGGAATATTGAGAAAATGGTCTTTGAGAAATATTTGAACCCTAACCCTAACTAGCAAAACCCAAAGCTAGGGTTAGGGTTTTATTCCCATACAATGTAGACAGTTTTTGATGGCATGGCTGTGTTTTAGGGCTGAAAGGATACCGAGGAATATAGTTCTTTCAATGTTTTCTAAACATTTTTTTCTGACCCATATGGGTGTATATAGTGCTTTGCTCCAAAAAGGAATGGTGTCTGAATTGCCCGACAAGCAACAGTTAGAAAGAACCTGATTTAACTTTCAAACTCTTGCCATGGGCTTTAAAATCAAAGGCTTATTAACAAATAAAGCCAAAATGTATTAGTTGTCTCAGACTTTTAGGCCACTTAAGCCTAAACGTACAATCATTCAGCACTCTGTTTAACGCAAAGTTTCCAATGAAAGAATACCTTTCAAAAACTAATTTGACCATTCCTGACACTCTTTTGCTTTTGGCAGTGTTGTATTGTCTTTTCAGACTCATATTTTGATTCAGAAAAGCAAATTTCCCAGTCAAATGAGTGGAATATTGAGAAAATGGTCTTTGAGAAATATTTGAACCCTAATCCTAACTAGCAAAACCCGAAGCTAGGGTTAGGGTTTTATTCCCATACAATGTAGACAGTTTTTGATAGCATGGCTGTGTTTTAGGGCTGAAAGGATACCTAGGAATATAGTTCTTTCAATGTTTTCTAAACATTTTTTTCTGACCCATATGGCTGTATACAGTGCTTTGCTCCAAAAAGGAATGGTGTCTGAATTGCCCGACAAGCAACAGTTAGAAAGAACCTGATTTAACTTTCAAACTCTTGCCATGGGCTTTAAAATCAAAGGCTTATTAACAAATAAAGCCAAAATGTATTAGTTGTCTCAGACTTTTAGGCCACTTAAGCCTAAACGTACAATCATTCAGCACTCTGTTTAACGCAAAGTTTCCAATGAAAGAATACCTTTCAAAAACTAATTTGACCATTCCTGACACACTCTTTTGCTTTTGGCAGTGTTGTATTGTCTTTTCAGACTCATATTTTGATTCAGAAAAGCAAATTTCCCAGTCAAATGAGTGGAATATTGAGAAAATGGTCTTTGAGAAATATTTGAACCCTAATCCTAACTAGCAAAACCCGAAGCTAGGGTTAGGGTTTTATTCCCATACAATGTAGACAGTTTTTGATAGCATGGCTGTGTTTTAGGGCTGAAAGGATACCTAGGAATATAGTTCTTTCAATGTTTTCTAAACATTTTTTTCTGACCCATATGGCTGTATACAGTGCTTTGCTCCAAAAAGGAATGGTGTCTGAATAGCCCGACAAGCAACAGTTAGAAAGAACGTGATTTAACTTTCAAACTCTTGCCATGGGCTTTAAAATCAAAGGCTTATTAACAACGAAAGCCAAAATGTATTAGTTGTCTCAGACTTTTAGGCCACTTAAGCCTAAACGTACATTCATTGAGCACGCCGTTTAACGCAAAGTTTCCAATGAAAGAATACCTTTCAAAAATTAATTTGACCATTCCTGACACACTCTTTTGCTTTTGGCAGTGTTGTATTGTCTTTTCAGACTGATATTTTGATTCAGAAAAGCAAATTTCCCAGTCAAATGAGTGGAATATTGAGAAAATGGTCTTTGAGAAATATTTGAACCCTAAACCTAACTAGCAAAACCCGAAGCTAGGGTTAGGGTTTTATTCCCATACAATGTAGACAGTTTTTGATAGCATGGCTGTGTTTTAGGGCTGAAAGGATACCTAGGAATATAGTTCTTTCAATGTTTTCTAAACATTTTTTTCTGACCCATATGGCTGTATACAGTGCTTTGCTCCAAAAAGGAATGGTGTCTGAATTGCCCGACAAGCAACAGTTAGAAAGAACCTGATTTAACTTTCAAACTCTTGCCATGGGCTTTAAAATCAAAGGCTTATTAACAAATAAAGCCAAAATGTATTAGTTGTCTCAGACTTTTAGGCCACTTAAGCCTAAACGTACAATCATTCAGCACTCTGTTTAACGCAAAGTTTCCAATGAAAGAATACCTTTCAAAAACTAATTTGACCATTCCTGACACACTCTTTTGCTTTTGGCAGTGTTGTATTGTCTTTTCAGACTCATATTTTGATTCAGAAAAGCAAATTTCCCAGTCAAATGAGTGGAATATTGAGAAAATGGTCTTTGAGAAATATTTGAACCCTAACCCTAACTAGTAAAACCCGAAGCTAGGGTTAGGGTTTTATTCCCATACAATGTAGACAGTTTTTGATAACATAGCTGTGTTTTGAGCTGAAAGGATACCTAGGAATATAGTTCTTTCAATGTTTTCTAAACATTTTTTTCTGACCCATATGGGTGTATACCGTGCTTTGCTCCAAAAAGGAATGGTGTCTGAATTGCCCGACAAGCAACAGTTAGAAAGAACCTGATTTAACTTTCAAACTCTTGCCATGGGCTTTAAAATCAAAGGCTTATTAACAAATAAAGCCAAAATGTATTACTTGTCTCAGACTTTTAGGCCACTTAAGCCTAAACGTACATTCATTCAGCACTCCGTTTAACGCAAAGTTTCCAATGAAAGAATACCTTTCAAAAATTAATTTGACCATTCCTGACACACTCTTTTGCTTTTGGCAGTGTTGTATTGTCTTTTCAGACTCATATTTTGATTCAGAAAAGCAAATTTCCCAGTCAAATCAGTGGAATATTGAGAAAATGGTCTTTGAGAAATATTTGAACCCTAACCCTAAATAGCAAAACCCGAAGCTAGGGTTAGGGTTTTATTCCCATACAATGTAGACAGTTTTTGATGGCATGGCTGTGTTTTAGGGCTGAAAGGATACCTAGGAATATAGTTCTTTCAATGTTTTCTAAACATTTTTTTCTGACCCATATGGCTGTATACAGTGCTTTGCTCCAAAAAGGAATGGTGTCTGAATTGCCCGACAAGCAACAGTTAGAAAGAACCTGATTTAACTTTCAAACTCTTGCCATGGGCTTTAAAATCAAAGGCTTATTAACAAATAAAGCCAAAATGTATTACTTGTCTCAGACTTTTAGGCCACTTAAGCCTAAACGTACATTCATTCAGCACTCCGTTTAACGCAAAGTTTCCAATGAAAGAATACCTTTCAAAAATTAATTTGACCATTCCTGACACACTCTTTTGCTTTTGGCAGTGTTGTATTGTCTTTTCAGACTCATATTTTGATTCAGACAAGCAAATTTCCCAGTCAAATGAGTGGAATATTGAGAAAATGGTCTTTGAGAAATATTTGAACCCTAACCCTAACTAGCAAAACCCGAAGCTAGGGTTAGGGTTTTATTCCCATACAATGTAGACAGTTTTTGATAGCATGGCTGTGTTTTAGGGCTGAAAGGATACCTAGGAATATAGTTCTTTCAATGTTTTCTAAACATTTTTTTCTGACCCATATGGCTGTATACAGTGCTTTGCTCCAAAAAGGAATGGTGTCTGAATTGCCCGACAAGCAACAGTTAGAAAGAACCTGATTTAACTTTCAAACTCTTGCCATGGGCTTTAAAATCAAAGGCTTATTAACAAATAAAGCCAAAATGTATTAGTTGTCTCAGACTTTTAGGCCACTTAAGCCTAAACGTACAATCATTCAGCACTCTGTTTAACGCAGTTTCCAATGAAAGAATACCTTTCAAAAACTAATTTGACCATTCCTGACACACTCTTTTGCTTTTGGCAGTGTTGTATTGTCTTTTCAGACTCATATTTTGATTCAGAAAAGCAAATTTCCCAGTCAAATGAGTGGAATATTGAGAAAATGGTCTTTGAGAAATATTTGAACCCTAACCCTAAATAGCAAAACCCGAAGCTAGGGTTAGGGTTTTATTCCCATACAATGTAGACAGTTTTTGATAACATAGCTGTGTTTTGAGCTGAAAGGATACCTAGGAATATAGTTCTTTCAATGTTTTCTAAACATTTTTTTCTGACCCATATGGGTGTATACCGTGCTTTGCTCCAAAAAGGAATGGTGTCTGAATTGCCCGACAAGCAACAGTTAGAAAGAACCTGATTTAACTTTCAAACTCTTGCCATGGGCTTTAAAATCAAAGGCTTATTAACAAATAAAGCCAAAATGTATTACTTGTCTCAGACTTTTAGGCCACTTAAGCCTAAACGTACATTCATTCAGCACTCCGTTTAACGCAAAGTTTCCAATGAAAGAATACCTTTCAAAAATTAATTTGACCATTCCTGACACACTCTTTTGCTTTTGGCAGTGTTGTATTGTCTTTTCAGACTGATATTTTGATTCAGAAAAGCAAATTTCCCAGTCAAATGAGTGGAATATTGAGAAAATGGTCTTTGAGAAATATTTGAACCCTAAACCTAACTACAGATGCAGCCATTCAAAGTGCGCGTCACAGACACGTACCGCAGGTGACGTCGCTCAGTATGACGCAAGATGACGCGTGGCACCGCAGTACGTGATTGGTTGACCGACAGGGGCACTCGTGGTCCGTTGGTCTATCGTAGAAAGACTTACAGTAAAAACGTCTTTGCTGTGCCCGTTGTAGATATTGAATTTTACCACTGAAGGGAAATCTTAGTAGCTGAGCATAAAAAGAATAGGAGCATACTGTAACGCGTGTGAAGGCCATAAACGATATTAATTTTGGAACATAAACATACAGTATATACTGTAGCTGGTCTTGGTACTTTAAAGAAAAAAATACACACCAGTATTCCATTTCTCCCTAAACATTTTAAGCTTTGAAGTCTTTAACTAACATGATACCGGAGTCAACAAGCATACTTTTAGAATTTGATTAAAAGGGAATATAATATGGAATCGCGTATCTAAAGAATTTAATAACGGTATTCGTGTGCTGCGACAGGGCTGTGTAGGGCTTTTTCGCCTGCCTGTTCATGCGAGCTGTCTTCTAGCCGACTGGTCTAGGTGCGTGACTAGCAACTGGGAGGTTGTGTGATCGAATCCAGCTGGTGCCGGACTTTTCTTTTAACAAACATTTCTTCGAAAAAATAGAATAGCGATATTATGGACAATAAATTGACTTTTATATTTCAAAATATCGCAACATGAACGATATTTGCGATATTTTGAACATATCTTCCCTTCTGACAGCGGTTCCTCCTTCTATTGTGTGTGTGTGTGCAACAGAGTAAATTTTTATAGAGAAATGGAGGCTGGACAGTATGCGTTACAATATAAACATTTATATTGATTTAAATCGTGTTCTGATTTAAATCGCAAACGCGTGTTTAATTATGTGTTTTTTAATCATAATCAGGCTAATGCATTTCTACATTTTCTGTATGAACCAGCTTAGAGGTTCATACAGAAAGACAGCTTGTGTTTAAATTGAGTGTAAGGTAATTTATGCTTCTAAAGTCATGGTCAGCATTTATTATTGTACTGTGCTGTAAACTTTTTCTGTGCCTAGTCACATTATTTTATAGCGTTTTTATTGCGTTATTAAATCCGGTGGCGCTGTGTGTTACAGTAGTTTCCTGACTCCCATGTCACATGGTCTGTGATTGAATCCCATAGAACTATGACTTTATTTTTTAACAAACATTTCTTTGAAAAAATGAAACGTTTCCCTTGGTCAGAGATTAAATAAAACCTCACTCGCACCAAACAAATTTATATTTCTAAATATCACAAAATACGTTCATTGTCTTCCAATCGAGTCGAGTTGACATTGGAAGCCTGCCACACCCGGACTGTTAAACCAACGCATTAGCACGTCAAAGCCCATCGAGGGTATTGAGCCAGTATTGCCTTTAGTATTCCCCCCTCTCCCCTCAATTCAATTCAATTCAAGGTGTTTTATTTGCATGACAGATGGGTACAAGCAGTGTTGGGTATGTATATTGTAACGCTTACGGCAGACAGGCACTGTGTAAGAGCCGGCGCACCAGAGCAGCGCACCGAGGGAGCGTCTGCATTTCTAACTTAGTTTTTAAAATTAGTCAAGCAATATGAAGCATCTCCTTTTACTTAGTGCCTGAGCATAAAAAGAATAGGAGCATACTGCAACGCGTGTGAAGTCCATAAACGATATTAATTTTGGAACTTAAACATACAGTATATGGCTGGTCTCGGTACTTTAAAGAAAACATACACACCAGTATTCCATTTCTCCTAAACATTTTAAGCATCGAAGTCTTTAACTAACGCGATACCGGAGTCAACAAGCATACTTTTAGAATTTGATTAAAAGGGAATATAATATGGAATCGCGTATCTCAAGAAATTAATAACGATATAATTATATTCATGTTGCAAAAGAACTGCAACGGACATAAAAACTCCCTTGCTTTTAACAGAGCGTTCCATAATTTCTAACTACGAAAATGCCAGGTGAAAGGATTTGTAAACATATTTTGTTAAAGCAAGTCAGAACCCATTCAGAGCCTACATTACATTTTAGCGTTTCATTCTGAGCAGAAGACCCTCACACCTGAAGAAGGGGGAGGTGTTTTTCGCTGGAAATCTCGCCTGCTTCTACTTTACAACCGGAGTGCTGGCTGTGACGAATTAAACCGGTATTACAGGTTACAATCACAGACCATGTGACATGGGAGTCAGGAAACTAACACAGCGCCACCAGATTTGATAACGCTATGAAAACGCTATAAAATAATGTGACTAGGCACAGAACAAGTTTACAGCACAGTACAAAAATGCTGACCATGACTTTAGAAGCATAAATTGCCTTACACTCAATTTAAACACAAGCTGTCTTTAGCCCTCTAAGGTGGTTCATACAGAAATGTAGAGATCCAGGCTCAGAACACACAGCTTCATTAGCGAATACATATGCAGGACAACTAGAGAAGACGTTTTACAGAGGATGGATTTTTAGAAACATCCCATCAGTGACATCACTGAAGTCAACTCCTAGGTACTGTAACTGTCGTGTGGATAGTTTCACAAGAATCAGACAAAGGTTTAAGCATCGCTTGTTCTAGATAAAACTGCAAAAAAAAACAACAACCCATAATGTACTTCTTTGCGGCTCTGTTTGCCCAAATCATATATTCACAACGTGAAATCTAGAAAATAATATTACGTAACCAAAATCCGCAATATGGAAACAGAACCTGTGTAATTGTTGATAGATGATGTACTCGTAACATTTTTTCAAGACGAACTACAACATTTAAAAAATGACTTGTATGTACTTGATATCTCTAATCAATCCACGGGTCCCAGCACGAAACGAAAGTAAAACGCATACCGTTTCGCGCTTCTTATTAGTTGCTCAAAAGTAATTTGACCGTATGAAATGCATAATATAAACCTAGAAACATATACGTGAGTAGTACTTAAGCACTGTAGTATCGGTGTTAAGACATACCTCTCAAATACTGTAAATCAAGTTAAAAATATCTCAAGATTCTGGTCATAATGAAACCATGTTTCGTGTATGTTTTCTTTAAAGTACCGAGACCAGCCATATACTGTATGTTTATGTTCCAAAATTAATATCGTTTATGGCCTTCACACGCGTTGCAGTATGCTCCTATTGTTTTTATGCTCAGCTACTAAGATTTCCCTTCAGTGGTAAAATTAGATATGAATATTCAATACTTAAACGGGCACAGTTAAGACATTAAATATACATATACATACTGTATACAGTACAGTTTGCATACGGTAATATGTTTATGTCCCTAAATCAATCTCTTTTATGAGCATGTGAAAGGCATGGTGAATCACTGTACTTTGCATGATTGGAAAAAAATGCGTGATTGCGAAATGCTGTGGCGTTACTTTTACAAAGACGGTCAATGAAAAAAACAATGTGGACCAGGGCAATACTTTGAGTTTACAGCTTGTCCAAGGTCATTTATTATTAATACTATTATTAATATCTTCGTTAAAGACTTTGATGGCTACAGCTCAAACATGAGAGGTTGAGCTTTATTAGCTCCACCTTGCGGAAATTCCGGATACTATTATTTTGCTAGCGGTATTTACCGGTAACTCGCGGTATTTACCGGTAGCTTGCGGTAGACTGCGTACAGCGTACCGGAAAATAATGCGGTATCGCCCGCGCATTTTGAATGGCTGCATCTGTAGCAAAACCCGAAGCTAGGGTTAGGGTTTTATTCCCATACAATGTAGACAGTTTTTGATAGCATGGCTGTGTTTTAGGGCTGAAAGGATACCTAGGAATATAGTTCTTTCAATGTTTTCTAAACATTTTTTTCTGACCCATATGGCTGTATACAGTGCTTTGCTCCAAAAAGGAATGGTGTCTGAATTGCCCGACAAGCAACAGTTAGAAAGAACCTGATTTAACTTTCAAACTCTTGCCATGGGCTTTAAAATCAAAGGCTTATTAACAAATAAAGCCAAAATGTATTAGTTGTCTCAGACTTTTAGGCCACTTAAGCCTAAACGTACATTCATTCAGCACTCCGTTTAAAGCAAAGTTTCCAATGAAAGAATACCTTTCAAAAATTAATTTGACCATTCCTGACACACTCTTTTGCTTTTGGCAGTGTTGTATTGTCTTTTCAGACTCATATTTTGATTCAGACAAGCAAATTTCCCAGTCAAATGAGTGGAATATTGAGAAAATGGTCTTTGAGAAATATTTGAACCCTAACCCTAACTAGCAAAACCCGAAGCTAGGGTTAGGGTTTTATTCCCCTACAATGTAGACAGTTTTTGATGGCATGGCTGTGTTTTAGGGCTGAAAGGATACCTAGGAATATAGTTATTTCAATGTTTTCTAAACATTTTTTTCTGACCCATATGGCTGTATACAGTGCTTTGCTCCAAAAAGGAATGGTGTCTGAATTGCCCGACAAGCAACAGTTAGAAAGAACCTGATTTAACTTTCAAACTCTTGCCATGGGCTTTAAAATCAAAGGCTTATTAACAAATAAAGCCAAAATGTATTACTTGTCTCAGACTTTTAGGCCACTTAAGCCTAAACGTACATTCATTCAGCACTCCGTTTAACGCAAAGTTTCCAATGAAAGAATACCTTTCAAAAATTAATTTGACCATTCCTGACACACTCTTTTGCTTTTGGCAGTGTTGTATTGTCTTTTCAGACTCATATTTTGATTCAGAAAAGCAAATTTCCCAGTCAAATCAGTGGAATATTGAGAAAATGGTCTTTGAGAAATATTTGAACCCTAACCCTAAATAGCAAAACCCGAAGCTAGGGTTAGGGTTTTATTCCCATACAATGTAGACAGTTTTTGATGGCATGGCTGTGTTTTAGGACTGAAAGGATACCTAGGAATATAGTTCTTTCAATGTTTTCTAAACATTTTTTTCTGACCCATATGGCTGTATACAGTGCTTTGCTCCAAAAAGGAATGGTGTCTGAATTGCCCGACAAGCAACAGTTAGAAAGAACCTGATTTAACTTTCAAACTCTTGCCATGGGCTTTAAAATCAAAGGCTTATTAACAAATAAAGCCAAAATGTATTAGTTGTCTCAGACTTTTAGGCCACTTAAGCCTAAACGTACATTCATTCAGCACTCCGTTTAAAGCAAAGTTTCCAATGAAAGAATACCTTTCAAAAATTAATTTGACCATTCCTGACACACTCTTTTGCTTTTGGCAGTGTTGTATTGTCTTTTCAGACTCATATTTTGATTCAGACAAGCAAATTTCCCAGTCAAATGAGTGGAATATTGAGAAAATGGTCTTTGAGAAATATTTGAACCCTAACCCTAACTAGCAAAACCCGAAGCTAGGGTTAGGGTTTTATTCCCCTACAATGTAGACAGTTTTTGATGGCATGGCTGTGTTTTAGGGCTGAAAGGATACCTAGGAATATAGTTATTTCAATGTTTTCTAAACATTTTTTTCTGACCCATATGGCTGTATACAGTGCTTTGCTCCAAAAAGGAATGGTGTCTGAATTGCCCGACAAGCAACAGTTAGAAAGAACCTGATTTAACTTTCAAACTCTTGCCATGGGCTTTAAAATCAAAGGCTTATTAACAAATAAAGCCAAAATGTATTACTTGTCTCAGACTTTTAGGCCACTTAAGCCTAAACGTACATTCATTCAGCACTCCGTTTAACGCAAAGTTTCCAATGAAAGAATACCTTTCAAAAATTAATTTGACCATTCCTGACACACTCTTTTGCTTTTGGCAGTGTTGTATTGTCTTTTCAGACTCATATTTTGATTCAGAAAAGCAAATTTCCCAGTCAAATCAGTGGAATATTGAGAAAATGGTCTTTGAGAAATATTTGAACCCTAACCCTAAATAGCAAAACCCGAAGCTAGGGTTAGGGTTTTATTCCCATACAATGTAGACAGTTTTTGATGGCATGGCTGTGTTTTAGGACTGAAAGGATACCTAGGAATATAGTTCTTTCAATGTTTTCTAAACGTTTTTTTCTGACCCATATGGCTGTATACAGTGCTTTGCTCCAAAAAGGAATGGTGTCTGAATTGCCCGACAAGCAACAGTTAGAAAGAACCTGATTTAACTTTCAAACTCTTGCCATGGGCTTTAAAATCAAAGGCTTATTAACAAATAAAGCCAAAATGTATTACTTGTCTCAGACTTTTAGGCCACTTAAGCCTAAACGTACATTCATTCAGCACTCCGTTTAACGCAAAGTTTCCAATGAAAGAATACCTTTCAAAAATTAATTTGACCATTCCTGACACACTCTTTTGCTTTTGGCAGTGTTGTATTGTCTTTTCAGACTCATATTTTGATTCAGACAAGCAAATTTCCCAGTCAAATGAGTGGAATATTGAGAAAATGGTCTTTGAGAAATATTTGAACCCTAACCCTAACTAGCAAAACCCGAAGCTAGGGTTAGGGTTTTATTCCCATACAATGTAGACAGTTTTTGATAGCATGGCTATGTTTTAGGGCTGAAAGGATACCTAGGAATATAGTTCTTTCAATGTTTTCTAAACATTTTTTTCTGACCCATATGGCTGTATACAGTGCTTTGCTCCAAAAAGGAATGGTGTCTGAATTGCCCGACAAGCAACAGTTAGAAAGAACCTGATTTAACTTTCAAACTCTTGCCATGGGCTTTAAAATCAAAGGCTTATTAACAAATAAAGCCAAAATGTATTAGTTGTCTCAGACTTTTAGGCCACTTAAGCCTAAACGTACAATCATTCAGCACTCTGTTTAACGCAGTTTCCAATGAAAGAATACCTTTCAAAAACTAATTTGACCATTCCTGACACACTCTTTTGCTTTTGGCAGTGTTGTATTGTCTTTTCAGACTCATATTTTGATTCAGAAAAGCAAATTTCCCAGTCAAATGAGTGGAATATTGAGAAAATGGTCTTTGAGAAATATTTGAACCCTAACCCTAAATAGCAAAACCCGAAGCTAGGGTTAGGGTTTTATTCCCATACAATGTAGACAGTTTTTGATAACATAGCTGTGTTTTGAGCTGAAAGGATACCTAGGAATATAGTTCTTTCAATGTTTTCTAAACATTTTTTTCTGACCCATATGGGTGTATACCGTGCTTTGCTCCAAAAAGGAATGGTGTCTGAATTGCCCGACAAGCAACAGTTAGAAAGAACCTGATTCAACTTTCAAACTCTTGCCATGGGCTTTAAAATCAAAGGCTTATTAACAAATAAAGCCAAAATGTATTACTTGTCTCAGACTTTTAGGCCACTTAAGCCTAAACGTACATTCATTCAGCACTCCGTTTAAAGCAAAGTTTCCAATGAAAGAATACCTTTCAAAAATTAATTTGACCATTCCTGACACACTCTTTTGCTTTTGGCAGTGTTGTATTGTCTTTTCAGACTCATATTTTGATTCAGACAAGCAAATTTCCCAGTCAAATGAGTGGAATATTGAGAAAATGGTCTTTGAGAAATATTTGAACCCTAACCCTAACTAGCAAAACCCGAAGCTAGGGTTAGGGTTTTATTCCCCTACAATGTAGACAGTTTTTGATGGCATGGCTGTGTTTTAGGGCTGAAAGGATACCTAGGAATATAGTTCTTTCAATGTTTTCTAAACATTTTTTTCTGACCCATATGGCTGTATACAGTGCTTTGCTCCAAAAAGGAATGGTGTCTGAATTGCCCGACAAGCAACAGTTAGAAAGAACCTGATTTAACTTTCAAACTCTTGCCATGGGCTTTAAAATCAAAGGCTTATTAACAAATAAAGCCAAAATGTATTACTTGTCTCAGACTTTTAGGCCACTTAAGCCTAAACGTACATTCATTCAGCACTCCGTTTAACGCAAAGTTTCCAATGAAAGAATACCTTTCAAAAATTAATTTGACCATTCCTGACACACTCTTTTGCTTTTGGCAGTGTTGTATTGTCTTTTCAGACTCATATTTTGATTCAGAAAAGCAAATTTCCCAGTCAAATGAGTGGAATATTGAGAAAATGGTCTTTGAGAAATATTTGAACCCTAACCCTAAATAGCAAAACCCGAAGCTAGGGTTAGGGTTTTATTCCCATACAATGTAGACAGTTTTTGATGGCATGGCTGTGTTTTAGGGCTGAAAGGATACCTAGGAATATAGTTCTTTCAATGTTTTCTAAACATTTTTTTCTGACCCATATGGCTGTATACAGTGCTTTGCTCCAAAAAGGAATGGTGTCTGAATTGCCCGACAAGCAACAGTTAGAAAGAACCTGATTTAACTTTCAAACTCTTGCCATGGGCTTTAAAATCAAAGGCTTATTAACAAATAAAGCCAAAATGTATTACTTGTCTCAGACTTTTAGGCCACTTAAGCCTAAACGTACATTCATTCAGCACGCCGTTTAACGCAAAGTTTCCAATGAAAGAATACCTTTCAAAAATTAATTTGACCATCCCTGACACACTCTTTTGCTTTTGGCAGTGTTGTATTGTCTTTTCAGACTCATATTTTGATTCAGACAAGCAAATTTCCCAGTCAAATGAGTGGAATATTGAGAAAATGGTCTTTGAGAAATATTTGAACCCTAACCCTAACTAGCAAAACCCGAAGCTAGGGTTAGGGTTTTATTCCCATACAATGTAGACAGTTTTTGATAGCATGGCTGTGTTTTAGGGCTGAAAGGATACCTAGGAATATAGTTCTTTCAATGTTTTCTAAACATTTTTTTCTGACCCATATGGCTGTATACAGTGCTTTGCTCCAAAAAGGAATGGTGTCTGAATTGCCGAACAAGCAACAGTTAGAAAGAACCTGATTTAACTTTCAAACTCTTGCCATGGGCTTTAAAATCAAAGGCTTATTAACAAATAAAGAAAAAATGTATTACTTGTCTCAGACTTTTAGGCCACTTAAGCCTAAACGTACATTCATTCAGCACTCCGTTTAACGCAAAGTTTCCAATGAAAGAATACCTTTCAAAAATTAATTTGACCATTCCTGACACACTCTTTTGCTTTTGGCAGTGTTGTATTGTCTTTTCAGACTCATATTTTGATTCAGAAAAGCAAATTTCCCAGTCAAATGAGTGGAATATTGAGAAAATGGTCTTTGAGAAATATTTGAACCCTAACCCTAACTAGCAAAACCCGAAGCTAGGGTTAGGGTTTTATTCCCATACAATGTAGACAGTTTTTGATGGCATGGCTGTGTTTTAGGGCTGAAAGGATACCGAGGAATATAGTTCTTTCAATGTTTTCTAAACATTTTTTTCTGACCCATATGGGTGTATATAGTGCTTTGCTCCAAAAAGGAATGGTGTCTGAATTGCCCGACAAGCAACAGTTAGAAAGAACCTGATTTAACTTTCAAACTCTTGCCATGGGCTTTAAAATCAAAGGCTTATTAACAAATAAAGCCAAAATGTATTACTTGTCTCAGACTTTTAGGCCACTTAAGCCTAAACGTACATTCATTCAGCACTCCGTTTAACGCAAAGTTTCCAATGAAAGAATACCTTTCAAAAATTAATTTGACCATTCCTGACACACTCTTTTGCTTTTGGCAGTGTTGTATTGTCTTTTCAGACTCATATTTTGATTCAGAAAAGCAAATTTCCCAGTCAAATGAGTGGAATATTGAGAAAATGGTCTTTGAGAAATATTTGAACCCTAACCCTAAATAGCAAAACCCGAAGCTAGGGTTAGGGTTTTATTCCCATACAATGTAGACAGTTTTTGATGGCATGGCTGTGTTTTAGGGCTGAAAGGATACCTAGGAATATAGTTCTTTCAATGTTTTCTAAACATTTTTTTCTGACCCATATGGGTGTATATAGTGCTTTGCTCCAAAAAGGAATGGTGTCTGAATTGCCCGACAAGCAACAGTTAGAAAGAACCTGATTTAACTTTCAAACTCTTGCCATGGGCTTTAAAATCAAAGGCTTATTAACAAATAAAGCCAAAATGTATTAGTTGTCTCAGACTTTTAGGCCAATTAAGCCTAAACGTACAATCATTCAGCACTCTGTTTAAGGCAAAGTTTCCAATGAAAGAATACCTTTCAAAAATTATTTTGACCTTTCCTGACACACTCTTTTGCTTTTGGCAGTGTTGTATTGTCTTTTCAGACTCATATTTTGATTCAGACAAGCAAATTTCCCAGTCAAATGAGTGGAATATTGAGAAAATGGTCTTTGAGAAATATTTGAACCCTAACCCTAACTAGTAAAACCCGAAGCTAGGGTTAGGGTTTTATTCCCATACAATGTAGACAGTTTTTGATAACATAGCTGTGTTTTGAGCTGAAAGGATACCTAGGAATATAGTTCTTTCAATGTTTTCTAAACATTTTTTTCTGACCCATATGGGTGTATACCGTGCTTTGCTCCAAAAAGGAATGGTGTCTGAATTGCCCGACAAGCAACAGTTAGAAAGAACCTGATTTAACTTTCAAACTCTTGCCATGGGCTTTAAAATCAAAGGCTTTATTAACAAATAAAGCCAAAATGTATTACTTGTCTCAGACTTTTAGGCCACTTAAGCCTAAACGTACATTCATTCAGCACTCCGTTTAACGCAAAGTTTCCAATGAAAGAATACCTTTCAAAAATCAATTTGACCATTCCTGACACACTCTTTTGCTTTTGGCAGTGTTGTATTGTCTTTTCAGACTCATATTTTGATTCAGACAAGCAAATTTCCCAGTCAAATGAGTGGAATATTGAGAAAATGGTCTTTGAGAAATATTTGAACCCTAACCCTAACTAGCAAAACCCGAAGCTAGGGTTAGGGTTTTATTCCCCTACAATGTAGACAGTTTTTGATGGCATGGCTGTGTTTTAGGGCTGAAAGGATACCTAGGAATATAGTTCTTTCAATGTTTTCTAAACATTTTTTTCTGACCCATATGGCTGTATACAGTGCTTTGCTCCAAAAAGGAATGGTGTCTGAATTGCCCAACAAGCAACAGTTAGAAAGAACCTGATTTAACTTTCAAACTCTTGCCATGGGCTTTAAAATCAAAGGCTTATTAACAAAAAAAGCCAAAATGTATTAGTTGTCTCAGACTTTTAGGCCACTTAAGCCTAAACGTACAATCATTCAGCACTCTGTTTAACGCAAAGTTTCCAATGAAAGAATACCTTTCAAAAACTAATTTGACCATTCCTGACACACTCTGTTGCTTTTGGCAGTGTTGTATTGTCTTTTCAGACTCATATTTTGATTCAGACAAGCAAATTTCCCAGTCAAATGAGTGGAATATTAAGAAAATGGTCTTTGAGAAGTATTTGAACCCTAACCCTAACTAGCAAAACCCGAAGCTAGGGTTAGGGTTTTATTCCCATACAATGTAGACAGTTTTTGATGGCATGGCTGTGTTTTAGGGCTGAAAGGATACCTAGGAATATAGTTCTTTCAATGGTTTCTAAACATTTTTTTCTGACCCATATGGCTGTATACAGTGCTTTGCTGCAAAAAGGAATGGTGTCTGAAAAGCCCGACAAGCAACAGTTAGAAAGAACGTGATTTAACTTTCAAACTCTTGCCATGGGCTTTAAAATCAAAGGCTTATTAACAAATAAAGCCAAAATGTATTACTTGTCTCAGACTTTTAGGCCACTTAAGCCTAAACGTACATTCATTCAGCACTCCGTTTAACGCAAAGTTTCCAATTAAAGAATACCTTTCAAAAATTATTTTGACCTTTCCTGACACACTCTTTTGCTTTTGGCAGTGTTGTATTGTCTTTTCAGACTCATATTTTGATTCAGACAAGCAAATTTCCCAGTCAAATGAGTGGAATATTGAGAAAATGGTCTTTGAGAAATATTTGAACCCTAACCCTAACTAGTAAAACCAGAAGCTAGGGTTAGGGTTTTATTCCCATACAATGTAGACAGTTTTTGATAACATAGCTGTGTTTTGAGCTGAAAGGATACCTAGGAATATAGTTCTTTCAATGTTTTCTAAACATTTTTTTCTGACCCATATGGGTGTATACCGTGCTTTGCTCCAAAAAGGAATGGTGTCTGAATTGCCCGACAAGCAACAGTTAGAAAGAACCTGATTTAACTTTCAAACTCTTGCCATGGGCTTTAAAATCAAAGGCTTTATTAACAAATAAAGCCAAAATGTATTACTTGTCTCAGACTTTTAGGCCACTTAAGCCTAAACGTACATTAATTCAGCACTCCGTTTAACGCAAAGTTTCCAATGAAAGAATACCTTTCAAAAATTAATTTGACCATTCCTGACACACTCTTTTGCTTTTGGCAGTGTTGTATTGTCTTTTCAGACTCATATTTTGATTCAGACAAGCAAATTTCCCAGTCAAATGAGTGGAATATTGAGAAAATGGTCTTTGAGAAATATTTGAACCCTAACCCTAACTAGCAAAACCCGAAGCTAGGGTTAGGGTTTTATTCCCCTACAATGTAGACAGTTTTTGATGGCATGGCTGTGTTTTAGGGCTGAAAGGATACCTAGGAATATAGTTCTTTCAATGTTTTCTAAACATTTTTTTCTGACCCATATGGCTGTATACAGTGCTTTGCTCCAAAAAGGAATGGTGTCTGAATTGCCCGACAAGCAACAGTTAGAAAGAACCTGATTTAACTTTCAAACTCTTGCCATGGGCTTTAAAATCAAAGGCTTATTAACAAATGAAGCCAAAATGTATTACTTGTCTCAGACTTTTAGGCCACTTAAGCCTAAACGTACATTCATTCAGCACTCCGTTTAACGCAAAGTTTCCAATGAAAGAATACCTTTCAAAAATTAATTTGACCATTCCTGACACACTCTTTTGCTTTTGGCAGTGTTGTATTGTCTTTTCAGACTCATATTTTGATTCAGAAAAGCAAATTTCCCAGTCAAATGAGTGGAATATTGAGAAAATGGTCTTTGAGAAATATTTGAACCCTAATCCTAACTAGCAAAACCCGAAGCTAGGGTTAGGGTTTTATTCCCATACAATGTAGACAGTTTTTGATAGCATGGCTGTGTTTTAGGGCTGAAAGGATACCTAGGAATATAGTTCTTTCAATGGTTTCTAAACATTTTTTTCTGACCCATATGGCTGTATACAGTGCTTTGCTGCAAAAAGGAATGGTGTCTGAAAAGCCCGACAAGCAACAGTTAGAAAGAACGTGATTTAACTTTCAAACTCTTGCCATGGGCTTTAAAATCAAAGGCTTATTAACAAATAAAGCCAAAATGTATTACTTGTCTCAGACTTGTAGGCCACTTAAGCCTAAACGTACATTCATTCAGCACTCCGTTTAACGCAAAGTTTCCAATGAAAGAATACCTTTCAAAAATTATTTTGACCTTTCCTGACACACTCTTTTGCTTTTGGCAGTGTTGTATTGTCTTTTCAGACTCATATTTTGATTCAGACAAGCAAATTTCCCAGTCAAATGAGTGGAATATTGAGAAAATGGTCTTTGAGAAATATTTGAACCCTAACCCTAACTAGTAAAACCCGAAGCTAGGGTTAGGGTTTTATTCCCATACAATGTAGACAGTTTTTGATAACATAGCTGTGTTTTGAGCTGAAAGGATACCTAGGAATATAGTTCTTTCAATGTTTTCTAAACATTTTTTTCTGACCCATATGGGTGTATACCGTGCTTTGCTCCAAAAAGGAATGGTGTCTGAATTGCCCGACAAGCAACAGTTAGAAAGAACCTGATTTAACTTTCAAACTCTTGCCATGGGCTTTAAAATCAAAGCCTTTATTAACAAATAAAGCCAAAATGTATTACTTGTCTCAGACTTTTAGGCCACTTAAGCCTAAACGTACATTAATTCAGCACTCCGTTTAACGCAAAGTTTCCAATGAAAGAATACCTTTCAAAAATCAATTTGACCATTCCTGACACACTCTTTTGCTTTTGGCAGTGTTGTATTGTCTTTTCAGACTCATATTTTGATTCAGACAAGCAAATTTCCCAGTCAAATGAGTGGAATATTGAGAAAATGGTCTTTGAGAAATATTTGAACCCTAACCCTAACTAGCAAAACCCGAAGCTAGGGTTAGGGTTTTATTCCCCTACAATGTAGACAGTTTTTGATGGCATGGCTGTGTTTTAGGGCTGAAAGGATACCTAGGAATATAGTTCTTTCAATGTTTTCTAAACATTTTTTTCTGACCCATATGGCTGTATACAGTGCTTTGCTCCAAAAAGGAATGGTGTCTGAATTGCCCAACAAGCAACAGTTAGAAAGAACCTGATTTAACTTTCAAACTCTTGCCATGGGCTTTAAAATCAAAGGCTTATTAACAAAAAAAGCCAAAATGTATTAGTTGTCTCAGACTTTTAGGCCACTTAAGCCTAAACGTACAATCATTCAGCACTCTGTTTAACGCAAAGTTTCCAATGAAAGAATACCTTTCAAAAACTAATTTGACCATTCCTGACACACTCTTTTGCTTTTGGCAGTGTTGTATTGTCTTTTCAGACTCATATTTTGATTCAGACAAGCAAATTTCCCAGTCAAATGAGTGGAATATTAAGAAAATGGTCTTTGAGAAATATTTGAACCCTAACCCTAACTAGCAAAACCCGAAGCTAGGGTTAGGGTTTTATTCCCATACAATGTAGACAGTTTTTGATGGCATGGCTGTGTTTTAGGGCTGAAAGGATACCTAGGAATATAGTTCTTTCAATGGTTTCTAAACATTTTTTTCTGACCCATATGGCTGTATACAGTGCTTTGCTGCAAAAAGGAATGGTGTCTGAAAAGCCCGACAAGCAACAGTTAGAAAGAACGTGATTTAACTTTCAAACTCTTGCCATGGGCTTTAAAATCAAAGGCTTATTAACAAATAAAGCCAAAATGTATTACTTGTCTCAGACTTTTAGGCCACTTAAGCCTAAACGTACATTCATTCAGCACTCCGTTTAACGCAAAGTTTCCAATTAAAGAATACCTTTCAAAAAATATTTTGACCTTTCCTGACACACTCTTTTGCTTTTGGCAGTGTTGTATTGTCTTTTCAGACTCATATTTTGATTCAGACAAGCAAATTTCCCAGTCAAATGAGTGGAATATTGAGAAAATGGTCTTTGAGAAATATTTGAACCCTAACCCTAACTAGTAAAACCCGAAGCTAGGGTTAGGGTTTTATTCCCATACAATGTAGACAGTTTTTGATAACATAGCTGTGTTTTGAGCTGAAAGGATACCTAGGAATATAGTTCTTTCAATGTTTTCTAAACATTTTTTTCTGACCCATATGGGTGTATACCGTGCTTTGCTCCAAAAAGGAATGGTGTCTGAATTGCCCGACAAGCAACAGTTAGAAAGAACCTGATTTAACTTTCAAACTCTTGCCATGGGCTTTAAAATCAAAGGCTTTATTAACAAATAAAGCCAAAATGTATTACTTGTCTCAGACTTTTAGGCCACTTAAGCCTAAACGTACATTAATTCAGCACTCCGTTTAACGCAAAGTTTCCAATGAAAGAATACCTTTCAAAAATTAATTTGACCATTCCTGACACACTCTTTTGCTTTTGGCAGTGTTGTATTGTCTTTTCAGACTCATATTTTGATTCAGACAAGCAAATTTCCCAGTCAAATGAGTGGAATATTGAGAAAATGGTCTTTGAGAAATATTTGAACCCTAACCCTAACTAGCAAAACCCGAAGCTAGGGTTAGGGTTTTATTCCCCTACAATGTAGACAGTTTTTGATGGCATGGCTGTGTTTTAGGGCTGAAAGGATACCGAGGAATATAGTTCTTTCAATGTTTTCTAAACATTTTTTTCTGACCCATATGGCTGTATACAGTGCTTTGCTCCAAAAAGGAATGGTGTCTGAATTGCCCGACAAGCAACAGTTAGAAAGAACCTGATTTAACTTTCAAACTCTTGCCATGGGCTTTAAAATCAAAGGCTTATTAACAAATAAAGCCAAAATGTATTACTTGTCTCAGACTTTTAGGCCACTTAAGCCTAAACGTACATTAATTCAGCACTCCGTTTAACGCAAAGTTTCCAATGAAAGAATACCTTTCAAAAATTAATTTGACCATTCCTGACACACTCTTTTGCTTTTGGCAGTGTTGTATTGTCTTTTCAGACTCATATTTTGATTCAGAAAAGCAAATTTCCCAGTCAAATGAGTGGAATATTGAGAAAATGGTCTTTGAGAAATATTTGAACCCTAATCCTAACTAGCAAAACCCGAAGCTAGGGTTAGGGTTTTATTCCCATACAATGTAGACAGTTTTTGATAGCATGGCTGTGTTTTAGGGCTGAAAGGATACCTAGGAATATAGTTCTTTCAATGGTTTCTAAACATTTTTTTCTGACCCATATGGCTGTATACAGTGCTTTGCTGCAAAAAGGAATGGTGTCTGAAAAGCCCGACAAGCAACAGTTAGAAAGAACGTGATTTAACTTTCAAACTCTTGCCATGGGCTTTAAAATCAAAGGCTTATTAACAAATAAAGCCAAAATGTATTACTTGTCTCAGACTTTTAGGCCACTTAAGCCTAAACGTACATTCATTCAGCACTCCGTTTAACGCAAAGTTTCCAATGAAAGAATACCTTTCAAAAATTATTTTGACCTTTCCTGACACACTCTTTTGCTTTTGGCAGTGTTGTATTGTCTTTTCAGACTCATATTTTGATTCAGACAAGCAAATTTCCCAGTCAAATGAGTGGAATATTGAGAAAATGGTCTTTGAGAAATATTTGAACCCTAACCCTAACTAGTAAAACCCGAAGCTAGGGTTAGGGTTTTATTCCCATACAATGTAGACAGTTTTTGATAACATAGCTGTGTTTTGAGCTGAAAGGATACCTAGGAATATAGTTCTTTCAATGTTTTCTAAACATTTTTTTCTGACCCATATGGGTGTATACCGTGCTTTGCTCCAAAAAGGA
The DNA here is from genome assembly GCF_055471065.1 of Atractosteus spatula. Lineage (NCBI taxonomy): Eukaryota > Metazoa > Chordata > Actinopteri > Semionotiformes > Lepisosteidae > Atractosteus > Atractosteus spatula. The sequence continues at coordinate 28,256,261 of NC_142709.1, read as the reverse complement.
ATGGTGTCTGAATTGCCCGACAAGCAACAGTTAGAAAGAACCTGATTTAACTTTCAAACTCTTGCCATGGGCTTTAAAATCAAAGGCTTTATTAACAAATAAAGCCAAAATGTATTACTTGTCTCAGACTTTTAGGCCACTTAAGCCTAAACGTACATTCATTCAGCACTCCGTTTAACGCAAAGTTTCCAATGAAAGAATACCTTTCAATAATTAATTTGACCATTCCTGACACACTCTTTTGCTTTTGGCAGTGTTGTATTGTCTTTTCAGACTCATATTTTGATTCAGACAAGCAAATTTCCCAGTCAAATGAGTGGAATATTGAGAAAATGGTCTTTGAGAAATATTTGAACCCTAACCCTAACTAGCAAAACCCGAAGCTAGGGTTAGGGTTTTATTCCCCTACAATGTAGACAGTTTTTGATGGCATGGCTGTGTTTTAGGGCTGAAAGGATACCTAGGAATATAGTTCTTTCAATGTTTTCTAAACATTTTTTTCTGACCCATATGGCTGTATACAGTGCTTTGCTCCAAAAAGGAATGGTGTCTGAATTGCCCGACAAGCAACAGTTAGAAAGAACCTGATTTAACTTTCAAACTCTTGCCATGGGCTTTAAAATCAAAGGCTTATTAACAAATAAAGCCAAAATGTATTACTTGTCTCAGACTTTTAGGCCACTTAAGCCTAAACGTACATTCATTCAGCACTCCGTTTAACGCAAAGTTTCCAATGAAAGAATACCTTTCAAAAATTAATTTGACCATTCCTGACACACTCTTTTGCTTTTGGCAGTGTTGTATTGTCTTTTCAGACTCATATTTTGATTCAGAAAAGCAAATTTCCCAGTCAAATCAGTGGAATATTGAGAAAATGGTCTTTGAGAAATATTTGAACCCTAATCCTAACTAGCAAAACCCGAAGCTAGGGTTAGGGTTTTATTCCCATACAATGTAGACAGTTTTTGATAGCATGGCTGTGTTTTAGGGCTGAAAGGATACCTAGGAATATAGTTCTTTCAATGGTTTCTAAACATTTTTTTCTGACCCATATGGGTGTATACCGTGCTTTGCTCCAAAAAGGAATGGTGTCTGAATTGCCCGACAAGCAACAGTTAGAAAGAACCTGATTTAACTTTCAAACTCTTGCCATGGGCTTTAAAATCAAAGGCTTTATTAACAAATAAAGCCAAAATGTATTACTTGTCTCAGACTTTTAGGCCACTTAAGCCTAAACGTACATTCATTCAGCACTCCGTTTAACGCAAAGTTTCCAATGAAAGAATACCTTTCAAAAATTAATTTGACCATTCCTGACACACTCTTTTGCTTTTGGCAGTGTTGTATTGTCTTTTCAGACTCATATTTTGATTCAGAAAAGCAAATTTTCCAGTCAAATGAGTGGAATATTGAGAAAATGGTCTTTGAGAAATATTTGAACCCTAAACCTAACTAGCAAAACCCGAAGCTAGGGTTAGGGTTTTATTCCCATACAATGTAGACAGTTTTTGATAGCATGGCTGTGTTTTAGGGCTGAAAGGATACCTAGGAATATAGTTCTTTCAATGTTTTCTAAACATTTTTTTCTGACCCATATGGCTGTATACAGTGCTTTGCTCCAAAAAGGAATGGTGTCTGAATAGCCCGACAAGCAACAGTTAGAAAGAACGTGATTTAACTTTCAAACTCTTGCCATGGGCTTTAAAATCAAAGGCTTATTAACATCGAAAGCCAAAATGTATTAGTTGTCTCAGACTTTTAGGCCACTTAAGCCTAAACGTACAATCATTCAGCACTCTGTTTAACGCAAAGTTTCCAATGAAAGAATACCTTTCAAAAACTAATTTGACCATTCCTGACACACTCTTTTGCTTTTGGCAGTGTTGTATTGTCTTTTCAGACTCATATTTTGATTCAGACAAGCAAATTTCCCAGTCAAATGAGTGGAATATTGAGAAAATGGTCTTTGAGAAATATTTGAACCCTAACCCTAACTAGCAAAACCCGAAGCTAGGGTTAGGGTTTTATTCCCATACAATGTAGACAGTTTTTGATAGCTTGGCTGTGTTTTAGGGCTGAAAGGATACCTAGGAATATAGTTCTTTATATGTTTTCTAAACATTTTTTTCTGACCCATATGGCTGTATACAGTGCTTTGCTCCAAAAAGGAATGGTGTCTGAATTGCCCGACAAGCAACAGTTAGAAAGAACCTGATTTAACTTTCAAACTCTTGCCATGGGCTTTATAATCAAAGGCTTATTAACAAATAAAGCCAAAATGTATTACTTGTCTCAGACTTTTAGGCCCCTTAAGCCTAAACGTACATTCATTCAGCACTCCGTTTAACGCAAAGTTTCCAATGAAAGAATACCTTTCAAAAATTAATTTGACCATTCCTGACACACTCTTTTGCTTTTGGCAGTGTTGTATTGTCTTTTCAGACTCATATTTTGATTCAGAAAAGCAAATTTCCCAGTCAAATGAGTGGAATATTGAGAAAATGGTCTTTGAGAAATATTTGAACCCTAACCCTAACTAGCAAAACCCGAAGCTAGGGTTAGGGTTTTATTCCCATACAATGTAGACAGTTTTTGATGGCATGGCTGTGTTTTAGGGCTGAAAGGATACCGAGGAATATAGTTCTTTCAATGTTTTCTAAACATTTTTTTCTGACCCATATGGGTGTATATAGTGCTTTGCTCCAAAAAGGAATGGTGTCTGAATTGCCCGACAAGCAACAGTTAGAAAGAACCTGATTTAACTTTCAAACTCTTGCCATGGGCTTTAAAATCAAAGGCTTATTAACAAATAAAGCCAAAATGTATTAGTTGTCTCAGACTTTTAGGCCACTTAAGCCTAAACGTACATTCATAAAGCACTCCGTTTAACGCAAAGTTTCCAATGAAAGAATACCTTTCAAAAATTAATTTGACCATTCCTGACACACTCTTTTGCTGTTGGCAGTGTTGTATTGTCTTTTCAGACTCATATTATGATTCAGACAAGCAAATTTCCCAGTCAAATCAGTGGAATATTGAGAAAATGGTCTTTGAGAAATATTTGAACCCTAACCCTAACTAGCAAAACCCGAAGCTAGGGTTAGGGTTTTATTCCCATCCAATGTAGACAGTTTTTGATGGCATGGCTGTGTTTTAGGGCTGAAAGGATACCTAGGAATATAGTTCTTTCAATGTTTTCTAAACATTTTTTTCTGACCCATATGGCTGTATACAGTGCTTTGCTCCAAAAAGGAATGGTGTCTGAATTGCCCGACAAGCAACAGTTAGAAAGAACCTGATTTAACTTTCAAACTCTTGCCATGGGCTTTAAAATCAAAGGCTTATTAACAAATAAAGCCAAAATGTATTACTTGTCTCAGACTTTTAGGCCACTTAAGCCTAAACGTACATTCATTCAGCACTCCGTTTAACGCAAAGTTTCCAATGAAAGAATACCTTTCAAAAATTAATTTGACCATTCCTGACACACTCTTTTGCTTTTGGAAGTGTTGCATTGTCTTTTCAGACTCATATTTTGATTCAGACAAGCAAATTTCCCAGTCAAATGAGTGGAATATTGAGAAAATGGTCTTTGAGAAATATTTGAACCCTAACCCTAACTAGCAAAACCCGAAGCTAGGGTTAGGGTTTTATTCCCATACAATGTAGACAGTTTTTGATGGCATGGCTGTGTTTTAGGGCTGAAAGGATACCTAGGAATATAGTTCTTTCAATGTTTTCTAAACATTTTTTTCTGACCCATATGGCTGTATACAGTGCTTTGCTCCAAAAAGGAATGATGTCTGAATTGCCCGACAAGCAACAGTTAGAAAGAACCTGATTTAACTTTCAAACTCTTGCCATGGGCTTTAAAATCAAAGGCTTATTAACAAATAAAGCCAAAATGTATTAGTTGTCTCAGACTTTTAGGCCACTTAAGCCTAAACGTACAATCATTCAGCACTCTGTTTAACGCAAAGTTTCCAATGAAAGAATACCTTTCAAAAACTAATTTGACCATTCCTGACACACTCTTTTGCTTTTGGCAGTGTTGTATTGTCTTTTCAGACTCATATTTTGATTCAGACAAGCAAATTTCCCAGTCAAATGAGTGGAATATTGAGAAAATGGTCTTTGAGAAATATTTGAACCCTAACCCTAACTAGCAAAACCCGAAGCTAGGGTTAGGGTTTTATTCCCATACAATGTAGACAGTTTTTGATAGCATGGCTGTGTTTTAGGGCTGAAAGGATACCTAGGAATATAGTTCTTTCAATGGTTTCTAAACATTTTTTTCTGACCCATATGGCTGTATACAGTGCTTTGCTGCAAAAAGGAATGGTGTCTGAAAAGCCCGACAAGCAACAGTTAGAAAGAACGTGATTTAACTTTCAAACTCTTGCCATGGGCTTTAAAATCAAAGGCTTATTAACAAATAAAGCCAAAATGTATTACTTGTCTCAGACTTTTAGGCCACTTAAGCCTAAACGTACATTCATTCAGCACTCCGTTTAACGCAAAGTTTCCAATGAAAGAATACCTTTCAAAAATTATTTTGACCTTTCCTGACACACTCTTTTGCTTTTGGCAGTGTTGTATTGTCTTTTCAGACTCATATTTTGATTCAGACAAGCAAATTTCCCAGTCAAATGAGTGGAATATTGAGAACATGGTCTTTGAGAAATATTTGAACCCTAACCCTAACTAGTAAAACCCGAAGCTAGGGTTAGGGTTTTATTCCCATACAATGTAGACAGTTTTTTATAACATAGCTGTGTTTTGAGCTGAAAGGATACCTAGGAATATAGTTCTTTCAATGTTTTCTAAACATTTTTTTCTGACCCATATGGGTGTATACCGTGCTTTGCTCCAAAAAGGAATGGTGTCTGAATTGCCCGACAAGCAACAGTTAGAAAGAACTTGATTTAACTTTCAAACTCTTGCCATGGGCTTTAAAATCAAAGGCTTTATTAACAAATAAAGCCAAAATGTATTACTTGTCTCAGACTTTTAGGCCACTTAAGCCTAAACGTACATTCATTCAGCACTCCGTTTAACGCAAAGTTTCCAATGAAAGAATACCTTTCAAAAATTAATTTGACCATTCCTGACACACTCTTTTGCTTTTGGCAGTGTTGTATTGTCTTTTCAGACTCATATTTTGATTCAGACAAGCAAATTTCCCAGTCAAATGAGTGGAATATTGAGAAAATGGTCTTTGAGAAATATTTGAACCCTAACCCTAACTAGCAAAACCCGAAGCTAGGGTTAGGGTTTTATTCCCCTACAATGTAGACAGTTTTTGATGGCATGGCTGTGTTTTAGGGCTGAAAGGATACCTAGGAATATAGTTCTTTCAATGTTTTCTAAACATTTTTTTCTGACCCATATGGCTGTATACAGTGCTTTGCTCCAAAAAGGAATGGTGTCTGAATTGCCCGACAAGCAACAGTTAGAAAGAACCTGATTTAACTTTCAAACTCTTGCCATGGGCTTTAAAATCAAAGGCTTATTAACAAATAAAGCCAAAATGTATTACTTGTCTCAGACTTTTAGGCCACTTAAGCCTAAACGTACATTCATTCAGCACTCCGTTTAACGCAAAGTTTACAATTAAAGAATACCTTTCAAAAATTAATTTGACCATTCCTGACACACTCTTTTGCTTTTGGCAGTGTTGTATTGTCTTTTCAGACTCATATTTTGATTCAGAAAAGCAAATTTCCCAGTCAAATGAGTGGAATATTGAGAAAATGGTCTTTGAGAAATATTTGAACCCTAACCCTAACTAGCAAAACCCGAAGCTAGGGTTAGGGTTTTATTCCCATACAATGTAGACAGTTTTTGATGGCATGGCTGTGTTTTAGGGCTGAAAGGATACCTAGGAATATTGTTCTTTCAATGTTTTCTAAACATTTTTTTCTGACCCATATGGCTGTATACAGTGCTTTGCTCCAAAAAGGAATGGTGTCTGAATTGCCCGACAAGCAACAGTTAGAAAGAACCTGATTTAACTTTCAAACTCTTGCCATGGGCTTTAAAATCAAAGGCTTATTAACAAATAAAGCCAAAATGTATTAGTTGTCTCAGACTTTTAGGCCACTTAAGCCTAAACGTACAATCATTCAGCACTCTGTTTAACGCAAAGTTTCCAATGAAAGAATACCTTTCAAAAACTAATTTGACCATTCCTGACACACTCTTTTGCTTTTGGCAGTGTTGTATTGTCTTTTCAGACTCATATTTTGATTCAGAAAAGCAAATTTCCAAGTCAAATGAGTGGAATATTGAGAAAATGGTCTTTGAGAAATATTTGAACCCTAAACCTAACTAGCAAAACCCGAAGCTAGGGTTAGGGTTTTATTCCCATACAATGTAGACAGTTTTTGATAGCATGGCTGTGTTTTAGGGCTGAAAGGATACCTAGGAATATAGTTCTTTCAATGTTTTCTAAACATTTTTTTCTGACCCATATGGCTGTATACAGTGCTTTGCTCCAAAAAGGAATGGTGTCTGAATTGCCCGACAAGCAACAGTTAGAAAGAACCTGATTTAACTTTCAAACTCTTGCCATGGGCTTTAAAATCAAAGGCTTATTAACAAATAAAGCCAAAATGTATTAGTTGTCTCAGACTTTTAGGCCACTTAAGCCTAAACGTACAATCATTCAGCACTCGGTTTAACGCAAAGTTTCCAATGAAAGAATACCTTTCAAAAATTAATTTGACCATTCCTGACACACTCTTTTGCTTTTGGCAGTGTTGTATTGTCTTTTCAGACTCATATTTTGATTCAGACAAGCAAATTTCCCAATCAAATGAGTGGAATATTGAGAAAATGGTCTTTAAGAAATATTTGAACCCTAACCCTAACTAGCAAAACCCGAAGCTAGGGTTAGGGTTTTATTCCCATACAATGTAGACAGTTTTTGATGGCATGGCTGTGTTTTAGGGCTGAAAGGATACCTAGGAATATTGTTCTTTCAATGTTTTCTAAACATTTTTTTCTGACCCATATGGCTGTATACAGTGCTTTGCTCCAAAAAGGAATGGTGTCTGAATTGCCCGACAAGCAACCGTTAGAAAGAACCTGATTTAACTTTCAAACTCTTGCCATGGGCTTTAAAATCAAAGGCTTATTAACAAATAAAGCCAAAATGTATTAGTTGTCTCAGACTTTTAGGCCACTTAAGCCTAAACGTACAATCATTCAGCACTCTGTTTAACGCAAAGTTTCCAATGAAAGAATACCTTTCAAAAACTAATTTGACCATTCCTGACACACTCTTTTGCTTTTGGCAGTGTTGTATTGTCTTTTCAGACTCATATTTTGATTCAGAAAAGCAAATTTCCAAGTCAAATGAGTGGAATATTGAGAAAATGGTCTTTGAGAAATATTTGAACCCTAAACCTAACTAGCAAAACCTGAAGCTAGGGTTAGGGTTTTATTCCCATACAATGTAGACAGTTTTTGATAGCATGGCTGTGTTTTAGGGCTGAAAGGATACCTAGGAATATAGTTCTTTCAATGTTTTCTAAACATTTTTTTCTGACCCATATGGCTGTATACAGTGCTTTGCTCCAAAAAGGAATGGTGTCTGAATTGCCCGACAAGCAACAGTTAGAAAGAACCTGATTTAACTTTCAAACTCTTGCCATGGGCTTTAAAATCAAAGGCTTATTAACAAATAAAGCCAAAATGTATTAGTTGTCTCAGACTTTTAGGCCACTTAAGCCTAAACGTACAATCATTCAGCACTCGGTTTAACGCAAAGTTTCCAATGAAAGAATACCTTTCAAAAATTAATTTGACCATTCCTGACACACTCTTTTGCTTTTGGCAGTGTTGTATTGTCTTTTCAGACTCATATTTTGATTCAGACAAGCAAATTTCCCAATCAAATGAGTGGAATATTGAGAAAATGGTCTTTAAGAAATATTTGAACCCTAACCCTAACTAGCAAAACCCGAAGCTAGGGTTAGGGTTTTATTCCCATACAATGTAGACAGTTTTTGATAGCATGGCTGTGTTTTAGGGCTGAAAGGATACCTAGGAATATAGTTCTTTCAATGTTTTCTAAACATTTTTTTCTGACCCATATGGCTGTATACAGTGCTTTGCTCCTGTAGTGTTTCATAGCCGTTCAGGGACGCCAAATATGTAATCATAGTGGCTCTCTGAAGGCACCAGTTCTGTAGGGTTTGGGCATTTACTGAGACAATTTTCAATTGTAGCAGTAAATCACAAAGTTGATTCTTTTGATGGCTTTAGAATCCAACCACGCGACATAACTCAAACAACGCGCACACACAGGTACTAATACACGAGGATAAATTTATTAATACATAGAATATGCATATAAACCTAACAGATCTTATCGAGAAGGTTATCAGAATACAAAAGATATATATTCAATCAGTTACGAAGTGTTACATATATCAAGAGGACATACGTTCAGTATATCATTCATTAAGACCGTTTCGTAAATGAACTTGGTTACAACTTCTACATTAGATACTCAAAACAAGTACATAACTCTTAGGAATTAAATTGATATCAACTGGTTGGGATAACAATTGAATTCTCGAGCTGTAATGCATTGAAGTTGAATACTCATCCAATTTCTGGGGATTCAGATCTCCTGCAGGCACAAACAATCAGCTGCAGGCTTGTTGCTGTCCAATCCGCGCTCTCTGGCTCCGTGCCAGGCTGTGCTGTGCGGCTTGCGACGGTGCGCTGCTGATGCTCACTGACCGGCTAGTTAGTGTTGGCTTTAACTAGCAAAGTTTGTGCACAGGAGAAAAGATGACTGTGGATCCCAGCAAGTCAGGAAGAGGACCGGTTCGTTCCTGATGAAGAGCTAGTTCTGAATAGTGATTCAGCTGTCCACAGTTCTGACCTGTCCACGAGGCCTGCTGCTGGTTACTCTCTGGCAACCTCCACTCTAGACTCTTAGAACAAAGGAAAGTTCTGGCACTCGGACACACTGGCCGTTCCGTGGTTGTCCGGGCTGAGTCTCGGGATGGTCAGGAGGCGCGCTGCGAGAATGTCCTGCCCTTGGGAGCCTTCTGCTCCTGGGCCGTCCTGCCCTGGAATTCTCCTTTGAATTCCCTTTAGAACAGTCCACAGAATCCTCTCCAGAATCTTACTGAATCTCCCGAATCTGAATCTTGTTGAATCTGAATCTTGTTGAATCTGAATCTCCAGGCCTGTGTTGCCTGTTTTTACCTGGAGGAACTTCAGCTCATTCATTGGCTGAAAGTTCCATGGGCATCAGAGTCCCACGTGGGTTACTCAGCCCTACCAGTCCCTGATTGGTTGATCAAGGTGAGATATGAGTCACTTAGTCCTGACACTTAGTAATGCAGTCCAGATGTCCATCCGGCACTCCCTAGACTGATAGGCGCCAGTGGATGACCATTGATCATGATAGCCAGGCTTAGCTAATGGCATCCCCGTCTGGGAGCTTGCTTCTTATCAAAAGAAAAACATCTTAAATCAACTTGCATGAATTCTTTCTCTGTGGTTGCACCACAGAGATGGAGGGTGAGATGGGGCCTCCTTTAGGAGCATACCAATGCTTAACTCTGTCTTATTACAAGCATTGCCGCTACATATCCCCCCTTTTTGAAGGTCACGAGGTCCTGAGGCGTTGTTGCCTTCAAAACAAAACAGAGTTAAGTGATGTCCCTTGCCATTAGAACATTAATCTTAAATGTCTACATTACTCCTCGAGAATTCATACCGGAACCAGCATTGGGAACAAACAGGATGAATAACATCTGGAGTATGTATAAACACGGTAGGAGACATTATCTCAGTCTAGGAATTACACATCAGGAAGTTCACTGTCAATATCTGATACCTCTGTAGTAGATATTTGGGGAGAAGTCACTTCCTTTCTTTTGACATGCTACCTTTGACTCATTCATGCTACCCGGAGTACATCTTGATGTAAGAGTACATCATTCAGAGTACACTGTCAGTCATGATCCAGCTACCCGGCAGCAGTGTTACAATAACACCAGTTCCTGTTCCCAGCCCCCCGATAAACCACAACACCTGTGTTGGGTATCTGCTAGGGTGGTTTGGAGGTTTGTTCCATTAAAGCAAACTAACTACCTGTACCTCTTCAGGGCTTACTGTTTCTTGGATTTCTATCCAATTCAATAGTGTGGCACCTGAAGGCATCCATGACCTCAAGTTTGGTCTTATATTGTCTGGTTCCAGACCGTACAGTGTTAAGTTCAAGCTGTACTATGGCCTCCTCGGGAACTTACAGGAACTGTTTGATTAGGTAGCTGCATTGCGGTAGCTGTATCATGCCTGTCACAAGTCATAGTGTCAGTTAAATGTGGTGTGTTGACCAGCCATTTACGTCCCACCTGCTCTTCATGGGGTTCATTAACCTCCCTCTGCCCATTAGTAGCTTTACACCCTTCATTGGTGAATCGTTTAGACACAGCCAATGGATAGCTTTGGTAGCCATACCCATCTCAAGATTTGGAACCGAATTCAATCTTGGTTTGCCTTCTGGGTGAGCTATGAACGATGGGGTTAATGTCACACACTCCTCTACTGAGAAGAGTGGAATCAAGTGGGTTGGGATTTGTGCCGTGGCTAGACTGGCTACAGTGGCACTAAACTCCCTTAACAGGTCTTGTGTCAACATTCTGGCCTGTTGCACACAAGCATAAACCCACTGTATAACACCAACAATCATGTCCACTGGTTGGGGAATAAGGTTTAACCCTGTTGCATAGGAAGTTGCTTGTAGGATTTTCCCTAAGCTTTCCAACTTTTGCTGCTGTCAATACAGTCTGTCACTACCCTCTGGCCTCTCTGACACCTGCCTTCTTGGGGCAGTCAGGGTGAGAGTGCCAGTAGCACACAAACCTACCAAAAAGAGCAAATGCACAACAGTGGTGGCAGCAATCAGTCCTCCCAAAAGTCTTTTAGGGTGGCTGATCCCAGTCATCTCCTTCTGAGTGACTGTTGCCTTTCTAAGCTGGCGCAGCGTGTACATGGTGTCTTTCTCAGTATGCCATGTGGCATCTTGGGCACCAACATCCTGGAAATCTGGGGAGATCTGACACAGCTGCTGATGCTGCTCCTCCATTTCCAGGGCATCTGCTTTTTCGATTTGTTCATGCCTGTGCTCTAGGAACCCTGCAGGGGGCGGTGCAGCGGTGGAGCATGCCTGACCCTCGGCTGAGTGGTCATCTGGAGCACCTGAGTGATCTGGGATTGTTACCCCATTCTCACTGTTCAGGTCCACCCTGCACACTTCCTGATTGAGGAATCCCTCTATCGGCATGTTTACAATCGTTCGCTGGGCGTGGGTGTAGGACACCTGCTCGCTCCCCCCTTCCCTCGCTAGGGGTTCAGGGAGCTGCCCCAGCACTGGGATAGCTAGTTCACTGTCTTTGAACTCGCTATCACCCACCAGGCCCATGTCAGTGCAGGCGGGGATTCTGACACCCCTCTTTGCGATGTCCTGCACTGGCAGGCGGGTGACTTGACCATCCAGCTCCAGTCTGGCTGAACCACTGTTGGTCAGACTCAGACTGACAGACTGAGCTGGTGGCTGTAAGAAAACCGGCTCGGCTTTCATTCCCTGTCCCTTCTGGGGGACTGGGTGTGTTGGCAACCCTGCCGTTGAGGCAGGAACAATCAGGTCAGTCTCACTCACTACCTGGTAGTTGTGAGAAATAATGTTACCTGACTGCAGGTTCCCTGGGTCACAGCAGAGGGAATCGGCATCTGGGATCAGGTGTGTCCACAGCGCAGTAGTCTCAGCGTCCAGCTGGACCTCCTGTCTAACCTGTGAATGTTGCACCAGGGGCACCTGGCGGTGGCCCCGTGACAGCTGCTCAAGCAGATCCTCACTAATAGAGGACCTCTCAGGGCTAAGGGCGAGGGCTACATCACCAACCTGCTCTCCTGCCATCTGGATCCCTTCCACCACTGCAGGGTGGTGGTCCTGACCCCTCTTGGGTGCCAGGGTGCACAGGGAAAGCTCCTTTTCATCGCCAGGTGGGGAGATCTGCTCCTCTTTAGGGATGTAAAAGGTGTGTGCTTTACCTGGTGGATCAGGCGGCTGCTCGGAGCACCGCTCCTGTGGCATGGAGGCTGTTGGGACCTTGGCCAAGGCACGACTTCCCTGTATATCCGGGGAACAAGAAAATATTTTTATTTCTTGTCCAGAGGGAACAGAAGGAATCTCCGCATAGGCTTCTGTGTTCGGTGGGCACTGTGTAAGCACAGTCTGCCTCTTGCCCCCCCTTTCCTTCTGTACAGAAGGCTTAGGAGCCTTGACCTGTTTCCACACTTTGCCTTTCTGGTGATCCACCAAAGGTTCCACTCTGAGTCGCATACCCTTTTCTTTTTCTACCCGTTTGAGCTTGCCGTGTGACATCAAACACCTTTCAACCTCAGTGTCAATCAGTGTCTCACTGGGTAAGACATCTCCCATGGCAGCCTTGAGGTAAAAGCTTCGTGCTTTTCCTCTGTGTTTTACTGCCTGCTCTGTGACTTCAGGGGTGGAGTCAGCACTCGCTTGGGAGTGGCTGACCTCATCCAGGCAGGAACCCTTCCGCTCAATCAGATAGACTGAGGGAGGGAGAGGGGGCGGGTCTCCGCCTCCTCCAGTGGAGAGTATCAGCTCATTCACGCTTCCGGCAGCCTTGGGGAGCGGTTGTCCCTGTCCTAATAAAGCTTGTTCAAGCCTGGCCAGGCGGGCGGCTACTGAATCCTTTTGTTCAGCCTTTTCTAGCCCTTTCCCTTCCCCGGTGTTCTCATGGCACTTAGGACGCTGGGTGCGGTCCTGTGTGAGTGCTTTGGAACGGGGCTTAGCCAGCTCAGGAGCCTGTGCTCCTTCGAGCAGGGGGGAATTAACCCTGCTGGCTCTGACGGCGAACACAGTCGCTTTAGCAGCTTTTTGCTCAGAGCGACTTTGGACATCATACTCCCAGGCTTTCTGCGCGAATCTCTTAATATCAGTCATTTTCATGGTCTGTGCATCTGTATGCATTAAGATCATCTTTCTGACTGACGGGTGGAGATTCGCAATGAATAAACCCTTGAAATTTGTGTTCTCTTCGCAACCCTCATAATTTCGCCCTGCAAAATAAGTTCGTCTAAGTCGCTCGTAATATTCGCGAGGGGACTCTGCTCTCTCGTGCTTAATGTTAAGGGCGGCGGCTATCGCAGCAGTCGGGTCAATAAACGCACTGTATTCTTCGATAAGTGCATGACATAGCTGCTCAAAATCATTACAGACTTCTTTCATCTGCCTAGCCATCCACTCATGTACAGCTCTGCTGGTAGTTTTCCTGACCAGAAACACTTTCTCCTGTTCTGTGGCGTTTGGCAGGTACTGCAGGGTATACCTGAGGTCCTGAATATAACTCTCGATATTATTCTCTGACACTGCGGGGTCAAATCTCTCTATGTCCTTCGCTAGCTCTCTCAGAGAATGGAGATTTATCCTTCTAGCTTCTCCGCTGACGGAGATATGGAAGAGATCGTGGTCAGACTTGCCGCTGCTAGAGAGAGTGCTTAATAGCGACTCGAATTCAGACCTTTTAGCAACCATCGTTAAACTTAAAGAGTATTACTTTTAAGCACGAAATCACAGTTTTACCACAGAAAACCACAAGATCAAGTATGCAATCAACCCGGTAGATTGCAAAAGATCACAAAACAATCAAGCACTGCTTAAAGAGCAAGGGGAACTTTTTTCCTTTCGGCTTTCAGCACACTGTATTGTCGTGTATGAAACCCGCGGCGTTTTATATGAATTATTCCGCTTGGTTGATTCATTTCAGTCTTGCCACGCCCACCCAGGGACGCCATAAATGTAGTGTTTCATAGCCGTTCAGGGACGCCAAATATGTAATCATAGTGGCTCTCTGAAGGCACCAGTTCTGTAGGGTTTGGGCATTTACTGAGACAATTTTCAATTGTAGCAGTAAATCACAAAGTTGATTCTTTTGATGGCTTTAGAATCCAACCACGCGACATAACTCAAACAACGCGCACACACAGGTACTAATACACGAGGATAAATTTATTAATACATAGAATATGCATATAAACCTAACAGATCTTATCGAGAAGGTTATCAGAATACAAAAGATATATATTCAATCAGTTACGAAGTGTTACATATATCAAGAGGACATACGTTCAGTATATCATTCATTAAGACCGTTTCGTAAATGAACTTGGTTACAACTTCTACATTAGATACTCAAAACAAGTACATAACTCTTAGGAATTAAATTGATATCAACTGGTTGGGATAACAATTGAATTCTCGAGCTGTAATGCATTGAAGTTGAATACTCATCCAATTTCTGGGGATTCAGATCTCCTGCAGGCACAAACAATCAGCTGCAGGCTTGTTGCTGTCCAATCCGCGCTCTCTGGCTCCGTGCCAGGCTGTGCTGTGCGGCTTGCGACGGTGCGCTGCTGATGCTCACTGACCGGCTAGTTAGTGTTGGCTTTAACTAGCAAAGTTTGTGCACAGGAGAAAAGATGACTGTGGATCCCAGCAAGTCAGGAAGAGGACCGGTTCGTTCCTGATGAAGAGCTAGTTCTGAATAGTGATTCAGCTGTCCACAGTTCTGACCTGTCCACGAGGCCTGCTGCTGGTTACTCTCTGGCAACCTCCACTCTAGACTCTTAGAACAAAGGAAAGTTCTGGCACTCGGACACACTGGCCGTTCCGTGGTTGTCCGGGCTGAGTCTCGGGATGGTCAGGAGGCGCGCTGCGAGAATGTCCTGCCCTTGGGAGCCTTCTGCTCCTGGGCCGTCCTGCCCTGGAATTCTCCTTTGAATTCCCTTTAGAACAGTCCACAGAATCCTCTCCAGAATCTTACTGAATCTCCCGAATCTGAATCTTGTTGAATCTGAATCTTGTTGAATCTGAATCTCCAGGCCTGTGTTGCCTGTTTTTACCTGGAGGAACTTCAGCTCATTCATTGGCTGAAAGTTCCATGGGCATCAGAGTCCCACGTGGGTTACTCAGCCCTACCAGTCCCTGATTGGTTGATCAAGGTGAGATATGAGTCACTTAGTCCTGACACTTAGTAATGCAGTCCAGATGTCCATCCGGCACTCCCTAGACTGATAGGCGCCAGTGGATGACCATTGATCATGATAGCCAGGCTTAGCTAATGGCATCCCCGTCTGGGAGCTTGCTTCTTATCAAAAGAAAAACATCTTAAATCAACTTGCATGAATTCTTTCTCTGTGGTTGCACCACAGAGATGGAGGGTGAGATGGGGCCTCCTTTAGGAGCATACCAATGCTTAACTCTGTCTTATTACAAGCATTGCCGCTACACTCCAAAAAGGAATGGTGTCTGAATAGCCCGACAAGCAACATTTAGAAAGAACCTGATTTAACTTTCAAACTCTTGCCATGGGCTTTAAAATCAAAGGCTTATTAACAAATAAAGCCAAAATGTATTAGTTGTCTCAGACTTTTAGGCCACTTAAGCCTAAACGTACATTCATTCAGCACTCCGTTTAACGCAAAGTTTCCAATGAAAGAATACCTTTCAAAAATTAATTTGACCATTCCTGACACACTCTTTTTCTTTTGGCAGTGTTGCATTGTCTTTTCAGACTCATATTTTGATTCAGACAAGCAAATTTCCCAGTCAAATGAGTGGAATATTGAGAAAATGGTCTTTGAGAAATATTTGAACCCTAACCCTAACTAGCAAAACCCGAAGCTAGGGTTAGGGTTTTATTCCCATACAATGTAGACAGTTTTTGATGGCATGGCTGTGTTTTAGGGCTGAAAGGATACCTAGGAATATAGTTCTTTCAATGTTTTCTAAACATTTTTTTTTGACCCATATGGCTGTATACACTGCTTTGCTCCAAAAAGGAATGGTGTCTGAATAGCCCGACAAGCAACAGTTAGAAAGAACCTGATTTAACTTTCAAACTCTTGCCATGGGCTTTAAAATCAAAGGCTTATTAACAAATAAAGCCAAAATGTATTAGTTGTCTCAGACTTTTAGGCCACTTAAGCCTAAACGTACATTCATTCAGCACTCCGTTTAACGCAAAGTTTCCAATGAAAGAATACCTTTCAAAAATTAATTTGACCATTCCTGACACACTCTTTTGCTTTTGGCAGTGTTGCATTGTCTTTTCAGACTCATATTTTGATTCAGACAAGCAAATTTCCCAGTCAAATGAGTGGAATATTGAGAAAATGGTCTTTGAGAAATATTTGAACCCTAACCCTAACTAGCAAAACCCGAAGCTAGGGTTAGGGTTTTATTCCCATACAATGTAGACAGTTTTTGATGGCATGGCTGTGTTTTAGGGCTGAAAGGATACCTAGGAATATAGTTCTTTCAATGGTTTCTAAACATTTTTTTCTGACCCATATGGCTGTATACAGTGCTTTGCTCCAAAAAGGAATGGTGTCTGAATAGCCCGACAAGCAACAGTTAGAAAGAACGTGATTTAACTTTCAAACTCTTGCCATGGGCTTTAAACTCAAAGGCTTATTAACAAATAAAGCCAAAATGTATTAGTTGTCTCAGACTTTTAGGCCACTTAAGCCTAAACGTACATTCATTCAGCACTCCGTTTAACGCAAAGTTTCCAATGAAAGAATACCTTTCAAAAATTAATTTGACCATTCCTGACACACTCTTTTGCTTTTGGCAGTGTTGCATTGTCTTTTCAGACTCATATTTTGATTCAGACAAGCAAATTTCCCAGTCAAATGAGTGGAATATAGAGAAAATGGTCTTTGAGAAATATTTGAACCCTAACTAGCAAAACCCGAAGCTAGGGTTAGGGTTTTATTCCCATACAATGTAGACAGTTTTTGATAGCATGGCTGTGTTTTAGGGCTGAAAGGATACCTAGGAATATAGTTCTTTCAATGTTTTCTAAACATTTTTTTCTGACCCATATGGCTGTATACAGTGCTTTGCTCCAAAAAGGAATGGTGTCTGAATAGCCCGACAAGCAACAGTTAGAAAGAACCTGATTTAACTTTCAAACTCTTGCCATGGGCTTTAAAATCAAAGGCTTATTAACAAATAAAGCCAAAATGTATTAGTTGTCTCAGACTTTTAGGCCACTTAAGCCTAAACGTACATTCATTCAGCACTCCGTTTAACGCAAAGTTTCCAATGAAAGAATACCTTTCAAAAATTAATTTGACCATTCCTGACACACTCTTTTTCTTTTGGCAGTGTTGCATTGTCTTTTCAGACTCATATTTTGATTCAGACAAGCAAATTTCCCAGTCAAATGAGTGGAATATTGAGAAAATGGTCTTTGAGAAATATTTGAACCCTAACCCTAACTAGCAAAACCCGAAGCTAGGGTTAGGGTTTTATTCCCATACAATGTAGACAGTTTTTGATGGCATGGCTGTGTTTTAGGGCTGAAAGGATACCTAGGAATATAGTTCTTTCAATGGTTTCTAAACATTTTTTTCTGACCCATATGGCTGTATACAGTGCTTTGCTCCAAAAAGGAATGGTGTCTGAATAGCCCGACAAGCAACAGTTAGAAAGAACGTGATTTAACTTTCAAACTCTTGCCATGGGCTTTAAAATCAAAGGCTTATTAACAAATAAAGCCAAAATGTATTAGTTGTCTCAGACTTTTAGGGCACTTAAGCCTAAACGTACATTCATTCAGCACTCCGTTTAACGCAAAGTTTCCAATGAAAGAATACCTTTCAAAAATTAATTTGACCATTCCTGACACACTCTTTTGCTTTTGGCAGTGTTGCATTGTCTTTTCAGACTCATATTTTGATTCAGACAAGCAAATTTCCCAGTCAAATGAGTGGAATATTGAGACAATGGTCTTTGAGAAATATTTGAACCCTAACCCTAACTAGCAAAACCCGAAGCTAGGGTTAGGGTTTTATTGCCATCCAATGTAGACAGTTTTTGATGGCATGGCTGTGTTTTAGGGCTGAAAGGATACCTAGGAATATAGTTCTTTCAATGTTTTCTAAACATTTTTTTCTGACCCATATGGCTGTATACAGTGCTTTGCTCCAAAAAGGAATGGTGTCTGAATTGCCGACAAGCAACAGTTAGAAAGAACCTGATTTAACTTTCAAACTCTTGCCATGGGCTTTAAAATCAAAGGCTTATTAACAAATAAAGCCAAAATGTATTAGTTGTCTCAGACTTTTAGGCCACTTAAGCCTAAACGTACAATCATTCAGCACTCTGTTTAACGCAAAGTTTCCAAAGAAAGAATACCTTTCAAAAATTAATTTGACCATTCCTGACACACTCTTTTGCTTTTGGCAGTGTTGTATTGTCTTTTCAGACTCATATTTTGATTCAGACAAGCAAATTTCCCAGTCAAATGAGTGGAATATTGAGAAAATGGTCTTTGAGAAATATTTGAACCCTAACCCTAACTAGCAAAACCCGAAGCTAGGGTTAGGGTTTTATTCCCATACAATGTAGACAGTTTGTGATAGCATGGCTGTGTTTTAGGGCTGAAAGGATAACTAGGAATATAGTTCTTTCAATGTTTTCTAAACATTTTTTTCTGACCCATATGGCTGTATACAGTGCTTTGCTCCAAAAAGGAATGGTGTCTGAATAGCCCGTCAAGCAACAGTTAGAAAGAACCTGATTTAACTTTCAAACTCTTGCCATGGGCTTTAAAATCAAAGGCTTATTAACAAATAAAGCCAAAATGTATTAGTTGTCTCAGACTTTTAGGCCACTTAAGCCTAAACGTACATTCATTCAGCACTCCGTTTAACGCAAAGTTTCCAATGAAAGAATACCTTTCAAAAATTAATTTGACCATTCCTGACACACTCTTTTGCTTTTGGCAGTGTTGCATTGTCTTTTCAGACTCATATTTTGATTCAGACAAGCAAATTTCCCAGTCAAATGAGTGGAATATTGAGAAAATGGTCTTTGAGAAATATTTGAACCCTAACCCTAACTAGCAAAACCCGAAGCTAGGGTTAGGGTTTTATTCCCATACAATGTAGACAGTTTTTGATGGCATGGCTGTGTTTTAGGGCTGACAGGATACCTAGGAATATAGTTCTTTCAATGTTTTCTAAACATTTTTTTTTGACCCATATGGCTGTATACAGTGCTTTGCTCCAAAAAGGAATGGTGTCTGAATAGCCCGACAAGCAACAGTTAGAAAGAACGTGATTTAACTTTCAAACTCTTGCCATGGGCTTTAAACTCAAAGGCTTATTAACAAATAAAGCCAAAATGTATTAGTTGTCTCAGACTTTTAGGCCACTTAAGCCTAAACGTACATTCATTCAGCACTCCGTTTAACGCAAAGTTTCCAATGAAAGAATACTTTTCAAAAATTAATTTGACCATTCCTGACACACTCTTTTGCTTTTGGCAGTGTTGCATTGTCTTTTCAGACTCATATTTTGATTCAGACAAGCAAATTTCCCAGTCAAATGAGTGGAATATTGAGAAAATGGTCTTTGAGAAATATTTGAACCCTAACCCTAACTAGCAAAACCCGAAGCTAGGGTTAGGGTTTTATTCCCATACAATGTAGACAGTTTTTGATGGCATGGCTGTGTTTTAGGGCTGAAAGGATACCTAGGAATATAGTTCTTTCAATGTTTTCTAAACATTTTTTTCTGTCCCATATGGCTGTATACAGTGCTTTGCTCCAAAAAGGAATGGTGTCTGAATTGCCCGACAAGCAACAGTTAGAAGGAACCTGATTTAACTTTCAAACTCTTGCCATGGGCTTTAAAATCAAAGGCTTATTAACAAATAAAGCCAAAATGTATTAGTTGTCTCAGACTTTTAGGCCGCTTAAGCCTAAACGTACATTCATTCAGCACTGTTTAACGCAAAGTTTCCAATGAAAGAATACCTTTCAAAAATTAATTTGACCATTCCTGACACACTCTTTTGCTTTTGGCAGTGTTGCATTGTCTTTTCAGACTCATATTTTGATTCAGACAAGCAAATTTCCCAGTCAAATGAGTGGAATATTGAGAAAATGGTCTTTGAGAAATATTTGAACCCTAACCCTAACTAGCAAAACCCGAAGCTAGGGTTAGGGTTTTATTCCCATACAATGTAGACAGTTTTTGATGGCATGGCTGTGTTTTAGGGCTGACAGGATACCTAGGAATATAGTTCTTTCAATGTTTTCTAAACATTTTTTTTGACCCATATGGCTGTATACAGTGCTTTGCTCCAAAAAGGAATGGTGTCTGAATAGCCCGACAAGCAACAGTTAGAAAGAACGTGATTTAACTTTCAAACTCTTGCCATGGGCTTTAAACTCAAAGGCTTATTAACAAATAAAGCCAAAATGTATTAGTTGTCTCAGACTTTTAGGCCACTTAAGCCTAAACGTACATTCATTCAGCACTCCGTTTAACGCAAAGTTTCCAATGAAAGAATACTTTTCAAAAATTAATTTGACCATTCCTGACACACTCTTTTGCTTTTGGCAGTGTTGCATTGTCTTTTCAGACTCATATTTTGATTCAGACAAGCAAATTTCCCAGTCAAATGAGTGGAATATTGAGAAAATGGTCTTTGAGAAATATTTGAACCCTAACCCTAA
Source organism: Atractosteus spatula (assembly GCF_055471065.1). NCBI lineage: Eukaryota > Metazoa > Chordata > Actinopteri > Semionotiformes > Lepisosteidae > Atractosteus > Atractosteus spatula. The sequence continues at coordinate 28,235,664 of NC_142709.1, read as the reverse complement.
CTAGCAAAACCCGAAGCTAGGGTTAGGGTTTTATTCCCATACAATGTAGACAGTTTTTGATGGCATGGCTGTGTTTTAGGGCTGAAAGGATACCTAGGAATATAGTTCTTTCAATGTTTTCTAAACATTTTTTTCTGTCCCATATGGCTGTATACAGTGCTTTGCTCCAAAAAGGAATGGTGTCTGAATTGCCCGACAAGCAACAGTTAGAAGGAACCTGATTTAACTTTCAAACTCTTGCCATGGGCTTTAAAATCAAAGGCTTATTAACAAATAAAGCCAAAATGTATTAGTTGTCTCAGACTTTTAGGCCGCTTAAGCCTAAACGTACATTCATTCAGCACTCCGTTTAACGCAAAGTTTCCAATGAAAGAATACCTTTCAAAAATTAATTTGACCATTCCTGACACACTCTTTTGCTTTTGGCAGTGTTGTATTGTCTTTTCAGACTCATATTTTGATTCAGACAAGCAAATTTCCCAGTCAAATGAGTGGAATATTGAGAAAATGGTCTTTGAGAAATATTTGAACCCTAACCCTAACTAGCAAAACCCGAAGCTAGGGTTAGGGTTTTATTCCCATCCAATGTAGACAGTTTTTGATGGCATGGCTGTGTTTTAGGGCTGAAAGGATACCTAGGAATATAGTTCTTTCAATGTTTTCTAAACATTTTTTTCTGACCCATATGGCTGTATACAGTGCTTTGCTCCAAAAAGGAATGGTGTCTGAATTGCCGACAAGCAACAGTTAGAAAGAACCTGATTTAACTTTCAAACTCTTGCCATGGGCTTTAAAATCAAAGGCTTATTAACAAATAAAGCCAAAATGTATTAGTTGTCTCAGACTTTTAGGCCACTTAAGCCTAAACGTACAATCATTCAGCACTCTGTTTAACGCAAAGTTTCCAATGAAAGAATACCTTTCAAAAACTAATTTGACCATTCCTGACACAATCTTTTGCTTTTGGCAGTGTTGTATTGTCTTTTCAGACTCATATTTTGATTCAGAAAAGCAAATTTCCCAGTCAAATGAGTGGAATATTGAGAAAATGGTCTTTGAGAAATATTTGAACCCTAACCCTAACTAGTAAAACCCGAAGCTAGGGTTAGGGTTTTATTCCCATACAATGTAGACAGTTTTTGATAGCATGGCTGTGTTTTAGGGCTGAAAGGATACCTAGGAATATAGTTCTTTCAATGTTTTCTAAACATTTTTTTCTGACCCATATGGCTGTATACAGTGCTTTGCTCCAAAAAGGAATGGTGTCTGAATTGCCCGACAAGCAACAGTTAGAAAGAACCTGATTTAACTTTCAAACTCTTGCCATGGGCTTTAAAATCAAAGGCTTATTAACAAATAAAGCCAAAATGTATTACTTGTCTCAGACTTTTAGGCCACTTAAGCCTAAACGTACATTCATTCAGCACTCCGTTTAACGCAAAGTTTCCAATGAAAGAATACCTTTCAAAAATTAATTTGACCATTCCTGACACACTCTTTTGCTTTTGGCAGTGTTGCATTGTCTTTTCAGACTCATATTTTGATTCAGACAAGCAAATTTCCCAGTCAAATGAGTGGAATATTGAGAAAATGGTCTTTGAGAAATATTTGAACCCTAACCCTAACTAGCAAAACCCGAAGCTAGGGTTAGGGTTTTATTCCCATACAATATAGACAGTTTTTGATAGCATGGCTGTGTTTTAGGGCTGAAAGGATACCTAGGAATATAGTTCTTTCAATGTTTTCTAAACATTTTTTTCTGACCCATATGGCTGTATACAGTGCTTTGCTCCAAAAAGGAATGGTGTCTGAATTGCCCGACAAGCAACAGTTAGAAAGAACCTGATTTAACTTTCAAACTCTTGCCATGGGCTTTAAAATCAAAGGCTTATTAACAAATAAAGCCAAAATGTATTACTTGTCTCAGACTTTTAGGCCACTTAAGCCTAAACGTACATTCATTCAGCACTCCGTTTAACGCAAAGTTTCCAATGAAAGAATACCTTTCAAAAATTAATTTGACCATTCCTGACACACTCTTTTGCTTTTGGCAGTGTTGTATTGTCTTTTCAGACTCATATTTTGATTCAGACAAGCAAATTTCCCAGTCAAATGAGTGGAATATTGAGAAAATGGTCTTTGAGAAATATTTGAACCCTAACCCTAACTAGCAAAACCCGAAGCTAGGATTAGGGTTTTATTCCCATCCAATGTAGACAGTTTTTGATGGCATGGCTGTGTTTTAGGGCTGAAAGGATACCTAGGAATATAGTTCTTTCAATGTTTTCTAAACATTTTTTTCTGACCCATATGGCTGTATACAGTGCTTTGCTCCAAAAAGGAATGGTGTCTGAATAGCCCGACAAGCAACAGTTAGAAAGAACCTGATTTAACTTTCAAACTCTTGCCATGGGCTTTAAAATCAAAGGCTTATTAGCAAATAAAGCCAAAATGTATTAGTTGTCTCAGACTTTTAGGCCACTTAAGCCTAAACGTACATTCATTCAGCAGTCCGTTTAACGCAAAGTTTCCAATGAAAGAATACCTTTCAAAAATTAATTTGACCATTCCTGACACACTCTTTTGCTTTTGGCAGTGTTGTATTGTCTTTTCAGACTCATATTTTGATTCAGACAAGAAAATTTCCCAGTCAAATGAGTGGAATATTGAGAAAATGGTCTTTGAGAAATATTTGAACCCTAACCCTAACTAGCAAAACCCGAAGCTAGGGTTAGGGTTTTATTCCCATACAATGTAGACAGTTTTTGATAGCATGGCTGTGTTTTAGGGCTGAAAGGATACCTAGGAATATAGTTCTTTCAATGTTTTCTAAACATTTTTTTCTGACCCATATGGCTGTATACAGTGCTTTGCTCCAAAAAGGAATGGTGTCTGAATAGCCCGACAAGCAACAGTTAGAAAGAACCTGATTTAACTTTCAAACTCTTGCCATGGGCTTTAAAATCAAAGGCTTATTAACAAATAAAGCCAAAATGTATTAGTTGACTCAGACTTTTAGGCCACTTAAGCCTAAACGTACATTCATTCAGCACTCCGTTTAACGCAAAGTTTCCAATGAAAGAATACCTTTCAAAAATTAATTTGACCATTCCTGACACACTCTTTTGCTTTTGGCAGTGTTGCATTGTCTTTTCAGACTCATATTTTGATTCAGTCAAGCAAATTTCCCAGTCAAATGAATGGAATATTGAGAAAATGGTCTTTGAGAAATATTTGAACCCTAACCCTAACTAGCAAAACGCGAAGCTAGGGTTAGGGTTTTATTCCCATCCAATGTAGACAGTTTTTGATGGCATGGCTGTGTTTTAGGGCTGAAAGGATACCTAGGAATATAGTTCTTTCAATGTTTTCTAAACATTTTTTTCTGACCCATATGGCTGTATACAGTGCTTTGCTCCAAAAAGGAATGGTGTCTGAATTGCCGACAAGCAACAGTTAGAAAGAACCTGATTTAACTTTCAAACTCTTGCCATGGGCTTTAAAATCAAAGGCTTATTAACAAATAAAGCCAAAATGTATTACTTGTCTCAGACTTTTAGGCCACTTAAGCCTAAACGTACATTCATTCAGCACTCCGTTTAACGCAAAGTTTCCAAAGAAAGAATACCTTTCAAAAATTAATTTGACCATTCCTGACACACTCTTTTCCTTTGGCAGTGTTGTATTGTCTTTTCAGACTTATATTTTGATTCAGAAAAGCAAATTTCCCAGTCAAATGAGTGGAATATTGAGAAAATGGTCTTTGAGAAATATTTGAACCCTAACCCTAACTAGCAAAACCCGAAGCTAGGGTTAGGGTTTTATTCCCATACAATGTAGACAGTTTTTGATAGCATGGCTGTGTTTTAGGGCTGAAAGGATACCTAGGAATATAGTTCTTTCAATGTTTTCTAAACATTTTTTTCTGACCCATATGGCTGTATACAGTGCTTTGCTCCAAAAAGGAATGGTGTCTGAATAGCCCGACAAGCAACAGTTAGAAAGAACCTGATTTAACTTTCAAACTCTTGCCATGGGCTTTAAAATCAAAGGCTTATTAACAAATAAAGCCAAAATGTATTAGTTGACTCAGACTTTTAGGCCACTTAAGCCTAAACGTACATTCATTCAGCACTCCGTTTAACGCAAAGTTTCCAATGAATGAATACCTTTCAAAAATTAATTTGACCATTCCTGACACACTCTTTTGCTTTTGGCAGTGTTGCATTGTCTTTTCAGACTCATATTTTGATTCAGTCAAGCAAATTTCCCAGTCAAATGAATGGAATATTGAGAAAATGGTCTTTGAGAAATATTTGAACCCTAACCCTAACTAGCAAAACCCGAAGCTAGGGTTAGGGTTTTATTCCCATCCAATGTAGACAGTTTTTGATGGCATGGCTGTGTTTTAGGGCTGAAAGGATACCTAGGAATATAGTTCTTTCAATGTTTTCTAAACATTTTTTTCTGACCCATATGGCTGTATACAGTGCTTTGCTCCAAAAAGGAATGGTGTCTGAATTGCCGACAAGCAACAGTTAGAAAGAACCTGATTTAACTTTCAAACTCTTGCCATGGGCTTTAAAATCAAAGGCTTATTAACAAATAAAGCCAAAATGTATTACTTGTCTCAGACTTTTAGGCCACTTAAGCCTAAACGTACATTCATTCAGCACTCCGTTTAACGCAAAGTTTCCAATGAAAGAATACCTTTCAAAAATTAATTTGACCATTCCTGACACACTCTTTTGCTTTTGGCAGTGTTGTATTGTCTTTTCAGACTCATATTTTGATTCAGACAAGCAAATTTCCCAGTCAAATGAGTGGAATATTGAGAAAATGGTCTTTGAGAAATATTTGAACCCTAACCCTAACTAGCAAAACCCGAAGCTAGGGTTAGGGTTTTATTCCCATACAATGTAGACAGTTTTTGATGGCATGGCTGTGTTTTAGGGCTGAAAGGATACCTAGGAATATAGTTCTTTCAATGTTTTCTAAACATTTTTTTCTGACCCATATGGCTGTATACAGTGCTTTGCTCCAAAAAGGAATGGTGTCTGAATTGCCCGACAAGCAACAGTTAGAAAGAACCTGATTTAACTTTCAAACTCTTGCCATGGGCTTTAAAATCAAAGGCTTATTAACAAATAAAGCCAAAATGTATTACTTGTCTCAGACTTTTAGGCCACTTAAGCCTAAACGTACATTCATTCAGCACTCTGTTTAACGCAAAGTTTCCAATGAAAGAATACCTTTCAAAAATTAATTTGACCATTCCTGACACACTCTTTTGCTTTTGGCAGTGTTGTATTTTCTTTTCAGACTCATATTTTGATTCAGACAAGCAAATTTCCCAGTCAAATGAGTGGAATATTGAGAAAATGGTCTTTGAGAAATATTTGAACCCTAACCCTAACTAGCAAAACCCGAAGCTAGGGTTAGGGTTTTATTCCCATACAATGTAGACAGTTTTTGATAGCATGGCTGTGTTTTAGGGCTGAAAGGATACCTAGGAATATAGTTCTTTCAATGGTTTCTAAACATTTTTTTCTGACCCATATGGCTGTATACAGTGCTTTGCTCCAAAAAGGAATGGTGTCTGAATTGCCGACAAGCAACAGTTAGAAAGAACCTGATTTAACTTTCAAACTCTTGCCATGGGCTTTAAAATCAAAGGCTTATTAACAAATAAAGCCAAAATGTATTAGTTGTCTCAGACTTTTAGGCCACTTAAGCCTAAACGTACATTCATTCAGCACTCCGTTTAACGCAAAGTTTCCAATGAAAGAATACCTTTCAAAAATTAATTTGACCATTCCTGACACACTCTTTTGCTTTTGGCAGTGTTGCATTGTCTTTTCAGACTCATATTTTGATTCAGACAAGCAAATTTCCCAGTCAAATGAGTGGAATATTGAGAAAATGGTCTTTGAGAAATATTTGAACCCTAACCCTAACTAGCAAAACCCGAAGCTAGGGTTAGGGTTTTATTCCCATACAATGTAGACAGTTTTTGATAGCATGGCTGTGTTTTAGGGCTGAAAGGATACCTAGGAATATAGTTCTTTCAATGTTTTCTAAACATTTTTTTCTGACCCATATGGCTGTATACAGTGCTTTCCTCCAAAAAGGAATGGTGTCTGAATTGCCCGACAAGCAACAGTTAGAAAGAACCTGATTTAACTTTCAAACTCTTGCCATGGGCTTTAAAATCAAAGGCTTATTAACAAATAAAGCCAAAATGTATTACTTGTCTCAGACTTTTAGGCCACTTAAGCCTAAACGTACATTCATTCAGCACTCTGTTTAACGCAAAGTTTCCAATGAAAGAATACCTTTCAAAAATTAATTTGACCATTCCTGACACACTCTTTTGCTTTTGGCAGTGTTGTATTTTCTTTTCAGACTCATATTTTGATTCAGACAATCAAATTTCCCAGTCAAATGAGTGGAATATTGAGAAAATGGTCTTTGAGAAATATTTGAACCCTAACCCTAACTAGCAAAACCCGAAGCTAGGGTTAGGGTTTTATTCCCATACAATGTAGACAGTTTTTGATAGCATGGCTGTGTTTTAGGGCTGAAAGGATACCTAGGAATATAGTTCTTTCAATGTTTTCTAAACATTTTTTTCTGACCCATATGGCTGTATACAGTGCTTTGCTCCAAAAAGGAATGGTGTCTGAATTGCCCGACAAGCAACAGTTAGAAAGAACCTGATTTAACTTTCAAACTCTTGCCATGGGCTTTAAAATCAAAGGCTTATTAACAAATAAAGCCAAAATGTATTACTTGTCTCAGACTTTTAGGCCACTTAAGCCTAAACGTACATTCATTCAGCACTCCGTTTAACGCAAAGTTTCCAATGAAAGAATACCTTTCAAAAATTAATTTGACCATTCCTGACACACTCTTTTGCTTTTGGCAGTGTTGTATTGTCTTTTCAGACTCATATTTTGATTCAGACAAGCAAATTTCCCAGTCAAATGAGTGGAATATTGAGAAAATGGTCTTTGAGAAATATTTGAACCCTAACCCTAACTAGCAAAACCCGAAGCTAGGGTTAGGGTTTTATTCCCATACAATGTAGACAGTTTTTGATAGCATGGCTGTGTTTTAGGGCTGAAAGGATACCTAGGAATATAGTTCTTTCAATGTTTTCTAAACATTTTTTTCTGACCCATATGGCTGTATACAGTGCTTTGCTCCAAAAAGGAATGGTGTCTGAATTGCCGACAAGCAACAGTTAGAAAGAACCTGATTTAGCTTTCAAACTCTTGCCATGGGCTTTAAAATCAAAGGCTTATTAACAAATAAAGCCAAAATGTATTAGTTGTCTCAGACTTTTAGGCCACTTAAGCCTAAACGTACAATCATTCAGCACTCTGTTTAACGCAAAGTTTCCAATGAAAGAATACCTTTCAAAAACTAATTTGACCATTCCTGACACAATCTTTTGCTTTTGGCAGTGTTGTATTGTCTTTTCAGACTCATATTTTGATTCAGAAAAGCAAATTTCCCAGTCAAATGAGTGGAATATTGAGAAAATGGTCTTTGAGAAATATTTGAACCCTAACCCTAACTAGTAAAAACCGAAGCTAGGGTTAGGGTTTTATTCCCATACAATGTAGACAGTTTTTGATAGCATGGCTGTGTTTTAGGGCTGAAAGGATACCTAGGAATATAGTTCTTTCAATGTTTTCTAAACATTTTTTTCTGACCCATATGGCTGTATACAGTGCTTTGCTCCAAAAAGGAATGGTGTCTGAATTGCCCGACAAGCAACAGTTAGAAAGAACCTGATTTAACTTTCAAACTCTTGCCATGGGCTTTAAAATCAAAGGCTTATTAACAAATAAAGCCAAAATGTATTACTTGTCTCAGACTTTTAGGCCACTTAAGCCTAAACGTACATTCATTCAGCACTCCGTTTAACGCAAAGTTTCCAATGAAAGAATACCTTTCAAAAATTAATTTGACCATTCCTGACACACTCTTTTGCTTTTGGCAGTGTTGTATTGTCTTTTCAGACTCATATTTTGATTCAGAAAAGCAAATTTCCCAGTCAAATGAGTGGAATATTGAGAAAATGGTCTTTGAGAAATATTTGAACCCTAACCCTAACTAGCAAATCCCGAAGCTAGGGTTAGGGTTTTATTCCCATACAATGTAGACAGTTTTTGATAGCATGGCTGTGTTTTAGGGCTGAAAGGATACCTAGGAATATAGTTCTTTCAATGTTTTCTAAACATTTTTTTCTGATCCATATGGCTGTATACAGTGCTTTGCTCCAAAAAGGAATGGTGTCTGAATAGCCCGACAAGCAACAGTTAGAAGGAACCTGATTTAACTTTCAAACTCTTGCCATGGGCTTTAAAATCAAAGGCTTATTAACAAATAAAGCCAAAATGTATTAGTTGTCTCAGACTTTTAGGCCGCTTAAGCCTAAACGTACATTCATTCAGCACTGTTTAACGCAAAGTTTCCAATGAAAGAATACCTTTCAAAAATTAATTTGACCATTCCTGACACACTCTTTTGCTTTTGGCAGTGTTGTATTGTCTTTTCAGACTCATATTTTGATTCAGACAAGCAAATTTCCCAGTCAAATGAGTGGAATATTGAGAAAATGGTCTTTGAGAAATATTTGAACCCTAACCCTAACTAGCAAAACCCGAAGCTAGGGTTAGGGTTTTATTCCCATACAATGTAGACAGTTTTTGATGGCATGGCTGTGTTTTAGGGCTGAAAGGATACCTAGGAATATAGTTCTTTCAATGGTTTCTAAACATTTTTTCTGACCCATATGGCTGTATACAGTGCTTTGCTCCAAAAAGGAATGGTGTCTGAATTGCCCGACAAGCAACAGTTAGAAAGAACCTGATTTAACTTTCAAACTCTTGCCATGGGCTTTAAAATCAAAGGCTTATTAACAAATAAAGCCAAAATGTATTACTTGTCTCAGACTTTTAGGCCACTTAAGCCTAAACGTACATTCATTCAGCACTCTGTTTAACGCAAAGTTTCCAATGAAAGAATACCTTTCAAAAATTAATTTGACCATTCCTGACACACTCTTTTGCTTTTGGCAGTGTTGTATTTTCTTTTCAGACTCATATTTTGATTCAGACAAGCAAATTTCCCAGTCAAATGAGTGGAATATTGAGAAAATGGTCTTTGAGAAATATTTGAACCCTAACCCTAACTAGCAAAACCCGAAGCTAGGGTTAGGGTTTTATTCCCATCCAATGTAGACAGTTTTTGATGGCATGGCTGTGTTTTAGGGCTGAAAGGATATCTAGGAATATAGTTCTTGAAATGTTTTCTAAACATTTTTTTCTGACCCATATGGCTGTATACAGTGCTTTGCTCCAAAAAAGAATGGTGTCTGAATAGCCCGACAAGCAACAGTTAGAAAGAACGTGATTTAACTTTCAAACTCTTGCCATGGGCTTTAAAATCAAAGGCTTATTAACAAATAAAGCCAAAATGTATTACTTGTCTCAGACTTTTAGGCCACTTAAGCCTAAACGTACATTCATTCAGCACTCCGTTTAACGCAAAGTTTCCAATGAAAGAATACCTTTCAAAAATTAATTTGACCATTCCTGACACACTCTTTTGCTTTTGGCAGTGTTGTATTGTCTTTTCAGACTCATATTTTGATTCAGACAAGCAAATTTCCCAGTCAAATGAGTGGAATATTGAGAAAATGGTCTTTGAGAAATATTTGAACCCTAACCCTAACTAGCAAAACCCGAAGCTAGGGTTAGGGTTTTATTCCCATACAATGTAGACAGTTTTTGATAGCATGGCTGTGTTTTAGGGCTGAAAGGATACCTAGGAATATAATTCTTTCAATGTTTTCTAAACATTTTTTTCTGACCCATATGGCTGTATACAGTGCTTTGCTCCAAAAAGGAATGGTGTCTGAATTGCCGACAAGCAACAGTTAGAAAGAATCTGATTTAGCTTTCAAACTCTTGCCATGGGCTTTAAAATCAAAGGCTTATTAACAAATAAAGCCAAAATGTATTAGTTGTCTCAGACTTTTAGGCCACTTAAGCCTAAACGTACAATCATTCAGCACTCTGTTTAACGCAAAGTTTCCAATGAAAGAATACCTTTCAAAAACTAATTTGACCATTCCTGACACAATCTTTTGCTTTTGGCAGTGTTGTATTGTCTTTTCAGACTCATATTTTGATTCAGAAAAGCAAATTTCCCAGTCAAATGAGTGGAATATTGAGAAAATGGTCTTTGAGAAATATTTGAACCCTAACCCTAACTAGTAAAAACCGAAGCTAGGGTTAGGGTTTTATTCCCATACAATGTAGACAGTTTTTGATAGCATGGCTGTGTTTTAGGGCTGAAAGGATACCTAGGAATATAGTTCTTTCAATGTTTTCTAAACATTTTTTTCTGACCCATATGGCTGTATACAGTGCTTTGCTCCAAAAAGGAATGGTGTCTGAATTGCCCGACAAGCAACAGTTAGAAAGAACCTGATTTAACTTTCAAACTCTTGCCATGGGCTTTAAAATCAAAGGCTTATTAACAAATAAAGCCAAAATGTATTACTTGTCTCAGACTTTTAGGCCACTTAAGCCTAAACGTACATTCATTCAGCACTCCGTTTAACGCAAAGTTTCCAATGAAAGAATACCTTTCAAAAATTAATTTGACCATTCCTGACACACTCTTTTGCTTTTGGCAGTGTTGCATTGTCTTTTCAGACTCATATTTTGATTCAGACAAGCAAATTTCCCAGTCAAATGAGTGGAATATTGAGAAAATGGTCTTTGAGAAATATTTGAACCCTAACCCTAACTAGCAAAACCCGAAGCTAGGGTTAGGGTTTTATTCCCATACAATGTAGACAGTTTTTGATAGCATGGCTGTGTTTTAGGGCTGAAAGGATACCTAGGAATATAGTTCTTTCAATGTTTTCTAAACATTTTTTTCTGACCCATATGGCTGTATACAGTGCTTTGCTCCAAAAAGGAATGGTGTCTGAATTGCCCGACAAGCAACAGTTAGAAAGAACCTGATTTAACTTTCAAACTCTTGCCATGGGCTTTAAAATCAAAGGCTTATTAACAAATAAAGCCAAAATGTATTACTTGTCTCAGACTTTTAGGCCACTTAAGCCTAAACGTACATTCATTCAGCACTCCGTTTAACGCAAAGTTTCCAATGAAAGAATACCTTTCAAAAATTAATTTGACCATTCCTGACACACTCTTTTGCTTTTGGCAGTGTTGTATTGTCTTTTCAGACTCATATTTTGATTCAGACAAGCAAATTTCCCAGTCAAATGAGTGGAATATTGAGAAAATGGTCTTTGAGAAATATTTGAACCCTAACCCTAACTAGCAAAACCCGAAGCTAGGGTTAGGGTTTTATTCCCATCCAATGTAGACAGTTTTTGATGGCATGGCTGTGTTTTAGGGCTGAAAGGATACCTAGGAATATAGTTCTTTTAATGTTTTCTAAACATTTTTTTCTGACCCATATGGCTGTATACAGTGCTTTGCTCCAAAAAGGAATGGTGTTTGAATTGCCGACAAGCAACAGTTAGAAAGAACCTGATTTAACTTTCAAACTCTTGCCATGGGCTTTAAAATCAAAGGCTTATTAACAAATAAAGCCAAAATGTATTAGTTGTCTCAGACTTTTAGGCCACTTAAGCCTAAACGTACAATCATTCAGCACTCTGTTTAACGCAAAGTTTCCAAAGAAAGAATACCTTTCAAAAATTAATTTGACCATTCCTGACACACTCTTTTGCTTTTGGCAGTGTTGTATTGTCTTTTCAGACTCATATTTTGATTCAGAAAAGCAAATTTCCCAGTCAAATGAGTGGAATATTGAGAAAATGGTCTTTGAGAAATATTTGAACCCTAACCCTAACTAGCAAAACCCGAAGCTAGGGTTAGGGTTTTATTCCCATACAATGTAGACAGTTTTTGATAGCATGGCTGTGTTTTAGGGCTGAAAGGATACCTAGGAATATAGTTCTTTCAATGTTTTCTAAACATTTTTTTCTGATCCATATGGCTGTATACAGTGCTTTGCTCCAAAAAGGAATGGTGTCTGAATAGCCCGACAAGCAACAGTTAGAAGGAACCTGATTTAATTTTCAAACTCTTGCCATGGGCTTTAAAATCAAAGGCTTATTAACAAATAAAGCCAAAATGTATTAGTTGTCTCAGACTTTTAGGCCGCTTAAGCCTAAACGTACATTCATTCAGCACTGTTTAACGCAAAGTTTCCAATGAAAGAATACCTTTCAAAAATTAATTTGACCATTCCTGACACACTCTTTTGCTTTTGGCAGTGTTGTATTGTCTTTTCAGACTCATATTTTGATTCAGACAAGCAAATTTCCCAGTCAAATGAGTGGAATATTGAGAAAATGGTCTTTGAGAAATATTTGAACCCTAACCCTAACTAGCAAAACCCGAAGCTAGGGTTAGGGTTTTATTCCCATACAATGTAGACAGTTTTTGATAGCATGGCTGTGTTTTAGGGCTGAAAGGATACCTAGGAATATAGTTCTTTCAATGTTTTCTAAACATTTTTTTCTGACCCATATGGCTGTATACAGTGCTTTGCTCCAAAAAGGAATGGTGTCTGAATTGCCGACAAGCAACAGTTAGAAAGAACCTGATTTAGCTTTCAAACTCTTGCCATGGGCTTTAAAATCAAAGGCTTATTAACAAATAAAGCCAAAATGTATTAGTTGTCTCAGACTTTTAGGCCACTTAAGCCTAAACGTACAATCATTCAGCACTCTGTTTAACGCAAAGTTTCCAATGAAAGAATACCTTTCAAAAACTAATTTGACCATTCCTGACACAATCTTTTGCTTTTGGCAGTGTTGTATTGTCTTTTCAGACTCATATTTTGATTCAGAAAAGCAAATTTCCCAGTCAAATGAGTGGAATATTGAGAAAATGGTCTTTGAGAAATATTTGAACCCTAACCCTAACTAGTAAAAACCGAAGCTAGGGTTAGGGTTTTATTCCCATACAATGTAGACAGTTTTTGATAGCATGGCTGTGTTTTAGGGCTGAAAGGATACCTAGGAATATAGTTCTTTCAATGTTTTCTAAACATTTTTTTCTGACCCATATGGCTGTATACAGTGCTTTGCTCCAAAAAGGAATGGTGTCTGAATTGCCCGACAAGCAACAGTTAGAAAGAACCTGATTTAACTTTCAAACTCTTGCCATGGGCTTTAAAATCAAAGGCTTATTAACAAATAAAGCCAAAATGTATTACTTGTCTCAGACTTTTAGGCCACTTAAGCCTAAACGTACATTCATTCAGCACTCCGTTTAACGCAAAGTTTCCAATGAAAGAATACCTTTCAAAAATTAATTTGACCATTCCTGACACACTCTTTTGCTTTTGGCAGTGTTGTATTGTCTTTTCAGACTCATATTTTGATTCAGAAAAGCAAATTTCCCAGTCAAATGAGTGGAATATTGAGAAAATGGTCTTTGAGAAATATTTGAACCCTAACCCTAACTAGCAAAACCCGAAGCTAGGGTTAGGGTTTTATTCCCATACAATGTAGACAGTTTTTGATAGCATGGCTGTGTTTTAGGGCTGAAAGGATACCTAGGAATATAGTTCTTTCAATGTTTTCTAAACATTTTTTTCTGATCCATATGGCTGTATACAGTGCTTTGCTCCAAAAAGGAATGGTGTCTGAATAGCCCGACAAGCAACAGTTAGAAGGAACCTGATTTAACTTTCAAACTCTTGCCATGGGCTTTAAAATCAAAGGCTTATTAACAAATAAAGCCAAAATGTATTAGTTGTCTCAGACTTTTAGGCCGCTTAAGCCTAAACGTACATTCATTCAGCACTGTTTAACGCAAAGTTTCCAATGAAAGAATACCTTTCAAAAATTAATTTGACCATTCCTGACACACTCTTTTGCTTTTGGCAGTGTTGTATTGTCTTTTCAGACTCATATTTTGATTCAGACAAGCAAATTTCCCAGTCAAATGAGTGGAATATTGAGAAAATGGTCTTTGAGAAATATTTGAACCCTAACCCTAACTAGCAAAACCCGAAGCTAGGGTTAGCGTTTTATTCCCATACAATGTAGACAGTTTTTGATGGCATGGCTGTGTTTTAGGGCTGAAAGGATACCTAGGAATATAGTTCTTTCAATGGTTTCTAAACATTTTTTCTGACCCATATGGCTGTATACAGTGCTTTGCTCCAAAAAGGAATGGTGTCTGAATTGCCCGACAAGCAACAGTTAGAAAGAACCTGATTTAACTTTCAAACTCTTGCCATGGGCTTTAAAATCAAAGGCTTATTAACAAATAAAGCCAAAATGTATTACTTGTCTCAGACTTTTAGGCCACTTAAGCCTAAACGTACATTCATTCAGCACTCTGTTTAACGCAAAGTTTCCAATGAAAGAATACCTTTCAAAAATTAATTTGACCATTCCTGACACACTCTTTTGCTTTTGGCAGTGTTGTATTTTCTTTTCAGACTCATATTTTGATTCAGACAAGCAAATTTCCCAGTCAAATGAGTGGAATATTGAGAAAATGGTCTTTGAGAAATATTTGAACCCTAACCCTAACTAGCAAAACCCGAAGCTAGGGTTAGGGTTTTATTCCCATCCAATGTAGACAGTTTTTGATGGCATGGCTGTGTTTTAGGGCTGAAAGGATATCTAGGAATATAGTTCTTGAAATGTTTTCTAAACATTTTTTTCTGACCCATATGGCTGTATACAGTGCTTTGCTCCAAAAAAGAATGGTGTCTGAATAGCCCGACAAGCAACAGTTAGAAAGAACGTGATTTAACTTTCAAACTCTTGCCATGGGCTTTAAAATCAAAGGCTTATTAACAAATAAAGCCAAAATGTATTACTTGTCTCAGACTTTTAGGCCACTTAAGCCTAAACGTACATTCATTCAGCACTCCGTTTAACGCAAAGTTTCCAATGAAAGAATACCTTTCAAAAATTAATTTGACCATTCCTGACACACTCTTTTGCTTTTGGCAGTGTTGTATTGTCTTTTCAGACTCATATTTTGATTCAGACAAGCAAATTTCCCAGTCAAATGAGTGGAATATTGAGAAAATGGTCTTTGAGAAATATTTGAACCCTAACCCTAACTAGCAAAACCCGAAGCTAGGGTTAGGGTTTTATTCCCATACAATGTAGACAGTTTTTGATAGCATGGCTGTGTTTTAGGGCTGAAAGGATACCTAGGAATATAATTCTTTCAATGTTTTCTAAACATTTTTTTCTGACCCATATGGCTGTATACAGTGCTTTGCTCCAAAAAGGAATGGTGTCTGAATTGCCGACAAGCAACAGTTAGAAAGAATCTGATTTAGCTTTCAAACTCTTGCCATGGGCTTTAAAATCAAAGGCTTATTAACAAATAAAGCCAAAATGTATTAGTTGTCTCAGACTTTTAGGCCACTTAAGCCTAAACGTACAATCATTCAGCACTCTGTTTAACGCAAAGTTTCCAATGAAAGAATACCTTTCAAAAACTAATTTGACCATTCCTGACACAATCTTTTGCTTTTGGCAGTGTTGTATTGTCTTTTCAGACTCATATTTTGATTCAGAAAAGCAAATTTCCCAGTCAAATGAGTGGAATATTGAGAAAATGGTCTTTGAGAAATATTTGAACCCTAACCCTAACTAGTAAAAACCGAAGCTAGGGTTAGGGTTTTATTCCCATACAATGTAGACAGTTTTTGATAGCATGGCTGTGTTTTAGGGCTGAAAGGATACCTAGGAATATAGTTCTTTCAATGTTTTCTAAACATTTTTTTCTGACCCATATGGCTGTATACAGTGCTTTGCTCCAAAAAGGAATGGTGTCTGAATTGCCCGACAAGCAACAGTTAGAAAGAACCTGATTTAACTTTCAAACTCTTGCCATGGGCTTTAAAATCAAAGGCTTATTAACAAATAAAGCCAAAATGTATTACTTGTCTCAGACTTTTAGGCCACTTAAGCCTAAACGTACATTCATTCAGCACTCCGTTTAACGCAAAGTTTCCAATGAAAGAATACCTTTCAAAAATTAATTTGACCATTCCTGACACACTCTTTTGCTTTTGGCAGTGTTGCATTGTCTTTTCAGACTCATATTTTGATTCAGACAAGCAAATTTCCCAGTCAAATGAGTGGAATATTGAGAAAATGGTCTTTGAGAAATATTTGAACCCTAACCCTAACTAGCAAAACCCGAAGCTAGGGTTAGGGTTTTATTCCCATACAATGTAGACAGTTTTTGATAGCATGGCTGTGTTTTAGGGCTGAAAGGATACCTAGGAATATAGTTCTTTCAATGTTTTCTAAACATTTTTTTCTGACCCATATGGCTGTATACAGTGCTTTGCTCCAAAAAGGAATGGTGTCTGAATTGCCCGACAAGCAACAGTTAGAAAGAACCTGATTTAACTTTCAAACTCTTGCCATGGGCTTTAAAATCAAAGGCTTATTAACAAATAAAGCCAAAATGTATTACTTGTCTCAGACTTTTAGGCCACTTAAGCCTAAACGTACATTCATTCAGCACTCCGTTTAACGCAAAGTTTCCAATGAAAGAATACCTTTCAAAAATTAATTTGACCATTCCTGACACACTCTTTTGCTTTTGGCAGTGTTGTATTGTCTTTTCAGACTCATATTTTGATTCAGACAAGCAAATTTCCCAGTCAAATGAGTGGAATATTGAGAAAATGGTCTTTGAGAAATATTTGAACCCTAACCCTAACTAGCAAAACCCGAAGCTAGGGTTAGGGTTTTATTCCCATCCAATGTAGACAGTTTTTGATGGCATGGCTGTGTTTTAGGGCTGAAAGGATACCTAGGAATATAGTTCTTTTAATGTTTTCTAAACATTTTTTTCTGACCCATATGGCTGTATACAGTGCTTTGCTCCAAAAAGGAATGGTGTTTGAATTGCCGACAAGCAACAGTTAGAAAGAACCTGATTTAACTTTCAAACTCTTGCCATGGGCTTTAAAATCAAAGGCTTATTAACAAATAAAGCCAAAATGTATTAGTTGTCTCAGACTTTTAGGCCACTTAAGCCTAAACGTACAATCATTCAGCACTCTGTTTAACGCAAAGTTTCCAAAGAAAGAATACCTTTCAAAAATTAATTTGACCATTCCTGACACACTCTTTTGCTTTTGGCAGTGTTGTATTGTCTTTTCAGACTCATATTTTGATTCAGAAAAGCAAATTTCCCAGTCAAATGAGTGGAATATTGAGAAAATGGTCTTTGAGAAATATTTGAACCCTAACCCTAACTAGCAAAACCCGAAGCTAGGGTTAGGGTTTTATTCCCATACAATGTAGACAGTTTTTGATAGCATGGCTGTGTTTTAGGGCTGAAAGGATACCTAGGAATATAGTTCTTTCAATGTTTTCTAAACATTTTTTTCTGATCCATATGGCTGTATACAGTGCTTTGCTCCAAAAAGGAATGGTGTCTGAATAGCCCGACAAGCAACAGTTAGAAGGAACCTGATTTAACTTTCAAACTCTTGCCATGGGCTTTAAAATCAAAGGCTTATTAACAAATAAAGCCAAAATGTATTAGTTGTCTCAGACTTTTAGGCCGCTTAAGCCTAAACGTACATTCATTCAGCACTGTTTAACGCAAAGTTTCCAATGAAAGAATACCTTTCAAAAATTAATTTGACCATTCCTGACACACTCTTTTGCTTTTGGCAGTGTTGTATTGTCTTTTCAGACTCATATTTTGATTCAGACAAGCAAATTTCCCAGTCAAATGAGTGGAATATTGAGAAAATGGTCTTTGAGAAATATTTGAACCCTAACCCTAACTAGCAAAACCCGAAGCTAGGGTTAGGGTTTTATTCCCATACAATGTAGACAGTTTTTGATGGCATGGCTGTGTTTTAGGGCTGAAAGGATACCTAGGAATATAGTTCTTTCAATGTTTTCTAAACATTTTTTCTGACCCATATGGCTGTATACAGTGCTTTGCTCCAAAAAGGAATGGTGTCTGAATTGCCCGACAAGCAACAGTTAGAAAGAACCTGATTTAACTTTCAAACTCTTGCCATGGGCTTTAAAATCAAAGGCTTATTAACAAATAAAGCCAAAATGTATTACTTGTCTCAGACTTTTAGGCCACTTAAGCCTAAACGTACATTCATTCAGCACTCTGTTTAACGCAAAGTTTCCAATGAAAGAATACCTTTCAAAAATTAATTTGACCATTCCTGACACACTCTTTTGCTTTTGGCAGTGTTGTATTGTCTTTTCAGACTAATATTTTGATTCAGACAAGCAAATTTCCCAGTCAAATGAGTGGAATATTGAGAAAATGGTCTTTGAGAAATATTTGAACCCTAACCCTAACTAGCAAAACCCGAAGCTAGGGTTAGGGTTTTATTCCCATACAATGTAGACAGTTTTTGATAGCATGGCTGTGTTTTAGGGCTGAAAGGATACCTAGGAATATAGTTCTTTCAATGTTTTCTAAACATTTTTTTCTGACCCATATGGCTGTATACAGTGCTTTGCTCCAAAAAGGAATGGTGTCTGAATAGCCCGACAAGCAACAGTTAGAAAGAACGTGATTTAACTTTCAAACTCTTGCCATGGGCTTTAAAATCAAAGGCTTATTAACAAATAAAGCCAAAATGTATTAGTTGTCTCAGACTTTTAGGCCACTTAAGCCTAAACGTACATTCATTCAGCACTCCGTTTAACGCAAAGTTTCCAATGAAAGAATACCTTTCAAAAATTAATTTGACCATTCCTGACACACTCTTTTGCTTTTGGCAGTGTTGTATTGTCTTTTCAGACTCATATTTTGATTCAGACAAGCAAATTTCCCAGTCAAATGAGTGGAATATTGAGAAAATGGTCTTTGAGAAATATTTGAACCCTAACCCTAACTAGCAAAACCCGAAGCTAGGGTTAGGGTTTTATTCCCATACAATGTAGACAGTTTTTGATAGCATGGCTGTGTTTTAGGGCTGAAAGGATACCTAGGAATATAGTTCTTTCAATGTTTTCTAAACATTTTTTTCTGATCCATATGGCTGTATACAGTGCTTTGCTCCAAAAAGGAATGGTGTCTGAATAGCCCGACAAGCAACAGTTAGAAGGAACCTGATTTAACTTTCAAACTCTTGCCATGGGCTTTAAAATCAAAGGCTTATTAACAAATAAAGCCAAAATGTATTAGTTGTCTCAGACTTTTAGGCCGCTTAAGCCTAAACGTACATTCATTCAGCACTGTTTAACGCAAAGTTTCCAATGAAAGAATACCTTTCAAAAATTAATTTGACCATTCCTGACACACTCTTTTGCTTTTGGCAGTGTTGTATTGTCTTTTCAGACTCATATTTTGATTCAGACAAGCAAATTTCCCAGTCAAATGAGTGGAATATTGAGAAAATGGTCTTTGAGAAATATTTGAACCCTAACCCTAACTAGCAAAACCCGAAGCTAGGGTTAGGGTTTTATTCCCATACAATGTAGACAGTTTTTGATGGCATGGCTGTGTTTTAGGGCTGAAAGGATACCTTGGAATATAGTTCTTTCAATGGTTTCTAAACATTTTTTCTGACCCATATGGCTGTATACAGTGCTTTGCTCCAAAAAAGAATGGTGTCTGAATAGCCCGACAAGCAACAGTTAGAAAGAACGTGATTTAACTTTCAAACTCTTGCCATGGGCTTTAAAATCAAAGGCTTATTAACAAATAAAGCCAAAATGTATTAGTTGTCTCAGACTTTTAGGCCACTTAAGCCTAAACGTACATTCATTCAGCACTCCGTTTAACGCAAAGTTTCAAATGAAAGAATACCTTTCAAAAATTAATTTGACCATTCCTGACACACTCTTTTGCTTTTGGCAGTGTTGTATTATCTTTTCAGACTCATATTTTGATTCAGAAAAGCAAATTTCCCAGTCAAATGAGTGGAATATTGAGAAAATGGTCTTTGAGAAATATTTGAACCCTAACCCTAACTAGCAAAACCCAAAGCTAGGGTTAGGGTTTTATTCCCATCCAATGTAGACAGTTTTTGATGGCATGGCTGTGTTTTAGGGCTGAAAGGATACCTAGGAATATAGTTCTTTCAATGTTTTCTAAACATTTTTTTCTGACCCATATGGCTGTATACAGTGCTTTGCTCCAAAAAGGAATGGTGTCTGAATTGCCGACAAGCAACAGTTAGAAAGAACCTGATTTAACTTTCAAACTCTTGCCATGGGCTTTAAAATCAAAGGCTTATTAACAAATAAAGCCAAAATGTATTAGTTGTCTCAGACTTTTAGGCCACTTAAGCCTAAACGTACAATCATTCAGCACTCTGTTTAACGCAAAGTTTCCAATGAAAGAATACCTTTCAAAAACTAATTTGACCATTCCTGACACACACTTTTGCTTTTAGCAGTGTTGTATTGTCTTTTCAGACTCATATTTTGATTCAGACAAGCAAATTTCCCAGTCAAATGAGTGGAATATTGAGAAAATGGTCTTTGAGAAATATTTGAACCCTAACCCTAACTAGCAAAACCCGAAGCTAGGGTTAGGGTTTTATTCCCATACAATGTAGACAGTTTTTGATAGCATGGCTGTGTTTAAGGGCTGAAAGGATACCTAGGAATATAGTTCTTTCAATGTTTTCTAAACATTTTTTTCTGACCCATATGGCTGTATACAGTGCTTTGCTCCAAAAAGGAATGGTGTCTGAATAGCCCGACAAGCAACAGTTTGAAAGAACCTGATTTAACTTTCAAACTCTTGCCATGGGCTTTAAAATCAAAGGCTTATTAACAAATAAAGCCAAAATGTATTAGTTGTCTCAGACTTTTAGGCCACTTAAGCCTAAACGTACATTCATTCAGCACTCCGTTTAACGCAAAGTTTCCAATGAAAGAATACCTTTCAAAAATTAATTTGACCATTCCTGACACACTCTTTTGCTTTTGGCAGTGTTGTATTGTCTTTTCAGACTCATATTTTGATTCAGAAAAGCAAATTTCCCAGTCAAATGAGTGGAATATTGAGAAAATGGTCTTTGAGAAATATTTGAACCCTAACCCTAACTAGCAAAACCCGAAGCTAGGGTTAGTGTTTTATTCCCATACAATGTAGACAGTTTTTGATGGCATGGCTGTGTTTTAGGGCTGAAAGGATACCTAGGAATATAGTTCTTTCAATGTTTTCTAAACATTTTTTTCTGACCCATATGGCTGTATACAGTGCTTTGCTCCAAAAAGGAATGGTGTCTGAATAGCCCGACAAGCAACAGTTAGAAAGAACCTGATTTAACTTTCAAACTCTTGCCATGGGCTTTAAAATCAAAGGCTTATTAACAAATAAAGCCAAAATGTATTAGTTGTCTCAGACTTTTAGGCCACTTAAGCCTAAACGTCCATTCATTCAGCACTCCGATTAACGCAAAGTTTCCAATGAAAGAATACCTTTCAAAAATTAATTTGACCATTCCTGACACACTCTTTTGCTTTTGGCAGTGTTGTATTGTCTTTTCAGACTCATATTTTGATTCAGACAAGCAAATTTCCCAGTCAAATGAGTGGAATATTGAGATAATGGTCTTTGAGAAATATTTGAACCCTAACCCTAACTAGCTAAACCCGAAGCTAGGGTTAGGGTTTTATTCCCATACAATGTAGACAGTTTTTGATGGCATGGCTGTGTTTTAGGGCTGAAAGGATACCTAGGAATATAGTTCTTTCAATGGTTTCTAAACATTTTTTTCTGACCCATATGGCTGTATACAGTGCTTTGCTCCAAAAAAGAATGGTGTCTGAATAGCCCGACAAGCAACAGTTAGAAAGAACGTGATTTAACTTTCAAACTCTTGCCATGGGCTTTAAAATCAAAGGCTTATTAACAAATAAAGCCAAAATGTATTAGTTGTCTCAGACTTTTAGGCCACTTAAGCCTAAACGTACATTCATTCAGCACTCCGTTTAACGCAAAGTTTCCAATGAAAGAATACCTTTCAAAAATTAATTTGACCATTCCTGACACACTCTTTTGCTTTTGGCAGTGTTGTATTGTCTTTTCAGACTCATATTTTGATTCAGACAAGCAAATTTCCCAGTCAAATGAATGGAATATTGAGAAAATGGTCTTTGAGAAATATTTGAACCCTAACCCTAACTAGCAAAACCCGAAGCTAGGGTTAGGGTTTTATTCCCATACAATGTAGACAGTTTTTGATGGCATGGCTGTGTTTTAGGGCTGAAAGGATACCTAGGAATATAGTTCTTTCAATGTTTTCTAAACATTTTTTTCTGACCCATATGGCTGTATACAGTGCTTTGCTCCAAAAAGGAATGGTGTCTGAATTGCCCGACAAGCAACAGTTAGAAAGAACCTGATTTAACTTTCAAACTCTTGCCATGGGCTTTAAAATCAAAGGCTTATTAACAAATAAAGCCAAAATGTATTAGTTGTCTCAGACTTTTAGGCCACTTAAGCCTAAATGTACATTCATTCAGCACTCCGTTTAACGCAAAGTTTCCAATGAAAGAATACCTTTCAAAAATTAATTTGACCATTCCTGACACACTCTTTTGCTTTTGGCAGTGTTGTATTGTCTTTTCAGACTCATATTTTGATTCAGACAAGCAAATTTCCCAGTCAAATGAGTGGAATATTGAGAAAATGGTCTTTGAGAAATATTTGAACCCTAACCCTAACTAGCAAAACCCGAAGCTAGGGTTAGGGTTTTATTCCCATACAATGTAGACAGTTTCTGATGGCATGGCTGTGTTTTAGGGCTGAAAGGATACTTAGGAATATAGTTCTTTCAATGTTTTCTAAACATTTTTTTCTGACCCATATGGCTGTATACAGTGCTTTGCTCCAAAAAGGAATGGTGTCTGAATTGCCCGACAAGCAACAGTTAGAAACTCTTTCAAACTCTTGCCATGGGCTTTAAAATCAAAGGCTTATTAACCAATAAAGCCAAAATGTATTAGTTGTCTCAGACTTTTAGGCCACTTAAGCCTAAACGTACATTCATTCAGCACTCAGTTTAACGCAAAGTTTCCAATGAAAGAATACCTTTCAAAAATTAATTTGACCATTCCTGACACACTCTTTTGCTTTTGGCAGTGTTGTATTGTCTTTTCAGACTCATATTTTGATTCAGACAAGCAAATTTCCCAGTCAAATGAGTGGAATATTGAGAAAATGGTCTTTGAGAAATATTTGAACCCTAACCCTAACTAGCAAAACCCGAAGCTAGGGTTAGGGTTTTATTCCCATCCAATATAGACAGTTTTTGATGGCATGGCTGTGTTTTAGGGCTGAAAGGATACCTAGGAATATAGTTCTTTCAATGTTTTCTAAACATTTTTTTCTGACCCATATGGCTGTATACAGTGCTTTGCTCCAAAAAGGAATGGTGTCTGAATTGCCCGACAAGCAACAGTTAGAAAGAACCTGATTTAACTTTCAAACTCTTGCCATGGGCTTTAAAATCAAAGGCTTATAACCAAATAAAGCCAAAATGTATTAGTAGTCTCAGACTTTTAGGCCACTTAAGCCTAAATGTACATTCATTCAGCACTCCGTTTAACGCAAAGTTTCCAATGAAAGAATACCTTTCAAAAATTAATTTGACCATTCTTGACACACTCTTTTGCTTTTGGCAGTGTTGTATTGTCTTTTCAGACTCATATTTTGATTCAGACAAGCAAATTTCCCAGTGAAATGAGTGGAATATTGAGAAAATGGTCTTTGAGAAATATTTGAACCCTAACCCTAACTAGCAAAACACGAAGCTAGGGTTAGGGTTTTATTCCCATACAATGTAGACAGTTTTTGATGGCATGGCTGTGTTTTAGGGCTGAAAGGATACCTAGGAATATAGTTCTTTCAATGTTTTCTAAACATTTTTTTCTGACCCATATGGCTGTATAAAGTGCTTTGCTCCAAAAATGAATGGTGTCTGAATTGCCCGACAAGCAACAGTTAGAAAGAACCTGATTTAACTTTCAAACTCTTGCCATGGGCTTTAAAATCAAAGGCTTATTAACCAATAAAGCCAAAATGTATTAGTTGTCTCTGACTTTTAGGCCACTTAAGCCTAAACGTACATTCATTCAGCACTCCGTTTAACGCAAAGTTTCCAATGAAAGAATACCTTTCAAAAATTAATTTGACCATTCCTGACACACTCTTTTGCTTTTGGCAGTGTTGTATTGTCTTTTCAGACTCATATTTTGATTCAGACAAGCAAATTTCCCAGTCAAATGAGTGGAATATTGAGAAAATGGTCTTTGAGAAATATTTCAACCCTAACCCTAACTAGCAAAACCCGAAGCTAGGGTTAGGGTTTTATTCCCATACAATGTAGACAGTTTTTGATAGCATAGCTGTGTTTTAGGGCTGAAAGGATACCTAGGAATATAGTTCTTTCAATGTTTTCTAAACATTTTTTTCTGACCCATATGGCTGTATACAGTGCTTTGCTCCAAAAAGGAATGGTGTCTGAATTGCCCGACAAGCAACAGTTAGAAAGAACCTGATTTAACTTTCAAACTCTTGCCATGGGCTTTAAAATCAAAGGCTTATAACCAAATAAAGCCAAAATGTATTAGTTGTCTCAGACTTTTAGGCCACTTAAGCCTAAATGTACATTCATTCAGCACTCCGTTTAACGCAAAGTTTCCAATGAAAGAATACCTTTCAAAAATTAATTTGACCATTCCTGACACACTCTTTTGCTTTTGGCAGTGTTGTATTGTCTTTTCAGACTCATATTTTGATTCAGACAAGCAAATTTCCCAGTGAAATGAGTGGAATATTGAGAAAATGGTCTTTGAGAAATATTTGAACCCTAACCCTAACTAGCAAAACCCGAAGCTAGGGTTAGGGTTTTATTCCCATACAATGTAGACAGTTTTTGATAGCATAGCTGTGTTTTAGGGCTGAAAGGATACCTAGGAATATAGTTCTTTCAATGTTTTCTAAACATTTTTTTCTGACCCATATGGCTGTATACAGTGCTTTGCTCCAAAAAGGAATGGTGTCTGAATTGCCCGACAAGCAACAGTTAGAAAGAACCTGATTTAACTTTCAAACTCTTGCCATGGGCTTTAAAATCAAAGGCTTATAACCAAATAAAGCCAAAATGTATTAGTTGTCTCAGACTTTTAGGCCACTTAAGCCTAAATGTACATTCATTCAGCACTCCGTTTAACGCAAAGTTTCCAATGAAAGAATACCTTTCAAAAATTAATTTGACCATTCCTGACACACTCTTTTGCTTTTGGCAGTGTTGTATTGTCTTTTCAGACTCATATTTTGATTCAGACAAGCAAATTTCCCAGTGAAATGAGTGGAATATTGAGAAAATGGTCTTTGAGAAATATTTGAACCCTAACCCTAACTAGCAAAACACGAAGCTAGGGTTAGGGTTTTATTCCCATACAATGTAGACAGTTTTTGATGGCATGGCTGTGTTTTAGGGCTGAAAGGATACCTAGGAATATAGTTCTTTCAATGTTTTCTAAACATTTTTTTCTGACCCATATGGCTGTATAAAGTGCTTTGCTCCAAAAATGAATGGTGTCTGAATTGCCCGACAAGCAACAGTTAGAAAGAACCTGATTTAACTTTCAAACTCTTGCCATGGGCTTTAAAATCAAAGGCTTATTAACAAATAAAGCCAAAATGTATTAGTTGTCTCAGACTTTTAGGCCACTTAAGCCTAAACGTACATTCATTCAGCACTCCGTTTAACGCAAAGTTTCCAATGAAAGAATACCTTTCAAAAATTAATTTGACCATTCCTGACACACTCTTTTGCTTTTGGCAGTGTTGCATTGTCTTTTCAGACTCATATCTTGATTCAGACAAGCAAATTTCCCAGTCAAATGAGTGGAATATTGAGAAAATGGTCTTTGAGAAATATTTGAACCCTAACCCTAACTAGCAAAACCCGAAGCTAGGGTTAGGGTTTTATTCCCAAACAATGTAGACAGTTTTTGATAGCATTGCAGTGTTTTAGGGCTGAAAGGATACTTAGGAATATAGTTCTTTCAATGTTTTCTAAACATTTTTTCTGACCCATATGGCTGTATACAGTGCTTTGCTCCAAAAAGGAATGGTGTCTGAATTGCCCGACAAGCAACAGTTAGAAAGAACCTGATTTAACTTTCAAACTCTTGCCATGGGCTTTAAAATCAAAGGCTTATAACCAAATAAAGCCAAAATGTATTAGTTGTCTCAGACTTTTAGGCCGCTTAAGCCTAAACGTACATTCATTCAGCACTGTTTAACGCAAAGTTTCCAATGAAAGAATACCTTTCAAAAATTAATTTGACCATTCCTGACACACTCTTTTGCTTTTGGCAGTGTTGTATTGTCTTTTCAGACTCATATTTTGATTCAGACAAGCAAATTTCCCAGTCAAATGAGTGGAATATTGAGAAAATGGTCTTTGAGAAATATTTGAACCCTAACCCTAACTAGCAAAACCCGAAGCTAGGGTTAGGGTTTTATTCCCATACAATGTAGACAGTTTTTGATGGCATGGCTGTGTTTTAGGGCTGAAAGGATACCTAGGAATATAGTTCTTTCAATGTTTTCTAAACATTTTTTCTGACCCATATGGCTGTATACAGTGCTTTGCTCCAAAAAGGAATGGTGTCTGAATTGCCCGACAAGCAACAGTTAGAAAGAACCTGATTTAACTTTCAAACTCTTGCCATGGGCTTTAAAATCAAAGGCTTATTAACAAATAAAGCCAAAATGTATTACTTGTCTCAGACTTTTAGGCCACTTAAGCCTAAACGTACATTCATTCAGCACTCTGTTTAACGCAAAGTTTCCAATGAAAGAATACCTTTCAAAAATTAATTTGACCATTCCTGACACACTCTTTTGCTTTTGGCAGTGTTGTATTGTCTTTTCAGACTCATATTTTGATTCAGACAAGCAAATTTCCCAGTCAAATGAGTGGAATATTGAGAAAATGGTCTTTGAGAAATATTTGAACCCTAACCCTAACTAGCAAAACCCGAAGCTAGGGTTAGGGTTTTATTCCCATACAATGTAGACAGTTTTTGATAGCATGGCTGTGTTTTAGGGCTGAAAGGATACCTAGGAATATAGTTCTTTCAATGTTTTCTAAACATTTTTTTCTGACCCATATGGCTGTATACAGTGCTTTGCTCCAAAAAGGAATGGTGTCTGAATAGCCCGACAAGCAACAGTTAGAAAGAACGTGATTTAACTTTCAAACTCTTGCCATGGGCTTTAAAATCAAAGGCTTATTAACAAATAAAGCCAAAATGTATTAGTTGTCTCAGACTTTTAGGCCACTTAAGCCTAAACGTACATTCATTCAGCACTCCGTTTAACGCAAAGTTTCCAATGAAAGAATACCTTTCAAAAATTAATTTGACCATTCCTGACACACTCTTTTGCTTTTGGCAGTGTTGTATTGTCTTTTCAGACTCATATTTTGATTCAGACAAGCAAATTTCCCAGTCAAATGAGTGGAATATTGAGAAAATGGTCTTTGAGAAATATTTGAACCCTAACCCTAACTAGCAAAACCCGAAGCTAGGGTTAGGGTTTTATTCCCATACAATGTAGACAGTTTTTGATAGCATGGCTGTGTTTTAGGGCTGAAAGGATACCTAGGAATATAGTTCTTTCAATGTTTTCTAAACATTTTTTTCTGATCCATATGGCTGTATACAGTGCTTTGCTCCAAAAAGGAATGGTGTCTGAATAGCCCGACAAGCAACAGTTAGAAGGAACCTGATTTAACTTTCAAACTCTTGCCATGGGCTTTAAAATCAAAGGCTTATTAACAAATAAAGCCAAAATGTATTAGTTGTCTCAGACTTTTAGGCCGCTTAAGCCTAAACGTACATTCATTCAGCACTGTTTAACGCAAAGTTTCCAATGAAAGAATACCTTTCAAAAATTAATTTGACCATTCCTGACACACTCTTTTGCTTTTGGCAGTGTTGTATTGTCTTTTCAGACTCATATTTTGATTCAGACAAGCAAATTTCCCAGTCAAATGAGTGGAATATTGAGAAAATGGTCTTTGAGAAATATTTGAACCCTAACCCTAACTAGCAAAACCCGAAGCTAGGGTTAGGGTTTTATTCCCATACAATGTAGACAGTTTTTGATGGCATGGCTGTGTTTTAGGGCTGAAAGGATACCTAGGAATATAGTTCTTTCAATGGTTTCTAAACATTTTTTCTGACCCATATGGCTGTATACAGTGCTTTGCTCCAAAAAAGAATGGTGTCTGAATAGCCCGACAAGCAACAGTTAGAAAGAACGTGATTTAACTTTCAAACTCTTGCCATGGGCTTTAAAATCAAAGGCTTATTAACAAATAAAGCCAAAATGTATTAGTTGTCTCAGACTTTTAGGCCACTTAAGCCTAAACGTACATTCATTCAGCACTCCGTTTAACGCAAAGTTTCAAATGAAAGAATACCTTTCAAAAATTAATTTGACCATTCCTGACACACTCTTTTGCTTTTGGCAGTGTTGTATTGTCTTTTCAGACTCATATTTTGATTCAGAAAAGCAAATTTCCCAGTCAAATGAGTGGAATATTGAGAAAATGGTCTTTGAGAAATATTTGAACCCTAACCCTAACTAGCAAAACCCAAAGCTAGGGTTAGGGTTTTATTCCCATCCAATGTAGACAGTTTTTGATGGCATGGCTGTGTTTTAGGGCTGAAAGGATACCTAGGAATATAGTTCTTTCAATGTTTTCTAAACATTTTTTTCTGACCCATATGGCTGTATACAGTGCTTTGCTCCAAAAAGGAATGGTGTCTGAATTGCCGACAAGCAACAGTTAGAAAGAACCTGATTTAACTTTCAAACTCTTGCCATGGGCTTTAAAATCAAAGGCTTATTAACAAATAAAGCCAAAATGTATTAGTTGTCTCAGACTTTTAGGCCACTTAAGCCTAAACGTACAATCATTCAGCACTCTGTTTAACGCAAAGTTTCCAATGAAAGAATACCTTTCAAAAACTAATTTGACCATTCCTGACACACACTTTTGCTTTTAGCAGTGTTGTATTGTCTTTTCAGACTCATATTTTGATTCAGACAAGCAAATTTCCCAGTCAAATGAGTGGAATATTGAGAAAATGGTCTTTGAGAAATATTTGAACCCTAACCCTAACTAGCAAAACCCGAAGCTAGGGTTAGGGTTTTATTCCCATACAATGTAGACAGTTTTTGATAGCATGGCTGTGTTTAAGGGCTGAAAGGATACCTAGGAATATAGTTCTTTCAATGTTTTCTAAACATTTTTTTCTGACCCATATGGCTGTATACAGTGCTTTGCTCCAAAAAGGAATGGTGTCTGAATAGCCCGACAAGCAACAGTTTGAAAGAACCTGATTTAACTTTCAAACTCTTGCCATGGGCTTTAAAATCAAAGGCTTATTAACAAATAAAGCCAAAATGTATTAGTTGTCTCAGACTTTTAGGCCACTTAAGCCTAAACGTACATTCATTCAGCACTCCGTTTAACGCAAAGTTTCCAATGAAAGAATACCTTTCAAAAATTAATTTGACCATTCCTGACACACTCTTTTGCTTTTGGCAGTGTTGTATTGTCTTTTCAGACTCATATTTTGATTCAGAAAAGCAAATTTCCCAGTCAAATGAGTGGAATATTGAGAAAATGGTCTTTGAGAAATATTTGAACCCTAACCCTAACTAGCAAAACCCGAAGCTAGGGTTAGTGTTTTATTCCCATACAATGTAGACAGTTTTTGATGGCATGGCTGTGTTTTAGGGCTGAAAGGATACCTAGGAATATAGTTCTTTCAATGTTTTCTAAACATTTTTTTCTGACCCATATGGCTGTATACAGTGCTTTGCTCCAAAAAGGAATGGTGTCTGAATAGCCCGACAAGCAACAGTTAGAAAGAACCTGATTTAACTTTCAAACTCTTGCCATGGGCTTTAAAATCAAAGGCTTATTAACAAATAAAGCCAAAATGTATTAGTTGTCTCAGACTTTTAGGCCACTTAAGCCTAAACGTCCATTCATTCAGCACTCCGATTAACGCAAAGTTTCCAATGAAAGAATACCTTTCAAAAATTAATTTGACCATTCCTGACACACTCTTTTGCTTTTGGCAGTGTTGTATTGTCTTTTCAGACTCATATTTTGATTCAGACAAGCAAATTTCCCAGTCAAATGAGTGGAATATTGAGATAATGGTCTTTGAGAAATATTTGAACCCTAACCCTAACTAGCAAAACCCGAAGCTAGGGTTAGGGTTTTATTCCCATACAATGTAGACAGTTTTTGATGGCATGGCTGTGTTTTAGGGCTGAAAGGATACCTAGGAATATAGTTCTTTCAATGGTTTCTAAACATTTTTTTCTGACCCATATGGCTGTATACAGTGCTTTGCTCCAAAAAAGAATGGTGTCTGAATAGCCCGACAAGCAACAGTTAGAAAGAACGTGATTTAACTTTCAAACTCTTGCCATGGGCTTTAAAATCAAAGGCTTATTAACAAATAAAGCCAAAATGTATTAGTTGTCTCAGACTTTTAGGCCACTTAAGCCTAAACGTACATTCATTCAGCACTCCGTTTAACGCAAAGTTTCCAATGAAAGAATACCTTTCAAAAATTAATTTGACCATTCCTGACACACTCTTTTGCTTTTGGCAGTGTTGTATTGTCTTTTCAGACTCATATTTTGATTCAGACAAGCAAATTTCCCAGTCAAATGAATGGAATATTGAGAAAATGGTCTTTGAGAAATATTTGAACCCTAACCCTAACTAGCAAAACCCGAAGCTAGGGTTAGGGTTTTATTCCCATACAATGTAGACAGTTTTTGATGGCATGGCTGTGTTTTAGGGCTGAAAGGATACCTAGGAATATAGTTCTTTCAATGTTTTCTAAACATTTTTTTCTGACCCATATGGCTGTATACAGTGCTTTGCTCCAAAAAGGAATGGTGTCTGAATTGCCCGACAAGCAACAGTTAGAAAGAACCTGATTTAACTTTCAAACTCTTGCCATGGGCTTTAAAATCAAAGGCTTATTAACAAATAAAGCCAAAATGTATTAGTTGTCTCAGACTTTTAGGCCACTTAAGCCTAAATGTACATTCATTCAGCACTCCGTTTAACGCAAAGTTTCCAATGAAAGAATACCTTTCAAAAATTAATTTGACCATTCCTGACACACTCTTTTGCTTTTGGCAGTGTTGTATTGTCTTTTCAGACTCATATTTTGATTCAGACAAGCAAATTTCCCAGTCAAATGAGTGGAATATTGAGAAAATGGTCTTTGAGAAATATTTGAACCCTAACCCTAACTAGCAAAACCCGAAGCTAGGGTTAGGGTTTTATTCCCATACAATGTAGACAGTTTCTGATGGCATGGCTGTGTTTTAGGGCTGAAAGGATACTTAGGAATATAGTTCTTTCAATGTTTTCTAAACATTTTTTTCTGACCCATATGGCTGTATACAGTGCTTTGCTCCAAAAAGGAATGGTGTCTGAATTGCCCGACAAGCAACAGTTAGAAACTCTTTCAAACTCTTGCCATGGGCTTTAAAATCAAAGGCTTATAACCAAATAAAGCCAAAATGTATTAGTTGTCTCAGACTTTTAGGCCGCTTAAGCCTAAACGTACATTCATTCAGCACTGTTTAACGCAAAGTTTCCAATGAAAGAATACCTTTCAAAAATTAATTTGACCATTCCTGACACACTCTTTTGCTTTTGGCAGTGTTGTATTGTCTTTTCAGACTCATATTTTGATTCAGACAAGCAAATTTCCCAGTCAAATGAGTGGAATATTGAGAAAATGGTCTTTGAGAAATATTTGAACCCTAACCCTAACTAGCAAAACCCGAAGCTAGGGTTAGGGTTTTATTCCCATACAATGTAGACAGTTTTTGATGGCATGGCTGTGTTTTAGGGCTGAAAGGATACCTAGGAATATAGTTCTTTCAATGTTTTCTAAACATTTTTTCTGACCCATATGGCTGTATACAGTGCTTTGCTCCAAAAAGGAATGGTGTCTGAATTGCCCGACAAGCAACAGTTAGAAAGAACCTGATTTAACTTTCAAACTCTTGCCATGGGCTTTAAAATCAAAGGCTTATTAACAAATAAAGCCAAAATGTATTACTTGTCTCAGACTTTTAGGCCACTTAAGCCTAAACGTACATTCATTCAGCACTCTGTTTAACGCAAAGTTTCCAATGAAAGAATACCTTTCAAAAATTAATTTGACCATTCCTGACACACTCTTTTGCTTTTGGCAGTGTTGTATTGTCTTTTCAGACTCATATTTTGATTCAGACAAGCAAATTTCCCAGTCAAATGAGTGGAATATTGAGAAAATGGTCTTTGAGAAATATTTGAACCCTAACCCTAACTAGCAAAACCCGAAGCTAGGGTTAGGGTTTTATTCCCATACAATGTAGACAGTTTTTGATAGCATGGCTGTGTTTTAGGGCTGAAAGGATACCTAGGAATATAGTTCTTTCAATGTTTTCTAAACATTTTTTTCTGACCCATATGGCTGTATACAGTGCTTTGCTCCAAAAAGGAATGGTGTCTGAATAGCCCGACAAGCAACAGTTAGAAAGAACGTGATTTAACTTTCAAACTCTTGCCATGGGCTTTAAAATCAAAGGCTTATTAACAAATAAAGCCAAAATGTATTAGTTGTCTCAGACTTTTAGGCCACTTAAGCCTAAACGTACATTCATTCAGCACTCCGTTTAACGCAAAGTTTCCAATGAAAGAATACCTTTCAAAAATTAATTTGACCATTCCTGACACACTCTTTTGCTTTTGGCAGTGTTGTATTGTCTTTTCAGACTCATATTTTGATTCAGACAAGCAAATTTCCCAGTCAAATGAGTGGAATATTGAGAAAATGGTCTTTGAGAAATATTTGAACCCTAACCCTAACTAGCAAAACCCGAAGCTAGGGTTAGGGTTTTATTCCCATACAATGTAGACAGTTTTTGATAGCATGGCTGTGTTTTAGGGCTGAAAGGATACCTAGGAATATAGTTCTTTCAATGTTTTCTAAACATTTTTTTCTGATCCATATGGCTGTATACAGTGCTTTGCTCCAAAAAGGAATGGTGTCTGAATAGCCCGACAAGCAACAGTTAGAAGGAACCTGATTTAACTTTCAAACTCTTGCCATGGGCTTTAAAATCAAAGGCTTATTAACAAATAAAGCCAAAATGTATTAGTTGTCTCAGACTTTTAGGCCGCTTAAGCCTAAACGTACATTCATTCAGCACTGTTTAACGCAAAGTTTCCAATGAAAGAATACCTTTCAAAAATTAATTTGACCATTCCTGACACACTCTTTTGCTTTTGGCAGTGTTGTATTGTCTTTTCAGACTCATATTTTGATTCAGACAAGCAAATTTCCCAGTCAAATGAGTGGAATATTGAGAAAATGGTCTTTGAGAAATATTTGAACCCTAACCCTAACTAGCAAAACCCGAAGCTAGGGTTAGGGTTTTATTCCCATACAATGTAGACAGTTTTTGATGGCATGGCTGTGTTTTAGGGCTGAAAGGATACCTAGGAATATAGTTCTTTCAATGGTTTCTAAACATTTTTTCTGACCCATATGGCTGTATACAGTGCTTTGCTCCAAAAAAGAATGGTGTCTGAATAGCCCGACAAGCAACAGTTAGAAAGAACGTGATTTAACTTTCAAACTCTTGCCATGGGCTTTAAAATCAAAGGCTTATTAACAAATAAAGCCAAAATGTATTAGTTGTCTCAGACTTTTAGGCCACTTAAGCCTAAACGTACATTCATTCAGCACTCCGTTTAACGCAAAGTTTCAAATGAAAGAATACCTTTCAAAAATTAATTTGACCATTCCTGACACACTCTTTTGCTTTTGGCAGTGTTGTATTGTCTTTTCAGACTCATATTTTGATTCAGAAAAGCAAATTTCCCAGTCAAATGAGTGGAATATTGAGAAAATGGTCTTTGAGAAATATTTGAACCCTAACCCTAACTAGCAAAACCCAAAGCTAGGGTTAGGGTTTTATTCCCATCCAATGTAGACAGTTTTTGATGGCATGGCTGTGTTTTAGGGCTGAAAGGATACCTAGGAATATAGTTCTTTCAATGTTTTCTAAACATTTTTTTCTGACCCATATGGCTGTATACAGTGCTTTGCTCCAAAAAGGAATGGTGTCTGAATTGCCGACAAGCAACAGTTAGAAAGAACCTGATTTAACTTTCAAACTCTTGCCATGGGCTTTAAAATCAAAGGCTTATTAACAAATAAAGCCAAAATGTATTAGTTGTCTCAGACTTTTAGGCCACTTAAGCCTAAACGTACAATCATTCAGCACTCTGTTTAACGCAAAGTTTCCAATGAAAGAATACCTTTCAAAAACTAATTTGACCATTCCTGACACACACTTTTGCTTTTAGCAGTGTTGTATTGTCTTTTCAGACTCATATTTTGATTCAGACAAGCAAATTTCCCAGTCAAATGAGTGGAATATTGAGAAAATGGTCTTTGAGAAATATTTGAACCCTAACCCTAACTAGCAAAACCCGAAGCTAGGGTTAGGGTTTTATTCCCATACAATGTAGACAGTTTTTGATAGCATGGCTGTGTTTAAGGGCTGAAAGGATACCTAGGAATATAGTTCTTTCAATGTTTTCTAAACATTTTTTTCTGACCCATATGGCTGTATACAGTGCTTTGCTCCAAAAAGGAATGGTGTCTGAATAGCCCGACAAGCAACAGTTTGAAAGAACCTGATTTAACTTTCAAACTCTTGCCATGGGCTTTAAAATCAAAGGCTTATTAACAAATAAAGCCAAAATGTATTAGTTGTCTCAGACTTTTAGGCCACTTAAGCCTAAACGTACATTCATTCAGCACTCCGTTTAACGCAAAGTTTCCAATGAAAGAATACCTTTCAAAAATTAATTTGACCATTCCTGACACACTCTTTTGCTTTTGGCAGTGTTGTATTGTCTTTTCAGACTCATATTTTGATTCAGAAAAGCAAATTTCCCAGTCAAATGAGTGGAATATTGAGAAAATGGTCTTTGAGAAATATTTGAACCCTAACCCTAACTAGCAAAACCCGAAGCTAGGGTTAGTGTTTTATTCCCATACAATGTAGACAGTTTTTGATGGCATGGCTGTGTTTTAGGGCTGAAAGGATACCTAGGAATATAGTTCTTTCAATGTTTTCTAAACATTTTTTTCTGACCCATATGGCTGTATACAGTGCTTTGCTCCAAAAAGGAATGGTGTCTGAATAGCCCGACAAGCAACAGTTAGAAAGAACCTGATTTAACTTTCAAACTCTTGCCATGGGCTTTAAAATCAAAGGCTTATTAACAAATAAAGCCAAAATGTATTAGTTGTCTCAGACTTTTAGGCCACTTAAGCCTAAACGTCCATTCATTCAGCACTCCGATTAACGCAAAGTTTCCAATGAAAGAATACCTTTCAAAAATTAATTTGACCATTCCTGACACACTCTTTTGCTTTTGGCAGTGTTGTATTGTCTTTTCAGACTCATATTTTGATTCAGACAAGCAAATTTCCCAGTCAAATGAGTGGAATATTGAGATAATGGTCTTTGAGAAATATTTGAACCCTAACCCTAACTAGCAAAACCCGAAGCTAGGGTTAGGGTTTTATTCCCATACAATGTAGACAGTTTTTGATGGCATGGCTGTGTTTTAGGGCTGAAAGGATACCTAGGAATATAGTTCTTTCAATGGTTTCTAAACATTTTTTTCTGACCCATATGGCTGTATACAGTGCTTTGCTCCAAAAAAGAATGGTGTCTGAATAGCCCGACAAGCAACAGTTAGAAAGAACGTGATTTAACTTTCAAACTCTTGCCATGGGCTTTAAAATCAAAGGCTTATTAACAAATAAAGCCAAAATGTATTAGTTGTCTCAGACTTTTAGGCCACTTAAGCCTAAACGTACATTCATTCAGCACTCCGTTTAACGCAAAGTTTCCAATGAAAGAATACCTTTCAAAAATTAATTTGACCATTCCTGACACACTCTTTTGCTTTTGGCAGTGTTGTATTGTCTTTTCAGACTCATATTTTGATTCAGACAAGCAAATTTCCCAGTCAAATGAATGGAATATTGAGAAAATGGTCTTTGAGAAATATTTGAACCCTAACCCTAACTAGCAAAACCCGAAGCTAGGGTTAGGGTTTTATTCCCATACAATGTAGACAGTTTTTGATGGCATGGCTGTGTTTTAGGGCTGAAAGGATACCTAGGAATATAGTTCTTTCAATGTTTTCTAAACATTTTTTTCTGACCCATATGGCTGTATACAGTGCTTTGCTCCAAAAAGGAATGGTGTCTGAATTGCCCGACAAGCAACAGTTAGAAAGAACCTGATTTAACTTTCAAACTCTTGCCATGGGCTTTAAAATCAAAGGCTTATTAACAAATAAAGCCAAAATGTATTAGTTGTCTCAGACTTTTAGGCCACTTAAGCCTAAATGTACATTCATTCAGCACTCCGTTTAACGCAAAGTTTCCAATGAAAGAATACCTTTCAAAAATTAATTTGACCATTCCTGACACACTCTTTTGCTTTTGGCAGTGTTGTATTGTCTTTTCAGACTCATATTTTGATTCAGACAAGCAAATTTCCCAGTCAAATGAGTGGAATATTGAGAAAATGGTCTTTGAGAAATATTTGAACCCTAACCCTAACTAGCAAAACCCGAAGCTAGGGTTAGGGTTTTATTCCCATACAATGTAGACAGTTTCTGATGGCATGGCTGTGTTTTAGGGCTGAAAGGATACTTAGGAATATAGTTCTTTCAATGTTTTCTAAACATTTTTTTCTGACCCATATGGCTGTATACAGTGCTTTGCTCCAAAAAGGAATGGTGTCTGAATTGCCCGACAAGCAACAGTTAGAAACTCTTTCAAACTCTTGCCATGGGCTTTAAAATCAAAGGCTTATTAACCAATAAAGCCAAAATGTATTAGTTGTCTCAGACTTTTAGGCCACTTAAGCCTAAACGTACATTCATTCAGCACTCAGTTTAACGCAAAGTTTCCAATGAAAGAATACCTTTCAAAAATTAATTTGACCATTCCTGACACACTCTTTTGCTTTTGGCAGTGTTGTATTGTCTTTTCAGACTCATATTTTGATTCAGACAAGCAAATTTCCCAGTCAAATGAGTGGAATATTGAGAAAATGGTCTTTGAGAAATATTTGAACCCTAACCCTAACTAGCAAAACCCGAAGCTAGGGTTAGGGTTTTATTCCCATCCAATATAGACAGTTTTTGATGGCATGGCTGTGTTTTAGGGCTGAAAGGATACCTAGGAATATAGTTCTTTCAATGTTTTCTAAACATTTTTTTCTGACCCATATGGCTGTATACAGTGCTTTGCTCCAAAAAGGAATGGTGTCTGAATTGCCCGACAAGCAACAGTTAGAAAGAACCTGATTTAACTTTCAAACTCTTGCCATGGGCTTTAAAATCAAAGGCTTATAACCAAATAAAGCCAAAATGTATTAGTAGTCTCAGACTTTTAGGCCACTTAAGCCTAAATGTACATTCATTCAGCACTCCGTTTAACGCAAAGTTTCCAATGAAAGAATACCTTTCAAAAATTAATTTGACCATTCTTGACACACTCTTTTGCTTTTGGCAGTGTTGTATTGTCTTTTCAGACTCATATTTTGATTCAGACAAGCAAATTTCCCAGTGAAATGAGTGGAATATTGAGAAAATGGTCTTTGAGAAATATTTGAACCCTAACCCTAACTAGCAAAACACGAAGCTAGGGTTAGGGTTTTATTCCCATACAATGTAGACAGTTTTTGATGGCATGGCTGTGTTTTAGGGCTGAAAGGATACCTAGGAATATAGTTCTTTCAATGTTTTCTAAACATTTTTTTCTGACCCATATGGCTGTATAAAGTGCTTTGCTCCAAAAATGAATGGTGTCTGAATTGCCCGACAAGCAACAGTTAGAAAGAACCTGATTTAACTTTCAAACTCTTGCCATGGGCTTTAAAATCAAAGGCTTATTAACCAATAAAGCCAAAATGTATTAGTTGTCTCTGACTTTTAGGCCACTTAAGCCTAAACGTACATTCATTCAGCACTCCGTTTAACGCAAAGTTTCCAATGAAAGAATACCTTTCAAAAATTAATTTGACCATTCCTGACACACTCTTTTGCTTTTGGCAGTGTTGTATTGTCTTTTCAGACTCATATTTTGATTCAGACAAGCAAATTTCCCAGTCAAATGAGTGGAATATTGAGAAAATGGTCTTTGAGAAATATTTCAACCCTAACCCTAACTAGCAAAACCCGAAGCTAGGGTTAGGGTTTTATTCCCATACAATGTAGACAGTTTTTGATAGCATAGCTGTGTTTTAGGGCTGAAAGGATACCTAGGAATATAGTTCTTTCAATGTTTTCTAAACATTTTTTTCTGACCCATATGGCTGTATACAGTGCTTTGCTCCAAAAAGGAATGGTGTCTGAATTGCCCGACAAGCAACAGTTAGAAAGAACCTGATTTAACTTTCAAACTCTTGCCATGGGCTTTAAAATCAAAGGCTTATAACCAAATAAAGCCAAAATGTATTAGTTGTCTCAGACTTTTAGGCCACTTAAGCCTAAATGTACATTCATTCAGCACTCCGTTTAACGCAAAGTTTCCAATGAAAGAATACCTTTCAAAAATTAATTTGACCATTCCTGACACACTCTTTTGCTTTTGGCAGTGTTGTATTGTCTTTTCAGACTCATATTTTGATTCAGACAAGCAAATTTCCCAGTGAAATGAGTGGAATATTGAGAAAATGGTCTTTGAGAAATATTTGAACCCTAACCCTAACTAGCAAAACCCGAAGCTAGGGTTAGGGTTTTATTCCCATACAATGTAGACAGTTTTTGATAGCATAGCTGTGTTTTAGGGCTGAAAGGATACCTAGGAATATAGTTCTTTCAATGTTTTCTAAACATTTTTTTCTGACCCATATGGCTGTATACAGTGCTTTGCTCCAAAAAGGAATGGTGTCTGAATTGCCCGACAAGCAACAGTTAGAAAGAACCTGATTTAACTTTCAAACTCTTGCCATGGGCTTTAAAATCAAAGGCTTATAACCAAATAAAGCCAAAATGTATTAGTTGTCTCAGACTTTTAGGCCACTTAAGCCTAAATGTACATTCATTCAGCACTCCGTTTAACGCAAAGTTTCCAATGAAAGAATACCTTTCAAAAATTAATTTGACCATTCCTGACACACTCTTTTGCTTTTGGCAGTGTTGTATTGTCTTTTCAGACTCATATTTTGATTCAGACAAGCAAATTTCCCAGTGAAATGAGTGGAATATTGAGAAAATGGTCTTTGAGAAATATTTGAACCCTAACCCTAACTAGCAAAACACGAAGCTAGGGTTAGGGTTTTATTCCCATACAATGTAGACAGTTTTTGATGGCATGGCTGTGTTTTAGGGCTGAAAGGATACCTAGGAATATAGTTCTTTCAATGTTTTCTAAACATTTTTTTCTGACCCATATGGCTGTATAAAGTGCTTTGCTCCAAAAATGAATGGTGTCTGAATTGCCCGACAAGCAACAGTTAGAAAGAACCTGATTTAACTTTCAAACTCT
The DNA here is from genome assembly GCF_055471065.1 of Atractosteus spatula. Lineage (NCBI taxonomy): Eukaryota > Metazoa > Chordata > Actinopteri > Semionotiformes > Lepisosteidae > Atractosteus > Atractosteus spatula. The sequence goes on along the minus strand of NC_142709.1, from coordinate 28,195,934 downwards.
TGCCATGGGCTTTAAAATCAAAGGCTTATTAACAAATAAAGCCAAAATGTATTAGTTGTCTCAGACTTTTAGGCCACTTAAGCCTAAACGTACATTCATTCAGCACTCCGTTTAACGCAAAGTTTCCAATGAAAGAATACCTTTCAAAAATTAATTTGACCATTCCTGACACACTCTTTTGCTTTTGGCAGTGTTGCATTGTCTTTTCAGACTCATATCTTGATTCAGACAAGCAAATTTCCCAGTCAAATGAGTGGAATATTGAGAAAATGGTCTTTGAGAAATATTTGAACCCTAACCCTAACTAGCAAAACCCGAAGCTAGGGTTAGGGTTTTATTCCCATACAATGTAGACAGTTTTTGATGGCATGGCTGTGTTTTAGGGCTGAAAGGATACTTAGGAATATAGTTCTTTCAATGTTTTCTAAACATTTTTTTCTGACCCATATGGCTGTATACAGTGCTTTGCTCCAAAAAGGAATGGTGTCTGAATTGCCCGACAAGCAACAGTTAGAAACTCTTTCAAACTCTTGCCATGGGCTTTAAAATCAAAGGCTTATTAACCAATAAAGCCAAAATGTATTAGTTGTCTCAGACTTTTAGGCCACTTAAGCCTAAACGTACATTCATTCAGCACTCAGTTTAACGCAAAGTTTCCAATGAAAGAATACCTTTCAAAAATTAATTTGACCATTCCTGACACACTCTTTTGCTTTTGGCAGTGTTGTATTGTCTTTTCAGACTCATATTTTGATTCAGACAAGCAAATTTCCCAGTCAAATGAGTGGAATATTGAGAAAATGGTCTTTGAGAAATATTTGAACCCTAACCCTAACTAGCAAAACCCGAAGCTAGGGTTAGGGTTTTATTCCCATCCAATATAGACAGTTTTTGATGGCATGGCTGTGTTTTAGGGCTGAAAGGATACCTAGGAATATAGTTCTTTCAATGTTTTCTAAACATTTTTTTCTGACCCATATGGCTGTATACAGTGCTTTGCTCCAAAAAGGAATGGTGTCTGAATTGCCCGACAAGCAACAGTTAGAAAGAACCTGATTTAACTTTCAAACTCTTGCCATGGGCTTTAAAATCAAAGGCTTATAACCAAATAAAGCCAAAATGTATTAGTAGTCTCAGACTTTTAGGCCACTTAAGCCTAAATGTACATTCATTCAGCACTCCGTTTAACGCAAAGTTTCCAATGAAAGAATACCTTTCAAAAATTAATTTGACCATTCTTGACACACTCTTTTGCTTTTGGCAGTGTTGTATTGTCTTTTCAGACTCATATTTTGATTCAGACAAGCAAATTTCCCAGTGAAATGAGTGGAATATTGAGAAAATGGTCTTTGAGAAATATTTGAACCCTAACCCTAACTAGCAAAACACGAAGCTAGGGTTAGGGTTTTATTCCCATACAATGTAGACAGTTTTTGATGGCATGGCTGTGTTTTAGGGCTGAAAGGATACCTAGGAATATAGTTCTTTCAATGTTTTCTAAACATTTTTTTCTGACCCATATGGCTGTATAAAGTGCTTTGCTCCAAAAATGAATGGTGTCTGAATTGCCCGACAAGCAACAGTTAGAAAGAACCTGATTTAACTTTCAAACTCTTGCCATGGGCTTTAAAATCAAAGGCTTATTAACCAATAAAGCCAAAATGTATTAGTTGTCTCTGACTTTTAGGCCACTTAAGCCTAAACGTACATTCATTCAGCACTCCGTTTAACGCAAAGTTTCCAATGAAAGAATACCTTTCAAAAATTAATTTGACCATTCCTGACACACTCTTTTGCTTTTGGCAGTGTTGTATTGTCTTTTCAGACTCATATTTTGATTCAGACAAGCAAATTTCCCAGTCAAATGAGTGGAATATTGAGAAAATGGTCTTTGAGAAATATTTCAACCCTAACCCTAACTAGCAAAACCCGAAGCTAGGGTTAGGGTTTTATTCCCATACAATGTAGACAGTTTTTGATAGCATAGCTGTGTTTTAGGGCTGAAAGGATACCTAGGAATATAGTTCTTTCAATGTTTTCTAAACATTTTTTTCTGACCCATATGGCTGTATACAGTGCTTTGCTCCAAAAAGGAATGGTGTCTGAATTGCCCGACAAGCAACAGTTAGAAAGAACCTGATTTAACTTTCAAACTCTTGCCATGGGCTTTAAAATCAAAGGCTTATAACCAAATAAAGCCAAAATGTATTAGTTGTCTCAGACTTTTAGGCCACTTAAGCCTAAATGTACATTCATTCAGCACTCCGTTTAACGCAAAGTTTCCAATGAAAGAATACCTTTCAAAAATTAATTTGACCATTCCTGACACACTCTTTTGCTTTTGGCAGTGTTGTATTGTCTTTTCAGACTCATATTTTGATTCAGACAAGCAAATTTCCCAGTGAAATGAGTGGAATATTGAGAAAATGGTCTTTGAGAAATATTTGAACCCTAACCCTAACTAGCAAAACCCGAAGCTAGGGTTAGGGTTTTATTCCCATACAATGTAGACAGTTTTTGATAGCATAGCTGTGTTTTAGGGCTGAAAGGATACCTAGGAATATAGTTCTTTCAATGTTTTCTAAACATTTTTTTCTGACCCATATGGCTGTATACAGTGCTTTGCTCCAAAAAGGAATGGTGTCTGAATTGCCCGACAAGCAACAGTTAGAAAGAACCTGATTTAACTTTCAAACTCTTGCCATGGGCTTTAAAATCAAAGGCTTATAACCAAATAAAGCCAAAATGTATTAGTTGTCTCAGACTTTTAGGCCACTTAAGCCTAAATGTACATTCATTCAGCACTCCGTTTAACGCAAAGTTTCCAATGAAAGAATACCTTTCAAAAATTAATTTGACCATTCCTGACACACTCTTTTGCTTTTGGCAGTGTTGTATTGTCTTTTCAGACTCATATTTTGATTCAGACAAGCAAATTTCCCAGTGAAATGAGTGGAATATTGAGAAAATGGTCTTTGAGAAATATTTGAACCCTAACCCTAACTAGCAAAACACGAAGCTAGGGTTAGGGTTTTATTCCCATACAATGTAGACAGTTTTTGATGGCATGGCTGTGTTTTAGGGCTGAAAGGATACCTAGGAATATAGTTCTTTCAATGTTTTCTAAACATTTTTTTCTGACCCATATGGCTGTATAAAGTGCTTTGCTCCAAAAATGAATGGTGTCTGAATTGCCCGACAAGCAACAGTTAGAAAGAACCTGATTTAACTTTCAAACTCTTGCCATGGGCTTTAAAATCAAAGGCTTATTAACAAATAAAGCCAAAATGTATTAGTTGTCTCAGACTTTTAGGCCACTTAAGCCTAAACGTACATTCATTCAGCACTCCGTTTAACGCAAAGTTTCCAATGAAAGAATACCTTTCAAAAATTAATTTGACCATTCCTGACACACTCTTTTGCTTTTGGCAGTGTTGCATTGTCTTTTCAGACTCATATCTTGATTCAGACAAGCAAATTTCCCAGTCAAATGAGTGGAATATTGAGAAAATGGTCTTTGAGAAATATTTGAACCCTAACCCTAACTAGCAAAACCCGAAGCTAGGGTTAGGGTTTTATTCCCAAACAATGTAGACAGTTTTTGATAGCATTGCAGTGTTTTAGGGCTGAAAGGATACTTAGGAATATAGTTCTTTCAATGTTTTCTAAACATTTTTTCTGACCCATATGGCTGTATACAGTGCTTTGCTCCAAAAAGGAATGGTGTCTGAATTGCCCGACAAGCAACAGTTAGAAAGAACCTGATTTAACTTTCAAACTCTTGCCATGGGCTTTAAAATCAAAGGCTTATAACCAAATAAAGCCAAAATGTATTAGTTGTCTCAGACTTTTAGGCCGCTTAAGCCTAAACGTACATTCATTCAGCACTGTTTAACGCAAAGTTTCCAATGAAAGAATACCTTTCAAAAATTAATTTGACCATTCCTGACACACTCTTTTGCTTTTGGCAGTGTTGTATTGTCTTTTCAGACTCATATTTTGATTCAGACAAGCAAATTTCCCAGTCAAATGAGTGGAATATTGAGAAAATGGTCTTTGAGAAATATTTGAACCCTAACCCTAACTAGCAAAACCCGAAGCTAGGGTTAGGGTTTTATTCCCATACAATGTAGACAGTTTTTGATGGCATGGCTGTGTTTTAGGGCTGAAAGGATACCTAGGAATATAGTTCTTTCAATGTTTTCTAAACATTTTTTCTGACCCATATGGCTGTATACAGTGCTTTGCTCCAAAAAGGAATGGTGTCTGAATTGCCCGACAAGCAACAGTTAGAAAGAACCTGATTTAACTTTCAAACTCTTGCCATGGGCTTTAAAATCAAAGGCTTATTAACAAATAAAGCCAAAATGTATTACTTGTCTCAGACTTTTAGGCCACTTAAGCCTAAACGTACATTCATTCAGCACTCTGTTTAACGCAAAGTTTCCAATGAAAGAATACCTTTCAAAAATTAATTTGACCATTCCTGACACACTCTTTTGCTTTTGGCAGTGTTGTATTGTCTTTTCAGACTCATATTTTGATTCAGACAAGCAAATTTCCCAGTCAAATGAGTGGAATATTGAGAAAATGGTCTTTGAGAAATATTTGAACCCTAACCCTAACTAGCAAAACCCGAAGCTAGGGTTAGGGTTTTATTCCCATACAATGTAGACAGTTTTTGATAGCATGGCTGTGTTTTAGGGCTGAAAGGATACCTAGGAATATAGTTCTTTCAATGTTTTCTAAACATTTTTTTCTGACCCATATGGCTGTATACAGTGCTTTGCTCCAAAAAGGAATGGTGTCTGAATAGCCCGACAAGCAACAGTTAGAAAGAACGTGATTTAACTTTCAAACTCTTGCCATGGGCTTTAAAATCAAAGGCTTATTAACAAATAAAGCCAAAATGTATTAGTTGTCTCAGACTTTTAGGCCACTTAAGCCTAAACGTACATTCATTCAGCACTCCGTTTAACGCAAAGTTTCCAATGAAAGAATACCTTTCAAAAATTAATTTGACCATTCCTGACACACTCTTTTGCTTTTGGCAGTGTTGTATTGTCTTTTCAGACTCATATTTTGATTCAGACAAGCAAATTTCCCAGTCAAATGAGTGGAATATTGAGAAAATGGTCTTTGAGAAATATTTGAACCCTAACCCTAACTAGCAAAACCCGAAGCTAGGGTTAGGGTTTTATTCCCATACAATGTAGACAGTTTTTGATAGCATGGCTGTGTTTTAGGGCTGAAAGGATACCTAGGAATATAGTTCTTTCAATGTTTTCTAAACATTTTTTTCTGATCCATATGGCTGTATACAGTGCTTTGCTCCAAAAAGGAATGGTGTCTGAATAGCCCGACAAGCAACAGTTAGAAGGAACCTGATTTAACTTTCAAACTCTTGCCATGGGCTTTAAAATCAAAGGCTTATTAACAAATAAAGCCAAAATGTATTAGTTGTCTCAGACTTTTAGGCCGCTTAAGCCTAAACGTACATTCATTCAGCACTGTTTAACGCAAAGTTTCCAATGAAAGAATACCTTTCAAAAATTAATTTGACCATTCCTGACACACTCTTTTGCTTTTGGCAGTGTTGTATTGTCTTTTCAGACTCATATTTTGATTCAGACAAGCAAATTTCCCAGTCAAATGAGTGGAATATTGAGAAAATGGTCTTTGAGAAATATTTGAACCCTAACCCTAACTAGCAAAACCCGAAGCTAGGGTTAGGGTTTTATTCCCATACAATGTAGACAGTTTTTGATGGCATGGCTGTGTTTTAGGGCTGAAAGGATACCTAGGAATATAGTTCTTTCAATGGTTTCTAAACATTTTTTCTGACCCATATGGCTGTATACAGTGCTTTGCTCCAAAAAAGAATGGTGTCTGAATAGCCCGACAAGCAACAGTTAGAAAGAACGTGATTTAACTTTCAAACTCTTGCCATGGGCTTTAAAATCAAAGGCTTATTAACAAATAAAGCCAAAATGTATTAGTTGTCTCAGACTTTTAGGCCACTTAAGCCTAAACGTACATTCATTCAGCACTCCGTTTAACGCAAAGTTTCAAATGAAAGAATACCTTTCAAAAATTAATTTGACCATTCCTGACACACTCTTTTGCTTTTGGCAGTGTTGTATTGTCTTTTCAGACTCATATTTTGATTCAGAAAAGCAAATTTCCCAGTCAAATGAGTGGAATATTGAGAAAATGGTCTTTGAGAAATATTTGAACCCTAACCCTAACTAGCAAAACCCAAAGCTAGGGTTAGGGTTTTATTCCCATCCAATGTAGACAGTTTTTGATGGCATGGCTGTGTTTTAGGGCTGAAAGGATACCTAGGAATATAGTTCTTTCAATGTTTTCTAAACATTTTTTTCTGACCCATATGGCTGTATACAGTGCTTTGCTCCAAAAAGGAATGGTGTCTGAATTGCCGACAAGCAACAGTTAGAAAGAACCTGATTTAACTTTCAAACTCTTGCCATGGGCTTTAAAATCAAAGGCTTATTAACAAATAAAGCCAAAATGTATTAGTTGTCTCAGACTTTTAGGCCACTTAAGCCTAAACGTACAATCATTCAGCACTCTGTTTAACGCAAAGTTTCCAATGAAAGAATACCTTTCAAAAACTAATTTGACCATTCCTGACACACACTTTTGCTTTTAGCAGTGTTGTATTGTCTTTTCAGACTCATATTTTGATTCAGACAAGCAAATTTCCCAGTCAAATGAGTGGAATATTGAGAAAATGGTCTTTGAGAAATATTTGAACCCTAACCCTAACTAGCAAAACCCGAAGCTAGGGTTAGGGTTTTATTCCCATACAATGTAGACAGTTTTTGATAGCATGGCTGTGTTTAAGGGCTGAAAGGATACCTAGGAATATAGTTCTTTCAATGTTTTCTAAACATTTTTTTCTGACCCATATGGCTGTATACAGTGCTTTGCTCCAAAAAGGAATGGTGTCTGAATAGCCCGACAAGCAACAGTTTGAAAGAACCTGATTTAACTTTCAAACTCTTGCCATGGGCTTTAAAATCAAAGGCTTATTAACAAATAAAGCCAAAATGTATTAGTTGTCTCAGACTTTTAGGCCACTTAAGCCTAAACGTACATTCATTCAGCACTCCGTTTAACGCAAAGTTTCCAATGAAAGAATACCTTTCAAAAATTAATTTGACCATTCCTGACACACTCTTTTGCTTTTGGCAGTGTTGTATTGTCTTTTCAGACTCATATTTTGATTCAGAAAAGCAAATTTCCCAGTCAAATGAGTGGAATATTGAGAAAATGGTCTTTGAGAAATATTTGAACCCTAACCCTAACTAGCAAAACCCGAAGCTAGGGTTAGTGTTTTATTCCCATACAATGTAGACAGTTTTTGATGGCATGGCTGTGTTTTAGGGCTGAAAGGATACCTAGGAATATAGTTCTTTCAATGTTTTCTAAACATTTTTTTCTGACCCATATGGCTGTATACAGTGCTTTGCTCCAAAAAGGAATGGTGTCTGAATAGCCCGACAAGCAACAGTTAGAAAGAACCTGATTTAACTTTCAAACTCTTGCCATGGGCTTTAAAATCAAAGGCTTATTAACAAATAAAGCCAAAATGTATTAGTTGTCTCAGACTTTTAGGCCACTTAAGCCTAAACGTCCATTCATTCAGCACTCCGATTAACGCAAAGTTTCCAATGAAAGAATACCTTTCAAAAATTAATTTGACCATTCCTGACACACTCTTTTGCTTTTGGCAGTGTTGTATTGTCTTTTCAGACTCATATTTTGATTCAGACAAGCAAATTTCCCAGTCAAATGAGTGGAATATTGAGATAATGGTCTTTGAGAAATATTTGAACCCTAACCCTAACTAGCAAAACCCGAAGCTAGGGTTAGGGTTTTATTCCCATACAATGTAGACAGTTTTTGATGGCATGGCTGTGTTTTAGGGCTGAAAGGATACCTAGGAATATAGTTCTTTCAATGGTTTCTAAACATTTTTTTCTGACCCATATGGCTGTATACAGTGCTTTGCTCCAAAAAAGAATGGTGTCTGAATAGCCCGACAAGCAACAGTTAGAAAGAACGTGATTTAACTTTCAAACTCTTGCCATGGGCTTTAAAATCAAAGGCTTATTAACAAATAAAGCCAAAATGTATTAGTTGTCTCAGACTTTTAGGCCACTTAAGCCTAAACGTACATTCATTCAGCACTCCGTTTAACGCAAAGTTTCCAATGAAAGAATACCTTTCAAAAATTAATTTGACCATTCCTGACACACTCTTTTGCTTTTGGCAGTGTTGTATTGTCTTTTCAGACTCATATTTTGATTCAGACAAGCAAATTTCCCAGTCAAATGAATGGAATATTGAGAAAATGGTCTTTGAGAAATATTTGAACCCTAACCCTAACTAGCAAAACCCGAAGCTAGGGTTAGGGTTTTATTCCCATACAATGTAGACAGTTTTTGATGGCATGGCTGTGTTTTAGGGCTGAAAGGATACCTAGGAATATAGTTCTTTCAATGTTTTCTAAACATTTTTTTCTGACCCATATGGCTGTATACAGTGCTTTGCTCCAAAAAGGAATGGTGTCTGAATTGCCCGACAAGCAACAGTTAGAAAGAACCTGATTTAACTTTCAAACTCTTGCCATGGGCTTTAAAATCAAAGGCTTATTAACAAATAAAGCCAAAATGTATTAGTTGTCTCAGACTTTTAGGCCACTTAAGCCTAAATGTACATTCATTCAGCACTCCGTTTAACGCAAAGTTTCCAATGAAAGAATACCTTTCAAAAATTAATTTGACCATTCCTGACACACTCTTTTGCTTTTGGCAGTGTTGTATTGTCTTTTCAGACTCATATTTTGATTCAGACAAGCAAATTTCCCAGTCAAATGAGTGGAATATTGAGAAAATGGTCTTTGAGAAATATTTGAACCCTAACCCTAACTAGCAAAACCCGAAGCTAGGGTTAGGGTTTTATTCCCATACAATGTAGACAGTTTCTGATGGCATGGCTGTGTTTTAGGGCTGAAAGGATACTTAGGAATATAGTTCTTTCAATGTTTTCTAAACATTTTTTTCTGACCCATATGGCTGTATACAGTGCTTTGCTCCAAAAAGGAATGGTGTCTGAATTGCCCGACAAGCAACAGTTAGAAACTCTTTCAAACTCTTGCCATGGGCTTTAAAATCAAAGGCTTATTAACCAATAAAGCCAAAATGTATTAGTTGTCTCAGACTTTTAGGCCACTTAAGCCTAAACGTACATTCATTCAGCACTCAGTTTAACGCAAAGTTTCCAATGAAAGAATACCTTTCAAAAATTAATTTGACCATTCCTGACACACTCTTTTGCTTTTGGCAGTGTTGTATTGTCTTTTCAGACTCATATTTTGATTCAGACAAGCAAATTTCCCAGTCAAATGAGTGGAATATTGAGAAAATGGTCTTTGAGAAATATTTGAACCCTAACCCTAACTAGCAAAACCCGAAGCTAGGGTTAGGGTTTTATTCCCATCCAATATAGACAGTTTTTGATGGCATGGCTGTGTTTTAGGGCTGAAAGGATACCTAGGAATATAGTTCTTTCAATGTTTTCTAAACATTTTTTTCTGACCCATATGGCTGTATACAGTGCTTTGCTCCAAAAAGGAATGGTGTCTGAATTGCCCGACAAGCAACAGTTAGAAAGAACCTGATTTAACTTTCAAACTCTTGCCATGGGCTTTAAAATCAAAGGCTTATAACCAAATAAAGCCAAAATGTATTAGTAGTCTCAGACTTTTAGGCCACTTAAGCCTAAATGTACATTCATTCAGCACTCCGTTTAACGCAAAGTTTCCAATGAAAGAATACCTTTCAAAAATTAATTTGACCATTCTTGACACACTCTTTTGCTTTTGGCAGTGTTGTATTGTCTTTTCAGACTCATATTTTGATTCAGACAAGCAAATTTCCCAGTGAAATGAGTGGAATATTGAGAAAATGGTCTTTGAGAAATATTTGAACCCTAACCCTAACTAGCAAAACACGAAGCTAGGGTTAGGGTTTTATTCCCATACAATGTAGACAGTTTTTGATGGCATGGCTGTGTTTTAGGGCTGAAAGGATACCTAGGAATATAGTTCTTTCAATGTTTTCTAAACATTTTTTTCTGACCCATATGGCTGTATAAAGTGCTTTGCTCCAAAAATGAATGGTGTCTGAATTGCCCGACAAGCAACAGTTAGAAAGAACCTGATTTAACTTTCAAACTCTTGCCATGGGCTTTAAAATCAAAGGCTTATTAACCAATAAAGCCAAAATGTATTAGTTGTCTCTGACTTTTAGGCCACTTAAGCCTAAACGTACATTCATTCAGCACTCCGTTTAACGCAAAGTTTCCAATGAAAGAATACCTTTCAAAAATTAATTTGACCATTCCTGACACACTCTTTTGCTTTTGGCAGTGTTGTATTGTCTTTTCAGACTCATATTTTGATTCAGACAAGCAAATTTCCCAGTCAAATGAGTGGAATATTGAGAAAATGGTCTTTGAGAAATATTTCAACCCTAACCCTAACTAGCAAAACCCGAAGCTAGGGTTAGGGTTTTATTCCCATACAATGTAGACAGTTTTTGATAGCATAGCTGTGTTTTAGGGCTGAAAGGATACCTAGGAATATAGTTCTTTCAATGTTTTCTAAACATTTTTTTCTGACCCATATGGCTGTATACAGTGCTTTGCTCCAAAAAGGAATGGTGTCTGAATTGCCCGACAAGCAACAGTTAGAAAGAACCTGATTTAACTTTCAAACTCTTGCCATGGGCTTTAAAATCAAAGGCTTATAACCAAATAAAGCCAAAATGTATTAGTTGTCTCAGACTTTTAGGCCACTTAAGCCTAAATGTACATTCATTCAGCACTCCGTTTAACGCAAAGTTTCCAATGAAAGAATACCTTTCAAAAATTAATTTGACCATTCCTGACACACTCTTTTGCTTTTGGCAGTGTTGTATTGTCTTTTCAGACTCATATTTTGATTCAGACAAGCAAATTTCCCAGTGAAATGAGTGGAATATTGAGAAAATGGTCTTTGAGAAATATTTGAACCCTAACCCTAACTAGCAAAACCCGAAGCTAGGGTTAGGGTTTTATTCCCATACAATGTAGACAGTTTTTGATAGCATAGCTGTGTTTTAGGGCTGAAAGGATACCTAGGAATATAGTTCTTTCAATGTTTTCTAAACATTTTTTTCTGACCCATATGGCTGTATACAGTGCTTTGCTCCAAAAAGGAATGGTGTCTGAATTGCCCGACAAGCAACAGTTAGAAAGAACCTGATTTAACTTTCAAACTCTTGCCATGGGCTTTAAAATCAAAGGCTTATAACCAAATAAAGCCAAAATGTATTAGTTGTCTCAGACTTTTAGGCCACTTAAGCCTAAATGTACATTCATTCAGCACTCCGTTTAACGCAAAGTTTCCAATGAAAGAATACCTTTCAAAAATTAATTTGACCATTCCTGACACACTCTTTTGCTTTTGGCAGTGTTGTATTGTCTTTTCAGACTCATATTTTGATTCAGACAAGCAAATTTCCCAGTGAAATGAGTGGAATATTGAGAAAATGGTCTTTGAGAAATATTTGAACCCTAACCCTAACTAGCAAAACACGAAGCTAGGGTTAGGGTTTTATTCCCATACAATGTAGACAGTTTTTGATGGCATGGCTGTGTTTTAGGGCTGAAAGGATACCTAGGAATATAGTTCTTTCAATGTTTTCTAAACATTTTTTTCTGACCCATATGGCTGTATAAAGTGCTTTGCTCCAAAAATGAATGGTGTCTGAATTGCCCGACAAGCAACAGTTAGAAAGAACCTGATTTAACTTTCAAACTCTTGCCATGGGCTTTAAAATCAAAGGCTTATTAACAAATAAAGCCAAAATGTATTAGTTGTCTCAGACTTTTAGGCCACTTAAGCCTAAACGTACATTCATTCAGCACTCCGTTTAACGCAAAGTTTCCAATGAAAGAATACCTTTCAAAAATTAATTTGACCATTCCTGACACACTCTTTTGCTTTTGGCAGTGTTGCATTGTCTTTTCAGACTCATATCTTGATTCAGACAAGCAAATTTCCCAGTCAAATGAGTGGAATATTGAGAAAATGGTCTTTGAGAAATATTTGAACCCTAATCTTAACTAGCAAAACCCGAAGGTAGGGTTAGGGTTTTATTCCCATACAATGTAGACAGTTTTTGATGGCATGGCTGTGTTTTAGGGGCTGAAAGGATACCTAGGAATATAGTTCTTTCAATGTTTTCTAAACATTTTTTTCTGACCCATATGGCTGTATACAGTGCTTTGCTCCAAAAAGGAATGGTGTCTGAATTGCCCGACAAGCAACAGTTAGAAAGAACCTGATTTAACTTTCAAACTCTTGCCATGGGCTTTAAAATCAAAGGCTTATTAACAAATAAAGCCAAAATGTATTAGTTGTCTCAGACTTTTAGGCCACTTAAGCCTAAACGTACATTCATTCAGCACTCCGTTTAACGCAAAGTTTCCAATGAAAGAATACCTTTCAAAAATTAATTTGACCATTCCTGACACACTCTTTTGCTTTTGGCAGTGTTGCATTGTCTTTTCAGACTCATATCTTGATTCAGACAAGCAAATTTCCCAGTCAAATGAGTGGAATATTGAGAAAAAGGTCTTTGAGAAATATTTGAACCCTAACCCTAACTAGCAAAACCCGAAGGTAGGGTTAGGGTTTTATTCCCATACAATGTAGACAGTTTCTGATGGCATGGCTGTGTTTTAGGGCTGAAAGGATACCTAGGAATATAGTTCTTTCAATGTTTTCTAAACATTTTTTTCTGACCCATATGGCTGTATACAGTGCTTTGCTCCAAAAAGGAATGGTGTCTGAATTGCCCGACAAGCAACAGTTAGAAACTCTTTCAAACTCTTGCCATGGGCTTTAAAATCAAAGGCTTATTAACCAATAAAGCCAAAATGTATTAGTTGTCTCAGACTTTTAGGCCACTTAAGCATAAACGTACATTCATTCAGCACTCCGTTTAACGCAAAGTTTCCAATGAAAGAATACCTTTCAAAAATTAATTTGACCATTCCTGACACACTCTTTTGCTTTTGGCAGTGTTGTATTGTCTTTTCAGACTCATATTTTGATTCAGACAAGCAAATTTCCCAGTGAAATGAGTGGAATATTGAGAAAATGGTCTTTGAGAAATATTTGAACCCTAACCCTAACTAGCAAAACACGAAGCTAGGGTTAGGGTTTTATTCCCATACAATGTAGACAGTTTTTGATGGCATGGCTGTGTTTTAGGGCTGAAAGGATACCTAGGAATATAGTTCTTTCAATGTTTTCTAAACATTTTTTTCTGACCCATATGGCTGTATACAGTGCTTTGCTCCAAAAAGGAATGGTGTCTGAATTGCCCGACAAGCAACAGTTAGAAAGAACCTGATTTAACTTTCAAACTCTTGCCATGGGCTTTAAAATCAAAGGCTTATAACCAAATAAAGCCAAAATGTATTAGTTGTCTCAGACTTTTAGGCCACTTAAGCCTAAATGTACATTCATTCAGCACTCCGTTTAACGCAAAGTTTCCAATGAAAGAATACCTTTCAAAAATTAATTTGACCATTCCTGACACACTCTTTTGCTTTTGGCAGTGTTGTATTGTCTTTTCAGACTCATATTTTGATTCAGACAAGCAAATTTCCCAGTGAAATGAGTGGAATATTGAGAAAATGGTCTTTGAGAAATATTTGAACCCTAACCCTAACTAGCAAAACACGAAGCTAGGGTTAGGGTTTTATTCCCATACAATGTAGACAGTTTTTGATGGCATGGCTGTGTTTTAGGGCTGAAAGGATACCTAGGAATATAGTTCTTTCAATGTTTTCTAAACATTTTTTTCTGACCCATATGGCTGTATAAAGTGCTTTGCTCCAAAAATGAATGGTGTCTGAATTGCCCGACAAGCAACAGTTAGAAAGAACCTGATTTAACTTTCAAACTCTTGCCATGGGCTTTAAAATCAAAGGCTTATTAACAAATAAAGCCAAAATGTATTAGTTGTCTCAGACTTTTAGGCCACTTAAGCCTAAACGTACATTCATTCAGCACTCCGTTTAACGCAAAGTTTCCAATGAAAGAATACCTTTCAAAAATTAATTTGACCATTCCTGACACACTCTTTTGCTTTTGGCAGTGTTGCATTGTCTTTTCAGACTCATATCTTGATTCAGACAAGCAAATTTCCCAGTCAAATGAGTGGAATATTGAGAAAATGGTCTTTGAGAAATATTTGAACCCTAACCCTAACTAGCAAAACCCGAAGCTAGGGTTAGGGTTTTATTCCCATACAATGTAGACAGTTTTTGATGGCATGGCTGTGTTTTAGGGCTGAAAGGATACCTAGGAATATAGTTCTTTCAATGTTTTCTAAACATTTTTTTCTGACCCATATGGCTGTATACAGTGCTTTGCTCCAAAAAGGAATGGTGTCTGAATTGCCCGACAAGCAACAGTTAGAAAGAACCTGATTTAACTTTCAAACTCTTGCCATGGGCTTTAAAATCAAAGGCTTATAACCAAATAAAGCCAAAATGTATTAGTTGTCTCAGACTTTTAGGCCACTTAAGCCTAAATGTACATTCATTCAGCACTCCGTTTAACGCAAAGTTTCCAATGAAAGAATACCTTTCAAAAATTAATTTGACCATTCCTGACACACTCTTTTGCTTTTGGCAGTGTTGTATTGTCTTTTCAGACTCATATTTTGATTCAGACAAGCAAATTTCCCAGTGAAATGAGTGGAATATTGAGAAAATGGTCTTTGAGAAATATTTGAACCCTAACCCTAACTAGCAAAACACGAAGCTAGGGTTAGGGTTTTATTCCCATACAATGTAGACAGTTTTTGATGGCATGGCTGTGTTTTAGGGCTGAAAGGATACCTAGGAATATAGTTCTTTCAATGTTTTCTAAACATTTTTTTCTGACCCATATGGCTGTATAAAGTGCTTTGCTCCAAAAATGAATGGTGTCTGAATTGCCCGACAAGCAACAGTTAGAAAGAACCTGATTTAACTTTCAAACTCTTGCCATGGGCTTTAAAATCAAAGGCTTATTAACCAATAAAGCCAAAATGTATTAGTTGTCTCAGACTTTTAGGCCACTTAAGCCTAAACGTACATTCATTCAGCACTCCGTTTAACGCAAAGTTTCCAATGAAAGAATACCTTTCAAAAATTAATTTGACCATTCCTGACACACTCTTTTGCTTTTGGCAGTGTTGTATTGTCTTTTCAGACTCATATTTTGATTCAGACAAGCAAATTTCCCAGTGAAATGAGTGGAATATTGAGAAAATGGTCTTTGAGAAATATTTGAACCCTAACCCTAACTAGCAAAACCCGAAGCTAGGGTTAGGGTTTTATTCCCATACAATGTAGACAGTTTTTGATAGCATAGCTGTGTTTTAGGGCTGAAAGGATACCTAGGAATATAGTTCTTTCAATGTTTTCTAAACATTTTTTTCTGACCCATATGGCTGTATACAGTGCTTTGCTCCAAAAAGGAATGGTGTCTGAATTGCCCGACAAGCAACAGTTAGAAAGAACCTGATTTAACTTTCAAACTCTTGCCATGGGCTTTAAAATCAAAGGCTTATAACCAAATAAAGCCAAAATGTATTAGTTGTCTCAGACTTTTAGGCCACTTAAGCCTAAATGTACATTCATTCAGCACTCCGTTTAACGCAAAGTTTCCAATGAAAGAATACCTTTCAAAAATTAATTTGACCATTCCTGACACACTCTTTTGCTTTTGGCAGTGTTGTATTGTCTTTTCAGACTCATATTTTGATTCAGACAAGCAAATTTCCCAGTGAAATGAGTGGAATATTGAGAAAATGGTCTTTGAGAAATATTTGAACCCTAACCCTAACTAGCAAAACACGAAGCTAGGGTTAGGGTTTTATTCCCATACAATGTAGACAGTTTTTGATGGCATGGCTGTGTTTTAGGGCTGAAAGGATACCTAGGAATATAGTTCTTTCAATGTTTTCTAAACATTTTTTTCTGACCCATATGGCTGTATAAAGTGCTTTGCTCCAAAAATGAATGGTGTCTGAATTGCCCGACAAGCAACAGTTAGAACGAACCTGATTTAACTTTCAAACTCTTGCCATGGGCTTTAAAATCAAAGGCTTATTAACCAATAAAGCCAAAATGTATTAGTTGTCTCAGACTTTTAGGCCACTTAAGCCTAAACGTACATTCATTCAGCACTCCGTTTAACGCAAAGTTTCCAATGAAAGAATACCTTTCAAAAATTAATTTGACCATTCCTGACACACTCTTTTGCTTTTGGCAGTGTTGTATTGTCTTTTCAGACTCATATTTTGATTCAGACAAGCAAATTTCCCAGTCAAATGAGTGGAATATTGAGAAAATGGTCTTTGAGAAATATTTGAACCCTAACCCTAACTAGCAAAACCCGAAGCTAGGGTTAGGGTTTTATTCCCATACAATGTAGACAGTTTTTGATAGCATAGCTGTGTTTTAGGGCTGAAAGGATACCTAGGAATATAGTTCTTTCAATGTTTTCTAAACATTTTTTTCTGACCCATATGGCTGTATACAGTGCTTTGCTCCAAAAAGGAATGGTGTCTGAATTGCCCGACAAGCAACAGTTAGAAAGAACCTGATTTAACTTTCAAACTCTTGCCATGGGCTTTAAAATCAAAGGCTTATAACCAAATAAAGCCAAAATGTATTAGTTGTCTCAGACTTTTAGGCCACTTAGGCCTAAATGTACATTCATTCAGCACTCCGTTTAACGCAAAGTTTCCAATGAAAGAATACCTTTCAAAAATTAATTTGACCATTCCTGACACACTCTTTTGCTTTTGGCAGTGTTGTATTGTCTTTTCAGACTCATATTTTGATTCAGACAAGCAAATTTCCCAGTGAAATGAGTGGAATATTGAGAAAATGGTCTTTGAGAAATATTTGAACCCTAACCCTAACTAGCAAAACACGAAGCTAGGGTTAGGGTTTTATTCCCATACAATGTAGACAGTTTTTGATGGCATGGCTGTGTTTTAGGGCTGAAAGGATACCTAGGAATATAGTTCTTTCAATGTTTTCTAAACATTTTTTTCTGACCCATATGGCTGTATAAAGTGCTTTGCTCCAAAAATGAATGGTGTCTGAATTGCCCGACAAGCAACAGTTAGAAAGAACCTGATTTAACTTTCAAACTCTTGCCATGGGCTTTAAAATCAAAGGCTTATTAACAAATAAAGCCAAAATGTATTAGTTGTCTCAGACTTTTAGGTCACTTAAGCCTAAACGTACATTCATTCAGCACTCCGTTTAACGCAAAGTTTCAATTAAAGAATACCTTTCAAAAATTAATTTGACCATTCCTGACACACTCTTTTGCTTTTGGCAGTGTTGCATTGTCTTTTCAGACTCATATCTTGATTCAGACAAGCAAATTTCCCAGTCAAATGAGTGGAATATTGAGAAAATGGTCTTTGAGAAATATTTGAACCCTAATCCTAACTAGCAAAACCCGAAGGTAGGGTTAGGGTTTTATTCCCATACAATGTAGACTGTTTTTGATGGCATGGCTGTGTTTTAGGGGCTGAAAGGATACCTAGGAATATAGTTCTTTCAATGTTTTCTAAACATTTTTTTCTGACCCATATGGCTGTATACAGTGCTTTGCTCCAAAAAGGAATGGTGTCTGAATTGCCCGACAAGCAACAGTTAGAAAGAACCTGATTTAACTTTCAAACTCTTGCCATGGGCTTTAAAATCAAAGGCTTATTAACAAATAAAGCCAAAATGTATTAGTTGTCTCAGACTTTTAGGCCACTTAAGCCTAAACGTACATTCATTCAGCACTCCGTTTAACGCAAAGTTTCCAATGAAAGAATACCTTTCAAAAATTAATTTGACCATTCCTGACACACTCTTTTGCTTTTGGCAGTGTTGCATTGTCTTTTCAGACTCATATCTTGATTCAGACAAGCAAATTTCCCAGTCAAATGAGTGGAATATTGAGAAAATGGTCTTTGAGAAATATTTGAACCCTAACCCTAACTAGCAAAACCCGAAGGTAGGGTTAGGGTTTTATTCCCATACAATGTAGACAGTTTCTGATGGCATGGCTGTGTTTTAGGGCTGAAAGGATACCTAGGAATATAGTTCTTTCAATGTTTTCTAAACATTTTTTTCTGACCCATATGGCTGTATACAGTGCTTTGCTCCAAAAAGGAATGGTGTCTGAATTGCCCGACAAGCAACAGTTAGAAACTCTTTCAAACTCTTGCCATGGGCTTTAAAATCAAAGACTTAATAACAAATAAAGCCAAAACGTATTAGTTGTCTGAGACTTTTAGGCCACTTAAGCCTAAATGTACATTCATTCAGCACTCCGTTTAACGCAAAGTTTCCAATGAAAGAATACCTTTCAAAAATTAATTTGACCATTCCTGACACACTCTTTTGCTTTTGGCAGTGTTGTATTGTCTTTTCAGACTCATATTTTGATTCAGACAAGCAAATTTCCCAGTCAAATGAGTGGAATATTGAGAAAATGGTCTTTGAGAAATATTTGAACCCTAACCCTAACTAGCAAAACACGAAGCTAGGGTTAGGGTTTTATTCCCATACAATGTAGACAGTTTTTGATGGCATGGCTGTGTTTTAGGGCTGAAAGGATACCTAGGAATATAGTTCTTTCAATGTTTTCTAAACATTTTTTTCTGACCCATATGGCTGTATAAAGTGCTTTGCTCCAAAAATGAATGGTGTCTGAATTGCCCGACAAGCAACAGTTAGAACGAACCTGATTTAACTTTCAAACTCTTGCCATGGGCTTTTAAATCAAAGGCTTATTAACCAATAAAGCCAAAATGTATTAGTTGTCTCAGACTTTTAGGCCACTTAAGCCTAAACGTACATTCATTCAGCACTCCGTTTAACGCAAAGTTTCCAATGAAAGAATACCTTTCAAAAATTAATTTGACCATTCCTGACACACTCTTTTGCTTTTGGCAGTGTTGTATTGTCTTTTCAGACTCATATTTTGATTCAGACAAGCAAATTTCCCAGTCAAATGAGTGGAATATTGAGAAAATGGTCTTTGAGAAATATTTGAACCCTAACCCTAACTAGCAAAACACGAAGCTAGGGTTAGGGTTTTATTCCCATACAATGTAGACAGTTTTTGATGGCATGGCTGTGTTTTAGGGCTGAAAGGATACCTAGGAATATAGTTCTTTCAATGTTTTCTAAACATTTTTTTCTGACCCATATGGCTGTATAAAGTGCTTTGCTCCAAAAATGAAAGGTGTCTGAATTGCCCGACAAGCAACAGTTAGAAAGAACCTGATTTAACTTTCAAACTCTTGCCATGGGCTTTAAAATCAAAGGCTTATTAACAAATAAAGCCAAAATGTATTAGTTGTCTCAGACTTTTAGGCCACTTAAGCCTAAACGTACATTCATTCAGCACTCCGTTTAACGCAAAGTTTCCAATGAAAGAATACCTTTCAAAAATTAATTTGACCATTCCTGACACACTCTTTTGCTTTTGGCAGTGTTGTATTGTCTTTTCAGACTCATATTTTGATTCAGACAAGCAAATTTCCCAGTCAAATGAGTGGAATATTGAGAAAATGGTCTTTGAGAAATATTTGAACCCTAACCCTAACTAGCAAAACCCGAAGCTAGGGTTAGGGTTTTATTCCCATACAATGTAGACAGTTTCTGATGGCATGGCTGTGTTTTAGGGCTGAAAGGATACTTAGGAATATAGTTCTTTCAATGTTTTCTAAACATTTTTTTCTGACCCATATGGCTGTATACAGTGCTTTGCTCCAAAAAGGAATGGTGTCTGAATTGCCCGACAAGCAACAGTTAGAAACTCTTTCAAACTCTTGCCATGGGCTTTAAAATCAAAGGCTTATTAACCAATAAAGCCAAAATGTATTAGTTGTCTCAGACTTTTAGGCCACTTAAGCCTAAACGTACATTCATTCAGCACTCCGTTTAACGCAAAGTTTCCAATGAAAGAATACCTTTCAAAAATTAATTTGACCATTCCTGACACACTCTTTTGCTTTTGGCAGTGTTGTATTGTCTTTTCAGACTCATATTTTGATTCAGACAAGCAAATTTCCCAGTCAAATGAGTGGAATATTGAGAAAATGGTCTTTGAGAAATATTTGAACCCTAAACCTAACTAGCAAAACCCGAAGCTAGGGTTAGGGTTTTATTCCCATACAATGTAGACAGTTTTTGTTGGCATGGCTGTGTTTTAGGGCTGAAAGGATACTTAGGAATATAGTTCTTTCAATGTTTTCTAAACATTGTTTTCTGACCCATATGGCTGTATACAGTGCTTTGCTCCAAAAAGGAATGGTGTCTGAATTGCCCGACAAGCAACAGTTAGAAAGAACCTGATTTAACTTTCAAACTCTTGCCATGGGCTTTAAAATCAAAGGCTCATTAACAAATAAAGCCAAAATGTATTAGTTGTCTCAGACTTTTAGGCCACTTAAGCCTAAACGTACATTAATTCAGCACTCCGTTTAACCCAAAGTTTCCAATGAAAGAATACCTTTCAACAATTAATTTGACCATTCCTGACACACTCTTTTGCTTTTGGCAGTGTTGTATTGTCTTTTCAGACTCATATTTTGATTCAGACAAGCAAATTTCCCAGTCAAATGAGTGGAATATTGAGAAAATGGTCTTTGAGAAATATTTGAACCCTAACCCTTACTAGCAATACCCAAAGCTAGGGTTAGGGTTTTATTCCCATACAATGTAGACAGTTTTTGATGGCATGGCTGTGTTTTAGGGCTGAAAGGATACTTAGGAATATAGTTCTTTCAATTTTTTCTAAACATTTTTTTCTGACCCATATGGCTGTATACAGTGCTTTGCTCCAAAAAGGAATGGTGTCTGAATTGCCCGACAAGCAACAGTTAGAAAGAACCTGATTTAACTTTCAAACTCTTGCCATGGGCTTTAAAATCAAAGGCTTATAACCAAATAAAGCCAAAATGTATTAGTTGTCTCAGACTTTTAGGCCACTTAGGCCTAAATGTACATTCATTCAGCACTCCGTTTAACGCAAAGTTTCCAATGAAAGAATACCTTTCAAAAATTAATTTGACCATTCCTGACACACTCTTTTGCTTTTGGCAGTGTTGTATTGTCTTTTCAGACTCATATTTTGATTCAGACAAGCAAATTTCCCAGTCAAATGAGTGGAATATTGAGAAAATGGTCTTTGAGAAATATTTGAACCCTAACCCTTACTAGCAATACCCAAAGCTAGGGTTAGGGTTTTATTCCCATACAATGTAGACAGTTTTTGATGGCATGGCTGTGTTTTAGGGCTGAAAGGATACTTAGGAATATAGTTCTTTCAATTTTTTCTAAACATTTTTTTCTGACCCATATGGCTGTATACAGTGCTTTGCTCCAAAAAGGAATGGTGTCTGAATTGCCCGACAAGCAACAGTTAGAAAGAACCTGATTTAACTTTCAAACTCTTGCCATGGGCTTTAAAATCAAAGGCTTATTAACAAATAAAGCCAAAATGTATTAGTTGTCTCAGACTTTTAGGCCACTTAAGCCTAAACGTACATTCATTCAGCACTCCGTTTAACGCAAAGTTTCCAATGAAAGAATACCTTTCAAAAATTAATTTGACCATTCCTGACACACTCTTTTGCTTTTGGCAGTGTTGTATTGTCTTTTCAGACTCATATTTTGATTCAGACAAGCAAATTTCCCAGTCAAATGAGTGGAATATTGAGAAAATGGTCTTTGAGAAATATTTGAACCCTAACCCTAACTAGCAAAACCCGAAGCTAGGGTTAGGGTTTTATTCCCAAACAATGTAGACAGTTTTTGATAGCATTGCAGTGTTTTAGGGCTGAAAGGATACTTAGGAATATAGTTCTTTCAATGTTTTCTAAACATTTTTTCTGACCCATATGGCTGTATACAGTGCTTTGCTCCAAAAAGGAATGGTGTCTGAATTGCCCGACAAGCAACAGTTAGAAAGAACCTGATTTAACTTTCAAACTCTTGCCATGGGCTTTAAAATCAAAGGCTTATAACCAAATAAAGCCAAAATGTATTAGTTGTCTCAGACTTTTAGGCCACTTAAGCCTAAATGTACATTCATTCAGCACTCCGTTTAACGCAAAGTTTCCAATGAAAGAATACCTTTCAAAAATTAATTTGACCATTCCTGACACACTCTTTTGCTTTTGGCAGTGTTGTATTGTCTTTTCAGACTCATATTTTGATTCAGACAAGCAAATTTCCCAGTGAAATGAGTGGAATATTGAGAAAATGGTCTTTGAGAAATATTAGAACCCTAACCCTAACTAGCAAAACACGAAGCTAGGGTTAGGGTTTTATTCCCATACAATGTAGACAGTTTTTGATGGCATGGCTGTGTTTTAGGGCTGAAAGGATACCTAGGAATATAGTTCTTTCAATGTTTTCTAAA
This sequence comes from Atractosteus spatula, assembly GCF_055471065.1. Lineage (NCBI taxonomy): Eukaryota > Metazoa > Chordata > Actinopteri > Semionotiformes > Lepisosteidae > Atractosteus > Atractosteus spatula. The sequence goes on along the minus strand of NC_142709.1, from coordinate 28,173,346 downwards.
CATTTTTTTCTGACCCATATGGCTGTATAAAGTGCTTTGCTCCAAAAATGAATGGTGTCTGAATTGCCCGACAAGCAACAGTTAGAACGAACCTGATTTAACTTTCAAACTCTTGCCATGGGCTTTAAAATCAAAGGCTTATTAACCAATAAAGCCAAAATGTATTAGTTGTCTCAGACTTTTAGGCCACTTAAGCCTAAACGTACATTCATTCAGCACTCCGTTTAACGCAAAGTTTCCAATGAAAGAATACCTTTCAAAAATTAATTTGACCATTCCTGACACACTCTTTTGCTTTTGGCAGTGTTGTATTGTCTTTTCAGACTCATATCTTGATTCAGACAAGCAAATTTCCCAGTCAAATGAGTGGAATATTGAGAAAATGGTCTTTGAGAAATATTTGAACCCTAACCCTAACTAGCAAAACCCGAAGCTAGGGTTAGGGTTTTATTCCCATACAATGTAGACAGTTTTTGATAGCATAGCTGTGTTTTAGGGCTGAAAGGATACCTAGGAATATAGTTCTTTCAATGTTTTCTAAACATTTTTTTCTGACCCATATGGCTGTATACAGTGCTTTGCTCCAAAAAGGAATGGTGTCTGAATTGCCCGACAAGCAACAGTTAGAAAGAACCTGATTTAACTTTCAAACTCTTGCCATGGGCTTTAAAATCAAAGGCTTATAACCAAATAAAGCCAAAATGTATTAGTTGTCTCAGACTTTTAGGCCACTTAGGCCTAAATGTACATTCATTCAGCACTCCGTTTAACGCAAAGTTTCCAATGAAAGAATACCTTTCAAAAATTAATTTGACCATTCCTGACACACTCTTTTGCTTTTGGCAGTGTTGTATTGTCTTTTCAGACTCATATTTTGATTCAGACAAGCAAATTTCCCAGTGAAATGAGTGGAATATTGAGAAAATGGTCTTTGAGAAATATTTGAACCCTAACCCTAACTAGCAAAACACGAAGCTAGGGTTAGGGTTTTATTCCCATACAATGTAGACAGTTTTTGATGGCATGGCTGTGTTTTAGGGCTGAAAGGATACCTAGGAATATAGTTCTTTCAATGTTTTCTAAACATTTTTTTCTGACCCATATGGCTGTATAAAGTGCTTTGCTCCAAAAATGAATGGTGTCTGAATTGCCCGACAAGCAACAGTTAGAAAGAACCTGATTTAACTTTCAAACTCTTGCCATGGGCTTTAAAATCAAAGGCTTATTAACAAATAAAGCCAAAATGTATTAGTTGTCTCAGACTTTTAGGCCACTTAAGCCTAAACGTACATTCATTCAGCACTCCGTTTAACGCAAAGTTTCAATTAAAGAATACCTTTCAAAAATTAATTTGACCATTCCTGACACACTCTTTTGCTTTTGGCAGTGTTGCATTGTCTTTTCAGACTCATATCTTGATTCAGACAAGCAAATTTCCCAGTCAAATGAGTGGAATATTGAGAAAATGGTCTTTGAGAAATATTTGAACCCTAATCCTAACTAGCAAAACCCGAAGGTAGGGTTAGGGTTTTATTCCCATACAATGTAGACTGTTTTTGATGGCATGGCTGTGTTTTAGGGGCTGAAAGGATACCTAGGAATATAGTTCTTTCAATGTTTTCTAAACATTTTTTTCTGACCCATATGGCTGTATACAGTGCTTTGCTCCAAAAAGGAATGGTGTCTGAATTGCCCGACAAGCAACAGTTAGAAAGAACCTGATTTAACTTTCAAACTCTTGCCATGGGCTTTAAAATCAAAGGCTTATTAACAAATAAAGCCAAAATGTATTAGTTGTCTCAGACTTTTAGGCCACTTAAGCCTAAACGTACATTCATTCAGCACTCCGTTTAACGCAAAGTTTCCAATGAAAGAATACCTTTCAAAAATTAATTTGACCATTCCTGACACACTCTTTTGCTTTTGGCAGTGTTGCATTGTCTTTTCAGACTCATATCTTGATTCAGACAAGCAAATTTCCCAGTCAAATGAGTGGAATATTGAGAAAATGGTCTTTGAGAAATATTTGAACCCTAACCCTAACTAGCAAAACCCGAAGCTAGGGTTAGGGTTTTATTCCCATACAATGTAGACAGTTTCTGATGGCATGGCTGTGTTTTAGGGCTGAAAGGATACTTAGGAATATAGTTCTTTCAATGTTTTCTAAACATTTTTTTCTGACCCATATGGCTGTATACAGTGCTTTGCTCCAAAAAGGAATGGTGTCTGAATTGCCCGACAAGCAACAGTTAGAAACTCTTTCAAACTCTTGCCATGGGCTTTAAAATCAAAGGCTTATTAACCAATAAAGCCAAAATGTATTAGTTGTCTCAGACTTTTAGGCCACTTAAGCCTAAACGTACATTCATTCAGCACTCCGTTTAACGCAAAGTTTCCAATGAAAGAATACCTTTCAAAAATTAATTTGACCATTCCTGACACACTCTTTTGCTTTTGGCAGTGTTGTATTGTCTTTTCAGACTCATATTTTGATTCAGACAAGCAAATTTCCCAGTCAAATGAGTGGAATATTGAGAAAATGGTCTTTGAGAAATATTTGAACCCTAAACCTAACTAGCAAAACCCGAAGCTAGGGTTAGGGTTTTATTCCCATACAATGTAGACAGTTTTTGTTGGCATGGCTGTGTTTTAGGGCTGAAAGGATACTTAGGAATATAGTTCTTTCAATGTTTTCTAAACATTGTTTTCTGACCCATATGGCTGTATACAGTGCTTTGCTCCAAAAAGGAATGGTGTCTGAATTGCCCGACAAGCAACAGTTAGAAAGAACCTGATTTAACTTTCAAACTCTTGCCATGGGCTTTAAAATCAAAGGCTCATTAACAAATAAAGCCAAAATGTATTAGTTGTCTCAGACTTTTAGGCCACTTAAGCCTAAACGTACATTAATTCAGCACTCCGTTTAACCCAAAGTTTCCAATGAAAGAATACCTTTCAACAATTAATTTGACCATTCCTGACACACTCTTTTGCTTTTGGCAGTGTTGTATTGTCTTTTCAGACTCATATTTTGATTCAGACAAGCAAATTTCCCAGTCAAATGAGTGGAATATTGAGAAAATGGTCTTTGAGAAATATTTGAACCCTAACCCTTACTAGCAATACCCAAAGCTAGGGTTAGGGTTTTATTCCCATACAATGTAGACAGTTTTTGTTGGCATGGCTGTGTTTTAGGGCTGAAAGGATACTTAGGAATATAGTTCTTTCAATGTTTTCTAAACATTTTTTTCTGACCCATATGGCTGTATACAGTGCTTTGCTCCAAAAAGGAATGGTGTCTGAATTGCCCGACAAGCAACACATAGAAAGAACCTGATTTAACTTTCAAACTCTTGCCATGGGCTTTAAAATCAAAGGCTCATTAACAAATAAAGCCAAAATGTTTTAGTTGTCTCAGACTTTTAGGCCACTTAAGCCTAAACGTACATTCATTCAGCACTCCGTTTAACGCAAAGTTTCCAATGAAAGAATACCTTTCAAAAGTTAATTTGACCATTCCTAACACACTCTCTTGCTTTTGGCAGTGTTGTATTGTCTTTTCAGACTCATATTTTGATTCAGACAAGCAAATTTCCCAGTCAAATGAGTGGAATATTGAGAAAATGGTCTTTGAGAAATATTTGAACCCTAACCCTTACTAGCAATACCCAAAGCTAGGGTTAGGGTTTTATTCCCATACAATGTAGACAGTTTTTGATGGCATGGCTGTGTTTTAGGGCTGAAAGGATACCTAGGAATATAGTTCTTTCAATGTTTTCTAAACATTTTTTTCTGACCCATATGGCTGTATAAAGTGCTTTGCTCCAAAAATGAATGGTGTCTGAATTGCCCGACAAGCAACAGTTAGAAAGAACCTGATTTAACTTTCAAACTCTTGCCATGGGCTTTAAAATCAAAGGCTTATTAACCAATAAAGCCAAAATGTATTAGTTGTCTCAGACTTTTAGGCCACTTAAGCCTAAACGTACATTCATTCAGCACTCCGTTTAACGCAAAGTTTCCAATGAAAGAATACCTTTCAAAAATTAATTTGACCATTCCTGACACACTCTTTTGCTTTTGGCAGTGTTGTATTGTCTTTTCAGACTCATATTTTGATTCAGACAAGCAAATTTCCCAGTGAAATGAGTGGAATATTGAGAAAATGGTCTTTGAGAAATATTTGAACCCTAACCCTAACTAGCAAAACCCGAAGCTAGGGTTAGGGTTTTATTCCCATACAATGTAGACAGTTTTTGATAGCATAGCTGTGTTTTAGGGCTGAAAGGATACCTAGGAATATAGTTCTTTCAATGTTTTCTAAACATTTTTTTCTGACCCATATGGCTGTATACAGTGCTTTGCTCCAAAAAGGAATGGTGTCTGAATTGCCCGACAAGCAACAGTTAGAAAGAACCTGATTTAACTTTCAAACTCTTGCCATGGGCTTTAAAATCAAAGGCTTATAACCAAATAAAGCCAAAATGTATTAGTTGTCTCAGACTTTTAGGCCACTTAAGCCTAAATGTACATTCATTCAGCACTCCGTTTAACGCAAAGTTTCCAATGAAAGAATACCTTTCAAAAATTAATTTGACCATTCCTGACACACTCTTTTGCTTTTGGCAGTGTTGTATTGTCTTTTCAGACTCATATTTTGATTCAGACAAGCAAATTTCCCAGTGAAATGAGTGGAATATTGAGAAAATGGTCTTTGAGAAATATTTGAACCCTAACCCTAACTAGCAAAACACGAAGCTAGGGTTAGGGTTTTATTCCCATACAATGTAGACAGTTTTTGATGGCATGGCTGTGTTTTAGGGCTGAAAGGATACCTAGGAATATAGTTCTTTCAATGTTTTCTAAACATTTTTTTCTGACCCATATGGCTGTATAAAGTGCTTTGCTCCAAAAATGAATGGTGTCTGAATTGCCCGACAAGCAACAGTTAGAAAGAACCTGATTTAACTTTCAAACTCTTGCCATGGGCTTTAAAATCAAAGGCTTATTAACAAATAAAGCCAAAATGTATTAGTTGTCTCAGACTTTTAGGCCACTTAAGCCTAAACGTACATTCATTCAGCACTCCGTTTAACGCAAAGTTTCCAATGAAAGAATACCTTTCAAAAATTAATTTGACCATTCCTGACACACTCTTTTGCTTTTGGCAGTGTTGCATTGTCTTTTCAGACTCATATCTTGATTCAGACAAGCAAATTTCCCAGTCAAATGAGTGGAATATTGAGAAAATGGTCTTTGAGAAATATTTGAACCCTAACCCTAACTAGCAAAACCCGAAGCTAGGGTTAGGGTTTTATTCCCAAACAATGTAGACAGTTTTTGATAGCATTGCAGTGTTTTAGGGCTGAAAGGATACTTAGGAATATAGTTCTTTCAATGTTTTCTAAACATTTTTTCTGACCCATATGGCTGTATACAGTGCTTTGCTCCAAAAAGGAATGGTGTCTGAATTGCCCGACAAGCAACAGTTAGAAAGAACCTGATTTAACTTTCAAACTCTTGCCATGGGCTTTAAAATCAAAGGCTTATAACCAAATAAAGCCAAAATGTATTAGTTGTCTCAGACTTTTAGGCCACTTAAGCCTAAATGTACATTCATTCAGCACTCCGTTTAACGCAAAGTTTCCAATGAAAGAATACCTTTCAAAAATTAATTTGACCATTCCTGACACACTCTTTTGCTTTTGGCAGTGTTGTATTGTCTTTTCAGACTCATATTTTGATTCAGACAAGCAAATTTCCCAGTCAAATGAGTGGAATATTGAGAAAATGGTCTTTGAGAAATATTTGAACCCTAACCCTAACTAGCAAAACACGAAGCTAGGGTTAGGGTTTTATTCCCATACAATGTAGACAGTTCTTGATGGCATGGCTGTGTTTTAGGGCTGAAAGGATACCTAGGAATATAGTTCTTTCAATGTTTTCTAAACATTTTTTTCTGACCCATATGGCTGTATAAAGTGCTTTGCTCCAAAAATGAATGGTGTCTGAATTGCCCGACAAGCAACAGTTAGAAAGAACCTGATTTAACTTTCAAACTCTTGCCATGGGCTTTAAAATCAAAGGCTTATTAACAAATAAAGCCAAAATGTATTAGTTGTCTCAGACTTTTAGGCCACTTAAGCCTAAACGTACATTCATTCAGCACTCCGTTTAACGCAAAGTTTCCAATGAAAGAATACCTTTCAAAAATTAATTTGACCATTCCTGACACACTCTTTTGCTTTTGGCAGTGTTGCATTGTCTTTTCAGACTCATATCTTGATTCAGACAAGCAAATTTCCCAGTCAAATGAGTGGAATATTGAGAAAATGGTCTTTGAGAAATATTTGAACCCTAACCCTAACTAGCAAAACCCGAAGCTAGGGTTAGGGTTTTATTCCCAAACAATGTAGACAGTTTTTGATAGCATTGCAGTGTTTTAGGGCTGAAAGGATACTTAGGAATATAGTTCTTTCAATGTTTTCTAAACATTTTTTCTGACCCATATGGCTGTATACAGTGCTTTGCTCCAAAAAGGAATGGTGTCTGAATTGCCCGACAAGCAACAGTTAGAAAGAACCTGATTTAACTTTCAAACTCTTGCCATGGGCTTTAAAATCAAAGGCTTATAACCAAATAAAGCCAAAATGTATTAGTTGTCTCAGACTTTTAGGCCACTTAAGCCTAAATGTACATTCATTCAGCACTCCGTTTAACGCAAAGTTTCCAATGAAAGAATACCTTTCAAAAATTAATTTGACCATTCCTGACACACTCTTTTGCTTTTGGCAGTGTTGTATTGTCTTTTCAGACTCATATTTTGATTCAGACAAGCAAATTTCCCAGTGAAATGAGTGGAATATTGAGAAAATGGTCTTTGAGAAATATTTGAACCCTAACCCTAACTAGCAAAACACGAAGCTAGGGTTAGGGTTTTATTCCCATACAATGTAGACAGTTTTTGATGGCATGGCTGTGTTTTAGGGCTGAAAGGATACCTAGGAATATAGTTCTTTCAATGTTTTCTAAACATTTTTTTCTGACCCATATGGCTGTATAAAGTGCTTTGCTCCAAAAATGAATGGTGTCTGAATTGCCCGACAAGCAACAGTTAGAACGAACCTGATTTAACTTTCAAACTCTTGCCATGGGCTTTAAAATCAAAGGCTTATTAACCAATAAAGCCAAAATGTATTAGTTGTCTCAGACTTTTAGGCCACTTAAGCCTAAACGTACATTCATTCAGCACTCCGTTTAACGCAAAGTTTCCAATGAAAGAATACCTTTCAAAAATTAATTTGACCATTCCTGACACACTCTTTTGCTTTTGGCAGTGTTGTATTGTCTTTTCAGACTCATATTTTGATTCAGACAAGCAAATTTCCCAGTCAAATGAGTGGAATATTGAGAAAATGGTCTTTGAGAAATATTTGAACCCTAACCCTAACTAGCAAAACCCGAAGCTAGGGTTAGGGTTTTATTCCCATACAATGTAGACAGTTTTTGATAGCATAGCTGTGTTTTAGGGCTGAAAGGATACCTAGGAATATAGTTCTTTCAATGTTTTCTAAACATTTTTTTCTGACCCATATGGCTGTATACAGTGCTTTGCTCCAAAAAGGAATGGTGTCTGAATTGCCCGACAAGCAACAGTTAGAAAGAACCTGATTTAACTTTCAAACTCTTGCCATGGGCTTTAAAATCAAAGGCTTATAACCAAATAAAGACAAAATGTATTAGTTGTCTCAGACTTTTAGGCCACTTAGGCCTAAATGTACATTCATTCAGCACTCCGTTTAACGCAAAGTTTCCAATGAAAGAATACCTTTCAAAAATTAATTTGACCATTCCTGACACACTCTTTTGCTTTTGGCAGTGTTGTATTGTCTTTTCAGACTCATATTTTGATTCAGACAAGCAAATTTCCCAGTGAAATGAGTGGAATATTGAGAAAATGGTCTTTGAGAAATATTTGAACCCTAACCCTAACTAGCAAAACACGAAGCTAGGGTTAGGGTTTTATTCCCATACAATGTAGACAGTTTTTGATGGCATGGCTGTGTTTTAGGGCTGAAAGGATACCTAGGAATATAGTTCTTTCAATGTTTTCTAAACATTTTTTTCTGACCCATATGGCTGTATAAAGTGCTTTGCTCCAAAAATGAATGGTGTCTGAATTGCCCGACAAGCAACAGTTAGAAAGAACCTGATTTAACTTTCAAACTCTTGCCATGGGCTTTAAAATCAAAGGCTTATTAACAAATAAAGCCAAAATGTATTAGTTGTCTCAGACTTTTAGGCCACTTAAGCCTAAACGTACATTCATTCAGCACTCCGTTTAACGCAAAGTTTCCAATGAAAGAATACCTTTCAAAAATTAATTTGACCATTCCTGACACACTCTTTTGCTTTTGGCAGTGTTGCATTGTCTTTTCAGACTCATATCTTGATTCAGACAAGCAAATTTCCCAGTCAAATGAGTGGAATATTGAGAAAATGGTCTTTGAGAAATATTTGAACCCTAATCTTAACTAGCAAAACCCGAAGGTAGGGTTAGGGTTTTATTCCCATACAATGTAGACAGTTTTTGATGGCATGGCTGTGTTTTAGGGGCTGAAAGGATACCTAGGAATATAGTTCTTTCAATGTTTTCTAAACATTTTTTTCTGACCCATATGGCTGTATACAGTGCTTTGCTCCAAAAAGGAATGGTGTCTGAATTGCCCGACAAGCAACAGTTAGAAAGAACCTGATTTAACTTTCAAACTCTTGCCATGGGCTTTAAAATCAAAGGCTTATTAACAAATAAAGCCAAAATGTATTAGTTGTCTCAGACTTTTAGGCCACTTAAGCCTAAACGTACATTCATTCAGCACTCCGTTTAACGCAAAGTTTCCAATGAAAGAATACCTTTCAAAAATTAATTTGACCATTCCTGACACACTCTTTTGCTTTTGGCAGTGTTGCATTGTCTTTTCAGACTCATATCTTGATTCAGACAAGCAAATTTCCCAGTCAAATGAGTGGAATATTGAGAAAAAGGTCTTTGAGAAATATTTGAACCCTAACCCTAACTAGCAAAACCCGAAGGTAGGGTTAGGGTTTTATTCCCATACAATGTAGACAGTTTCTGATGGCATGGCTGTGTTTTAGGGCTGAAAGGATACCTAGGAATATAGTTCTTTCAATGTTTTCTAAACATTTTTTTCTGACCCATATGGCTGTATACAGTGCTTTGCTCCAAAAAGGAATGGTGTCTGAATTGCCCGACAAGCAACAGTTAGAAACTCTTTCAAACTCTTGCCATGGGCTTTAAAATCAAAGGCTTATTAACCAATAAAGCCAAAATGTATTAGTTGTCTCAGACTTTTAGGCCACTTAAGCCTAAACGTACATTCATTCAGCACTCCGTTTAACGCAAAGTTTCCAATGAAAGAATACCTTTCAAAAATTAATTTGACCATTCCTGACACACTCTTTTGCTTTTGGCAGTGTTGTATTGTCTTTTCAGACTCATATTTTGATTCAGACAAGCAAATTTCCCAGTGAAATGAGTGGAATATTGAGAAAATGGTCTTTGAGAAATATTTGAACCCTAACCCTAACTAGCAAAACACGAAGCTAGGGTTAGGGTTTTATTCCCATACAATGTAGACAGTTTTTGATGGCATGGCTGTGTTTTAGGGCTGAAAGGATACCTAGGAATATAGTTCTTTCAATGTTTTCTAAACATTTTTTTCTGACCCATATGGCTGTATAAAGTGCTTTGCTCCAAAAATGAAAGGTGTCTGAATTGCCCGACAAGCAACAGTTAGAAAGAACCTGATTTAACTTTCAAACTCTTGCCATGGGCTTTAAAATCAAAGGCTTATTAACAAATAAAGCCAAAATGTATTAGTTGTCTCAGACTTTTAGGCCACTTAAGCCTAAACGTACATTCATTCAGCACTCCGTTTAACGCAAAGTTTCCAATGAAAGAATACCTTTCAAAAATTAATTTGACCATTCCTGACACACTCTTTTGCTTTTGGCAGTGTTGCATTGTCTTTTCAGACTCATATCTTGATTCAGACAAGCAAATTTCCCAGTCAAATGAGTGGAATATTGAGAAAATGGTCTTTGAGAAATATTTGAACCCTAACCCTAACTAGCAAAACCCGAAGGTAGGGTTAGGGTTTTATTCCCATACAATGTAGACAGTTTTTGATGGCATGGCTGTGTTTTAGGGCTGAAAGGATACCTAGGAATATAGTTCTTTCAATGTTTTCTAAACATTTTTTTCTGACCCATATGGCTGTATACAGTGCTTTGCTCCAAAAAGGAATGGTGTCTGAATTGCCCGACAAGCAACAGTTAGAAAGAACCTGATTTAACTTTCAAACTCTTGCCATGGGCTTTAAAATCAAAGGCTTATTAACAAATAAAGCCAAAATGTATTAGTTGTCTCAGACTTTTAGGCCACTTAAGCCTAAACGTACATTCATTCAGCACTCCGTTTAACGCAAAGTTTCCAATGAAAGAATACCTTTCAAAAATTAATTTGACCATTCCTGACACACTCTTTTGCTTTTGGCAGTGTTGTATTGTCTTTTCAGACTCATATTTTGATTCAGACAAGCAAATTTCCCAGTCAAATGAGTGGAATATTGAGAAAATGGTCTTTGAGAAATATTTGAACCCTAACCCTAACTAGCAAAACCCGAAGCTAGGGTTAGGGTTTTATTCCCATACAATGTAGACAGTTTCTGATGGCATGGCTGTGTTTTAGGGCTGAAAGGATACTTAGGAATATAGTTCTTTCAATGTTTTCTAAACATTTTTTTCTGACCCATATGGCTGTATACAGTGCTTTGCTCCAAAAAGGAATGGTGTCTGAATTGCCCGACAAGCAACAGTTAGAAACTCTTTCAAACTCTTGCCATGGGCTTTAAAATCAAAGGCTTATTAACCAATAAAGCCAAAATGTATTAGTTGTCTCAGACTTTTAGGCCACTTAAGCCTAAACGTACATTCATTCAGCACTCCGTTTAACGCAAAGTTTCCAATGAAAGAATACCTTTCAAAAATTAATTTGACCATTCCTGACACACTCTTTTGCTTTTGGCAGTGTTGTATTGTCTTTTCAGACTCATATTTTGATTCAGACAAGCAAATTTCCCAGTCAAATGAGTGGAATATTGAGAAAATGGTCTTTGAGAAATATTTGAACCCTAAACCTAACTAGCAAAACCCGAAGCTAGGGTTAGGGTTTTATTCCCATACAATGTAGACAGTTTTTGTTGGCATGGCTGTGTTTTAGGGCTGAAAGGATACTTAGGAATATAGTTCTTTCAATGTTTTCTAAACATTGTTTTCTGACCCATATGGCTGTATACAGTGCTTTGCTCCAAAAAGGAATGGTGTCTGAATTGCCCGACAAGCAACAGTTAGAAAGAACCTGATTTAACTTTCAAACTCTTGCCATGGGCTTTAAAATCAAAGGCTCATTAACAAATAAAGCCAAAATGTATTAGTTGTCTCAGACTTTTAGGCCACTTAGGCCTAAATGTACATTCATTCAGCACTCCGTTTAACGCAAAGTTTCCAATGAAAGAATACCTTTCAAAAATTAATTTGACCATTCCTGACACACTCTTTTGCTTTTGGCAGTGTTGTATTGTCTTTTCAGACTCATATTTTGATTCAGACAAGCAAATTTCCCAGTGAAATGAGTGGAATATTGAGAAAATGGTCTTTGAGAAATATTTGAACCCTAACCCTAACTAGCAAAACACGAAGCTAGGGTTAGGGTTTTATTCCCATACAATGTAGACAGTTTTTGATGGCATGGCTGTGTTTTAGGGCTGAAAGGATACCTAGGAATATAGTTCTTTCAATGTTTTCTAAACATTTTTTTCTGACCCATATGGCTGTATAAAGTGCTTTGCTCCAAAAATGAAAGGTGTCTGAATTGCCCGACAAGCAACAGTTAGAAAGAACCTGATTTAACTTTCAAACTCTTGCCATGGGCTTTAAAATCAAAGGCTTATTAACAAATAAAGCCAAAATGTAATAGTTGTCTCAGACTTTTAGGCCACTTAAGCCTAAACGTACATTCATTCAGCACTCCGTTTAACGCAAAGTTTCCAATGAAAGAATACCTTTCAAAAATTAATTTGACCATTCCTGACACACTCTTTTGCTTTTGGCAGTGTTGCATTGTCTTTTCAGACTCATATCTTGATTCAGAGAAGCAAATTTCCCAGTCAAATGAGTGGAATATTGAGAAAATGGTCTTTGAGAAATATTTGAACCCTAACCCTAACTAGCAAAACCCGAAGGTAGGGTTAGGGTTTTATTCCCATACAATGTAGACAGTTTTTGATGGCATGGCTGTGTTTTAGGGGCTGAAAGGATACCTAGGAATATAGTTCTTTCAATGTTTTCTAAACATTTTTTTCTGACCCATATGGCTGTATACAGTGCTTTGCTCCAAAAAGGAATGGTGTCTGAATTGCCCGACAAGCAACAGTTAGAAAGAACCTGATTTAACTTTCAAACTCTTGCCATGGGCTTTAAAATCAAAGGCTTATTAACAAATAAAGCCAAAATGTATTAGTTGTCTCAGACTTTTAGGCCACTTAAGCCTAAACGTACATTCATTCAGCACTCCGTTTAACGCAAAGTTTCCAATGAAAGAATACCTTTCAAAAATTAATTTGACCATTCCTGACACACTCTTTTGCTTTTGGCAGTGTTGTATTGTCTTTTCAGACTCATATTTTGATTCAGACAAGCAAATTTCCCAGTCAAATGAGTGGAATATTGAGAAAATGGTCTTTGAGAAATATTTGAACCCTAACCCTAACTAGCAAAACCCGAAGCTAGGGTTAGGGTTTTATTCCCATACAATGTAGACAGTTTCTGATGGCATGGCTGTGTTTTAGGGCTGAAAGGATACTTAGGAATATAGTTCTTTCAATGTTTTCTAAACATTTTTTTCTGACCCATATGGCTGTATACAGTGCTTTGCTCCAAAAAGGAATGGTGTCTGAATTGCCCGACAAGCAACAGTTAGAAACTCTTTCAAACTCTTGCCATGGGCTTTAAAATCAAAGGCTTATTAACCAATAAAGCCAAAATGTATTAGTTGTCTCAGACTTTTAGGCCACTTAAGCCTAAACGTACATTCATTCAGCACTCCGTTTAACGCAAAGTTTCCAATGAAAGAATACCTTTCAAAAATTAATTTGACCATTCCTGACACACTCTTTTGCTTTTGGCAGTGTTGTATTGTCTTTTCAGACTCATATTTTGATTCAGACAAGCAAATTTCCCAGTCAAATGAGTGGAATATTGAGAAAATGGTCTTTGAGAAATATTTGAACCCTAAACCTAACTAGCAAAACCCGAAGCTAGGGTTAGGGTTTTATTCCCATACAATGTAGACAGTTTTTGTTGGCATGGCTGTGTTTTAGGGCTGAAAGGATACTTAGGAATATAGTTCTTTCAATGTTTTCTAAACATTGTTTTCTGACCCATATGGCTGTATACAGTGCTTTGCTCCAAAAAGGAATGGTGTCTGAATTGCCCGACAAGCAACAGTTAGAAAGAACCTGATTTAACTTTCAAACTCTTGCCATGGGCTTTAAAATCAAAGGCTCATTAACAAATAAAGCCAAAATGTATTAGTTGTCTCAGACTTTTAGGCCACTTAAGCCTAAACGTACATTAATTCAGCACTCCGTTTAACCCAAAGTTTCCAATGAAAGAATACCTTTCAACAATTAATTTGACCATTCCTGACACACTCTTTTGCTTTTGGCAGTGTTGTATTGTCTTTTCAGACTCATATTTTGATTCAGACAAGCAAATTTCCCAGTCAAATGAGTGGAATATTGAGAAAATGGTCTTTGAGAAATATTTGAACCCTAACCCTTACTAGCAATACCCAAAGCTAGGGTTAGGGTTTTATTCCCATACAATGTAGACAGTTTTTGATGGCATGGCTGTGTTTTAGGGCTGAAAGGATACTTAGGAATATAGTTCTTTCAATTTTTTCTAAACATTTTTTTCTGACCCATATGGCTGTATACAGTGCTTTGCTCCAAAAAGGAATGGTGTCTGAATTGCCCGACAAGCAACAGTTAGAAAGAACCTGATTTAACTTTCAAACTCTTGCCATGGGCTTTAAAATCAAAGGCTTATAACCAAATAAAGCCAAAATGTATTAGTTGTCTCAGACTTTTAGGCCACTTAGGCCTAAATGTACATTCATTCAGCACTCCGTTTAACGCAAAGTTTCCAATGAAAGAATACCTTTCAAAAATTAATTTGACCATTCCTGACACACTCTTTTGCTTTTGGCAGTGTTGTATTGTCTTTTCAGACTCATATCTTGATTCAGACAAGCAAATTTCCCAGTCAAATGAGTGGAATATTGAGAAAATGGTCTTTGAGAAATATTTGAACCCTAACCCTAACTAGCAAAACCCAAAGCTAGGGTTAGGGTTTTATTCCCAAACAATGTAGACAGTTTTTGATAGCATTGCAGTGTTTTAGGGCTGAAAGGATACTTAGGAATATAGTTCTTTCAATGTTTTCTAAACATTTTTTCTGACCCATATGGCTGTATAAAGTGCTTTGCTCCAAAAATGAATGGTGTCTGAATTGCCCGACAAGCAACAGTTAGAACGAACCTGATTTAACTTTCAAACTCTTGCCATGGGCTTTAAAATCAAAGGCTTATTAACCAATAAAGCCAAAATGTATTAGTTGTCTCAGACTTTTAGGCCACTTAAGCCTAAACGTACATTCATTCAGCACTCCGTTTAACGCAAAGTTTCCAATGAAAGAATACCTTTCAAAAATTAATTTGACCATTCCTGACACACTCTTTTGCTTTTGGCAGTGTTGTATTGTCTTTTCAGACTCATATTTTGATTCAGACAAGCAAATTTCCCAGTCAAATGAGTGGAATATTGAGAAAATGGTCTTTGAGAAATATTTGAACCCTAACCCTAACTAGCAAAACCCGAAGCTAGGGTTAGGGTTTTATTCCCATACAATGTAGACAGTTTTTGATAGCATAGCTGTGTTTTAGGGCTGAAAGGATACCTAGGAATATAGTTCTTTCAATGTTTTCTAAACATTTTTTTCTGACCCATATGGCTGTATACAGTGCTTTGCTCCAAAAAGGAATGGTGTCTGAATTGCCCGACAAGCAACAGTTAGAAAGAACCTGATTTAACTTTCAAACTCTTGCCATGGGCTTTAAAATCAAAGGCTTATAACCAAATAAAGCCAAAATGTATTAGTTGTCTCAGACTTTTAGGCCACTTAGGCCTAAATGTACATTCATTCAGCACTCCGTTTAACGCAAAGTTTCCAATGAAAGAATACCTTTCAAAAATTAATTTGACCATTCCTGACACACTCTTTTGCTTTTGGCAGTGTTGTATTGTCTTTTCAGACTCATATTTTGATTCAGACAAGCAAATTTCCCAGTGAAATGAGTGGAATATTGAGAAAATGGTCTTTGAGAAATATTTGAACCCTAACCCTAACTAGCAAAACACGAAGCTAGGGTTAGGGTTTTATTCCCATACAATGTAGACAGTTTTTGATGGCATGGCTGTGTTTTAGGGCTGAAAGGATACCTAGGAATATAGTTCTTTCAATGTTTTCTAAACATTTTTTTCTGACCCATATGGCTGTATAAAGTGCTTTGCTCCAAAAATGAATGGTGTCTGAATTGCCCGACAAGCAACAGTTAGAAAGAACCTGATTTAACTTTCAAACTCTTGCCATGGGCTTTAAAATCAAAGGCTTATTAACAAATAAAGCCAAAATGTATTAGTTGTCTCAGACTTTTAGGCCACTTAAGCCTAAACGTACATTCATTCAGCACTCCGTTTAACGCAAAGTTTCCAATGAAAGAATACCTTTCAAAAATTAATTTGACCATTCCTGACACACTCTTTTGCTTTTGGCAGTGTTGCATTGTCTTTTCAGACTCATATCTTGATTCAGACAAGCAAATTTCCCAGTCAAATGAGTGGAATATTGAGAAAATGGTCTTTGAGAAATATTTGAACCCTAATCCTAACTAGCAAAACCCGAAGGTAGGGTTAGGGTTTTATTCCCATACAATGTAGACAGTTTTTGATGGCATGGCTGTGTTTTAGGGGCTGAAAGGATACCTAGGAATATAGTTCTTTCAATGTTTTCTAAACATTTTTTTCTGACCCATATGGCTGTATACAGTGCTTTGCTCCAAAAAGGAATGGTGTCTGAATTGCCCGACAAGCAACAGTTAGAAAGAACCTGATTTAACTTTCAAACTCTTGCCATGGGCTTTAAAATCAAAGGCTTATTAACAAATAAAGCCAAAATGTATTAGTTGTCTCAGACTTTTAGGCCACTTAAGCCTAAACGTACATTCATTCAGCACTCCGTTTAACGCAAAGTTTCCAATGAAAGAATACCTTTCAAAAATTAATTTGACCATTCCTGACACACTCTTTTGCTTTTGGCAGTGTTGCATTGTCTTTTCAGACTCATATCTTGATTCAGACAAGCAAATTTCCCAGTCAAATGAGTGGAATATTGAGAAAATGGTCTTTGAGAAATATTTGAACCCTAACCCTAACTAGCAAAACCCGAAGGTAGGGTTAGGGTTTTATTCCCATACAATGTAGACAGTTTCTGATGGCATGGCTGTGTTTTAGGGCTGAAAGGATACCTAGGAATATAGTTCTTTCAATGTTTTCTAAACATTTTTTTCTGACCCATATGGCTGTATACAGTGCTTTGCTCCAAAAAGGAATGGTGTCTGAATTGCCCGACAAGCAACAGTTAGAAACTCTTTCAAACTCTTGCCATGGGCTTTAAAATCAAAGGCTTATTAACCAATAAAGCCAAAATGTATTAGTTGTCTCAGACTTTTAGGCCACTTAAGCCTAAACGTACATTCATTCAGCACTCCGTTTAACGCAAAGTTTCCAATGAAAGAATACCTTTCAAAAATTAATTTGACCATTCCTGACACACTCTTTTGCTTTTGGCAGTGTTGTATTGTCTTTTCAGACTCATATTTTGATTCAGACAAGCAAATTTCCCAGTCAAATGAGTGGAATATTGAGAAAATGGTCTTTGAGAAATATTTGAACCCTAAACCTAACTAGCAAAACCCGAAGCTAGGGTTAGGGTTTTATTCCCATACAATGTAGACAGTTTTTGTTGGCATGGCTGTGTTTTAGGGCTGAAAGGATACTTAGGAATATAGTTCTTTCAATGTTTTCTAAACATTGTTTTCTGACCCATATGGCTGTATACAGTGCTTTGCTCCAAAAAGGAATGGTGTCTGAATTGCCCGACAAGCAACAGTTAGAAAGAACCTGATTTAACTTTCAAACTCTTGCCATGGGCTTTAAAATCAAAGGCTCATTAACAAATAAAGCCAAAATGTATTAGTTGTCTCAGACTTTTAGGCCACTTAAGCCTAAACGTACATTAATTCAGCACTCCGTTTAACCCAAAGTTTCCAATGAAAGAATACCTTTCAACAATTAATTTGACCATTCCTGACACACTCTTTTGCTTTTGGCAGTGTTGTATTGTCTTTTCAGACTCATATTTTGATTCAGACAAGCAAATTTCCCAGTCAAATGAGTGGAATATTGAGAAAATGGTCTTTGAGAAATATTTGAACCCTAACCCTTACTAGCAATACCCAAAGCTAGGGTTAGGGTTTTATTCCCATACAATGTAGACAGTTTTTGATGGCATGGCTGTGTTTTAGGGCTGAAAGGATACTTAGGAATATAGTTCTTTCAATTTTTTCTAAACATTTTTTTCTGACCCATATGGCTGTATACAGTGCTTTGCTCCAAAAAGGAATGGTGTCTGAATTGCCCGACAAGCAACAGTTAGAAACTCTTTCAAACTCTTGCCATGGGCTTTAAAATCAAAGGCTTATTAACCAATAAAGCCAAAATGTATTAGTTGTCTCAGACTTTTAGGCCACTTAAGCCTAAACGTACATTCATTCAGCACTCCGTTTAACGCAAAGTTTCCAATGAAAGAATACCTTTCAAAAATTAATTTGACCATTCCTGACACACTCTTTTGCTTTTGGCAGTGTTGTATTGTCTTTTCAGACTCATATTTTGATTCAGACAAGCAAATTTCCCAGTCAAATGAGTGGAATATTGAGAAAATGGTCTTTGAGAAATATTTGAACCCTAAACCTAACTAGCAAAACCCGAAGCTAGGGTTAGGGTTTTATTCCCATACAATGTAGACAGTTTTTGTTGGCATGGCTGTGTTTTAGGGCTGAAAGGATACTTAGGAATATAGTTCTTTCAATGTTTTCTAAACATTGTTTTCTGACCCATATGGCTGTATACAGTGCTTTGCTCCAAAAAGGAATGGTGTCTGAATTGCCCGACAAGCAACAGTTAGAAAGAACCTGATTTAACTTTCAAACTCTTGCCATGGGCTTTAAAATCAAAGGCTCATTAACAAATAAAGCCAAAATGTATTAGTTGTCTCAGACTTTTAGGCCACTTAAGCCTAAACGTACATTAATTCAGCACTCCGTTTAACCCAAAGTTTCCAATGAAAGAATACCTTTCAACAATTAATTTGACCATTCCTGACACACTCTTTTGCTTTTGGCAGTGTTGTATTGTCTTTTCAGACTCATATTTTGATTCAGACAAGCAAATTTCCCAGTCAAATGAGTGGAATATTGAGAAAATGGTCTTTGAGAAATATTTGAACCCTAACCCTTACTAGCAATACCCAAAGCTAGGGTTAGGGTTTTATTCCCATACAATGTAGACAGTTTTTGTTGGCATGGCTGTGTTTTAGGGCTGAAAGGATACTTAGGAATATAGTTCTTTCAATGTTTTCTAAACATTTTTTTCTGACCCATATGGCTGTATACAGTGCTTTGCTCCAAAAAGGAATGGTGTCTGAATTGCCCGACAAGCAACACATAGAAAGAACCTGATTTAACTTTCAAACTCTTGCCATGGGCTTTAAAATCAAAGGCTCATTAACAAATAAAGCCAAAATGTTTTAGTTGTCTCAGACTTTTAGGCCACTTAAGCCTAAACGTACATTCATTCAGCACTCCGTTTAACGCAAAGTTTCCAATGAAAGAATACCTTTCAAAAGTTAATTTGACCATTCCTAACACACTCTCTTGCTTTTGGCAGTGTTGTATTGTCTTTTCAGACTAATATTTTGATTCAGACAAGCAAATTTCCCAGTCAAATGAGTGGAATATTGAGAAAATGGTCTTTGAGAAATATTTGAACCCTAACCCTAACTAGCAAAACCCGATGCTAGGGTTAGGGTTTTATTCCCATACAATGTAGACAGTTTTTGTTGGCATGGCTGTGTTTTAGGGCTGAAAGGATACTTAGGAATATAGTTCTTTCAGTGTTTTCTAAACATTGTTTTCTGACCCATATGGCTGTATACAGTGCTTTGCTCCAAAAAGGAATGGTGTCTGACTTGCCCGACAAGCAACAGTTAGAAACTCTTTCAAACTCTTGCCATGGGCTTTAAAATCAAAGGCTTATTAACCAATAAAGCCAAAATGTATTAGTTGTCTCAGACTTTTAGGCCACTTAAGCCTAAACGTACATTCATTCAGCACTCCGTTTAACGCAAAGTTTCCAATGAAAGAATACCTTTCAAAAATTAATTTGACCATTCCTGACACACTCTTTTGCTTTTGGCAGTGTTGTATTGTCTTTTCAGACTCATATTTTGATTCAGACAAGCAAATTTCCCAGTCAAATGAGTGGAATATTGAGAAAATGGTCTTTGAGAAATATTTGAACCCTAAACCTAACTAGCAAAACCCGAAGCTAGGGTTAGGGTTTTATTCCCATACAATGTAGACAGTTTTTGTTGGCATGGCTGTGTTTTAGGGCTGAAAGGATACTTAGGAATATAGTTCTTTCAATGTTTTCTAAACATTGTTTTCTGACCCATATGGCTGTATACAGTGCTTTGCTCCAAAAAGGAATGGTGTCTGAATTGCCCGACAAGCAACAGTTAGAAAGAACCTGATTTAACTTTCAAACTCTTGCCATGGGCTTTAAAATCAAAGGCTCATTAACAAATAAAGCCAAAATGTATTAGTTGTCTCAGACTTTTAGGCCACTTAAGCCTAAACGTACATTAATTCAGCACTCCGTTTAACCCAAAGTTTCCAATGAAAGAATACCTTTCAACAATTAATTTGACCATTCCTGACACACTCTTTTGCTTTTGGCAGTGTTGTATTGTCTTTTCAGACTCATATTTTGATTCAGACAAGCAAATTTCCCAGTCAAATGAGTGGAATATTGAGAAAATGGTCTTTGAGAAATATTTGAACCCTAACCCTTACTAGCAATACCCAAAGCTAGGGTTAGGGTTTTATTCCCATACAATGTAGACAGTTTTTGATGGCATGGCTGTGTTTTAGGGCTGAAAGGATACTTAGGAATATAGTTCTTTCAATTTTTTCTAAACATTTTTTTCTGACCCATATGGCTGTATACAGTGCTTTGCTCCAAAAAGGAATGGTGTCTGAATTGCCCGACAAGCAACAGTTAGAAAGAACCTGATTTAACTTTCAAACTCTTGCCATGGGCTTTAAAATCAAAGGCTTATTAACAAATAAAGCCAAAATGTATTAGTTGTCTCAGACCTTTAGGCCACTTAAGCCTAAACGTACATTCATTCAGCACTCAGTTTAACGCAAAGTTTCCAATGAAAGAATACCTTTCAAAAATTAATTTGACCATTCCTGACACACTCTTTTGCTTTTGGCAGTGTTGTATTGTCTTTTCAGACTCATATCTTGATTCAGACAAGCAAATTTCCCAGTCAAATGAGTGGAATATTGAGAAAATGGTCTTTGAGAAATATTTGAACCCTAACCCTAACTAGCAAAACCCAAAGCTAGGGTTAGGGTTTTATTCCCAAACAATGTAGACAGTTTTTGATAGCATTGCAGTGTTTTAGGGCTGAAAGGATACTTAGGAATATAGTTCTTTCAATGTTTTCTAAACATTTTTTCTGACCCATATGGCTGTATACAGTGCTTTGCTCCAAAAAGGAATGGTGTCTGAATTGCCCGACAAGCAACAGTTAGAAAGAACCTGATTTAACTTTCAAACTCTTGCCATGGGCTTCAAAATCAAAGGCTTATAACCAAATAAAGCCAAAATGTATTAGTTGTCTCAGACTTTTAGGCCACTTAAGCCTAAATGTACATTCATTCAGCACTCCGTTTAACGCAAAGTTTCCAATGAAAGAATACCTTTCAAAAATTAATTTGACCATTCCTGACACACTCTTTTGCTTTTGGCAGTGTTGTATTGTCTTTTCAGACTCATATTTTGATTCAGACAAGCAAATTTCCCAGTGAAATGAGTGGAATATTGAGAAAATGGTCTTTGAGAAATATTAGAACCCTAACCCTAACTAGCAAAACACGAAGCTAGGGTTAGGGTTTTATTCCCATACAATGTAGACAGTTTTTGATGGCATGGCTGTGTTTTAGGGCTGAAAGGATACCTAGGAATATAGTTCTTTCAATGTTTTCTAAACATTTTTTTCTGACCCATATGGCTGTATAAAGTGCTTTGCTCCAAAAATGAATGGTGTCTGAATTGCCCGACAAGCAACAGTTAGAACGAACCTGATTTAACTTTCAAACTCTTGCCATGGGCTTTAAAATCAAAGGCTTATTAACCAATAAAGCCAAAATGTATTAGTTGTCTCAGACTTTTAGGCCACTTAAGCCTAAACGTACATTCATTCAGCACTCCGTTTAACGCAAAGTTTCCAATGAAAGAATACCTTTCAAAAATTAATTTGACCATTCCTGACACACTCTTTTGCTTTTGGCAGTGTTGTATTGTCTTTTCAGACTCATATTTTGATTCAGACAAGCAAATTTCCCAGTCAAATGAGTGGAATATTGAGAAAATGGTCTTTGAGAAATATTTGAACCCTAACCCTAACTAGCAAAACCCGAAGCTAGGGTTAGGGTTTTATTCCCATACAATGTAGACAGTTTTTGATAGCATAGCTGTGTTTTAGGGCTGAAAGGATACCTAGCAATATAGTTCTTTCAATGTTTTCTAAACATTTTTTTCTGACCCATATGGCTGTATACAGTGCTTTGCTCCAAAAAGGAATGGTGTCTGAATTGCCCGACAAGCAACAGTTAGAAAGAACCTGATTTAACTTTCAAACTCTTGCCATGGGCTTTAAAATCAAAGGCTTATAACCAAATAAAGCCAAAATGTATTAGTTGTCTCAGACTTTTAGGCCACTTAGGCCTAAATGTACATTCATTCAGCACTCCGTTTAACGCAAAGTTTCCAATGAAAGAATACCTTTCAAAAATTAATTTGACCATTCCTGACACACTCTTTTGCTTTTGGCAGTGTTGTATTGTCTTTTCAGACTCATATTTTGATTCAGACAAGCAAATTTCCCAGTGAAATGAGTGGAATATTGAGAAAATGGTCTTTGAGAAATATTTGAACCCTAACCCTAACTAGCAAAACACGAAGCTAGGGTTAGGGTTTTATTCCCATACAATGTAGACAGTTTTTGATGGCATGGCTGTGTTTTAGGGCTGAAAGGATACCTAGGAATATAGTTCTTTCAATGTTTTCTAAACATTTTTTTCTGACCCATATGGCTGTATAAAGTGCTTTGCTCCAAAAATGAATGGTGTCTGAATTGCCCGACAAGCAACAGTTAGAAAGAACCTGATTTAACTTTCAAACTCTTGCCATGGGCTTTAAAATCAAAGGCTTATTAACAAATAAAGCCAAAATGTATTAGTTGTCTCAGACTTTTAGGCCACTTAAGCCTAAACGTACATTCATTCAGCACTCCGTTTAACGCAAAGTTTCCAATGAAAGAATACCTTTCAAAAATTAATTTGACCATTCCTGACACACTCTTTTGCTTTTGGCAGTGTTGCATTGTCTTTTCAGACTCATATCTTGATTCAGACAAGCAAATTTCCCAGTCAAATGAGTGGAATATTGAGAAAATGGTCTTTGAGAAATATTTGAACCCTAATCCTAACTAGCAAAACCCGAAGGTAGGGTTAGGGTTTTATTCCCATACAATGTAGACAGTTTTTGATGGCATGGCTGTGTTTTAGGGGCTGAAAGGATACCTAGGAATATAGTTCTTTCAATGTTTTCTAAACATTTTTTTCTGACCCATATGGCTGTATACAGTGCTTTGCTCCAAAAAGGAATGGTGTCTGAATTGCCCGACAAGCAACAGTTTGAAAGAACCTGATTTAACTTTCAAACTCTTGCCATGGGCTTTAAAATCAAAGGCTTATTAACAAATAAAGCCAAAATGTATTAGTTGTCTCAGACTTTTAGGCCACTTAAGCCTAAACGTACATTCATTCAGCACTCCGTTTAACGCAAAGTTTCCAATGAAAGAATACCTTTCAAAAATTAATTTGACCATTCCTGACACACTCTTTTGCTTTTGGCAGTGTTGCATTGTCTTTTCAGACTCATATCTTGATTCAGACAAGCAAATTTCCCAGTCAAATGAGTGGAATATTGAGAAAATGGTCTTTGAGAAATATTTGAACCCTAACCCTAACTAGCAAAACCCGAAGGTAGGGTTAGGGTTTTATTCCCATACAATGTAGACAGTTTCTGATGGCATGGCTGTGTTTTAGGGCTGAAAGGATACCTAGGAATATAGTTCTTTCAATGTTTTCTAAACATTTTTTTCTGACCCATATGGCTGTATACAGTGCTTTGCTCCAAAAAGGAATGGTGTCTGAATTGCCCGACAAGCAACAGTTAGAAACTCTTTCAAACTCTTGCCATGGGCTTTAAAATCAAAGACTTAATAACAAATAAAGCCAAAACGTATTAGTTGTCTGAGACTTTTAGGCCACTTAAGCCTAAATGTACATTCATTCAGCACTCCGTTTAACGCAAAGTTTCCAATGAAAGAATACCTTTCAAAAATTAATTTGACCATTCCTGACACACTCTTTTGCTTTTGGCAGTGTTGTATTGTCTTTTCAGACTCATATTTTGATTCAGACAAGCAAATTTCCCAGTCAAATGAGTGGAATATTGAGAAAATGGTCTTTGAGAAATATTTGAACCCTAACCCTAACTAGCAAAACCCGAAGCTAGGGTTAGGGTTTTATTCCCATACAATGTAGACAGTTTTTGATAGCATAGCTGTGTTTTAGGGCTGAAAGGATACCTAGGAATATAGTTCTTTCAATGTTTTCTAAACATTTTTTTCTGACCCATATGGCTGTATACAGTGCTTTGCTCCAAAAAGGAATGGTGTCTGAATTGCCCGACAAGCAACAGTTAGAAAGAACTTGATTTAACTTTCAAACTCTTGCCATGGGCTTTAAAATCAAAGGCTTATAACCAAATAAAGCCAAAATGTATTAGTTGTCTCAGACTTTTAGGCCACTTAGGCCTAAATGTACATTCATTCAGCACTCCGTTTAACGCAAAGTTTCCAATGAAAGAATACCTTTCAAAAATTAATTTGACCATTCCTGACACTCTTTTGCTTTTGGCAGTGTTGTATTGTCTTTTCAGACTCATATTTTGATTCAGACAAGCAAATTTCCCAGTGAAATGAGTGGAATATTGAGAAAATGGTCTTTGAGAAATATTTGAACCCTAACCCTAACTAGCAAAAAACGAAGCTAGGGTTAGGGTTTTATTCCCATACAATGTAGACAGTTTTTGATGGCATGGCTGTGTTTTAGGGCTGAAAGGATACCTAGGAATATAGTTCTTTCAATGTTTTCTAAACATTTTTTTCTGACCCATATGGCTGTATAAAGTGCTTTGCTCCAAAAATGAAAGGTGTCTGAATTGCCCGACAAGCAACAGTTAGAAAGAACCTGATTTAACTTTCAAACTCTTGCCATGGGCTTTAAAATCAAAGGCTTATTAACAAATAAAGCCAAAATGTATTAGTTGTCTCAGACTTTTAGGCCACTTAAGCCTAAACGTACATTCATTCAGCACTCCGTTTAACGCAAAGTTTCCAATGAAAGAATACCTTTCAAAAATTAATTTGACCATTCCTGACACACTCTTTTGCTTTTGGCAGTGTTGTATTGTCTTTTCAGACTCATATTTTGATTCAGACAAGCAAATTTCCCAGTCAAATGAGTGGAATATTGAGAAAATGGTCTTTGAGAAATATTTGAACCCTAACCCTAACTAGCAAAACCCGAAGCTAGGGTTAGGGTTTTATTCCCATACAATGTAGACAGTTTCTGATGGCATGGCTGTGTTTTAGGGCTGAAAGGATACTTAGGAATATAGTTCTTTCAATGTTTTCTAAACATTTTTTTCTGACCCATATGGCTGTATACAGTGCTTTGCTCCAAAAAGGAATGGTGTCTGAATTGCCCGACAAGCAACAGTTAGAAACTCTTTCAAACTCTTGCCATGGGCTTTAAAATCAAAGGCTTATTAACCAATAAAGCCAAAATGTATTAGTTGTCTCAGACTTTTAGGCCACTTAAGCCTAAACGTACATTCATTCAGCACTCCGTTTAACGCAAAGTTTCCAATGAAAGAATACCTTTCAAAAATTAATTTGACCATTCCTGACACACTCTTTTGCTTTTGGCAGTGTTGTATTGTCTTTTCAGACTCATATTTTGATTCAGACAAGCAAATTTCCCAGTCAAATGAGTGGAATATTGAGAAAATGGTCTTTGAGAAATATTTGAACCCTAAACCTAACTAGCAAAACCCGAAGCTAGGGTTAGGGTTTTATTCCCATACAATGTAGACAGTTTTTGTTGGCATGGCTGTGTTTTAGGGCTGAAAGGATACTTAGGAATATAGTTCTTTCAATGTTTTCTAAACATTGTTTTCTGACCCATATGGCTGTATACAGTGCTTTGCTCCAAAAAGGAATGGTGTCTGAATTGCCCGACAAGCAACAGTTAGAAAGAACCTGATTTAACTTTCAAACTCTTGCCATGGGCTTTAAAATCAAAGGCTCATTAACAAATAAAGCCAAAATGTATTAGTTGTCTCAGACTTTTAGGCCACTTAAGCCTAAACGTACATTAATTCAGCACTCCGTTTAACCCAAAGTTTCCAATGAAAGAATACCTTTCAACAATTAATTTGACCATTCCTGACACACTCTTTTGCTTTTGGCAGTGTTGTATTGTCTTTTCAGACTCATATTTTGATTCAGACAAGCAAATTTCCCAGTCAAATGAGTGGAATATTGAGAAAATGGTCTTTGAGAAATATTTGAACCCTAACCCTTACTAGCAATACCCAAAGCTAGGGTTAGGGTTTTATTCCCATACAATGTAGACAGTTTTTGTTGGCATGGCTGTGTTTTAGGGCTGAAAGGATACTTAGGAATATAGTTCTTTCAATGTTTTCTAAACATTTTTTTCTGACCCATATGGCTGTATACAGTGCTTTGCTCCAAAAAGGAATGGTGTCTGAATTGCCCGACAAGCAACACATAGAAAGAACCTGATTTAACTTTCAAACTCTTGCCATGGGCTTTAAAATCAAAGGCTCATTAACAAATAAAGCCAAAATGTTTTAGTTGTCTCAGACTTTTAGGCCACTTAAGCCTAAACGTACATTCATTCAGCACTCCGTTTAACGCAAAGTTTCCAATGAAAGAATACCTTTCAAAAGTTAATTTGACCATTCCTAACACACTCTCTTGCTTTTGGCAGTGTTGTATTGTCTTTTCAGACTCATATTTTGATTCAGACAAGCAAATTTCCCAGTCAAATGAGTGGAATATTGAGAAAATGGTCTTTGAGAAATATTTGAACCCTAACCCTAACTAGCAAAACCCGATGCTAGGGTTAGGGTTTTATTCCCATACAATGTAGACAGTTTTTGTTGGCATGGCTGTGTTTTAGGGCTGAAAGGATACTTAGGAATATAGTTCTTTCAGTGTTTTCTAAACATTGTTTTCTGACCCATATGGCTGTATACAGTGCTTTGCTCCAAAAAGGAATGGTGTCTGAATTGCCCGACAAGCAACAGTTAGAAAGAACCTGATTTAACTTTCAAACTCTTGCCATGGGCTTTAAAATCAAAGGCTTATTAACAAATAAAGCCAAAATGTAGTAGTTGCCTCAGACTTTTAGGCCACTTAAGCCTAAACGTACATTCATTCAGCACTCCGTTTAACGCAAAATTTCCAATGAAAGAATACCTTTCAAAAATTAATTTGACCATTCCTGACACACTCTTTTGCTTTTGGCAGTGTTGTATTGTCTTTTCAGACTCATATTTTGATTCAGACAAGCAAATTTCCCAGTCAAATGAGTGGAATATTGAGAAAATGGTCTTTGAGAAATATTTGAACCCTAACCCTAACTAGCAAAACCCGAAGCTAGGGTTAGGGTTTTATTCCCATACAATGTAGACAGTTTCTGATGGCATGGCTGTGTTTTAGGGCTGAAAGGATACTTAGGAATATAGTTCGTTCAATGTTTTCTAAACATTTTTTTCTGACCCATATGGCTGCATACAGTGCTTTGCTCCAAAAAGGAATGGTGTCTGAATTGCCCGACAAGCAACAGTTAGAAACTCTTTCAAACTCTTGCCATGGGCTTTAAAATCAAAGGCTTATTAACCAATAAAGCCAAAATGTATTAGTTGTCTCAGACTTTTAGGCCACTTAAGCCTAAACGTACATTCATTCAGCACTCCATTTAACGCAAAGTTTCCAATGAAAGAATACCTTTCAAAAATTAATTTGACCATTCCTGACACACTCTTTTGCTTTTGGCAGTGTTGTATTGTCTTTTCAGACTCATATTTTGATTCAGACAAGCAAATTTCCCAGTCAAATGAGTGGAATATTGAGAAAATGGTCTTTGAGAAATATTTGAACCCTAAACCTAACTAGCAAAACCCGAAGCTAGGGTTAGGGTTTTATTCCCATACAATGTAGACAGTTTTTGTTGGCATGGCTGTGTTTTAGGGCTGAAAGGATACTTAGGAATATAGTTCTTTCAATGTTTTCTAAACATTGTTTTCTGACCCATATGGCTGTATACAGTGCTTTGCTCCAAAAAGGAATGGTGTCTGAATTGCCCGACAAGCAACAGTTAGAAAGAACCTGATTTAACTTTCAAACTCTTGCCATGGGCTTTAAAATCAAAGGCTCATTAACAAATAAAGCCAAAATGTATTAGTTGTCTCAGACTTTTAGGCCACTTAAGCCTAAACGTACATTAATTCAGCACTCCGTTTAACCCAAAGTTTCCAATGAAAGAATACCTTTCAACAATTAATTTGACCATTCCTGACACACTCTTTTGCTTTTGGCAGTGTTGTATTGTCTTTTCAGACTCATATTTTGATTCAGACAAGCAAATTTCCCAGTCAAATGAGTGGAATATTGAGAAAATGGTCTTTGAGAAATATTTGAACCCTAACCCTAACCAGCAAAACCCGAAGCTAGGGTTAGGATTTTATACCCATACAATGTAGACAGTGTTTGATGGCATGGCTGTGTTTTAGGGCTGAAAGGATACTTAGAAACATAGTTCTTTCAATGTTTTCTAAACATTTTTTTCTGACCCATATGGCTGTATACAGTGCTTTGCTCCAAAAAGGAATGGTGTCTGAATTGCCCGACAAGCAACACATAGAAAGAACCTGATTTAACTTTCAAACTCTTGCCATGGGCTTTAAAATCAAAGGCTCATTAACAAATAAAGCCAAAATGTTTTAGTTGTCTCAGACTTTTAGGCCACTTAAGCCTAAACGTACATTCATTCAGCACTCCGTTTAACGCAAAGTTTCCAATGAAAGAATACCTTTCAAAAGTTAATTTGACCATTCCTAACACACTCTTTTGCTTTTGGCAGTGTTGTATTGTCTTTTCAGACTCATATTTTGATTCAGATAAGCAAATTTCCCAGTCAAATGAGTAGAATATTGAGAAAATGGTCTTTGAGAAATATTTGAACCCTAACCATAACTAGCAAAACCCGATGCTAGGGTTAGGGTTTTATTCCCATACAATGTAGACAGTTTTTGTTGGCATGGCTGTGTTTTAGGGCTGAAAGGATACTTAGGAATATAGTTCTTTCAGTGTTTTCTAAACATTGTTTTCTGACCCATATGGCTGTATACAGTGCTTTGCTCCAAAAAGGAATGGTGTCTGAATTGCCCGACAAGCAACAGTTAGAAAGAACCTGATTTAAATTTCAAACTCTTGCCATGGGCTTTAAAATCAAAGGCTTATTAACAAATAAAGCCAAAATGTAGTAGTTGCCTCAGACTTTTAGGCCACTTAAGCCTAAACGTACATTCATTCAGCACTCCGTTTAACGCAAAATTTCCAATGAAAGAATACCTTTCAAAAATTAATTTGACCATTCCTGACACACTGTTTTGCTTTTGGCAGTGTTGTATTGTCTTTTCAGACTCATATTTTGATTCACACAAGGAAATTTCCCAGTCAAATGAGTGGAATATTGAGAAAATGGTCTTTGAGAAATATTTGAACCCTAACCCTAACTAGCAAAACCCGAAGCTAGGGTTAGGGTTTTATTCCCATACAATGTAGACAGTTTTTGATGGCATGGCTGTGTTTTAGGGCTGAAAGGATACTTAGGAATATAGTTCTTTCAATGTTTTCTAAACATTTTTTTCTGACCCATATGGCTGTATACAGTGCTTTGCTCCAAAAAGGAATGGTGTCTGAATTGCCCGACAAGCAACAGTTAGAAAGAACCTGATTTAACGTTCAAACTCTTGCCATGGGCTTTAAAATCAAAGGCTTATTAACAAATAAAGCCAAAATGTATTAGTTGTCTCAGTCTTTTAGGCCACTTAAGCCTAAACGTACATTCATTCAGCACTCCGTTTAACGCAAAGTTTCCAATGAAAGAATACCTTTCAAAAATTAATTTGACCATTCCTGACACACTCTTTTGCTTTTGGCAGTGTTGTATTGTCTTTTCAGACTCATATTTTGATTCAGACAAGCAAATTTCCCAGTCAAATGAGTGGAATATTGAGAAAATGGTCTTTGAGAAATATTTGAACCCTAACCCTAACCAGCAAAACCAGAAGCTAGGGTTAGGGTTTTATACCCATACAATGTAGACAGTGTTTGATGGCATGGCTGTGTTTTAGGGCTGAAAGGATACTTAGAAACACAGTTCTTTCAATGTTTTCTAAACATTTTTTTCTGACCCATATGGCTGTATACAGTGCTTTGCTCCAAAAAGGAATGGTGTCTGAATTGCTTGACAAGCAACAGTTAGAAAGAACCTGATTTAACTTTCAAACTCTTG
The DNA here is from genome assembly GCF_055471065.1 of Atractosteus spatula. NCBI lineage: Eukaryota > Metazoa > Chordata > Actinopteri > Semionotiformes > Lepisosteidae > Atractosteus > Atractosteus spatula. The sequence continues at coordinate 28,142,991 of NC_142709.1, read as the reverse complement.
CCATGGGCTTTAAAATCAAAGGCTTATTAACAAATAAAGCCAAAATGTATTAGTTGTCTCAGACTTTTAGGCAACTTAAGCCTAAACGTACATTCATTCAGCACTCCGTTTAACGCAAAGTTTCCAATGAAAGAATACCTTTCAACAATTAATTTGACCATTCCTGACACACTCTTTTGCTTTTGGCAGTGTTGTATTGTCTTTTCAGACTCATATTTTGATTCAGACAAGCAAATTTCCCAGTCAAATGAGTGGAATATTGAGAAAATGGTCTTTGAGAAATATTTGAACCCTAACCCTAACTAGCAAAACCCGAAGCTAGGGTTAGGGTTTTATTCCCATACAATGTAGACAGTTTTTGATGGCATGGCTGTGTTTTAGGGCTGAAAGGATACTTAGGAATATAGTTCTTTCAATGTTTTCTAAACATTTTTTTCTGACCCATATGGCTGTATACAGTGCTTTGCTCCAAGAAGGAATGGTGTCTGAATTGCCCGACAAGCAACAGTTAGAAAGAACCTGATTTAACTTTCAAACTCTTGCCATGGGCTTTAAAATCAAAGGCTTATTAACAAATAAAGCCAAAATGTATTAGTTGTCTCAGTCTTTTAGGCCACTTAAGCCTAAACGTACATTCATTCAGCACTCCGTTTAACGCAAAGTTTCCAATGAAAGAATACCTTTCAAAAATTAATTTGACCATTCCTGACACACTCTTTTGCTTTTGGCAGTGTTGTATTGTCTTTTCAGACTCATATTTTGATTCAGACAAGCAAATTTCCCAGTCAAATGAGTGGAATATTGAGAAAATGGTCTTTGAGAAATATTTGAACCCTAACCCTAACCAGCAAAACCCGAAGCTAGGGTTAGGGTTTTATACCCATACAATGTAGACAGTGTTTGATGGCATGGCTGTGTTTTAGGGCTGAAAGGATACTTAGAAACATAGTTCTTTCAATGTTTTCTAAACATTTTTTTCTGACCCATATGGCTGTATACAGTGCTTTGCTCCAAAAAGGAATGGTGTCTGAATTGCTTGACAAGCAACAGTTAGAAAGAACCTGATTTAACTTTCAAACTCTTGCCATGGGCTTTAAAATCAAAGGCTTATTAACAAATAAAGCCAAAATGTATTAGTTGTCTCAGACTTTTAGGCCACTTAAGCCTAAACGTACATTCATTCAGCACTACGTTTAACCCAAAGTTTCCAATGAAAGAATACCTTTCAACAATTAATTTGACCATTCCTGACACACTCTTTTGCTTTTGGCAGTGTTGTATTGTCTTTTCAGACTCATATTTTGATTCAGACAAGCAAATTTTACAGTCAAATGAGTGGAATATTGAGAAAATGGTATTTGAGAAATATTTGAACCCTAACCCTAACTAGCAATACCCGAAGCTAGCGTTAGGGTTTTATTCCCATACAATGTAAACAGTTTTTGATGGCATGGCTGTGTTTTAGGGCTGAAAGGATACTTAGGAATATAGTTCTTTCAATGTTTTCTAAACATTTTTTTCTGACCCATATGGCTGTATACAGTGCTTTGCTCCAAAAAGGAATGGTGTCTGAATTGCCCGACAAGCAACTCATAGAAAGAACCTGATTTAACTTTCAAACTCTTGCCATGGGTTTTAAAATCAAAGGCTCATTAACAAATAAAGCCAAAATGTTTTAGTTGTCTCAGACTTTTAGGCCACTTAAGCCTAAACGTACATTCATTCAGCACTCCATTTAACCCAAAGTTTCCAATGAAAGAATACCTTTCAGAAGGTAATTTGACCATTCCTGACACACTCTTTTGCTTTTGGCAGTGTTGTATTGTCTTTTCAGACTCATATTTTGATTCAGACAAGCAAATTTCCCAGTCAAATGAGTGGAATATTGAGAAAATGGTCTTTGAGAAATATTTGAACCCTAACCCTAACTAGCAAAACCCGAAGGTAGGGTTAGGGTTTTATTCCCATACAATGTAGACAGTTTCTGATGGCATGGCTGTGTTTTAGGGCTGAAAGGATACTTAGGAATATAGTTCTTTCAATGTTTTCTAAACATTTTTTTCTGACCCATATGGCTGTATACAGTGCTTTGCTCCAAAAAGGAATGGTGTCTGAATTGCCCGACAAGCAACAGTTAGAAACTCTTTCAAACTCTTGCCATGGGCTTTAAAATCAAAGGCTTATTAACAAATAAAGCCAAAATGTATTAGTTGTCTCAGACTTTTAGGCCACTTAAGCCTAAACGTACATTCATTCAGCACTCCGTTTAACGCAAAGTTTCCAATGAAAGAATACCTTTCAAAAATTAATTTGACCATTCCTGACACACTCTTTTGCTTTTGGCAGTGTTGCATTGTCTTTTCAGACTCATATCTTGATTCAGACAAGCAAATTTCCCAGTCAAATGAGTGGAATATTGAGAAAATGGTCTTTGAGAAATATTTGAACCCTAACCCTAACTAGCAAAACCCGAAGGTAGGGTTAGGGTTTTATTCCCATACAATGTAGACAGTTTTTGATGGCATGGCTGTGTTTTAGGGACTGAAAGGATACCTAGGAATATAGTTCTTTCAATGTTTTCTAAACATTTTTTTCTGACCCATATGGCTGTATACAGTGCTTTGCTCCAAAAAGGAATGGTGTCTGAATTGCCCGACAAGCAACAGTTAGAAACTCTTTCAAACTCTTGCCATGAGCTTTAAAATCAAAGGCTTATTAACCAATAAAGCCAAAATGTATTAGTTGTCTCAGACTTTTAGGCCACTTAAGCCTAAACGTACATTCATTCAGCACTCCATTTAACGCAAAGTTTCCAATGAAAGAATACCTTTCAAAAATTAATTTGACCATTCCTGACACACTCTTTTGCTTTTGGCAGTGTTGTATTGTCTTTTCAGACTCATATTTTGATTCAGACAAGCAAATTTCCCAGTCAAATGAGTGGAATATTGAGAAAATGGTCTTTGAGAAATATTTGAACCCTAAACCTAACTAGCAAAACCCGAAGCTAGGGTTAGGGTTTTATTCCCATACAATGTAGACAGTTTTTGTTGGCATGGCTGTGTTTTAGGGCTGAAAGGATACTTAGGAATATAGTTCTTTCAATGTTTTCTAAACATTGTTTTCTGACCCATATGGCTGTATACAGTGCTTTGCTCCAAAAAGGAATGGTGTCTGAATTGCCCGACAAGCAACAGTTAGAAAGAACCTGATTTAACTTTCAAACTCTTGCCATGGGCTTTAAAATCAAAGGCTCATTAACAAATAAAGCCAAAATGTATTAGTTGTCTCAGACTTTTAGGCCACTTAAGCCTAAACGTACATTAATTCAGCACTCCGTTTAACCCAAAGTTTCCAATGAAAGAATACCTTTCAACAATTAATTTGACCATTCCTGACACACTCTTTTGCTTTTGGCAGTGTTGTATTGTCTTTTCAGACTCATATTTTGATTCAGACAAGCAAATTTCCCAGTCAAATGAGTGGAATATTGAGAAAATGGTCTTTGAGAAATATTTGAACCCTAACCCTTACTAGCAATACCCAAAGCTAGGGTTAGGGTTTTATTCCCATACAATGTAGACAGTTTTTGATGGCATGGCTGTGTTTTAGGGCTGAAAGGATACTTAGGAATATAGTTCTTTCAATTTTTTCTAAACATTTTTTTCTGACCCATATGGCTGTATACAGTGCTTTGCTCCAAAAAGGAATGGTGTCTGAATTGCCCGACAAGCAACAGTTAGAAAGAACCTGATTTAACTTTCAAACTCTTGCCATGGGCTTTAAAATCAAAGGCTTATTAACAAATAAAGCCAAAATGTATTAGTTGTCTCAGACCTTTAGGCCACTTAAGCCTAAACGTACATTCATTCAGCACTCCGTTTAACGCAAAGTTTCCAATGAAAGAATACCTTTCAAAAATTAATTTGACCATTCCTGACACACTCTTTTGCTTTTGGCAGTGTTGTATTGTCTTTTCAGACTCATATTTTGATTCAGACAAGCAAATTTCCCAGTCAAATGAGTGGAATATTGAGAAAATGGTCTTTGAGAAATATTTGAACCCTAACCCTAACCAGCAAAACCCGAAGCTAGGGTTAGGATTTTATACCCATACAATGTAGACAGTGTTTGATGGCATGGCTGTGTTTTAGGGCTGAAAGGATACTTAGAAACATAGTTCTTTCAATGTTTTCTAAACATTTTTTTCTGACCCATATGGCTGTATACAGTGCTTTGCTCCAAAAAGGAATGGTGTCTGAATTGCCCGACAAGCAACACATAGAAAGAACCTGATTTAACTTTCAAACTCTTGCCATGGGCTTTAAAATCAAAGGCTCATTAACAAATAAAGCCAAAATGTTTTAGTTGTCTCAGACTTTTAGGCCACTTAAGCCTAAACGTACATTCATTCAGCACTCCGTTTAACGCAAAGTTTCCAATGAAAGAATACCTTTCAAAAGTTAATTTGACCATTCCTAACACACTCTCTTGCTTTTGGCAGTGTTGTATTGTCTTTTCAGACTCATATTTTGATTCAGACAAGCAAATTTCCCAGTCAAATGAGTAGAATATTGAGAAAATGGTCTTTGAGAAATATTTGAACCCTAACCCTAACTAGCTAAACCCGATGCTAGGGTTAGGGTTTTATTCCCATACAATGTAGACAGTTTTTGTTGGCATGGCTGTGTTTTAGGGCTGAAAGGATACTTAGGAATATTGTTCTTTCAGTGTTTTCTAAACATTGTTTTCTGACCCATATGGCTGTATACAGTGCTTTGCTCCAAAAAGGAATGGTGTCTGAATTGCCCGACAAGCAACAGTTAGAAAGAACCTGATTTAACTTTCAAACTCTTGCCATGGGCTTTAAAATCAAAGGCTTATTAACAAATAAAGCCAAAATGTATTAGTTGTCTCAGACTTTTAGGCCACTTAAGCCTAAACGTACATTCATTCAGCACTACGTTTAACCCAAAGTTTCCAATGAAAGAATACCTTTCAACAATTAATTTGACCATTCCTGACACACTCTTTTGCTTTTGGCAGTGTTGTATTGTCTTTTCAGACTCATATTTTGATTCAGACAAGCAAATTTTACAGTCAAATGAGTGGAATATTGAGAAAATGGTATTTGAGAAATATTTGAACCCTAACCCTAACTAGCAATACCCGAAGCTAGCGTTAGGGTTTTATTCCCATACAATGTAAACAGTTTTTGATGGCATGGCTGTGTTTTAGGGCTGAAAGGATACTTAGGAATATAGTTCTTTCAATGTTTTCTAAACATTTTTTTCTGACCCATATGGCTGTATACAGTGCTTTGCTCCAAAAAGGAATGGTGTCTGAATTGCCCGACAAGCAACTCATAGAAAGAACCTGATTTAACTTTCAAACTCTTGCCATGGGTTTTAAAATCAAAGGCTCATTAACAAATAAAGCCAAAATGTTTTAGTTGTCTCAGACTTTTAGGCCACTTAAGCCTAAACGTACATTCATTCAGCACTCCATTTAACCCAAAGTTTCCAATGAAAGAATACCTTTCAGAAGGTAATTTGACCATTCCTGACACACTCTTTTGCTTTTGGCAGTGTTGTATTGTCTTTTCAGACTCATATTTTGATTCAGACAAGCAAATTTCCCAGTCAAATGAGTGGAATATTGAGAAAATGGTCTTTGAGAAATATTTGAACCCTAACCCTAACTAGCAAAACCCGAAGGTAGGGTTAGGGTTTTATTCCCATACAATGTAGACAGTTTCTGATGGCATGGCTGTGTTTTAGGGCTGAAAGGATACTTAGGAATATAGTTCTTTCAATGTTTTCTAAACATTTTTTTTCTGACCCATATGGCTGTATACAGTGCTTTGCTCCAAAAAGGAATGGTGTCTGAATTGCCCGACAAGCAACAGTTAGAAACTCTTTCAAACTCTTGCCATGGGCTTTAAAATCAAAGGCTTATTAACAAATAAAGCCAAAATGTATTAGTTGTCTCAGACTTTTAGGCCACTTAAGCCTAAACGTACATTCATTCAGCACTCCGTTTAACGCAAAGTTTCCAATGAAAGAATACCTTTCAAAAATTAATTTGACCATTCCTGACACACTCTTTTGCTTTTGGCAGTGTTGCATTGTCTTTTCAGACTCATATCTTGATTCAGACAAGCAAATTTCCCAGTCAAATGAGTGGAATATTGAGAAAATGGTCTTTGAGAAATATTTGAACCCTAACCCTAACTAGCAAAACCCGAAGGTAGGGTTAGGGTTTTATTCCCATACAATGTAGACAGTTTTTGATGGCATGGCTGTGTTTTAGGGACTGAAAGGATACCTAGGAATATAGTTCTTTCAATGTTTTCTAAACATTTTTTTCTGACCCATATGGCTGTATACAGTGCTTTGCTCCAAAAAGGAATGGTGTCTGAATTGCCCGACAAGCAACAGTTAGAAACTCTTTCAAACTCTTGCCATGAGCTTTAAAATCAAAGGCTTATTAACCAATAAAGCCAAAATGTATTAGTTGTCTCAGACTTTTAGGCCACTTAAGCCTAAACGTACATTCATTCAGCACTCCATTTAACGCAAAGTTTCCAATGAAAGAATACCTTTCAAAAATTAATTTGACCATTCCTGACACACTCTTTTGCTTTTGGCAGTGTTGTATTGTCTTTTCAGACTCATATTTTGATTCAGACAAGCAAATTTCCCAGTCAAATGAGTGGAATATTGAGAAAATGGTCTTTGAGAAATATTTGAACCCTAAACCTAACTAGCAAAACCCGAAGCTAGGGTTAGGGTTTTATTCCCATACAATGTAGACAGTTTTTGTTGGCATGGCTGTGTTTTAGGGCTGAAAGGATACTTAGGAATATAGTTCTTTCAATGTTTTCTAAACATTGTTTTCTGACCCATATGGCTGTATACAGTGCTTTGCTCCAAAAAGGAATGGTGTCTGAATTGCCCGACAAGCAACAGTTAGAAAGAACCTGATTTAACTTTCAAACTCTTGCCATGGGCTTTAAAATCAAAGGCTCATTAACAAATAAAGCCAAAATGTATTAGTTGTCTCAGACTTTTAGGCCACTTAAGCCTAAACATACATTAATTCAGCACTCCGTTTAACCCAAAGTTTCCAATGAAAGAATACCTTTCAACAATTAATTTGACCATTCCTGACACACTCTTTTGCTTTTGGCAGTGTTGTATTGTCTTTTCAGACTCATATTTTGATTCAGACAAGCAAATTTCCCAGTCAAATGAGTGGAATATTGAGAAAATGGTCTTTGAGAAATATTTGAACCCTAACCCTTACTAGCAATACCCAAAGCTAGGGTTAGGGTTTTATTCCCATACAATGTAGACAGTTTTTGATGGCATGGCTGTGTTTTAGGGCTGAAAGGATACTTAGGAATATAGTTCTTTCAATTTTTTCTAAACATTTTTTTCTGACCCATATGGCTGTATACAGTGCTTTGCTCCAAAAAGGAATGGTGTCTGAATTGCCCGACAAGCAACAGTTAGAAAGAACCTGATTTAACTTTCAAACTCTTGCCATGGGCTTTAAAATCAAAGGCTTATTAACAAATAAAGCCAAAATGTATTAGTTGTCTCAGACCTTTAGGCCACTTAAGCCTAAACGTACATTCATTCAGCACTCCGTTTAACGCAAAGTTTCCAATGAAAGAATACCTTTCAAAAATTAATTTGACCATTCCTGACACACTCTTTTGCTTTTGGCAGTGTTGTATTGTCTTTTCAGACTCATATTTTGATTCAGACAAGCAAATTTCCCAGTCAAATGAGTGGAATATTGAGAAAATGGTCTTTGAGAAATATTTGAACCCTAACCCTAACCAGCAAAACCCGAAGCTAGGGTTAGGATTTTATACCCATACAATGTAGACAGTGTTTGATGGCATGGCTGTGTTTTAGGGCTGAAAGGATACTTAGAAACATAGTTCTTTCAATGTTTTCTAAACATTTTTTTCTGACCCATATGGCTGTATACAGTGCTTTGCTCCAAAAAGGAATGGTGTCTGAATTGCCCGACAAGCAACACATAGAAAGAACCTGATTTAACTTTCAAACTCTTGCCATGGGCTTTAAAATCAAAGGCTCATTAACAAATAAAGCCAAAATGTTTTAGTTGTCTCAGACTTTTAGGCCACTTAAGCCTAAACGTACATTCATTCAGCACTCCGTTTAACGCAAAGTTTCCAATGAAAGAATACCTTTCAAAAGTTAATTTGACCATTCCTAACACACTCTCTTGCTTTTGGCAGTGTTGTATTGTCTTTTCAGACTCATATTTTGATTCAGACAAGCAAATTTCCCAGTCAAATGAGTAGAATATTGAGAAAATGGTCTTTGAGAAATATTTGAACCCTAACCCTAACTAGCAAAACCCGATGCTAGGGTTAGGGTTTTATTCCCATACAATGTAGACAGTTTTTGTTGGCATGGCTGTGTTTTAGGGCTGAAAGGATACTTAGGAATATAGTTCTTTCAGTGTTTTCTAAACATTGTTTTCTGACCCATATGGCTGTATACAGTGCTTTGCTCCAAAAAGGAATGGTGTCTGAATTGCCCGACAAGCAACAGTTAGAAACTCTTTCAAACTCTTGCCATGGGCTTTAAAATCAAAGGCTTATAAACCAATAAAGCCAAAATGTATTAGTTGTCTCAGACTTTTAGGCCACTTAAGCCTAAACGTACATTCATTCAGCACTCCGTTTAACGCAAAGTTTCCAATGAAAGAATACCTTTCAAAAATTAATTTGACCATTCCTGACACACTCTTTTGCTTTTGGCAGTGTTGTATTGTCTTTTCAGACTCATATTTTGATTCAGACAAGCAAATTTCCCAGTCAAATGAGTGGAATATTGAGAAAATGGTCTTTGAGAAATATTTGAACCCTAAACCTAACTAGCAAAACCCGAAGCTAGGGTTAGGGTTTTATTCCCATACAATGTAGACAGTTTTTGTTGGCATGGCTGTGTTTTAGGGCTGAAAGGATACTTAGGAATATAGTTCTTTCAATGTTTTCTAAACATTGTTTTCTGACCCATATGGCTGTATACAGTGCTTTGCTCCAAAAAGGAATGGTGTCTGAATTGCCCGACAAGCAACAGTTAGAAAGAACCTGATTTAACTTTCAAACTCTTGCCATGGGCTTTAAAATCAAAGGCTCATTAACAAATAAAGCCAAAATGTATTAGTTGTCTCAGACTTTTAGGCCACTTAAGCCTAAACGTACATTAATTCAGCACTCCGTTTAACCCAAAGTTTCCAATGAAAGAATACCTTTCAACAATTAATTTGACCATTCCTGACACACTCTTTTGCTTTTGGCAGTGTTGTATTGTCTTTTCAGACTCATATTTTGATTCAGACAAGCAAATTTCCCAGTCAAATGAGTGGAATATTGAGAAAATGGTCTTTGAGAAATATTTGAACCCTAACCCTTACTAGCAATACCCAAAGCTAGGGTTAGGGTTTTATTCCCATACAATGTAGACAGTTTTTGATGGCATGGCTGTGTTTTAGGGCTGAAAGGATACTTAGGAATATAGTTCTTTCAATTTTTTCTAAACATTTTTTTCTGACCCATATGGCTGTATACAGTGCTTTGCTCCAAAAAGGAATGGTGTCTGAATTGCCCGACAAGCAACAGTTAGAAAGAACCTGATTTAACTTTCAAACTCTTGCCATGGGCTTTAAAATCAAAGGCTTATTAACAAATAAAGCCAAAATGTATTAGTTGTCTCAGACCTTTAGGCCACTTAAGCCTAAACGTACATTCATTCAGCACTCCGTTTAACGCAAAGTTTCCAATGAAAGAATACCTTTCAAAAATTAATTTGACCATTCCTGACACACTCTTTTGCTTTTGGCAGTGTTGTATTGTCTTTTCAGACTCATATTTTGATTCAGACAAGCAAATTTCCCAGTCAAATGAGTGGAATATTGAGAAAATGGTCTTTGAGAAATATTTGAACCCTAACCCTAACCAGCAAAACCCGAAGCTAGGGTTAGGATTTTATACCCATACAATGTAGACAGTGTTTGATGGCATGGCTGTGTTTTAGGGCTGAAAGGATACTTAGAAACATAGTTCTTTCAATGTTTTCTAAACATTTTTTTCTGACCCATATGGCTGTATACAGTGCTTTGCTCCAAAAAGGAATGGTGTCTGAATTGCCCGACAAGCAACACATAGAAAGAACCTGATTTAACTTTCAAACTCTTGCCATGGGCTTTAAAATCAAAGGCTCATTAACAAATAAAGCCAAAATGTTTTAGTTGTCTCAGACTTTTAGGCCACTTAAGCCTAAACGTACATTCATTCAGCACTCCGTTTAACGCAAAGTTTCCAATGAAAGAATACCTTTCAAAAGTTAATTTGACCATTCCTAACACACTCTCTTGCTTTTGGCAGTGTTGTATTGTCTTTTCAGACTCATATTTTGATTCAGACAAGCAAATTTCCCAGTCAAATGAGTAGAATATTGAGAAAATGGTCTTTGAGAAATATTTGAACCCTAACCCTAACTAGCAAAACCCGATGCTAGGGTTAGGGTTTTATTCCCATACAATGTAGACAGTTTTTGTTGGCATAGCTGTGTTTTAGGGCTGAAAGGATACTTAGGAATATAGTTCTTTCAGTGTTTTCTAAACATTGTTTTCTGACCCATATGGCTGTATACAGTGCTTTGCTCCAAAAAGGAATGGTGTCTGAATTGCCCGACAAGCAACAGTTAGAAAGAACCTGATTTAACTTTCAAACTCTTGCCATGGGCTTTAAAATCAAAGGCTTATTAACAAATAAAGCCAAAATGTAGTAGTTGCCTCAGACTTTTAGGCCACTTAAGCCTAAACGTACATTCATTCAGCACTCCGTTTAACGCAAAATTTCCAATGAAAGAATACCTTTCAAAAATTAATTTGACCATTCCTGACACACTCTTTTGCTTTTGGCAGTGTTGTATTGTCTTTTCAGACTCATATTTTGATTCAGACAAGCAAATTTCCCAGTCAAATGAGTGGAATATTGAGAAAATGGTCTTTGAGAAATATTTGAACCCTAACCCTAACTAGCAAAACCCGAAGCTAGGGTTAGGGTTTTATTCCCATACAATGTAGACAGTTTCTGATGGCATGGCTGTGTTTTAGGGCTGAAAGGATACTTAGGAATATAGTTCTTTCAATGTTTTCTAAACATTTTTTTCTGACCCATATGGCTGTATACAGTGCTTTGCTCCAAAAAGGAATGGTGTCTGAATTGCCCGACAAGCAACAGTTAGAAACTCTTTCAAACTCTTGCCATGGGCTTTAAAATCAAAGGCTTATTAACCAATAAAGCCAAAATGTATTAGTTGTCTCAGACTTTTAGGCCACTTAAGCCTAAACGCACATTCATTCAGCACTCCATTTAACGCAAAGTTTCCAATGAAAGAATACCTTTCAAAAATTAATTTGACCATTCCTGACACACTCTTTTGCTTTTGGCAGTGTTGTATTGTCTTTTCAGACTCATATTTTGATTCAGACAAGCAAATTTCCCAGTCAAATGAGTGGAATATTGAGAAAATGGTCTTTGAGAAATATTTGAACCCTAAACCTAACTAGCAAAACCCGAAGCTAGGGTTAGGGTTTTATTCCCATACAATGTAGACAGTTTTTGTTGGCATGGCTGTGTTTTAGGGCTGAAAGGATACATAGGAATATAGTTCTTTCAATGTTTTCTAAACATTGTTTTCTGACCCATATGGCTGTATACAGTGCTTTGCTCCAAAAAGGAATGGTGTCTGAATTGCCCGACAAGCAACAGTTAGAAAGAACCTGATTTAACTTTCAAACTCTTGCCATGGGCTTTAAAATCAAAGGCTCATTAACAAATAAAGCCAAAATGTATTAGTTGTCTCAGACTTTTAGGCCACTTAAGCCTAAACGTACATTCATTCAGCACTCTGTTTAACCCAAAGTTTCCAATGAAAGAATACCTTTCAACAATTAATTTGACCATTCCTGACACACTCTTTTGCTTTTGGCAGTGTTGTATTGTCTTTTCAGACTCATATTTTGATTCAGACAAGCAAATTTCCCAGTCAAATGAGTGGAATATTGAGAAAATGGTCTTTGAGAAATATTTGAACCCTAACCCTAACCAGCAAAACCCGAAGCTAGGGTTAGGATTTTATACCCATACAATGTAGACAGTGTTTGATGGCATGGCTGTGTTTTAGGGCTGAAAGGATACTTAGAAACATAGTTCTTTCAATGTTTTCTAAACATTTTTTTCTGACCCATATGGCTGTATACAGTGCTTTGCTCCAAAAAGGAATGGTGTCTGAATTGCCCGACAAGCAACACATAGAAAGAACCTGATTTAACTTTCAAACTCTTGCCATGGGCTTTAAAATCAAAGGCTCATTAACAAATAAAGCCAAAATGTTTTAGTTGTCTCAGACTTTTAGGCCACTTAAGCCTAAACGTACATTCATTCAGCACTCCGTTTAACGCAAAGTTTCCAATGAAAGAATACCTTTCAAAAGTTAATTTGACCATTCCTAACACACTCTTTTGCTTTTGGCAGTGTTGTATTGTCTTTTCAGACTCATATTTTGATTCAGATAAGCAAATTTCCCAGTCAAATGAGTAGAATATTGAGAAAATGGTCTTTGAGAAATATTTGAACCCTAACCATAACTAGCAAAACCCGATGCTAGGGATAGGGTTTTATTCCCATACAATGTAGACAGTTTTTGTTGGCATGGCTGTGTTTTAGGGCTGAAAGGATACTTAGGAATATAGTTCTTTCAGTGTTTTCTAAACATTGTTTTCTGACCCATATGGCTGTATACAGTGCTTTGCTCCAAAAAGGAATGGTGTCTGAATTGCCCGACAAGCAACAGTTAGAAAGAACCTGATTTAACTTTCAAACTCTTGCCATGGGCTTTAAAATCAAAGGCTTATTAACAAATAAAGCCAAAATGTAGTAGTTGCCTCAGACTTTTAGGCCACTTAAGCCTAAACGTACATTCATTCAGCACTCCGTTTAACGCAAAATTTCCAATGAAAGAATACCTTTCAAAAATTAATTTGACCATTCCTGACACACTGTTTTGCTTTTGGCAGTGTTGTATTGTCTTTTCAGACTCATATTTTGATTCACACAAGGAAATTTCCCAGTCAAATGAGTGGAATATTGAGAAAATGGTCTTTGAGAAATATTTGAACCCTAACCCTAACTAGCAAAACCCGAAGCTAGGGTTAGGGTTTTATTCCCATACAATGTAGACAGTTTTTGATGGCATGGCTGTGTTTTAGGGCTGAAAGGATACTTAGGAATATAGTTCTTTCAATGTTTTCTAAACATTTTTTTCTGACCCATATGGCTGTATACAGTGCTTTGCTCCAAAAAGGAATGGTGTCTGAATTGCCCGACAAGCAACAGTTAGAAAGAACCTGATTTAACTTTCAAACTCTTGCCATGGGCTTTAAAATCAAAGGCTTATTAACAAATAAAGCCAAAATGTATTAGTTGTCTCAGACCTTTAGGCCACTTAAGCCTAAACGTACATTCATTCAGCACTCCGTTTAACGCAAAGTTTCCAATGAAAGAATACCTTTCAAAAATTAATTTGACCATTCCTGACACACTCTTTTGCTTTTGGCAGTGTTGTATTGTCTTTTCAGACTCATATTTTGATTCAGACAAGCAAATTTCCCAGTCAAATGAGTGGAATATTGAGAAAATGGTCTTTGAGAAATATTTGAACCCTAACCCTAACCAGCAAAACCAGAAGCTAGGGTTAGGGTTTTATACCCATACAATGTAGACAGTGTTTGATGGCATGGCTGTGTTTTAGGGCTGAAAGGATACTTAGAAACATAGTTCTTTCAATGTTTTCTAAACATTTTTTTCTGACCCATATGGCTGTATACAGTGCTTTGCTCCAAAAAGGAATGGTGTCTGAATTGCTTGACAAGCAACAGTTAGAAAGAACCTGATTTAACTTTCAAACTCTTGCCATGGGCTTTAAAATCAAAGGCTTATTAACAAATAAAGCCAAAATGTATTAGTTGTCTCAGACTTTTAGGCCACTTAAGCCTAAACGTACATTCATTCAGCACTCCGTTTAACGCAAAGTTTCCAATGAAAGAATACCTTTCAACAATTAATTTGACCATTCCTGACACACTCTTTTGCTTTTGGCAGTGTTGTATTGTCTTTTCAGACTCATATTTTGATTCAGACAAGCAAATTTCCCAGTCAAATGAGTGGAATATTGAGAAAATGGTCTTTGAGAAATATTTGAACCCTAACCCTAACTAGCAAAACGCGAAGCTAGGGTTAGGGTTTTATTCCCATACAATGTAGACAGTTTTTGATGGCATGGCTGTGTTTTAGGGCTGAAAGGATACTTAGGAATATAGTTCTTTCAATGTTTTCTAAACATTTTTTTCTGACCCATATGGCTGTATACAGTGCTTTGCTCCAAGAAGGAATGGTGTCTGAATTGCCCGACAAGCAACAGTTAGAAAGAACCTGATTTAACTTTCAAACTCTTGCCATGGGCTTTAAAATCAAAGGCTTATTAACAAATAAAGCCAAAATGTATTAGTTGTCTCAGTCTTTTAGGCCACTTAAGCCTAAACGTACATTCATTCAGCACTCCGTTTAACGCAAAGTTTCCAATGAAAGAATACCTTTCAAAAATTAATTTGACCATTCCTGACACACTCTTTTGCTTTTGGCAGTGTTGTATTGTCTTTTCAGACTCATATTTTGATTCAGACGAGCAAATTTCCCAGTCAAATGAGTGGAATATTGAGAAAATGGTCTTTGAGAAATATTTGAACCCTAACCCTAACCAGCAAAACCCGAAGCTAGGGTTAGGGTTTTATACCCATACAATGTAGACAGTGTTTGATGGCATGGCTGTGTTTTAGGGCTGAAAGGATACTTAGAAACATAGTTCTTTCAATGTTTTCTAAACATTTTTTTCTGACCCATATGGCTGTATACAGTGCTTTGCTCCAAAAAGGAATGGTGTCTGAATTGCTTGACAAGCAACAGTTAGAAAGAACCTGATTTAACTTTCAAACTCTTGCCATGGGCTTTAAAATCAAAGGCTTATTAACAAATAAAGCCAAAATGTATTAGTTGTCTCAGACTTTTAGGCCACTTAAGCCTAAACGTACATTCATTCAGCACTATGTTTAACCCAAAGTTTCCAATGAAAGAATACCTTTCAACAATTAATTTGACCATTCCTGACACACTCTTTTGCTTTTGGCAGTGTTGTATTGTCTTTTCAGACTCATATTTTGATTCAGACAAGCAAATTTTACAGTCAAATGAGTGGAATATTGAGAAAATGGTATTTGAGAAATATTTGAACCCTAACCCTAACTAGCAATACCCGAAGCTAGCGTTAGGGTTTTATTCCCATACAATGTAAACAGTTTTTGATGGCATGGCTGTGTTT